>NC_080435.1:27875196-28475196 GCF_028018845.1 Melospiza georgiana
CATAGATATTTACAGAGCAATGCTTAAATTTCATAGCTGTGCAAATATTGTGGTTTAGGACCTACTAAATTAAAGAGTTTCATATTGTCTCTTTGTTTAACATGAGTTGTAAACAAGACATTTCTAGTGCATAATTAATGTATCACTTACAGCAAAATATCACCAAAGGTACTATTAGCACTGCATGGTCTATACTTTTGACTAATTTGTGCAAAAAAGTTGCAATGATGCCATATTAACAAGAAATTCTCCAATAGCTTATTCAGTGGTGATGGAATTCTCTGAAAGAACTTATCCACTGAATTAATAATTCATCAGATATGAAGAATGTCAAACAGCTGGGTTAATGTGTGCTATCATTACTGCAGGCCAAAATTTCCAGTTCAAAAATTAAAAAAGTAAAGAAAGAATTGATATTGCTGGTGCCTTGCACTATGAAATTCATCTGGCCAAATGTCGATATCTAAAATGCAAAAAAAAAAAAAAAAAGGGTTCTAGGGTTTTTTTTAAAGTCTCCATCTCAGCTTTTCCTTTTAAGTTCCATTAAGAGACAGCAGGGCAAAAAAAAGGAACACTTAAATTAACCATATCTTAAGAATTTTTTTTTTCCTTATCTTTGAAGGCAGCTCGAGGCAACAGGCCCAGACATAGATATCAGACACAGACATCAAAAGGGAGGTGAGAGAAAGCACACTTGGAAATCCTCATCCAGAATTTATCTTGGCAAGGTGAACAGGATTCTCACATTGCACAAGCCTTCAAAAAGAACAGTTAGGTATCCACATGATGTTCCAGAACTGAAATATTTTATGGATAGGCCTGGCAACAGATACCTTGCCACAGGCTCCCACCACTGTGAGATAAGTGGGTCTCCAACGTGGGCAAAACAGGCAAGATATGTCTGACATTTATGGATTTTCCCCACTAAAACGCTGAAAAATGAGATGTCACCACCTGAATCTGAAATGCTCATGGTGCAGCCAGCACAAGTGAGCACATCCACCTTCAGAGCATCCCTTCCTTCAGGGCTCCTGCGAAGCAAGCTGCTCCTCATGGGTAGCCCCAGGGAAGTTCTGGGGTGTTTATAACTGGGGCATACATAAAACATAAACCCAGCACTCACTGGGGCTGCCAGACAGAGCAGCAGCCTGGCTGGACCTCTTTGTCCCATCCATTCCATCAGCAGCTTCAGCCATTTAGTGCCATGCTCTGCACCTCATCCCTGGCATTCCCTGGGGAAAGGTCCCTGATCTCTGCACATCATCAGCCATCCCTTCCAAGGCTCAGCCTGAGCCTCATCCCTGGCATTCCCTGGGGAAAGGTCCCTGATCTCTGCACACCATCAGCCAAGGCTCAGTCTGAATGTCATCCACAGCATTCCCATCAGGGAAATGTCCCTGATCTCTGAACACCATCAGCCAAGGCTCAATCTGAGCCTCATCCATGGCATTCCCCTGGGAAAAATCCATGGCATTACCTGGGAAAATATTCCTGATCTCTGCACACATGAGCAGTATCAGCCATTGCTTCCAAGGCTCAGTCTGAGCTTCACTCATGACATTCCCTGGGAAAAATCAATGGCATTCCCTGGGGAAATGTCCCTGATCTTTGCACACCATCATCCATCTCTTCCAAGGATCAGTCTGAGCTGCCCTCTATCTTTTTAGCTGGTGTTATCCAACAGCACATCACACATCTCAAATTTTTAGTTTCTCCTAAAGAGATAATTGCTGTTTGGTGCTGTTTTCTTTTGCTCTCTGTGCTTACTCCAGTGTTTGTCAGAGGAACAAAAGAGCCAGGTGAGAAAGGCAGAGTGAGAAGATGCATTTCCTTGAAGGGGCATGAGAAACAGCATCATGCTGCCCTTCTTCCAGACATCCTGAAACCACTGTGGGAAGTAACACACATCATAACTTTTATCTTTTAAATCTGCTTTTTTTTCCCTTTCACTCTGTTAATTAATTTCCATTCCTTTGTAAGCAATAATGTAACAGTGCTTTACCTGGGCTTTATCACAAAGCTCAGCTGAACACATTCTTGGCACTGCAGTGAAAAGGGGCAGTGCCCTTTCCATGAGTGTGTGCCTGCCTGAACATCATAATTCACATTTACACTCTGCCTGGAACTTGTCAGATATATTATGCCATGTCCAGTAAGTACTTTGTAAACACCACTATATTTTAGCAAGAGCAATCTCTTCCTGTGTGCCTGCATAAGGTGATACATCTCAGCCAAGAAAACTCCTGATTGAAAGATTACTTTCATATCTGCTTTGTTTTTCTCATGCTATTAGTTCTTGAAATATTGAATTTTTTACTTCATGTCTCTGCACTACTTCATCCCTACTGATAGCACAGAGCAAATTTGACTCAAACATTTTACTCCTATCTTGAAATTAACTTCCTTGAGGCAATTTCAGCCTTTTTTTGTTTAAATACATCCAGGCAATTTTGTTCTTCGTCTGGATAAGTTGAAATGAGGATATTTGTATCATTGCTGATTTGAAGCCTTTAACACCAATTGCCATAAATTCATGTCATAAGGACAACAGAAGTGTAGCTTCTGTTTCAAGAGGTCAGTCAAAACATTCCCCCCACTTCTGATTTATACAGGTAGCATGAAAACACAGCATGTTTTCCCCAGCCAAGATTTACAGCATTGAATTTCCTCTAAGATAGCTTCATACCCACTCCCTGGTATGAATTCACTTTAATGTTGAACCATATTTGTGAGATGCAAATTTTTAAGTTGGTTTTTTTTTTTTTTTTAAGGAACTTGGCTTAAGCTCTGGGCTAACAGAAAGATTGAAAATTTGTTACTTTTATTATATATAATTTTTTTTTTTTTGCTGGTATACCAGAAAATAAAATAAAATAAAAGTTTTCAGCTTTTTATTTCTTACATAGAAATTACCAAGTGGTATTTCCTATTTTAGTGCATTAGGATCAGAAGCATCCAATTTAACACAAGGCACTACTGGAGAAGCAGTTATGTTCAACAATACCTAGAAATGAATCTGGCAAACAGGCTCTCCCTTGAGGTTCCTTCTTGTAGCTTTGCAAGTGACACTTGAGGCTTACTCTGAATCCTCCTTTGCTTGGAGAGTTTCTTTAAAGAATTTTCAAAGCGCCCAACTTTCTGCACAGATCACAAAATGAAACCTCAAGGTTTTTTCAGCATCTGCAGAGGATGAATATTGCATTTAACTTGCTTACAGAGCAATGACTCAATTTATTTTTTAAAGAAAAATCTGAGGTTCCATACCCTTTTTTCCCCTCAACCTTTAAATTTAAGAATAAGACGATCATAAAATTTACAATAAAATTTGTCAAACACAGATCTGAAATCTTGATTTCTGATATTTAAAAGAATGTGGCTTGTAAGAAATCCATCTATAGCACCCAAGTAATTAAGGCCTTGCATTTCTATTTATCAGGAGCCATCTGAAGCAGTGACAGCTTTAGACTGAACATGAACATTTCCAGCTATTTTGTCATGTGTTGATTTTTAAAATATTCACTGGCTTTTTATTTCTGTGAAATCCATTGGTGAAGACAACGTAATTTCATATCAGTTGTCAAAAATTCTTTCATCCAGGAAGTAAAGTAGTAGGACTACTAATGGTCCAAACTAAAATAACACATAATGCCCATGTTTTATGCTGATTTAATGCCAGTAGTTGCAGTTAAAATTGATTCATAGCCTGACAACAGTTCTAAATTCACAGCTCAAGCTGGGATTCTAAAACCTACTCTGAGACCCTAATTTTGTGGGTAGGAGGTACAAACCTGGCTCTCTTCTATCAGGCAACTTTCCCAATGTCAAATATGATGATATTAAATCTCTGTTCTCTTTTTCATTAGTACCTAATTACCTCATGATACATCCTGTTAATTAGGAAAAAAAAATAGATTAAAAAGAGCAGTTTCAGTTTTGTTCTTCCCTGGTTTTTTGGGACACATAGCCAGTTTCAAAGGAAGAAACTTCAGTTGCCTCAAAACTTCACTTCTCAGGGCCCAATAATTTCTCAGAATTTTTTTCTCTATTTTGTTGTCAAATTTTCCTTGTGCACTGATTCCATGCTGCTAAAAATTAGCAGTCTGCAGCATGTCAGAACACGTGCATTGAACTGTCAGTTTCAATCATTAACTGATAATTAGACTAATTTCACAGGGGCAGGAGAGGTACCAGAACTGCACTGGGAGCTGGCAGGGAGCAGAAGGAAAGGAAGGGAAGATGACAGAATTAATGTCTGTTTGCACAGATCTCTCTGTAAGGAAAACAAGGCTTTTTTCTTTACTTACAGCACACATAGACTCAAGTGAGTCACTCAAATATATGAATATGTTGATTCCTTGATGTTTTAACTAATTTATGCACAAACTGCACAACTGGTTTAACTCATTTGTGCACTCACCAAAAAAAATTTTTAAAAAGTCAGGGGAAATAAATAAAATACATAAAATAAGATACTTAAAACCAAACATGCTCAAGTGCTTGAGATACCAGCTGCAGACACTGTGAGTATTGAAGGGGGCTCCAAAAGGGATTAGATGAGTTTATGGAGAAGAGATCTCATCCCTCCATGGCTGTTAAACATGATCATTCAGATGGGCCACCAAACTGATGTATTCTTCAGAGGGAAGCACAGCACTTGACATTTTCTGTCTTTCTTACACTCCTCATCTCCTTTTTTTGGTAACAGTGCCACACAGGACACACCAAGTGCCCTTTGGGTCAATCTGTCTCAGATTTAGACCTGTTCCAAAGGACCTGCTCCATCGACAGCTGCCAGCCTGAGAGTCTATCTTCATCACACATTGCATTGGGCTTTATCTTCATTTTCCATATCAGCTCTGTGAGTAAACAATAATTACTTTACACCATCAGTATAACTTCTCAAAAGCATTGAGGAGCTGATCTGCAAAGATCTTTTGGATTTTTTTAAAAAGAAAAAAAAGCATCAAAATCTGCAATAACTATGGAATTTTAGTTGATGGTTCTATTTGTTCAGGGGTTGATTGAGTGGCTCTGATGGGTAGCCTGGGTGTGGCAGTGTTCACAGGGGTCTTAGGTTGAGGGAAGAGACGAGGATCTAACTCCATGTTTCAGAAGGCTTGATTTATTATTTTATGATATATATTATATTAAAACTACACTAAAAGAATAGAAGAAAATGTTTTCCTCAGAAGGCTAGCTAAGAATAGAATAGGAAGGAAAGATAACAAAAGCTTCTGTTTTGGACAGAGAGTCCGAGCCAGCTGACTGTGATTGGCCATTAATTACAAACAAGCACATGAGACCAATCACAGATGCACCTGTTGCATTTCACAGCAGCAGATAACCATTGTTTACATTTTGTTCCTGAGGCCTCTCAGCTTCTCAGGAGGAAAAATCCTAAGGAAAGGGTTTTCCATAAAAGATGTCTATGGCACCTGGATAAAACCACCACAGATACCCAGCCTCCTGCACAAACCATGCACTGCATATTAACAATTTTCGTTTTTGCACCAGACTTAGCTCAAAAAAGTCACATTTCTCATTCCCAAACACCTCCTGAGGTAAACAGGAAAATTGAATTGCTGTTTCTATAATGCTACTTCCATTACAGCTGAATTCAGTGAATGAGTTGAATCATGTAGCAGTGTGTCCCTACTGATGGTTTCTGTACAGGTATTTAGATAACAGATAATACTTAGATAATAGATCATTTCTTAGGTAACACTTAGCAGGACTGTTCACATTTGCACCTGGTCAGAAGCTGCCATGTCATTCAACATTTTACTATCTGATTCACAGGGCAGGATTCCTCTGCAGATTCAAAAGCCTTTGTTTAACCAGGATATTTCTTAGCTCTTGCTACTGTGTGCAAATCAGCATCCATTACACAACCTCTGTGCTAATTATTATTTGCAGAAGGATTGGCACTCAGTGTCAGCAGTCTCTTAAGTTATTATATGAATATTCATTAGGATTTCATACATAACCCCCTCACTATTTGCAGCTTAATCTCTTTATTTTGTGTTGTTCCTGCTTTGCCCATCTGTGCAAGGAGCTGCCATTGCCACAGCCACATAACTATCCATGTTTTAATCAGAAGATCTGCTTGGTTTCTACCCTTGTGTGATCTCCTGCAGGTGCCAGCACAAATTACAGCCCCCACAGCTTCTCACACAAAGAGGTTTCTGCTCATCTCAGTAACTGAGGTAACTTTACAATAATGGGGAAAAGCAGTGTTTGCATGGAGTTTTGATGCAAATATCAAAGCCCTAAAACAGATTGGCCTGTTTGAAGCACATGTGCCAAAAATGCCCCTGCAGGGATGCACCAGGCAGAGATATTGGATATGGACAATCACCTTTTCCAGGGGTGAGCAGGACCCCAGATCCTGCGGTGATTGTACAAAACACAAAAACCAGCACAAATCTGGAATATTTCCAACATTGTCTTGTAACAGTAAATGTTCATTTTCATGCATGTGTGTTTTACTGTCACCAGTTGTACCTGAGGACCCAAAATAGAGACCCAAATCTAGAATTCTTCACGATGCTGGTGTCCCGTGACACGTGTATTATTAACCAAATCCAGAAATTTCAATTTATATCTCAATTCACTATTAATTTTCAAATACTGTTCCATGGAACAAGTTCACCTGTTACTAAATGCTTAATTTCCAAGATTCAGGCCTATGTTTTTGGGTTATTTCCTGAGCCATTCCCTTATTTTTTTTTCCTATTAATAAACTTTGCTATTGACAATGGCTATTCTTCCCGTACCTTTAGGAGTTCATAGTTCCTTAGTCTTCTGGGGCTTTTCTACAAATATTCTTATAATTATTTTTTAGTGTTGTCCACCCATCTCTGTTTCAAAACCTCTCTGAGAGCCTGGGGTTTTTTGATACAAATATTTATGATCATCATTTCACACTGTTGCCATTCTATTAGCATATGCTAATAGAATGTTATATAATTATAATATATGTTATATATATTATATAATATACATATATAAAAATTATATGTAATGTTATATATAATATAGAATGTTATATAATTTTTTTGTGTGTTGTCCACCCATCTGTTTCAAAACCTCTCTGAGACCCTGGGGTTTTTTGATACAAATATTTATGACCATCATTTCACACTGTTACCATTCTATTAGTATATGCTGCTCCACATAGATGGAGAAGCCTCAAGAATAAATCAGGTTGAAACCACTTATCTGACTACTGTAATTCATAGGTGCACAATGCCTTAATTCTACTCAGCCACCAAATACTGTCTCAACTGATGTGAGATTACTAAACAGTATTTCAGCAGTACTGAAAAACAGTAAATTGGCAAATATTAATTTATTCATCCACGTCATAGCAAGACATCAGAAAAAGTATGAGATTCAACAAACACTTGTTTATCTAATTGTGTGCATTCCCTGAATTTTCTAACAAGAAAAAAATTCAGAACTGAAATAATAAAGAAAAATTTGGAAAGCAGATATTCTGAGTAAAAGAAACCCAACTGGGGACATGGCAGGGCAACAAACTGTTTCAATAAACAACAAATAATGCAACTGGGGAAACACGAGAACATCTGATAACAGAAAAGATTAATATAGAAAAACGTTACTGATATAAACATAATTTTACTACTGCAACAATTATGTCACCCAGTTAGCTCTGCAAAATAATTAATACAAGCTGCAATTTGTGTGTAAAACACACAATACTGTGCCAAATAATGTTTACATTATAGGAACACTATATGCTATAATCTTGTGATGTGCAAAACATTTCATTTCAGTTTCATCTCTTTTTTTGTCATCATTTTTCAAAGAGTTTTTCTTTTTTATCACTCAGGATAACACATCTTGTAAAAAATATAGTGTATATTCAGATGTGTTACATAAAGATGAAAAGAAAAACTCTTCTAGCCTAGTAAACTGTTTAGTTTTTCACTTAGTCTGAATACCAGAGAAAATTTGCCATGGCAAAGGAGAGGATTCATACCAGAGGTGAAAGAGAGGAAAGGAAACTGAGCCAACAAATGAAAATGTGAGATTCTTTCATGGCACAGAAAGGACAGAGTGCATCAGATGTAGGACACACTGAGCCACAAACATGCCTAAAATCACCCTGCTATCATCCCATCGTGGTGACCATTTTAAATGCTTCCCATCCCCATCTGACTCAAGGAGTTGTGTTGAGTAATAACAGGGAAATATAAGGAAGGAGCCTGATGAGTCTGAGTGAGGAGCAGGAATGCATCCTGGTAAATAAGTTGGTCTGTAAGTTTGGTCATCCTGGTCTATAAGTTTGGTAAATAAGTCAGGAAGTTCTGTTGGGCAAAACAGTGTCTCCTGCTTGATTACTTTTGCTTTCAGCACAGAAATTTGGTCACAATTTGTGACTAAACTGGGTCACACCTTACAAAGACATGGAGCCACTTACCTATTTCTAAGCCAAACTAGAAGAGGACCCAAATACCCACATAATTGTGAAGTCATATGGAAGAATTTAGGTCAATCTAAATTATTTGAAACTTGCTTAAGCAGCAGTAGGTTAAAAGAGAAAAAAAGGCTTCAGATATCTTTACCTTATCTGCATTTTTGGAAACTCCAGAGTCATATTTTCTACTTTCCTCAGCAGTCAATTAAGCCTGAAAGACAAATTCTTTTAAAAATTGAAGCTGAGACTCTTACATCATTAAGTGCCTCTAGCAAGAGAAGAAATATTGCTAGACTCACAAAAAAAATTCCTAAAGAGTCATTTTATATGAAATCACAAGGGATGCGAGACTTCTATTAATTATATTCACAGATTCAATTGTATTCCCATTCTTCCAAAAGGCACAATTTTCTACAGGGGATTTATTTGGAAAGATTAAAAAGTATCAGTCTCACTGATATTTTCAAAGCAGTTTTCACTGCCACATAGTCCCTATTTTACCAATCTAGTGGCACATCCCAAGACTGTTTTATTTACTGTCTCAGCTGATGTGAGAATCCTAAACAGTATTTCAGCAGCACTGAAAAACAGTAAAGTGGCAAATGTTAATTTATTCATCCATGTTACAGCTAGACAGCAAAAAAAACAAAAAGTACGAGATTCAACAAACACTCATTCATTTAATTGTGAATTAAATTTCCTGAATTTAATTCACAATTGAATTCAATTCAAAATTTAATTGTGAAAAAAAATTTCTGAATTTCCTAATAAGAAAAAAATTCAGGACTGAAATAATAAAGAAAATATGGAAAGCAGCTATTCTGAGAAAAAGAAACCCAACAGGGGACACGGCAGGGCAACAAAAACAAAGCAGGTGAACCTATGGCCAGCTAATGCTAATGCTCAGCAGGTCTCAGAAATGGGCTGTTCCCAAATAAGGGTGCCAGAGATGGCAGGAAAATCAATTTTTAAAGGAAAAAGAAAACAGAAAAAGCAACCACAGAAAGCTTAAACATAAATCTTCACAGAAATGTTAAGATTCAATACTAACCAAGCGACATCTGAACTAAGGGGGAAAGGAGTTGTCCAGAAATATTTGATGAGCCAACCACTCAGGAAAAAGAGGGATTGTTTAATGTGATACCTGGGGCTATAGCAGCAAAAAATGGGATGAAATTAAGAGGGAAGATTTAGGCCAGATACTAACAAAACATCCCAGCAGAGTTATTGTAGTGTAAAATAATCTCCCAAGGGGTGCAGCCGAATCCCCATTGTATAGGAAATTGCAATTTAGCTCAAATTAGACCTAAAAACTTCAGTGCAGCAAACAATGCTGCCCTCCTGGAATGATGGCCTCCTACATTGATTTAATAACTTTTCCTCCAATTTCTGTTCTATTCCATCCTAGGATGCACCGTGTAAGGCAGTTTTAGAGGAAGAATGTTTTCAACAAAAGACAGAGTTTTAGAAAAGTGTGCTGAAGTTTAAACATCTATTGCTCTACCAGCCATCACTACAGCATCTGAATATGCAATATGGACAAGTTTTTCTTGTTGTTTTGTTGGGGTTTTTTTTTGAAAAGTGATCCTGGCCTTCAAAATTCTGTTTGATCTCCCATTTTACCAGCTGAAGCAGATCAAATTGAAGCCCCACCTGAAGAGATTATTAGGAACGCTCACAGTGCACAGCAGCACACCAAAACCAGGATAATATCACTGTCAGTTCAAAAGATGGATGCAATGTGTATCCCACAAAAGCTAAAATCCCTTTAAAAAGATGGCAAACTGGAGCAGTTCCACACTTTCCTAACTTACTTGGGCACAAGCACTTTGACCAAAACAACTTGTTGTTTGCTTTTCTTTTTTCTTTTCCAATACTGGAAAGATGCAATCCCTCACTTTGTATCTGTGCAGAGCTGCCAGGTGATAAATCCATGTGGAAAAGATTCTCAGGGTCACTATGCTTCCTCGTAAAATGCACAAGTCATGCCATGATTTTTGGGTGTAGGTTTTCCTCACCCAGCTAAAGCATTTGACTAAGCACAAAATGAGAAGCACCAATAAGACTGGCACACAAAGAGTTTTCCCTACATAAACATGTCTCTGGTAATACAATTTTTTACTGCTGTTCACATTTTCCCTCTCTTCAATATTTTCTGCAGCACTGCCTGTGGCCAAACTGATGCAACTGCAACACAATGGGCGGCAAATTTCAGAAATTACCAATATACACTATGCATGAAAAACTGAAAAGAGAAGAAAACACGGAAAATTCATCAAAATTATTATAAACACTTCCTTTTGCTTATGTATTAAAGGACCGTTTGCAAGATCTAATGGCTGCTTTTGAGTCCTAGTAGTAGCTGCAACACAAAGGAATTAAACATCTCCCTAAGAACAGAAACAGTCTGGCCATATGCAATAACTGGTAGGTTATGAGCAATATCCCAGAAAAGCTGAGGTGGATTGAAGCTTTTCTTAATAGACACTTGAATTAATCTAGAGAAACATCCCCCTTTTGACAGTACATAAGCACATAGTGTGTGCCTATGTGAAAATTCAGTATTCAAAAAACTCCACCTGTAATATTTTCCTTAAATTTTTAATTGGTTTTGCTGTCCAGAATTCAAAACCTTTCAAGAGATGAGCTAAGTTGCAAATTTTCCGCATAAAAAGGTGTGTTTTAATTCTTCCTTAATGACATCCAGGGTGTGACACAGGCAGGAGATGTTACAGTGCCAGGGATTAAACTCTGGGTGCATTTTCCATGTGTGGCAGCCTAGAGCAGCACTAAACCCAGAGAATATCTAACAATATCAAGACCTCCACTCACACCAACCACTTGGAAAGCCACAAAAGCTGTGTGGATTCTCATCCCCAGGTTCCTAGGAAAATTTTCTCTGTCTGTTGCAATGTGTCCTGAAAATATCCAGCTGTGGAAAGCATTTTTCAGCTGAAAATGACCAGTGCTGCCACTCTCCACAGAGCCTTCCCCGTGCCTGGAAATATTAGGGATTTCATGGGGCATGCTCAGTACATTCATTCCAAGCAGTTACCGCCTACTACCAAATGAATTTCAAATATCTGCTGCTAATATGCGGTGCAAGGGCTGGCAGAAAGTTAATATTAGCTTCTCAAAGCCACTCACTCAAGGAAGTATTGCAGCTCTCTTGCACTAAAGGTGAATTTTCACTGTCTCCAGTGGCTGTAGTTGGATGATCCAGAGCAGCCCTGGGATACAGGAAGGTGATTACATTTTCTCTGGCTTCCAGAAAGTGAATCCCATCACCTTCCCAGGAAGTGAGAAAAGTTTAATGCATGGAAACTGCTGACACTTGCAAGAATTTGCAGAGCAGTTGTTTTCTGTTTTAAATAGAAAAACCCACAGGAAGTCTGCATCCAGCAGGTAAAGAAGCAATTTTCAGAGCAATGATGCTTTTGCATATGTATAGCAGCTTTCACCCACAACAGAGCTCAAATTACCAACATAGTTGTGTAGATTTAACACAGATACAATTTAGGGTGTCTTGAACCAGAAATCTAGGACTAGACTTCTAGCTGAATGAGAAAATTTCTGAGAAACTTTTGATGGACATAAAAAGGAAAAATTTTGGTTTTGTGGAATATCCAAAGCACAGGAATTGCCCAACCCCAGCACATGGAAAAGAGTGAGTGGATCATTCTCAACTATTTCCTTCAGACAATTGTTATCATGGCCTATCCCTCTCCTTAATAGGATTTGCAAAAAAAGAAGCCTAATTCATTTAAAAGGATGCAATTTAGTAGGATTTGAAGAAGCATTAACACACACCAGTTTTGATATTAATGCATAAATAAAAAACATGCAGTTTTATGTTGCTCACACTGTGTACTTATCACATTTAGTCCGACTAAAACACTTAGGTTCCTACAGTAACCTTAGCACTCCTGAAGATAATGAGCTACCTTGCCAGGAGCAAACCTCACACAATTTTCTCTGTCAATAAATAGTGTAGCACCTCCTCTGCTCAAGTAGGGCCTCCCACAACCAGTTTTCCAGGAGCACATCAATTGGCTTTTCAATATCTTCAAGGAAAAACGACTTCACACCCTCTCTAGACAGCCTGGGTCAGTGTCTGGACACCCTCACAGGAAAATATGGCTATTTTTTTAATCTTATTTCTAAACAGAACTCTCTGCATTTCCTTTTGTGCCCATAGACTCTCAACCTGTCACTAGTCACTGCTGAGTATAGTCAGAAAAAAAAAATCTAAAATACAATCACAGGGAATGACAGTGCTAGCCAAAAAAAAAAAAAAGGTATTTATGGAGTTTTCATTCACTACAACTCAGTGATTCCCATTTGCTTTGCCTCTGCTTCTCTAAGACACAGCTCTGAAAGCTCAGCCTGACCTGTGTCTTTCCTTGAGCTCCCCTCTCCAAGCCCAATGCAGGGAGTCAAAATAAAGTTATAGAGGTGTGGAGCGTGAGAAAAGTCTGCTTTCCCGTTCAGAGTAAGCTGTCTCTACTGCCAGTTTCACTAGTCTTAAAATTATGGATGTTGGCAAATTAATCACTGAGCTCCACTAAAGCAACTGTGAATAAGAAGGACTGTCTCTAAAAAAAAAACATAACAAAAAAAAAAAAAAAAAAAAAAAAAACCAAAAAACCAAACACAAAAACCAACAAAGCAAAATGAACAATAATCTTTAATCCTTTTATCCTCTTCTTTAAAATGGAGACTCCACCACTCACCCCTACCTGACAAGTTCATTATGAAAAAGAATTATGTGCTCAAACTTTAACACAGTACAGACCTCAAGAAGACAGCATGGGTTGGGCTAATTTACCCAAACTGAAGATGATTTTCACTGCTTTCTTAGAAAAACTGCTCAAAATGAGGCAGATGTAGTAATGGGCAGAGTGGCATTCACGTTTTCTGGAAAAATCCCTTTGCCCAGGTTTTTTCTCCTTGGAAGCCTCAGAGAAAAAGGAAAACAATTATTATCTCATTTGCTTCTCCTCTGTTTTGGCTCATGTGGAATGTGTTTGGAGATTGTTCACCCACAGGTGATTGTTCCATTGGATTCTGATGGGAGTTGTTTTCACTCAGTGGCCAATCAGGGCCAAGCTGTGTCAAGACTCTGGAAAGAGTCACAAGTTTTCATTATTTATATCAGCTTTTTATTATGTTAGCTTATATATTATATAGCTTATATTATCTTTATTATATATTATCTTTTTAGCATTGTGTAAATATCCTTTCTGTATTCTTTAGTATAGTTTACTATAGCATTCTTTAATATAATATCATAAAATAATAAATTAGCCTTCTGAGAACATGGAGTCTCATTCCTCATTCTTTCCTGCCATGAGGGTCCCCACAAATACAATAGGACAGTAATTCTTTAGGCACACTTCTGCACACAGGAATTCCAACCCACTGGAATGCCAAGGGTGCCAGCACATCTGCCTTTACCGTGGAGGCACCTGACATACCTGGTATCAGAGATATCTGATGTCAAATAAAAGCAGGAAACCTGTCACAGGGGAGCCTGGCAAGGTGATGGAGGAAAAGTGTTATCCCCATGTTCATTACAACCACGTTTCCATCCCAATTAAACCTCCCCAAATAGGCGGGGAGAGTTCAAAGCAGACATTTCACCGCTGGGCTCACGCTGCCATTCCTGGGAGTCAGTATGATAAATCCCTTCCCACCGCTCTGAAAGTTGCCCAGCATGTTGGAGGCATGTGTCAAAGTCAGGAGAGCTCTCCTAATGAGACATGCTCCCTTTGATGTTTCTTCTGGATAGAGGAGCTGGCACGGAATGAATACTTTAGATGTTTTATGCAAAAAAAGTCAAACAGTTTTCACCTCTGATAACCATACATCTTACTTTAAAGGCCTTAACTTCTAAATATTTGGGATGAAAGGTGATTCCTTTCTGTCTTTTTTTGCCTTTGAGAAGTAATGCTTTTTTTATTATTAAAAATGAATAAGGTTTCACATTTTGTAACCTTGGTACACTCAGCCAACCAATAACATGCAGGTTAGAAATCAATACACACAGTTAAACAGTGTTAATGTAGTGGGCAGCTCATTTCTCAATTAAAAGTGTTTTAAAAGCCACCACATTCATTTTCATGTAGCCATTTGGAGAAGCCAATGGAGAAAATACCTGGAACCTTAAGGACATTAACCAGAGATTCTGCTGAGCCAGACTTTATTGTATTTGTGGGGTGTCCCATGGCAGGAAGGAATGATGAATGTGAATCCATGTTCTTAGAAGGCTAATTTATTATTTTATGATACTATATTATATTAAAGAATACTAAACTATACTAAAGAATACAGAAAGGATACTTACAGAAAGCTAAAAAGATAATAACGAAAGTTCGTGACTCTCTCCAGAGTCCCAACACAGCTTGGCACTAATAGGCCAAAAAGTCAAAACAATTCACATGAAACCAACGAAACAATCACCTGTGGATAAACAATCTCCAAACACATTCCACATGTGAGCACAACACAGGAGAAGCAAATGAGATAATATTATTTTCCTTTATCTTCTCAGTTTCCCAGGAGCAAAATCCTGTGCAAGGGGATTTTTCCAGAAAATATGATTGTGACAGGACTTCTGGGTGCAAAGTTCAATTGAAATGTCTGATTGTAGCGTGCCTAGGCACAGTGTTTGCAGCTCACAGCAAGCAGTAAAATAGAAAGAGAGAGAACATTAGGCACTCATTTTCAATGATGCTAATCAACTTCCTCAGGATGAACTTGCAAAGGAAAATATTCTGCCTCTTTTGTGCAATTAGTGAGACAGCAGAAATTCATATCAAGGAAGAAAGGTCAAATAGACATAAATTTAAAATTCCCAAAGAGCAGGAAAATAATTTCCCCTGTTGCTATTTTTGACTCATATTTGCAAGCCTTCCCTTAGCTTTCGGAAAGAATGAGAGTCCCTGAAGATTTGAGATGATCTCTTTGCTGATCTAAGAGGGTCCATTTCTTTGCTCATTCAAGAAATTTCAGAACCTGAAGAATTCATTAGGTCAGACTGCACTTCAGAAAAGTCCTAAGCAGGTTCTGGGTATGTTTCAATGGAAAGCAAAATCCCAGAATTCGGAAAGCACACAACAGAGCTCATCAGGGGAAGATTTTCAGAGAGGTTTTCAAAGTACAAAAAATTATTTAGGACTCTGATCCTCCAGCTCCAAGGGCAAATCTTGCCCAGCCAAAGAGCCAGAGCCTCTGGAGACATAGCCATGCTGACACTGAACAGCTCAACAGGGAAACAGCGTCAGGAGCTCCTGACTCGTGCCCAGCTGTATCTACAGCACCAAATCACACCCTGGTCCTGGTTCTGATCCAGGAGCACAACCACTGAGCTGCAGAAGATTTGCTCAAATGGCACATGCAGGATATGACCTGGTGCTTTACCCTGAGATCTCCTGCACACTGTGCCAAAACCCCTGTTGTGCCTGAAGAAATGGGAAATCTTCATGATGATTACTTTGCACCTGTTTTTTCTGCTCCTCTGTAGGCTAGAAGTATCACAGGAGGTTTTCTTTATCACATTTCCTGCGCAGGTGCAAGGACAGTCTCTACAGCACATCCAGGACAGTTTTTCCAGTCTCATAGACACATCCCATGAGAAGATTTCCAAAGCTACAGCCAGACACCAGAAAAACTGAAAAAAAGAGGTGTCCTCATCATTTGTCATGGGTTTTCAAACAGCCTTATCCCACCAGGTTAGTGGTCTAGACTAAAATTCCTAAAAGCTCAGTCAAGGACACAATTCTGCCCCTCCTGCCCAGTCACATCTTCGTTTGAAGCTACTGAGGCTCATTCATTCTTACTGATTTTATTTCATATTTCAGACACTACATTCACAGAGTTACACCAAGCACAGGAGCTCACTGAGACTCTTCATTATTATCTTTTTAGCCTTCTGTAAGTATCCTTTCTGTATTCTTTAGTATAGTTTAGTATTCTTTAATATAATAGAGTATCATAAAATAATAAATTAGCCTTCTGAGAACATGGAGTCAGATTCATCATTCCTTCCTGCCATGGAGCACTCTGCAAATACAATAAGGTCTGGTTCAGCAGAATCTCTGGCAAGAGTCTGGCAAGTACAGTCAGATGTATAGAAGATGGCTATTTTGATTTTCAATTATGAGGTGAATTCTTGAATGTCTAACGGTCCAACATGGGCAAGATGAGTGTCGCAGACATTTTTTCACAGAAATCTTTTCTTTCAGATTTCTGCATTTTCTGGGAAGCTGAGGGCCCCCAGAAAGAGAATGAAAACAATTGTTATCAGCTGCTGTGGAATGCAATGGGATGCACCTTGATTGGCTCATGCTTCTATGTTTATAATTAAGGGCCAATCACAAGTGCAAGCTAGGGCCAGAGTACCTGGACACAACTTTGTTATAGATTCTTTCTTTCTATTCTTAGCTTAGCAAGCATCTGCAAACTTCTCTCTTTATTCTATTTAGTATAGTTATAATGTATTATATATCATATATCAAAATAAATCCAGCCTTCTGATCAAGAAACAAGATTCTCGTCTCTCTCTCACCTCCAGCGACCCACTCAGGACAATGTAATAAGATGAATATGAAAAATAGGTTTCAATTGTGTGGTGAAATTTCTGAGAATGTTTTGGGTCATATGTGACAGACCAGCAAAGGGAAAAATTGTTCTCCACCATCACTCTGATTGATATCATTAGATACAGCTTCCAATTTCTGGGTACCACTTCATCAGGTGGCACTACCTATAAAAGGAACCTTCTTGTTCCATTCCCTATCCCTGAGCTCTTGCCTCAGTGTCTCACTGCTCTTGCAAGTGATCCTTCCTATCCTGCAGAACCAAGACAGCTCCCAAAAAACTGCATTTACATTTGACAGATCTCCAGCAAAACACAGCACTGCCAAAAACAAAAAAAGTTAAAAACTGCTCAACAGAAACTACAATAGATGTTTAATATATAGAGAAACTGGGGGTTGAGAACACCACAGGAGTTCCAAATTAAACAGAATTTTAAAAAAATATTCAGTGTTATCTGACATCTGGAGCAAGAAACCTAAGCATTGCAGCACCAGTGCAGTGTAATCATAGCACTGAGGATGTTAACAGATTTTAGAAGACTTGAACAGCAGGAAGTAAGAATGGAAGACATTCCCTGAATGGTGCTACAACTCTTGTCTTGGATTCTGATCCACTAAATGTCATTAGAAATTGAAATTAAATTTAAAAAAAAAAACACCTTTCACTTGGCCCCACATAGAGACAAATGCTGGCGCAATTCCTTAATGGCACTTTTAGAAGAAATTTGCTTGAAATGAGAGTAATTGGGAATTATTTGAATCACAATATATTTAGTGGAAATCCCCTCAGCCTGGTATCAGAAGCCCTGGCCCTCCTCAGTGTGCTTTAGACATAAAACACTTACCAAGCTGTAAGACGTAAAGCTGCCACAGCTCAACTCAAGACCTACACAGTGAAAACACTGTTTTTGAGTAAACATTAGAAGAAAAAAAATATTACACAATTGTCAGCATACATTTTATCTGCCATGTGTTCCCTCCTTTCAGCTATCCATTGTGATGCAGGCTATAAATACACAATCTATTATTTTCCCCCCAAAGATTATCATTCATTCAGCACACAAACACCTGCTGAAGTAAAATTCAGTCCTAGCAATTAATATTTGGCAACAATTTGCTCAACTGACAATGGCATTAAGCTCCAAATAAAGCATTCAGCTCAACCTGAAATCCATTAATGTTATTGTATGGTGATGAGCATCAAATAACAGCAGGTTTTGAAAAAAACAGCCTGAGATAAAACTGCCCACACAACAGATATCATGCATGAAGTAAAACAAAATAGAGACTTCTACTGAAACCAGAAATGTTCATTTAAATTCATATTGTCATGGAAAACAGGTGCAAGGATAGAAAATCAAGGAACTGCAGCCAATAAAAGTTAAACTCTTCTAACCTGCAGCCAGCCTGTAGGCACACAGGTGAGTGAAGAACGCTCACCTAAATTTGACATATCTCTCCCCAAGTTTCAAGAGTTTCTTTTGTTAACCTTTGTTGCCCTCTTATTGCAAAAGTTCCATACCTTCTTGGTGATTTCTCATGGCCATCTCCTCACAGCACAACCAACAAACTCCAGCTCCCCTCTCACCCGCTCTTTTATAGCACTCATCCTCACTGGACACAGCTGTGGCCTGTTAAGGGCAGGCCTGTTCCTAATCTTTGGTGATTAGTGAAGCTGCAACTCCTTAGGGGTGAGATTGCCTTCTGCATTGTCTTTATTTTCTTACATTCTATCCCCCAACAAACCTTTGCCTTGTTTGGTTGGTGGGACCTCAATGATTTCCTGAATCTGTCATGGTTGGACCCCAGGCAGCAGCCAAGCCCCAGGCAGCTCCACTGGGATCAGGGGAGAGAAGGCGAAGGGGAAAAGCTACAAAACTTGTGGGCTGAGGCAAGGACAGTTTAATAGGGGAAGCAAAGGCCATACATACAGAAGGAGAGGGAAAAATGGAATTAATTCCCTGCTTCCCAAGGACAGGCAGGAGTTCAGCCTTCTCCAGGACAGCAGGGCCCAATCACAGGGAATGGTGGCTTGGGAAGGACAACCACTATGACCCCAAATGTCCCCTTTTCCTCATTCTTCACCCCACTTTATCCACTGCCCATGACTCCACATGTCTGGAATGTCCCTGTGGTCAGTGGGTCCCCTGTCCTGGCTGTGTCCCCTCCCAGGCACCCCCAGCTCCCTCACCATGGGGCTCACAGACAGCAGAGAAGGCCTTGGCTCTGTGCAACAACCACAACAAAAACATCTCTGTGTGACCAGCCCTGTGTTCAGCACAAATCCAAACACAGCCCCACAGCTGCAAAAAAATTAACTCTACCCCAGCCCAAAGCAGCTCTCTACCCCAGCCCAAAGCAGCTCAGCATCCCTCTCCTCTGCAGAGGTGCAGCAGTAAATGAAGCACAGAAATATTCCATAAAAGAAGCCCTAACTCCTGTGCCATGCTATCAGGTTGCTCCAGGCTCCTCTTAATTAAACACGGCTAAATTCCCTCTCAGCTTCTGTCACTTATTGAGCAGAAAGCAACCCTGTGGGACAAACACTAAAAAGCTCTTGGATCCCCTTTTTTAAATCTCATTTTGACATCCATTCTTGCACATCCTCTCAAGGTTTAGGATTTATCAGACTTTTTGCAGTCCTAAGACAATGTTACAACATGGGTTTAAAACCTGAACTGCTTTTCTGTCATAGCAGGATCTTCTTTCAAAGAAAGAAAAACATCTGAAATGTAGTGAGCTAAGGAGAAAAGCAATTTTTTACTTCTGTGAAACCAGTCATTAGTGGGGTTCTCCATGGGATCAATTCTGGAGATGATGCTTCTTAACATCTTCATTAATGGCCCAGCCAGCACACCTTGGAAAGTACTTTGGCTGGGAACACAGTGGCTTTCTGCTATACTTTTTGAAAAAGAAAAAAATTGTAAAAAAAAAAAAAAGAAAAATAAAAGAAAAATAAAAAAGGAGGGAAATAAAGGAAAAAAGAGAATAAATGGGTGATGAGAATTTTAGAAGGAGGAAGCTCTGACAATAAGAAAAGCTCTAGTTATTCAAGCAAAGCTCTGCTTTACAAAATCTCCAACACTTCTAAGATCTAAAATCTCTTATCATTATTACACCATTTGGATAATTTTTTTAGTAAAAAGTTGAAAACATCACACATATCTAAATTTTAAGTTCTAGTTGGCAGCCACATTTATCATAAATCAACTTCAAAACCATTGATTTTAGTTTTGCCTAAAAATTGTTTTAGTTGTTAGTGAGTGCACTTAACTCATGATAAATCACATTTAAACCCAACTAAGAGTTTTCCACTGGTTTAACTAATTTAAAATTCTGCTGTCCACGAAAAGTGAAACAATTCTGAATTTCTGTGACATAAAACTGGGTGCCTAAATCTGATAAAACCTAATGGAAGGCAACTCCTAAGTGACTTTGAACCTTTGGTAAATTTCTCTGAGCTGCCCTCTGGATCAAGACTGGGAAAATGGACAGGATAGTACTTGCATGGGTACATACCTTTTTAGCCTGCTAAAAACCTGTTAAATGCAGGAGTTAATCAGGGTTGTACCGTGGAAACTCTTTGCCTGTAGGTAAGAATCGCTTTTAGAAAATTGCCCAAAGCAGTGTTTATTAAACCCATTGCTAAAAGAAGTTGTTCTCTCAGCTTGCCTGGCTGCAGATAAGGACAAGGTCACACACTTCACTCCTCAAATGCTTTTTTTCAGCCTGTTGGCTTTGACACAGCACTTGTCAGGTTAGTTTTGGGTTACAGCCTAGTTATTCTCTCCTGCACAGAGCATCAGGCTCTTCTTCCTTCCCACTGCATCCCCCCAAAGCCTTGCAGCAAATCCTCACCACAGCAAACACAAAGTGCCTGCCACAGAGCACAGTCAGACTCAGCAAACACAAAATGATTCCACTAATACCAGCCAATCAAAAGGATTTTGTCTTTATGCCTTGTTTCTTAATGCAAGCCAGTCCTCAGTATTTTCACACAAGTCACCTATGCCAGTTTAAATAGAGAATACAGGTTATAAATTCATATAAATAGAGAATATAAGTCATAAATTCATATAAATATCAGTGTGTGATTAAGGTTTACCTGAAGGGGATATCTGAGTGGAAGGCATGAGCAGTTTCTGCCCCTTGTTTTAGTCATGGTTGCAGCACCTTTGGAAACTCTCAAGGTCACACAATTATTCACCTCCACTGGCTCCCATTTCTCCAGCATCCTCCCAATATTTTGGGTTAGCAGACACTCCTGAGGCACCCCAAGTGTCTCAGCCTAAATATTCCTCTCTGCTGCTGCTGCAGCTGCTCCTCACCTGCCCCTGTCTGAGCCAAGCCCAAAGATCTCTGCAGCACCCAGCAGGGCTAATGATGCTGGGGGGATGAGCACAAAGCAGCACAGCCTCCCTCCAGCTGAGGCAGGTGTCAGACGCCTCACAAGCACCTGGAGGTGACACAAAAGTGGCAATTAGTTGTCATTTCAATAGCAAGGCTGCTTTCTTGGCCGTGGAGAGCGTGAGCTTGCACAGAGCGCAACAATTTTCCATCCTAAATCCGATTTTTTTGAAAGTACTTTACAGCTCCTGCAGAGATGGAGCATTAAGCTACAATGCCTTTAACAGGTTGCGTAATGATCATAGATTAACAAAAAAAAAAAAATAAACCAAAAACCCCAAAAATTCTTTGCCATTTTGAGAAACCTCTTGAAAATACAGACAGAAACTTTCCTATTATCACTCATATGTAACTGAGATTTCTTAAAAATATTCCTAAATTTTTCCTAAAAAAAAACCCAGCAGAAACAAAATCAAACCCCAAACAGACGAAAAAATATATTATTCCTTTACAAGTAGAAGGATATTTACACATCAGTGGCCTATTTCATGTCCTTACCATGCCATTTTCCTAGATCTTAGGTGTCAGATTGCATGGGGAGGGGCTTCTTTTTCTCTTCTGCTCACAAAATCTGGTCCAAATACATCTTTTTTGATAACTTCTTCCCCCATAAGTGGAATATACCTGAGAAAATGTCTGGTTTCAATAATTCAAGCTTTTCTGAAAAGAATAAATGTCATAGAAAATAATAATTCCTGAGCAGTTCTGGCAATTTTTGATATAAAAAGAAATAAATAGACTGAGAACTTTAATTCTGTCTTCCAGGGAAAAATGGTTTCCTTATTTCATTGGGCAGAGGTCACAACTGTGAATTTCTGCCATACTAGATTGGACTTTACAGGCACACAATGGCTAAAGATATGTTTAAATCATATGGAAAAGGACAAAAAAACAAAAAAAAAAAAAAAAAAACAAAAAAAAAAAAAACCTGATACCTTAAAACAAATTCTCTTTCAACTTGTTTCTAAAAATAAACAAAACCATGCAGAAACATGAGGTCTTTTAGGTCACAATGTAGGCAAACTATTTGATTCAGATTAATCTGTGATGTGAAGAGTTCATCAGCCTGACTCATGATTTGAACATCAGTAATACTTATGTTGTAAAACCACAGCTTTCATCATCTCATCTTTTTAATAATCCCTCGAGTCTTTTTTGGACTCTGAGATTTTTTTCTCCAGGAGCTGGTTGTGTGTGAGAGAATTTCCTGACCAGCCCTGAGCACAGGAAGACACTTCTTCCAGAAAAACAATTATAAAGTGTAATGTAAAGTTCTCACAACAGCCACAGTTATTCTTTGGTTACATCTGTACCAAAAGAAAATAAAATATGAAAAAAATGTAAAAATAATATATAAAAATATATTTTATTTATTTATATATAAAATATATTTTACGTATTTTAATATCTTTTTTATAAAATATTAAAATTTAAAATAAATATGAAATAATAAATACTCTGAGCAGTTCTCTGTCCCTGGGGCCAAATCCCATTAAATTGTCCACACAGAAATCAGTAAATCCCCAGCACTGTGCTGGCCTCATCTGCCTGTGGAGGATGCTCCACAAAACTCCCCAAATATGGCCAGGAATTCTCCAGGAGGACAGGTTAGGGATCAAGAGAATATTTAACATTACCTTTCAACAGCTATGCTTGTGTGCCTGCAAACTGCCACTGTTTAAGTTACAAAATTAAAGCCACACAGGCAGCTTTTGAATATTTTTTGAATTATTTGAAGTGCCACATGAATGGATCAGTGTCACAGCTCACTGGGTCACACACATACAGGAATGGTGCATTTTACAGCTTGATAGATTTCTGTGGTTCAGCCTTGCTGCTAGGGAAAACTTAAATCAATGCACCTCTTCAACACAACAGATTTACACAAATAAGACAAAGCTACAATGGATTAAAATGATTTCTTATATCAGAGTGTGACTCAGCTTCTCAAATGGCTCCTAGGGGAAGACAAGTATCTTCCACAACACAGCCCTGACTATTCTGGGGGCTAAATCCTGCTTGGTGCTGTCTGACAAAGCCCTGGTGTCACCTTCAGCATCCTTATGCCATTATATCCCACAGTCAATCCACATAAGCTTCTCAAAAGCCTTCTCAAAACTCAAAGTTCATAAGCCTTCTCAAAATTCCCCCCAAAAGTGTTTCCTTTGCAATACAGACACAAATGAGAGCTAACAGGAGGAAACTCTTGCTTACACCCAATATATTTGGCCATGCTGGCGATGCAGAGCTGGGGAACTTCTGCTGTCCTTGACGTTCTGCTTACACTGACAAGAGAGTTGCTCTGTATAACTTCCCCTGAAACTTCTTTCCATCCTTTTCCATACCTTGCCTTGAATGATTTTGAAATGTGCTCTGAGCTACAGGAAACATAAATTCCTTTTCCCGGGAGAAAGCTGAGAGGTTGCAGAGCTGTCACTTATTTCCCAGCATTCTTTAATTGTTTGTTCAGTCTGGGGGAAAGAAGATTTTTATAACTTTGGTTTAAAGAAGGGTGATTCCTTATTACAGCAGTAGCTAGATCACAGCTTATTGTACTTCTTATCACCGCCTTTGATAAAAGAAAAGAGCTTATTTTAGAATAAACTGTCAGTGGCATTGAATAGAATGGGGATTGCTGCTTCAGGGTTGGCAGAGACTCTGGAGACCAGCAGGAATATTTGTCATTGTCACCAGCTGCTATTCATGCAGCATTTTATTTGAGAATTCCAACTCCCAAAAGACAAAAGACACTTGTCAGCTCCCCGAGGAGGGGAAGGCTGCAGGCTGGTGTGTGTCCTGCATTTAGCACTTCACAGCTTCCCTGGGACTGCTCAGAACAGGAGCCAGCAAAACGACCAAAAATCACCAAAAAAAAAAACAAAACACAAAACAAGCACGTCAAAATCTCAAAGTTGCGCTTGGTGGTGCAAGGGGAAAAAACTTTGCTGCAGCACTGGAGTCACACCAGCTCAAAATATGAGCTCAGAGTTGGGGCTGAGCTTCACAAACCCACCCTGAAGGACAGAGAGCCTCGGTGGTGTCTCCTTGTGGATGGAGGTTTGTTCTCACAGGAACAAGAACTCAGCCTGCGTGCAAAACCCAGCCCCAGTGGCAGGGAAAAAATGAAGGAAAAGTTCTCTGCAGGGGAGAAATTTAACAGCTGCACTCCTGCTGCTTTAATCACTGCCTCCCCTGCTCTGCCCATGCTATAAAAGGGAAATCCTCATTACCTATTAAAGAGTCATTTTCTTCTAGAAACAGATTTCTTGGGATGCATAGTGATGGTTTTATTTGCCCCTGCTGGAGAAGACAGGATGTTTAAATGTCCTGAAAAGGTATTCTACCTACTTGCCCTCTTACAATAGTTAGCAAAATAGAAATTGGAATAATTACCAGCGCAGGCATCTCCACTCTTCCTTACCAACAGGATTTTCAGACCTGGGAAAAGTTTTATGACCTTTAAGGCAAGAGATGGATGAATTTAACCACTGGCTGAACTTAAAAAGGTAATCAGTTGCAAAATCCTCACAAAGACAAAAAAAAAATCTTATGCTTTTATTTTTTCTAATTGATAATACACTTATTTATTCACCTAATGCATCATTAACACACTACTTTAACACCTGAACATTCAAATGCACAAGAAGCAGCAGCAGCTTCATGACCATTGCAAACAAAAGCCAGTGTTACTCTGAAAAAGAAATAGGCTTTGATTTTTATTGAATTATGAAATCTCTTTTTTTTTTTCTCTTTTGAAATTATACCAGAAACACATTTATCTAACTTTGGAAGCCAATGGACATAGCTTGCACGAGGGAAAAATCTGTGTTAGGGTTGTTATTCTTCCTCAGAAGAAAATGGAAACAAATAATATGGTTTCAGACCAATTTACTGCTGATGGGAGTATTGGAATTCCTTGTATCTCCTCCCGTGAGTTACACAGCCTTGGAGCAAATTACATCGTGTTCAGCACAGCCTCAGGCTGGGAATTACAAACAACACAACAGTCTCCAGCCACCAGGCTTATAATGCTAAATATAATTTGCACTAGATTACTTGCTTCTAAAATTATATCACTGTTACCTGAAGAGTGATGCATGGAAATTTTTATTTTTTTTCTTTTTCCTTTCTTTTATAGAGCCTTTCAAAAGACAAATAAATGTTTCACTGAGGAAAACACGTATCTGTAAAATGGTGACAAGTAATTATCTTCATCAGTGTCTTAGAGAAATAATGCTTTCGCTATTTTTGGTATTTCCAGCTGTAAACAAAATGTCTCAATATTTAAGCATGATATGTCAGCTGCATTCACAGACCAGGTGTTTTCTGGGCAGCTCCCCCAAAGAAAAATTTTATTTTTCTTTTTTGTAGGCTGCCAGTTTGGAATAGCACTCACATGTTTTGACAGACACTTTACAAAATAAAATCAATGTTTGCAGGGAGTAGATAGAGCCCAACTTGCAAGTGACTTGCAAGTCTTGTTCTACATTTGGGCTTCAACTTAAAGCCCAAAAGCATAAGGAATAACTCTTTTCACAAAGAGTTATTTACTTTTTACTAATGATTGAGAACCTATTAGTATATTTAGTATATGAACCTATTAATATATTTACTATTTGAGAACCTATTAATATATTTACTTCCATGATCAGGAATAAATTAACAAAAAATATAAAGGGACTTTTTTCCAGTAAAACATTCACGTTTTGATTGACACTTTACAAAATAAAATCAATGTTTGCAGGGAGTAGATAGAGCCCAACTTGCAAGTGACTTGCTAGTCTTGTTCTATATTTGGGCTTCAACTTAAAGCCCAAAAGCATAAGGAATAACTCTTTTCATAAAGAGTTATTTACTTTTTACTAATAATTGAGAACCTATTAATGTATTTACTATTTGAGAACCTGTTAATATATTTACTTCCACGATCAGGAATAAATTAACAAAAAACAAAAAGAGACATTTAGACATTTTTTTTCCCAGTAAAGAGTGCAATAGTTATAAAATTTTTTCGTATCCAGAGGAAGTTGCTATTTTCAGCCAGCAAATATTTCCCACCAGGTTCAGTGCATCTGTTGTTAGTAATGAGGACCAAGAAAACAAAGCAGGGATTGCAGTCCAGAGCTTGCACCTGCTATGATACTGGGAGCAGACAGAAAACATCTTCAAGATCTTTTTCTATTTTTTTTCAGATGTGACTGACAAGTTTAATTTGTTTGATGTACCTCTTCGTTATGGGAGCAGCAATAATGCAACAGAAGGATGGTGCAGAGTTGCTGTGGCAACAAAGCACTCAAAGTCAGGGCATGAGGCATGAAAGGACTGGGTACAGAGACAGAATTCTCCTTTGGCAGGGGAGAAGTTTTACAACAAAAGGCAAATTGTAGCAATATAACACAGCACTCGCCCCTGACACTGGTAATATCCAGAATATATTAGTCTGAACATCCTTTACAAGTCCCAGTTTGTGAACACTGAGAGCAGCCAGCAAATCGTGGCAAACACAGTTAAATCTATGAATCTGTAGAATAAATCTAAATCTATATGATAAACCAGGACATCAATACCAACTCCTGTGTCCTACTGTTGGAAACAAAGAAACCTAGAGGAAAACAAATCTCCCCTTTTTCCTTTTGTCTCTCTGGCCACCACATGACACAGGTGAAGGCATGAGCCCACCCTATATTCTCCCTAAGGCTGTCACACACAGCTCTCAATGCTCTTATTTCCAAAGCTAGTGATATTCAGGACAGATGGATGCAACAGCTTCCATTTTCATTAGCTTCATAATCACTGGAAAGTGCCAGAAAAACATACTGTATTTTGAGCAAGAAAATTTTCACAGGCAATATTTTTTGGCCCCACTGGAAGTATTTCCTTGTAGCAGGCACTGCCTTTGCTCCCTTCACTGGGAAATCAAATCTTAACCAGAAATGCTAAGCTGTGCATACTAATGGCTGAGAAATAATTGAAATACAGTACAGTTACAACAGTATAAACTGCAAGGGACCCAGCCATCTGGAAATATTGAAATCCCTCCACATTTCATTAGTTTGAGTATTTGCCTGGCTGCACAGAAGGGAGCCAAACCTCCCCCAGAGTGCTCATCCCACCTGGGCTTCCTGAGACAACCCAGACAGCAACACTCCACAGGGGAAAAATGTTCCAGAGGAAGAAAAGGACTGACCTTTTCCAGCCACCAGAGCTGCTCCAGCGAGGCCAATCCCTGGAAAAGGAGGAGAGGAAATGTTACATCAGGCGGCAGCCAGCTGATGGGGCCCTTTGTAGGCCAGATGGGAAGGGAAAAAGGTTCTAATTCAACACTTCTTGAGTCCCATTGTGTCTGGTTGCACCTGCAGTTTGCAACTGAAAGCAGCTCCTTTTTTTACTGTTTATGTCTTCTTTGGAGCTTTGGAGTCATTTAGGCACAGCATAAAGGAAACAATCCCAACTGCAACTTCCAATGTAATTATTTGTGCTCTAGAATTTGATCCATTATAAAACATCTGCCCTGCTTTTTCACCATGAACTTACCTTGACTTTATATAGGTTATGTCACACTAAAGTTTAAGAGATCTTCTGCTCACTTTGCACATGGCTTTAGGATAAGCAGTAATAATACCTTTATATTTCCTCAACGGATCTTTTTACCAGCACTGAAATTGGATCAATAGTGTAAACTTCAGCCTGCTGCATCCCTCAGTTTAACCACCTCAACAAGCTGCATTAATCACTCCATGGCCGTACTGATAGCATCAGGCATCCCTGAAATGTCTTCTGGTATTTAGCCACCCCCACTCTGGAGGGATGTGGAGCTCATTCTGTAGCAACCATGGCAAAAGTGGCTCTGCCAGGAGTCCCCTGAGCACAACTCACTAAAATCCAATAGCTCTATAGGCTGTCCATTATTTATTCCTTATACTTATGTCCATTCCAGGGCTCTGTAGCAGCTTTACACAGAGTTGACTCTATTTGTTCCTCTGTCTTCATTAAAAGCACAGAGAAAAAACAGTAGAAGCATAAACATTTGCAGTCAAGCTTTATTAAAAAGAGAACTTGTTAAAAATTAGACTTGACTTTATGGCAACTGTTGGAAAGGCCTAATTGTGTTAAGACTAAAACATTTGTTAACAAAGCAATTCATAAAGTAATAAAGATGCTTTCTAATTACAGGTAAAACTACAAGGCAAATATCTGGTTTTACGTCAACACAACCACACCTTTCAGTGTTCCATAATATCTCAGTACCTTTATGTACTGGATTTATTCTCTACAATGAAGCAAATGTTAAGATACCTCTTTTGTTTCACTTGGTGGTAACTAATGGCTCTTCTTAGTAAACCTTTCCTTTGGAGTTTCAGTCAGATTTTGAGATAATTACACACCTCAAATAAATCTGTCAAAGAACCTATTGTTTTTTTCAGAATTTGAGTGAGAACTTACCTGTAAAAACAGCTTTAAAGAAACATTTCATCCACTAGCTGTAGTGAAAAACAAATGTCATTTTAAAAATAATTCTTCTATTTAATTTAATCAAGTTTACTCTGAAACTACATTTAAGTTAAATTTCCATTTGCATGCATACAGTTGGACAAATTCCAAGTAAATAAAATTAAGGAAAAAAACGATACCTGACAAAATGACAAAACTGAAGGCTCTGAATAAAAGCACACAAAGCTTCAGAATTCAGTATCTCCTAAAGAACAGCACAGCTCTGAGATGGAAATAAAATCTTAAAAATTCTGTGCATTGTGAACCACCTTTATTCAGGGGGGGAAAAGGATGAAGCATGAAGTTTAACCAAGGTTTCCAACAATCTTTCTAGAGTGTATACCCTGTGTTTGGGCCTGCAGAGCAATACCTGAAGCCACTGACCCAGAATGCCCCTGCACAAAAAATAAGAAGTGCGGAAAGCACCTTTTTCTTATTGCAGCGCAGGAAGCCTGGGAAGAAATAATTTTCTCCTTTCATTTGGCTATGACTGTGACTTGAAATTTAGATTTTGTTTCTTTACATTAACAGTAAGAAAGAAAAGGTTGTAGGGGAGGAGAAGTATCCTAAAAGTTTTATTCTGATTCTTATTACTCTTTTAGTTACTATTAATAAACTTATCTTTATAGCCTTCTAACGTTTTAAACCTGTTTTGCCTTTCCCCCAATCCTACAGGGAATAACTGAGTACATCCTGGTAACTGCACTGGTGATTAACCAACACTAAACCCAGCACACTCATTAGTACAATGATCAAAACCACTACACAAAATTAGTGTTTGCACCCAGTTTCCAACTCAGACCTCCACAGGCTGAAATGCTTTCTGAAGCCCAGCACTCTCCTGGCTGTGCTGCATTTTCTCCTCACTGCAAAGCTTTGGCTGCAGACTCACAGGCAGGAGGTGGTTCCTTTGAGAAGATATGGTAGTTTCCTGAAAATAAAATAATATAGAACAAAATAATAACAGAACAAAATAATAACAGAACAAAATAATAACAGAACAAAATAATAATAGAATAGGAATAGGGGTGGAGGAGAGAGACATCCTGCGAGGCTGTGGAAAACACAGCCTTTATAAAATGCTTAAATCCCAGCCAAGCTGGGACTGTCAACATTGCTTTTCCACCTCCTGCTCCTGGGGAAGCACCACAGCTCCCAGGAAAGCCAGCTGAAGTTGAAAGATAAACAAATTCCACACTGCCAAGATATTGGGGAAGATGAAACAGGAAAGCCTTATAAATATGATTGCCTGGCAAAAGATTTTGAGAATATGGAAACTATAAGTGAGATTGAAATGAAAGCAAGCTTTGAGATCCCTCAGTTACTGAACAACTGGAAAACAATGGTGTGGCTGGCTGAAGGTAATCCCCTTTTGATGGAACAACACTCTCTGCTTGCAGACAGGCCCAAGGCTCAGAGCAGACCCTACAGCTTGGCAGAAGGGGCCCAAAGAGGAGTTTTTAGGGTTTAAAATGTAACACAGTAATGGAATGATTCTTATAGGCTGTATGTAAATGCTGTAGGATTTATATATTGTACTAGATTGGTTAGTGAGAATCAGAATATTCAGCACAGAAGAAGAATTATTGTATTGTAATGGGAACCTCACTCTCTCCCTCTTTGGGGCCTGCTCTAAGCTGTGGCAGGCAGCTCCCAGCAGGGCCCTGCACCCAGGCCCTTGGCAATAAACCACAAATTCAAGACCTGACTTCAGAGATCTCTCATCTCCATCCATCCCATCCCCAAACCTGGCTTTGTAGCATGCTTAAAATACAGCCAAGCTGGGACTGCAAACATTGCTTTTCCACCTCCTGCTCCTGGGGAAGCACCACAGCTCCCAGGAAAGCCAGCTAAAGTTGAAAGACAAACAAACACCACCCTGCCAAGAGAAACCTGCAGGATCCTGTCCCTGCCTTGGCAGCTCCTCCAGCTGCCCAAAGAAGAGATGAGCTCAGAGTCCAGCTGCTGGTAAGGGAGGGATCTGGTCATGATTCTCTTGTGTTGTTCTTGGGTCTCCAGGATGAGGTGCGAGATGAGAATTTGACTCCAAGTTCTCAGAAGGCTCATTTATTATATTTATATTGTATTTATAAGAAATTATATACTAAAACTCTACTAAACTATAGAAAAAGGATGCAGACAGAAGGCTGGAAAAGAATGAATAACAAAAACCCATGACAGACTCAGAGAGTCTGACACAGCTGGCTGTGATTGGTCATTAAATAAAAAACAATTCACATGCTGGGTAAACAATTCTCCAAATCACATTCCAAAGCCGCAAAACAGGGAGAAGCTGAAGCTTCCCAAGAGAAGAAATCCTGGTGAAGGGATTTTTCATAAAATATCATGGTGACACGATTCCACCACCTCACTCCACACTCCTGAGAGAGCAGAAATTGGCTCTCGAGCTGAAGCACCCACAAGATCCTTTCCTCTACACCCCTTGCTCAGCTTGGAAATTAAAAAGAAGCCATTGACGGCAATTTGTGTGCATCAGGATGGCTGTGAGAGGAGCTTGAGCACACCAAATTGCAAGTAATAATTCTGGGACAGCTTAACAGAAAAGAAATCACAAAATTTGAAAAGAAAGATTGGGTGAAAGAGTGGGGACTTTGCCCTTCTGTCCTTCTCACAAGGTTTTTCTTTATAAGCATTCCAACAAAATCTCTGATTGGGGATGGGAATTTCAAAGTGCCTAAGACTGTGGCTACTTCTGCACAAGGACACCAAATGCATCAAAACCAGATCTCTGTGCTTGAGTTTAATTCAAAATCTGTACAAAAGCCTAACATGCATCTCATTTCCATACCAAATCAAAAGTCTCTTTCATGAGAATTACATGCACCCAAATGGACAAAACACTAAATTTTGTAGACTGGATTTCTCTCTTCTTTATGTTAAAAGGTTTGCTTTGTACCAGTAAACACAAAATCCATTTTTCATACAGGCCCTTTCTGCAGAATGTCCATATCAAGAGCTAAGTACATATTTCCAGTTTGTACATATTTTCATTTTAGTGCTCCAAAACCCCCATTATCTCAGGAAGGGTGTTTCCCTTCTTATCTTCAATTGCAATTTGAAAATATTTTTTGCCTTTTTTCTTATCTTTTCAGCTTTAAATCAATTTTAGCAGCTCAAGAGAAATGTGGATACTCAGTACAAAGATGAAGGCATTGGCAAAAGGCTGAGAAAACATGCTGGAGGCCAGCCAAATACCTGGAGAGAGGGAGGAAAAGGAAGGAGGCCAAAATCAGAAAGGAAAAGGGACAGATGTGCACCTGCAGTGCACACACAGCTCAGGTAAAGATAAAAAACATGCTATAGATAATAAACCTGGGCTATTTTCTGCTAAAAGAAAATATGATAAGTGCCATCCAATGGCACAAATCCCTTTTCCAGGAGCAGTGCTAATCCCTAAAATCTCTGGCATCTGAGAGACTCCACAAATCCCTACTAAGCTGCAACAGCAGAACAAACTGAGTCTTTTAATTTTGTATAAACAAACTAATTTATGTTGCTGATTCTCTCCTTCACTGACTCATGTTCCCTCACATTACTTGTTGTGCTTCAACCTTATGATTCTCAGATGGCAAATTAAGGGGGGGAAGATTCCTCACATTTGACTACAATTCATCTCACTTTCCTGTTCAGTTCATAAAAGCAAGAGGGAAAGAGATATTTCACCTACCACCTCTTATTCCTTTTAAAATGGCAAATGATAAATGCATTTTGAAATACCATACAGAAGAGCTTGCTTTTGCCACCAGCACCTGAATGAGATGGAAATTATTACCAGCAAACCCATTTTTATCTGACTTTTGGTATTACCCACTCAACACCACTAGTCAGTAGTGAAATAAACCTTATTTTTCTACAATCTTCAGAAAAAAAAAATTATCTGAAGGTAGAAATCTTCTCTGTGGGGGTTCTTTCTATTCTTACAGCAAGCAGGCAGCATGCATTTTAGTTGGTTTAAAAGAGGTTTCACCCACCTGCTTCCCTCTGCCTTTATTTCCAGCTTTCCTCACTTCGTTGCTCTCTTACCTGCCGCGATTGCAATTGGTGCCATAAGCCAGCCCAGCAAAGAACTTACACAAGGGAATTTACTGCCAGAGGCAACAACAATAGGCACTTCCCAAGTCCACCAGTGAAACTAATCCCATTAACCCCAATAATTACAGCTGGCAATTACAGCTGTGAGCCAAATTGATCTCGCAGGGGTGCCCACGATAGCATTGTCCCTGCTGGCACCTCGCAGAGCTCAGCAGGCAGGCGGGGACCAGAAGTGGGAAGTCACTCTGCATCCAAGCTGGCATGACAAGGATAAAATACTGTCTGCTGAGGAATGCTTGCATAAATTGAAGGGGAAGCAAATCCCCAGCAAAATCACCAGTCTGTCAGGGAAGGGCCTGCCCAGCCTGGCTGCATGGGGTCAATAAACAGCATTAAGCTCTTTTTCCATATCTCTGGTGAGAATCTCAGCCAAAAATTTGTGTGTGACACAGAGGCCTATTACAGCGTCCTGTGTGGGTCTCTGCTGGTGAGAGAGAGACAGTGAATCTTGTTTCTAGATCAGAAGGCTGAATTTATTGATATATCGTACATAATACATTATGACTATACTAAATAGAATAAAGAGAGAAGTTTGCAGAGCTGCTAGGCTAGGCTAAGAATAGCAAGAAAGAATCCTATAACAAAGTTGTGTCCAAGGACTCTGTCCCTAGCTTGTTCCTTGTGATTGGCCCTTAATTATAAACATAGGAACATGAGCCAATCAATGTGCCCCTGTTACATTCCACAGCAACTGATAACAACGGTTTACATTATCTTCTGAGGCCTCTGCCCTCCAGAAGACACAGAAATCTCAAAGAAGGGATTCCTGTGAAAAAATGTCTGCGACAGAGGCCTCAATTTCGTCACTTTCCACAGAGGCTGAAAGATTTTCTGCCTGCAGATGTGCTATCTACAGCCTGGACACAACTGAGCAGGGCACATTTCCCCAGCACTTACTCTTCTCTGCAATCCAGATATTGATTTGTGAAACACCTTTGTGTCCTGCAGAACTCATTTTCCACAGGCTGAAGCCCCTCAGAAAGATGAGCATGGCACAACCTCGAATGAGAAGGGTGGATCTGCACTAATATTTAATTTGGGTGAGGAACAGGCACTTGAAACACACCCCCTGAGTGTCTCTGCTCCCAGTGCTCCCATTCGCTTTGGTGAGCACGGGGTCTGAACAGAGTAATAACACATTTTCCAAGCCTCACATACTAAGGGTTGTTGTTTGTTGTTATTACTCCTTGCAACTTTTCACTTAAGTGAAGTCAGAAATACTAAAAATCACCTATGAAGAACTGTGTAACATATTCAATTGAACAAAAGGTCCTGTTCAGGTCAGAAATGCAATGAATTTTATTTTGTTTTAGACCTTCTTTACAAGGCACCAAAAGTGCAGTGGTGGGTAGAAAACCAAACAATGAAGGAACAGATTCTGCAGAAATAATTCATTTATAATCTTGGAACAGCAGGTCATAATAACATTTTCAGCAGATTACAATGTATATCCTTGTTACACATTTAAAATGCTCCTTTATCAAGGCAAGCAGCTACTCCAGCTGAAATTTTGCAGCACACTTATCAGTAAATCATAATACAGGGCTCCTAGAAAGACCATTCCAAGGCTGACCATTTTCAGTGTTTAAATAATCCCTGCAGGAGATGACTGGGTTAAAGGACACAGATTTTACTGTCTTCAGGAAGGGAAGGGTGGTAGGAAGAGAGACCAAAAAAACGCAGCCAGGACAGAGGCAGATTGTCAGTAGGAAGCTCTGGAGGCAGAGGGGACAACTCAGGAACTGACAGAGAGATGAGATAAAGCATTAGACATTTTGAGCAAGGACAGAAGGATGCAAACACGCTTTTGCAGGGCAAAGAAAGGTCTATTTTTACCCTGCCTTTTCCACGCTGGAAGATTCCATGATGGAAAAGAAAATAATGCCATAACAGAGAGGGATCATGACCCCCACAACGAGCCTGACCTCTGCCAGAGAATGTGCCAGTGTGATGAGGGAAATGAGGAATCTTAATGAGCTAAGGGGAAAGCCAGTCATCCTCATGCACTGGGCTCCCCCCAGGAGATCAGCCAGAAAGCAGCATGCACTGCACTCTGCAACTTTATTTGTATTCCTCCTGGTTTATATTTGAAATAAAAAGCAGGACTATTCAGACAGAGACACAGTCTAGCTGTGAAATTCTTCCCCCCCCCCCCCTCACATTTTGCCCTGAAGAAATAAAAATGTACATGCCCATCCTGGCAGCTGTAGGGTAGGTTTGGGGCAGAGGGTCTGAGGAGCCTGGGCAGAAGGCTGGGGATGGGAAGGTGGCCACCGGGAGGAAGTCAGGGTGGCAGGCAGCTCAGAACAGCGCCTGGCCAGCCCCAGACACAGCTGTGTCCCTCACACCCATTTCTGTGCCGCAGAAAACTCCTGCTAATCTGGTGCCTCCATTTCCTAATAACCTGGGGAATTAGGTCAGACTGTGCTAGAACAGGATCTTCCTTTCTCACTCAAATCATGCCGTGCAGAGCCAAATATAAAAATTATGTCTATGGCACTACATTAAACAGGCCTTTTCCCTTTCTCTGGCTCAGCCTAGTTCTTATCCATCCTGCTGTGGGCAGCTGTTGATGCCTTGTGAAATGATGCCTCAGGTTTTGGCTTTTATATTTTTCACATTCTGTGATCTTTAGTGTGTATTTCCTGAGCTTCACATTCAGGAATGGTGAGCTGTGTGCACAGAGCAGGGAGGCAAAACAATTCCTGCTCCAGCTGGGCACCAAGGACAAATGATCCCAATCTCAGCCCCAGAGCACAAACCCCGTGGGCTGCAGAGAGAAAAACAAGCAGGGTGGGAGTGCCTGGGCTAAAGCTGGAATGGGACAATGAACTGCAAGGTGCAAATGGAGCAGAACTGATCCCAGGGAGAGAGCCCGGGAGCGCTCGTGCATTTTGGGGCCATTTTGGGTCATCTTGGGTGCAGCCCTGGCTGGGCTCTGGTGCTGCCCAAGGTGGATCCATTGAGACCCACTTAATAAATCTCTACTTTATTCTGTAGCTCTGTCTAGCCTCTGCTCTAGGCCAGCCTTACAAGGCATCACTGTCCCTCAGAATTCGCAACTCCCCAAATCCTCCATTTACATCAAGTGGGAGCGGCAGGGTCCCAACCCTGCCATGCAGCACACAGCATTTAAATGTTACAGCTGCTCATGTGCCACTCCTAAACCTGTCCTCTAGCCCTCTTTAATTTATTATTATAAAGAGGGCACTGGACAGCACATGGCACAAACATAAACCCCTCAGAAAAAGAACCAAAAAAATACACAGATTATCCCACAGGTGGCCCGAAGTTGAATACAGACACGTTGTTGTCAATATTACCATTCTTTTCACTTTTATCCATTGTTTCCTTTGCCTACATCTCTTTCACAGGCAGGAAAGGAAATTTAAAAATAAAGCCCTTTTTTGCTTGGAAACAAGTTCCTCACTGGTAGCCCTTTTTAATCTTCTTCTCCCCCCAGTCAACTGCTTTTCTAATGCAACCCGGATTTGATAAAAGAGCTGAAAATGGAGGATAAAACTTTGTTTTTTCTGAAAAAGCATCTTTCATAGAAAAGCCACAGAAATTATTAGATTTCAGATGCTCTATCCATTTGAAAGTTGGAGATGATTGTCCTGAACAATGGCTGCTTTTTAGGCTCTGGAACTTGCTGGGGTATGGGGTTTTATTTCAATAGGATGGGAATTTCCATGTAATTTCCAATTTGATCAGGTGAAGAGTGCTAGCCCATCACTGTGCCTTCCCACACCCCACTTCCTACCTTACACATTTCTTTTTTAGGTCCCTGTGTGATCATTTCCACAAATTGAGTCTTTTTATAGAACCACAGAATAATTTAGGTTGGAAAAGACCTTTAAGATCATCAAGTCCAACCATTTTTGTCTCTCATTTGTCCGTGACAGAAACAGATAATTTAAAAATGCCCAAATCACATTGCGGTCACTGCAGTTCAGGGGTGACAAACCAGCAGAGGACATCTCTGCTCACAGCATCATTCCACCCCCAGCTATGAGGCTCAGCAAGCCCAGTGAGCTCCACCCAAGCACTGCTGATTCTCCCACACCATAACATTCTGCAGGACAGGAGTAAGAAGCAGGGTTCTGCAGTATTTATTTCTCATTTTTCCCTCTTTTTTTTGGCACACAGAATTGTCTCTGAAGTGCAGAAAAAAGCACATGAACTTTAACTTCCTCTTTGTATCAGTGCAAAGATATATTCACACAGTACAAGGACGGCACACACAGAAGACTGGAGTGGTCTTGATTCCCTTCCAAATTTTCACAGAGGTCAAAACAAGTCCAACACCTCAGAAGGAGAGAAACACTTGATCCTGCTCAGCCACCTCTTCATCAGTGGCACAAGGAGCCATTCAACCTTTTCATTTCCCATTTGAACTTCTTTCTGAACCTTCAGTAAATTCAGCGGTGCTCTCTGGTGATAGCTACTTTCACCTCAAGGCATGGCAGCTGATAGAGCCAAACACCCTTTCACAACACATGGTGCTAATTTGAAAACTCAAAGTGTTGTTTGTGACTCAAACCGCACATTTGCCTCATTCAGAGCCTTCTGTCCTGAAAACCCAGGCTGGTGAGGGATTTAGACAACAGGATACAAGGAAGGGCTCTAGTGATGGTCAATACTAGCAAGTTACTGTCTGAAAATGCTCTTTTTTGGGCAATTTAGCCTCCACCTGTACTTGGAACCTTGTGGGGGGGGGCTGAACCCTTCCCTGCTTGCTGGATTCAGCAGCAGTAACAGACACAGCTCAAACAGGGCAGCAGGTCCCACCTTCTTGAGCCAATCAAGCAGATAAAATTCACACTGGCATCCAAGGTGGCCTTAATGGATGCGTCACTTGAAGCATCAACTCCGGACTTGGTTTTTCATGACTATCGGATACAAAAGGTTTGGTGAGATGACTCTCATATGCACTATCATGGTGATTTTGGTTTTCAAGGTTTTTACAGCATCCTGTTTAGCCAGCAGTGCCAGCATTCTCTACTTTTAAATACCAATGATTTTGCCTCTTCTTTATGTGCCAAAAACTGCTTATGTACATGTTCACGAAGAATACCAAATGTTAAAAGTCCAGTTGTCATAATGTACCATCAAATCCATTTTGTCTGACTTCAGGTGCCAAAAACCTTCAGCCTTTTATCCTTGCTAAAAAGTTAACAGGCACAGACAGTGAGGTTTGTAAGGCTTCAGTGAGATGAACCCAGAGCTTTGAGACATACTTAAAATGTCTCGAAGTTGTAAGGAGAGGAGAAGTTTCCTAAAAGTTTCATTCTAATTCTTATTACTCTTCCTTTTAGTTATTGTTAATGAATTTTCCTTTATACCCCTTTAAAGTTTTAAGCCTACTTTGCCTTTCTCCTACTCCTGTATCACAACAAGAAACAAGTAATAAATACACAAATAAGAAGCCACCACTGAACCCACCACAGATGGGCCAAACAAAAGGAAAAATCACTTCTGTACCCCCTGGATTCTCAGTTTGATGCCAACATGACCCCCAGGACAGATAATAGGCAGTTGCCACTCAAAGTAAGCCAGTGCCATGGTAGAAAGATACAACAGATAGTATCTTACAATAGATTTAGATTCTTTAGATTATATTCTTACAATAGAACTAGATTCTGCCCAACAATAGATTGGCAGAAACAGGCCACAGCCTCATTGGGAATCAGAGATTTAGAAGTTCTGACCAGATACAAAAATTCCACTGGAGCTGAGGGCCAGGCGGAGCTCTCACCAACAGAAAGAAGGAAATTCTGCTCTGCAGGCTGCTCCTCTCTCACAGTCCCAGCCTGACTGGGTCCGACTGGTGTTCTCTAATGAAAACCATTTCTCACAAATCTTGCTGTTCTCAGCTCTGGGAAACAGCAGAGGAGCTCTCCACTGGATAAACAGAATTGTCAACCAACTTCCAATCGCAGAGCCAGAGCCCCACCCACTTATCTGTACCTGCCATCACATTAAATCTGATGATAATGGAGTTCAACAGATGTGCAAATCAGGGTAGAATCTGACCTGCCAGATCTCTATTATTAGGATGCTAAAAAACTCAGCTTGACTTGCAGACTCTGGCTGCAACCTGCATTTCTGCCCATTAAAGATACAAAGTCTTTCTCCTTTAAGGCTGTCCAAATTTTGAATTGGAATTAATAGGGGAAAACAACCAGTTCCTAAATTCTCACTTTATGACAGCAAATACAACTACACACACAGCAAATCTGGGAATAAGGGAGAAATATCAGCTAAGCCTGGGCATACAGTGTGAAGAAACAGTGTTAAGAAGAAATTTTCAGCAGAAGCCATTACTCAAAGATGTCATTGCCACACAAAAAAGCAGGAATGGATATCCTGGACATCCTGGTTTTACTCACAATTAATGATGTTTCCTTATCTGGACAGAAAATGCTTAAATCAAATTTCACTGCTGAGAAAAAAAAAAAAAATAGTGCTACCCTTCACAGAAACAGCAATTTAAACAATTCCTGGTGTTTCAGAAATGCTGGTTTACCCCACGATGGATGTGCCTCTTAAATTGCAGGTTCTGTTTGACCCTTGTGAGCCAATTTGTGATAACCAGGCAGGGAGCACCTGGGGGTACTCCTGCTCTGGCTGTTCCAGCATGGGATGCATCCTCTGGGAGCCACAGCTACCTTGTCACTGTCATATTTTCTGTAAAAAATCCCTTTGCCAGGATTTCTTCTCCCGGGAAGCTGAGAAGCCTAAGAGAAAAAGGAAAACAAGATGATATAATTGACTTCTCCTGTGTTTTGCTACTTTGGAATGTGGTTTGGAGATTATCCAACAGGTGATTTTTTGATTGGTTTCATTTGGATTGTTTTTACTTAATGACCAATCACAGTCAGCCTGTGTCAGGACTCTGGAGAGTCATGAGTTTTAATTAGCATCTTGTTAAGCCTTTTGTAAGTATCCTTTCTCTGTTCTTTAGTATAGTTTAGTATAACATTTTTTAATAAAATAAAAATAATAGAATAAAAATAATAGAATATATCAGCCTTCTAAGAACATGGAGTCAGATTCCTCTTTCCTCCCCATGACAGGGGACCCCAAACATCCCACACTACCTCACATCTTGTTTTTCCCCACTTAGCAGCCAAAACATGCATGGTTCCCATTTACAGAGAAGCAAAGGCACTTATCTTCAAGGGGAGAGTATTTTCAACACTCTCTCTACAACTAAAATATATTCCCAGTGTTGAAAACTGGCATTTTGTCCCCACTGCCCCTCAGTGTCTCTCATCTGTGCCACCTCCCTAGCTGTGCTCCAAAGCCAAGCCAGCAAATCCCATCACTCAGGAATCTCTGTCAGTGCTCCAGCTGCATGGAACAATTCCAGCCATCCCACAGGAGTCTGCTGCAATTGCCATCAATGTCAGTCACAGCCACATCAGCCATTTGCATAATTGGAGCTCCACCAGGGACTGAAGTCCCAAAGGAGGTGTGATCTTCATCTCCCACCCAGACACTCAAAATTACCCCACCCTGGTTTGATTCCTTGTATCTACATCCCCCATGGGTTCAGAGATACCAATTTAAGGAGCAATAAAGTGGTTGAAAATAACTGCAGAACACAGCATTAGAAAAATATCTGAGAAAGGGAAATTTGCTAATGTTAAGTCCAAGTCCATTGCTGAGATTCCCTAAGCCCAGTTTTTTGACAATAGACAGGAAAATCAAACCCATTTACTACAGAGGAAAAGTCTGCAGTACAGAAGTCTTTAATCTGCTTGAATGGCTGATTTTTATCTGAGAAACTCCCACATACCATATTTCTCTATGATAAATAAGCAATTACCATGCATTGTTGCCAATAAGAATGTCTTGTGATGCAGGGCATAGATGTATTAAGCTCACAGACAATGGACTGAATCATTAAGTCCTTTAAAATTACTTTACATGAATTATTGTTCCAAGTTTCCTTCAAAGAAGTTGGCTATTCCTAAAATTTTGTTTCTTTTTCTTTCCTTAGATGTCTTAATTAGAGAAAATAGAACAGAAACCATCCAAAAGACTAAAAATCAAATTCAGATGAATTCATCCACTTGTGGTTTTGTTCTAACACTGTGAAACTACAGAGTCAGGGACATGTGAGTTGGAATAGAGCTGATAAATAATCTACCATGCTGCCTAATTCCTTCATTGTCCAGAAACAGTTTTGTTGAAATATACTTTTGCTGTTATCATATTGCAAAGCTCCCGTACCTTCTTGGTGATTTCTCATGGGCACCTCCTCACAGCACTGACTCCTTCTTCTTCAAGGCACAGCCAAAAATCTCCAACTCCCTCCTCACCCAGCTACCCCACTCTTTTATAGCACTCATCATTATTGGACACAGCTGTGGCCTGTTAAGGGCAGGCCTGTTCCTAATCTTTGGTGATCAGTGCAGCTGCAACTCCTCAGGGGTGAGATTGCCTTCTGCACTATCTTCATTTTCTTACCTACTTCCCTTACCTGTTGGTTTGGGGTCTTTTAAGAATGCTTCTCCTTGTACTGCACTTTTTGTGAAATAAACATCTTCTTGCGGATCTTCAGACATGGGTTTGTTAGTGCTGAAAAGGAACTCAAGGGTTGTGGCTGACATTTCACCTCCTGAAGCCCAGAAACTTTACTCTACTGGAAAAGTGCTTACTCCTATTTTCTCACTTGTAAAAAACAATTATTTAAATTATTAATGGTATTTTTCTCTGTTATTTCAATTTAACAATCCTTCATTCTCCAGTGCTTGACTACAACTACTCTTATTCTTGAGACTGGTGGAATTCTAAATGTGTGGATTCAGTCAGTAAAAATCTTGCTTTTTAGCTCCCCAAAGCTTCAATAACTCCAGCCCTGAATAACAAATCATTATTTTAACATACACCTGAGTAGTTTGTCCCAGACAGTCATTACTGCAGCCACAGTCATGAGGCAGGACCAGAAAAATCAGTTCTTCAGTCACCTGTAAGGGAATTAAAATGCTTTCCCTGAGCTGTGCTACTCATGAATTTGCTTATCTTCCTGAGTTTTAATGGCTCGAATTTCCTTGTGCTTTGTTTTCTTTCAATAATTTATCTATTCCTTAGTGCATGGAAAATATCAGGGCCTGTGATCAAGTCAAATCATGCCACACTCAATAAAATATGGTTCAGCATTCTGGCCAATTCCTGAAATATCTTTTATCTTTAATTTGCAATTTAAGATTGATATCTGAAAGAGAAGCTATTGAAAAGGAGTGCCACTAAGAAAATACCAGCCCTCTGAAGACAGAGATTTATTAATGTTACATACAACTTTAAAAGCAAATCTTAGAAATCAGATATGTAAGTAATACACAGAAATTTTGATTTCTAAAAAAAAAGGAGAAAAGTTTAAAAAGCAAAGCAGAGATAAAGAGGTTTTTACATAGTGCAGACATCTGCCTGTGCAACAGCAATATATTACCTTTAAATAAAACATACACACTGTGTAAATGCACTTCAATTATTAGCATTTTAGAGAAGACTATGGTTGAAATCAGCTCTCATTATGTGTTAAAACAGTATTTTACAGAATTCCTGTAATGGGTATTTAACTGTGGGCAGGCAGTGGGTTTTCTTGTACACAAATACATAAAATCAACTCCAGGAAAATACTGTTGTTTTTATTAAGCTGCAAGTAATAAATTTAAGGCAAGAATAACAGCGTGTTCTTTCTTCTCTCAAAACCTGCTGTGACCATTTTTACCTCAGTTATATAAATACAATTACCTTCTCCATTGAAGGCAGACATAGGGAAAAAAAAAATTCTATCAAACTTTAAAATCTAAGAAGAAATCATACCACTCTTACATGGTATGGTGGGCTACTACTTTGTTTCTTTCCCTGGAAGAAATTAACTCCTTGGCACCAGGTACCAGTTAAGCCTTGTATTTATTTTGAGAATAGCACTTCATTGTAGGTACTGCCCTGCTGAGTCAGTGCTCCACTAATAATTAGAAATGAAAACAAATTAATTTCTGCTTAAAACAAAATAAGGATGGACTACGTGGAATCACACAGAGCCATCCTCCCTAAACCTCTCCATCCTGCCCATCTGGGATGGAAATCACACCAAATACAGATTCTTTCATGAGAAATTTGCTCCTTTCTGCTTGCCAGAGGCACTGCTTTTAGAAGACCTTTTTATCCAATATTTCAATAGCTCTTTTAAAACATGCTGTAAATGTTGAGCTGAGGGAGTTAAAAAAGCAAATCAAATCATGAAAAAGGCATCAGTTGGTTTATTCCAGGTCACATAGGCTGGCCTGTGGCATTTCCATGTTAGTATATATACATTTAATATACACAAAATAGGAATTATCATAATATTATAATATATATATTAAAATATATATGTTATAAATATATAAATTAATTTATAAACATAAATTTTATTATACTATATATAATATAGTATGTACTATATATTATCATATAATAATAATATAAAATGTTATGTGTATATTTACATGAATATTATTATATAAAATATTATATTATTATCTGTTATTATATACAATATATTAAATTATATATATTATAAATATAATCAAATATATAAATATAAATTTATATTCTATATAACATATATTATTATATACTTATAATATAAAATATTATGTGTATATTAACATGGAAATGCCACAGCCCAGCCTATATGACCTAGCAGAAACCAAATGATGTTTTTTATATATTATACATTATTATACATTATTATATATTATTATATATTATTATATTAATCATATTTACACTCCCATCCCACATCACATCAGTCCAAAACTCCTCCACACAAGAAAATCTTCTCATAGCCCTACATATAATTCCCATAATGCTTCTAAGCATCAAACCAGAACTAATATTATAATAATATGATATTAATATTATATTTTATAATATTATATATGCTTTTTATATGTTAATATTTATATTATGTGTATATTTACGTTTGTATTATGTGTATATTTATATTTTATATTTAATACACACATAACATTTCCATGTGAATATGCACACACGTCTGTGCGCTTTGCTCAAGGCTGGCAGGAACAGTTTAAGCACATCACCAACCCTTTTTTGAGAGGTCTTAGCTGGGCTCACCAGTGGTTAAGTGGTTCAAAAATGACGTGGGAGGTGGGAGAAAAAAAGTGATGCATAATCAATTAATGCATCTGTGGCAAAGTCTCAAGTAACTGGGCTGATTTGCCTTCTGCTGCTTAATTAGAACGCTCTGTTCAGTACAGAGGGTGAGTCCCCAGAAAGCAATGCCTCCCGAGCAAATGGAGAGGAGAGCAATAAATCTGTGGGGTTTTTTCCTTCAGTCATGCAGATCTCTCTATATACCCAATATATCCATGTGTAGGGAGAGAAAGAAGACAAAAAAAAATAAAGTTGTTGGAGAGACCATGTTCGTTTTTTATCTCTCTGAGAAATTAGCTTTGCAGGGCTACAGAGCTGATGACAGAGTTTGGTGAGTAATTCAGACACAGTAGTTTTTAGATATATCTCACAATTCTGGCATTGTACAGTCAAGTGTACTTCCGTGTCTGAGAAAAAAGCAAAATGCAAACCAGTTTGTGTAAAAGTTTGAAAGGACATCCATGAAAAAACCTATGTGGTGATATATATCTATTTTTTATGTCAGTAATTTTACAACAATTATAATGCATTTCAACACTAAAAGTAAATCTTATACCTACTATGTCTTGCCTTTTTTTTCCCCTGCACTTGACTCAAGTGGGAGCCAGCTGTAACAGCTGAGTGCTTTTTCTTACAAGTCATAAACGGAATAACAAGAGGCTTGGGTTTCTCAGTATTTGTGCTTTTCAAAATGGCCACACTGTAAAACATGATGCTCATCCTGCAAGGGAGGAAAAATGTTGCTGCATTAAGGCAGAATAGTTTACAAAAGCAGTGAGAGACCTGTAGTGATACACAGCTTGTGTTTATAAAAATTCATAAGCATTTCAAGTGCACTCCTAAAGGAATCGTGTAGATGCTGCAACAAATTATTATATAATATAATTAAACACAAAAACCTGGAATAGCAAAATAGCATTAAGGGACAAATTTTCATTGCTGTAGCAGAGGCAGACTGCAAGCAAAGATCCCATTAGAGGTAATGGGAGCTGAAGTTATAATCCACTGTGCAGTGTCAAAAATAATATCCCTGTGGTTTTGGCTTAAACTGGCAGAGTTAAGGCAGCAACCTGATTTCTAAATCTCCCCATTGTGTGCAGACAGGAGCCTTCACAACAGCCCTCTTTCCCTTCTTCTCCTCAAACACTTATTAAAAAAAAAAAAAAAAAAACACATTTGAGCACAAAGGAGGGAGGTAGAATCAGACTTTATATATGATGGTGCATTTCCTTTGCTTTTGTTGGTATAATCAAGTTTTACTTCATTTTAACATGTCTAACACTTAGAGCAAAGTGCTACCACTGAGAGTTCTGATGCTTCTCACTCTGCAGGCCTGGATAAATCACCTTTGGACCAGTGTGGACAGGCTCTTAGCAGGGTGAAAGAACTTTCCCCCACCCCTAAAATAAAATTTAAAAAAATCTAAAATACAAAAACCCTTCCCCTCTTGCAGACACAAATTGCAGCAGCCTGTGGCCATGTACACCACAGGCATCCCCCAGGGCTCTGGCTGGTGGCTGCATTTCTCACGTGAAATTTGTCCTGTGGGGCCACTTTGTACCCTTCAAGTCCCTGTTACCTGCTGTCCCCTGGGCTGTCTCAGAGCCCTGTCAGCTTTGAACAGACAGTATGCCCAAACACAAATGCTGCAGCCCAGCTCCAGTCCAAACCTGAGGGCTTGGGCTGCCTCCCGTCCTTCAATCAGACCTGCCAGCTCCCAAATGCTGGGAGAAAACCAGTGCCCGTGTGGAGACTGGAGAAATGAGCAGAGGGTTTTAATCAGGTTTTTTATTTTGTAATTATGGTCCAAATAAGTTTTTCCTGATTTCTGAGGGTTTGGAGAAAAGTGTTTGTGCAGCTGCTGGGAAAGAGCCTCACCCATGCTGGAGAGGAGCTGGGCTTGCCCACCCACAGGTCTCCAGCATGTCACTGACATATTTCCTGAAAAATCCCTTTGCTAAAATTTCTTCTCCTGGGAAGCTTCAGCTTCTCCCTGTTTTGCTTCTCTGGAATGGGATTTGGAGAATTGTTTACCCAGCATGTGAATGGTTTTTAATTAATGACCAACCCAGCCCAGCTGTGTTGGGACTCTGGTCAGTCATATTATCATTTCTTTGCCAGCCTTCTGATGTCTTCTCTCTCTTTCTTTAGTATAGTTCTATAATATCATATCATACCATATCATATAGTAGTATATTATAAATATATAATATACTATATAAAAATTATATATTATGTATATATTATATATAATATACAATTATATATTATATAATATTATAAAATAACATAACACAAAACATAAAACACAACAATATAACACTATATTATACTATACTATTTTATATAATATCATATTATATATTACATATTATATACTACATTATATATTATTATATAATATATTATATTATATATTATATGCTATATCATATACAATATTATATATGGTATACTATAATATATATAGTATATAGTATATAGCATATTGTATATTACATTTCCTCTTCTCCACCACCCAAACATGGCAGGGAATTAATCCCATTTTATGTCCAGGGAAACAGACACACAGAGACATCTGCAGCAGCTCTGATGGCACCAGCCCCACAGTGAATCAATGGCAGAAGCAGAACTAGAAAACAAGAATTACTGGCTTCCAATCTTACCTATTATCCATTCAGCCATGAGGATTTTCCATTAAAACCTTGTCCTGCCTGGGACTGCTGTTGTGATGTGGTTTAACAGCACTGAGCACAACAGCTCTCTGGCCTACAGCTGATAATTCTTGGCATTATTGTGATGCAGATTATGCTAATTATTAATAATGTGCTGGGCTAGGAATAAATTATGTGTAATACACAGAATTATTCTGGTGCAGAGCAGTGAGCTCTAACACAACAGATAAAATAACTTCTGGCAGAGTACGAGTAGTAAAGCAATAATTGTCACACAAGTGATAATCACTAGGACAAAGGGGTTTTTGGGAAAGAACTGGCTTTTTCATGAATATTTCTACAGGGTTTAGCACTATCCATAATCCAGCCCGCTACATATGATTATGGTCCAAATAAATTTTAGAAAAAAAGAAAATAAAAAGGATATAAATGCAAAAGCTGGGACACATAAATAACTTTTCTCCAAGACAGAGAGACAAAAAGGTGAGCACTATTCTTACAGCAGGGGAAAAGGTTTGTTTGCTGCATCTACACCTCTTCTTCTTTTGTGACCCTCTTGACTGAAAAAATTAATAACTGAGTAATCAGAAAAAAAGATTTCTGAGTCAATATTCAATAAAAATTAATTAACTCTGTTTTCCATGCAATGCATATTTGGATTTGGCATTCTGTTCCAGGCACTTTTATGCTCCCCTATAAAATCTAATTGCAAGCATCAATGTGAATGTGACTGGGACAATAAAAAAGGGTTTTGAAGGTATTGTCCTGGCCTCAGCGATTCTTTCAACTCTAAAATTTCATGGACCTTCTTATCCAGCAGATTCAAAAGCTCACTCAAAATAAAAAAAAAAAAATCTCTGTGTGACCCAGGCTTATCTCTCAGGGAGAATACCAGGGATCCACCAAACCTGGTACAATTCTCTGCAGTGAAAAGGTCAAGTAAAAAGTCATGTTTTACTTGAACTTTATTCTTAGCTGGAAAAAAAAGTTTCAGATGAACTAAAAAAAGGAAGAAAAACCCCAGAGTAACCTGTGTCCTAAGTCAAGAGGCAAAGTCTAAAAATATCAGCCTGAAAGGATGAGAGGATTCTCTGATCTTTTTAAAGATACCTGGGGTGACTATTCCACTTTCTGCATTGCTCCTGCCACCAACTGTCTGTTAATTGTTTAATTGTCCTCTACACTGGAAATATCTCTTAATACTTTCTATGCTTAATGTTATCAGACCTGAGTATGGATAACAAATTAAGGAGAACAAAGAGGATTTGATGGCAGAAGCTGAACAAAATCAGTGCTTATATAAATAACATATATTTATGTAAGCCCTGGTTATTATATATAATAATCAGTTATTATATGGAATTGCATATGTTATATATAACATATATAACATAATACATTATATATTATATATAATACATTATATATTATATATTTTATATTATACATTATATATTATATATTTTATATTACATATTATAAATACATAATATATAAATAAATATATGTTTAACTATATAAATATATTTATTATAAATAATATAAATTATAAATCTAATATTATACCTATAATAATGTTATTTATATATTTTATATATACAAATATAGAAATAAAATATATAGATATCTATATCTATATAGATATCTATAGATATATAACTCTATATATAGATACATTATATATTTATATATTATAAATATATAATGTATCTATATATTATACATATTAATGTATAATTATATATTTATGTAAATATAATAACATATATTTATAGCATATATTTATAAAAACATTTATATTGTATATTTACTACTAGTATAATTATTATATTATATATTGTATATTTTATATATTATATAATATATATATTATAAATATATTATATAAATATTATTTGTGTAAATATATATTTATTTTATATATTTATATGCTATTATATATAAATAAATATATTTAAATCTACAAATCATATATATAATAAATATATATATTCTAGATTTTATTATATAGAATATATATAATTATATATTATTAATACATAATTACCCTTAAAAGATTCAAATCCTGCCTCCAGTAAAGCAAATGGCAGAACAAGGCATTTCATCCTGCTTTTTGATACAGCTCCATCAGTATGCTTGAGAAATAAGCAAGAAAATCGAGGTAACAGAAGGGCATAAACCCCCTCACCCTCACACTTTCTGGGTGGCACCTGCTAGAACAGGAGCAATAATCACTGATGATTGGGGCCTCAGTGTCTGTGATCTCATGGCAGCAAGGGTGACTCACATTTCACAGAGACAACTGGAAAGAAAATAATTTTTAGCTCTTAACACTATTTTTAAGCATTTCTCCAGCATCATTCACAGCAGTAACATTCAAGAGGCTGGATTGAAAATGGGAAGTCTTCACAGACAAGCCTTATTCCCCTGGGTTTTTTATACACAGGACAACATTTGTCATAGAGCCTTTAGAGTATGCAAAAATATTCAAATATAGCTGTTAATATGCATGACCAAAATTCTGCATCCAGGTGCACAGCACCCACCCAGGAAAGCCATTACTCTCCTGGGACTTGAACATGAAGAGCACTTTGCTAGCAGTCATGGAAAGCTGCTGAAGTCATGGAAACATGCTCAGGACTGGTTTAATAACTAATTTTGTCACCAAACAAAATTGCTGTTTCATGTTTTAATTCAGCAGAGACATGCTGAAAAATTCTTATTCATTATCTCCATTGAACAGAAAGAATCCACATCAATAGTACATTTTGATAAGGTCCTAACAATTCCACATCTAGAGCTACATCATAAGTATTGCAAAGGTTCATTCTTTACTCAATTTATGATTCAACAAACACTTTTTTTTCCCTCCAAAATTCTCTTATTTTTAGATAAATCTAGAGAGGAAGATGGTAGCTCTGTTCCCTGGGATTTTTAATAACACATAATACAAAGTGCCTTGAAATGTTTGCAGATCAAGGAGGAAACAAAATAAGATCTTTAAAGAGGAGCTAAAAATGTGTTCCTTACACGTTCTACATTCCTGAACATGGTATTGCAGTTATCAATAATAAATACCGAGATGTCAAAGTCAAGGTGTGCCAGACACTGCACAAACACAGAGACTGCAGGAGCTGCCAATGTGAACAGGGAAATCAGCACATGGAGAAGGAAAGGGTGGTTTCTCCCTTATATCATCATCATTATTATTACATTTTGTATTTTTGTTTTAATATTGTTACTGTTGCTCATAATAATTTTAAATATTAATATCAGTATCAAAAGCTGTACCTCCCTTGATCTGGAGGAATGCAATGTCATTTGTGTTTAGGCTACTGAACACAAATTACTGAAAATAAACCTGACAGTAACAAGCAACACACCTGTAACACAGCTCAGTGCCCAACCTTCAATATTTAGTTTATTCTTTAGTTATTTTTAAAGCATCAGGAAGCAGAGGAAAAGACACAAATGTCAGTAAACCTCACTGCTCTTGGCATCACTAAAGCAAAGGCAGACAGGCAGCCAGACAATAGATATTAAATTAAACAGCAGAGATTCATTCTGTACACTCAAAGAGTTCCTTCTAAAAATGAAACTGTCAGTTTGACTATAAATGTTTGTTTATTATTGATCTTTTGGGACCTGCAATTGTTATGGAGTGCTAGACATTGCCAACTCCCTGTGTTTTGGAAATCAGGCATTGAATGTTCTGATAGCAGAAGACGGGGAAATAATTCTTCTCTTTAAATATTATACTTATTTTATAGCTCTCCTTTTATCAAAGCTTCATTTAAAGTTTTCAGCCTCTCTTGTATAAAAAAAAAAGAGTTCTGACTGCAGGAAACACTCTCAGTGGGAGGTAGTTCATAAATTAATACACAAACTTGGGGAAACCTCTCACAGCACAGGAGTGTAATCTAGAAATAATTCAAGGAAACTCAGATTTTAAAAAAAGACCAGGGGGAAAAAAACCTTCTCAAAACCAGAGAAAATTAAACATTGGAACAAGCAATTTAACATTAGAAGAAGCAATTCCACCACTTGGGGGGGACCTACACAAAAAATTGGGCCATGACTGGGGCACTGGAGTGGGAGGTACAATTCCCAACTGGGAACCAGTTTGTGTGCTGGGCTGCCCATTCCCAAAGACACAGGACACTGCTGTGGGTGTATCATGCATGGAAAATTGGAACAGAAATTCAGGAATGTGCACAACTCCACGTGTTCCATAAACCTCCCTGCCCTGAGCTGGCTGGAAAGGCAAAAGTGGTTTCCCATCACAGCAACCCTCCTGAAAATTTAATGGGGAATAAAGGAGTGTGTCCTCCTTTATTCCAAGGTGATCCTCATGCCCCAATGAGTCTCCAAACAGGGAAAAGAAGGAGGGAAAAGAAGGAGGGAAAAGAAGGAGGGAAAAGAAGGAGGGAAAAATTTGTGGTTGATGCCCAGCATTTCAGCCCCCAGTGCTGCAGACACAGCACGCGGGGACCCTGTGACCCTCGGGGGCCACAGCCCAGGAGCTCTCACAAAAGGCATCTGTGGGCCACAAGGCATAAAGGATAAAGGCTGAAATGCTGCTCAGGATGTCAGGCAGACCTCAGCTCTCCTCAGGAAGAAGGGAGCAGTGCTGGCAGGAAAGGAAGATGACAAAGGCTGTATTCTGTATTTTCACGCACGTTACTCCCGTTCAGCTGCAGCAACAGCAGAAGCTGTGTGTGCAAAGGCTGCAGCAGAGTTAAATGTGAAGCTCAGGGCAGGAATTTTGTCTCTTTCCTGCTTCTCATCTTTTTCTGCAGTTTTACAGATCGTGTATTTCAGATGGGAACTGATAGCTGATGCCATCCCACCCTTTGCTTTTGATTATTGTAAATTCCTTCTGATTCTGATTAATACTACATTCTGATTTAGTGACTTGGCATGCTGTGAAATGAGTACAGATTCCAGCTCCAGCCAGGCAAGGAGCCAGGGTAGCTGCATTGTGAGAGGGATGGGCCCTGGCTCTGCTCTTGAAAAATTTAACACATTTTAACAATTGATTTTCAAATGAAACATGCCTATGTCACATCAAAACAGAGGAGCATTGGATTCTTGGTGCTGCTGAATTCAGCTGCCTCATTTGATCCTAATTGCAGTTAAAATAAAATAAATTAAAAAAAGCCAATAGGCTTCTCACTTTAAAAATACTCAGAAGAAATAAAGGGTAACTGCTTAAAATGCTTCTAGCAACAATCTGGGAATCAGCACAGGCACTACAAAGTAGTTGCACTGTATATGAAGCAATACAAAACCCAGGAACTCATGCTGATCACACCTGCAGGTTCAAAGCCATCCCTGTCTCACATTCCCAAAGCACAACAGAAGTGAAACTTTGCCATGACAAAGGGGAACTGCAGCAGAACTGCTCCAACAAGCCTCAAACAGCCCAAAAATGGCACAGGAGAAAACAGAGTCCTGCACATCTCTGGATGTCCAGGAGCATCTTAGAATAAAGCTCAGCAACATGCCCCAAATCTGAATCAAAATTCCCACATTCCAAGGCTATTCCTGATGCCTTAAGCAGCTGGAACAGAGGATAGAAGGAGTTCAGAGGAATAAAGTGGATTTTTATTGCAGTGCCTTCAGAGGCCATACCCTGGCAGGGCCCAGATGGCTCCAAGATGGAAGCAAAAGAGGGTTTGGTCATGAGATCTCACATTTTTATAAGTTTTAGTCCATTTTCATATAGGAGTTAATTGTCCAGTTAATGGCTTCAAATGATGAAGTTTCATCCTCCTTGCTTGTTTGCCCACCCTCCTTTTCTCACGTTGTTTAAGCTTTGGGCCTGAATTTTGAAGAGATTGTCCTTGAGTCTCCAGCTAGAAGTGTGTCACTGTCATATTTTCTAAAAAATCCCTTCGCCAGGATCTTTTCTCCTGGGAAGCTGAGAAGCTTCAGAGAAAAATGAAAACAATAATTATCTGATTGCTTCTCTCATGTTTTTCTGCTTTGGAATGTGGTATGGAGATTGTTTATCCAACATGTCAATTGTTTTTACTTAATGATCAATCATGGTCCAGCTGTGTCAGGACTCTGGAAGCAGTCACATGTTTTTAATTAGTATCCTGTTAAGCCTTCTGTCTGTATCCTTTCTCTAGTTTTAGTATAACATTCTTTAATATAATATCATATCATAAAATAATAATTTAGCCTTCTAAGAACAGGACGTCAGATTCATCAATTCCTTCTTTGTCCTGGGGACCCCAGAAACACCACAGAACAGAATTGTTTTGTCTCCACCACCCTGTGAAAAGATCCCAGTAACACTTCATACAAAGCTAAAAGCTGCACACCAAAACAGAACAGAAAAACTTAAAACCTGAGGTATCATTCCTATCATTTAAAAAATGGGGTTTTGTTGTTGCTTTTTTGCTGGTTTAAAAAGCAAGGTGACTTCTTTCTTATCCTGGTCAGTCTTCCTAATCCTGGTCAGGTCTTTCTCGTCCAGCAACCTTAAAATACATTTCCCCGTAATGGATCTCATTAAAACCACAGAAATAACCAGTGTGTTTGCTTTGATCTTCATAACAGCTGTAAATTCTAAATACTGCATCAATTGCATAGGCAGACACCCTGTGCAATTGTGTCTATTTCAATCTTATTGCAAATACCCAACCAATTTTCATAGTCACTTAAAACAAAAAGCTTTATAACAAGGAGCTTTGGGTGCTTTAGCCTAAAACGACAAAGAAATTTTGGATTAATTATAACAAATTATAATTATAAATTATATTAGAAATAAATGTTATAGAATTATAAGTTTTTACTGCAGCATATATTTATTAAATTTTGCAGAACTATTCAGGCAAAAATACTGGAATATAGTATTACATAGTTCATATACAGTGATAAAAATCAAATATATGAGCATAGAATACAATTATGAAGGTCAAAGAATTAAATATTTACTTAGATACATCAATGTGAATGAAACCTTGAACAATGACATCCTTAATTTAGCATTTCTTGTGTCTTGCTTTGTATCACACTTCTGGTACCATTTAGGAATCATATCATCAAATAATTCAAAAGCAAATTTTAGATGGTGCACAAAAGATTTGACAAAATATTACAGAAATTATCTTTCTAAGAACACAGTAGAAACAATACCACAAGGCTTTCTAAATCAGGCTTATTTTAACTTGATACTTTTGTGCAGCACTGCAATCAAAAATAAAGTGGGGTCTTAACATAAATGAAAGTGTCTATATCCAGATGTATATCTACTTTAACTTCATAAATGAAATATAAAACATAAACAAAATCTCAGATGGTGAAAAACATATGTATTTCTAATGTCAATCAGCGTAAATTATTTAAACCATTTAAGTATCTTTTAAAGCTGATTTTATTAGACATTTCACATGAAATGTGGGGTTTATACTATTTTCCAACAGGGTTTCTCCCCACTAGAAAAAGGTAATTTTAGTAAAGGAGACTTTTTAAATGCAATTACATAAAAATTGAGATTTTTATTATGTTCACCCTAAGATTAGAAAGTCTGACCTAAACTTTTTTGCCTTTTGAGTATTCCCACTCACTTCAAATGCAATATAACACTGAGACTAAATTGGTTTCAAATTCCAATTTACCAACAAACAAAGCAGCAGAGGGCCACCAATGTTGCACAACCTGTTTGCACCGTTGTCATCACCAGAAATGGGACAGAAAGTTGCTCCTTGTGATAGAAAACGCTCACAGAACTTTATTCAGTGGGATTAGAAATTCTGAGCTTTAATTGAGCAACATTTTCCCCACCTCTGCAAACTGCAGTGCTGTTAGCAGCCATAAATTAATTGGCCATCCATTTTTTAAAGGCCAGACACCACTCCCCAAAAATCAAAAATCCACAGTAGCAATGAACATGGGCTGATCAATACTCCTGCTGTCCAGAGAGGGTAAAACAATGTGATATCCAGGCAAAGCTGACAAAACAGGAATGTCATGACTGCAGTGTCCTTATTCTCTTGTCCTAATTCCAGAGGCACATTGCCACTTAAAGCCAAATCACCTGGATTCCCACAGAAAGCAAAAAGTTCCTCCCTCCCCAGCAAAGCATGGCAACTCAGTAAACCAATGTTAAAAACCAATTTAACCCAATTATTTATCAGCAATTATTTATCCTTTTCCCATCACCACAGTTGCCATTTTATGCAGAATTCACTCTACACGATCATGCACACAAGTGGAATAAAATCTGAGATTTTATTTTATAAATCTGCAGGAACACAGCTTCCAACAAATCAATCTGTGTTTGGAAAGAGATGTTCCACTGTTTTCTGGGCTATCCACAGCAGCTTAAATGGTAGATTTGCAAGGAAAACCCCACAAATGATATTTTCAAAGCCAGCTGGGAAAATGGACACCAATCTTGCCTTCATCTTAAAGGTAACCCGCCTAAAATTACAGGATTCCTTTTTCTTTTGCATATCTGGGATTCTACACTCAAAAAATAATCTCTGCTTACAGGCTTGGAAATAAGACTCTCTTCCCTCATTATGGCAAAGTTATCAAGGGCCTCTTTGTTCCTATGCTGTGTGGGTCTTTAAAAAAGGAGAACTTTCATTTTCATTTTAATGGAAGTTGTGCCTTCAGAAACTACAAATATCCCTGAAACAACCCTATGTGGGATCTGTTAATATCAGCTACTTATTTCCCTCAGAAACTCTCTCACAATGAAAGAGAAATAGCTTTTCATAAAGGAAACTAAAAGAACTTGAAAAGTAATACAAAACACAATAAAAGAATTTATTTCTAGCAGAGCTTTTCTGAAGTATCGATCCTTTTGGAGATGTGTCACAGTTTCCTAAAGGGTTTGTATTAAACAAATAAAAAAAAAAAAAAAAGAGAAAAAGAAAACACTTTAAAAACACACATCAGCTTTCTTTAGGGATTCTATCAGGCTTCATTTCTTCATTTCTAACTGGTTCTCCAGAAGTGCATATCTGAAAATAAAAATCATCCTGTTCCACTAAACACTGATGTCAGGGGCAGATGATGATCCTGCACTCCCCAATGTGCTCACCTGAAGAGGAATCACTGGGGAGAATCCCTTGGCTACACCTCTAGAAAAATAAAATAAATCTCTGCCCTCACCACACCCCACCTCAGCCATTCTTGAGGGAGCTGGGTGCAAAGTGCATTTGCATTTCAGTGAGGTGCATTTTTAAGAGCCTGCCCTCCCTTGCTTGGACACACCACCCCCGTTTTCAATTGGCATTGTAAAATCGGGCCCTTTCCATGGCCCTGTTTGCCCACCTCAATAATCCCTCCTACTTCCAAAGCTCCTTACCCCTCCTGTGAACCTTTATCTCAGCAGCAGCCTGGAGCACCAGGCTCTGCTAACAAGGAGAAAGTCCCTGGTGAATCCTTGTCTGGTTTAATCTTTATTTTCACACCACTTCTTCTGCAACACACACTAATTAATTACTTTCCACATTCACTTGCCAAACTCTATTCTGTAACGAGTGAACCTCCAGTGTTCCTTCTCTCCCTCTCTCTCTGATATCCTTTCCAGCCCCTCAGAATTGCTGTCACCCATCAGGGCAGCTGGAATTTCAAACACATCACATCTTTGACCCGTCCCTCTACTGATAAAACACAACTTTAGCCTTGCCTTCATCTCCTCAGCACTTCAGCACCCACTGTGCACCAGCCTCAGAAGAATTCCACTTTGCTCCAACTCCTCCTCAAATCCCTCTTTCTCCTTCAGGAATTTATTTCAGTATTGGCAAAGGTCAGAAATCTAAAAGGTTACAATACCCATTTGCCACCTCTTCTTAAATTACTTTATTATTTCAGTTCAGAATATGAATTGGGGAAAATGATCTAAAATGGCACTTGAGTAACTCCATTATTATACCAGAGATGTTTTCTCTCAGCTTTAGGTAAGAGATTTTTCCTTCAGCTAGATTATCCAAGCTTTGTCTGAGCCCTCAATTCTTTCTGTAATAATCTTCAGCAGACAAACCAAACGAGGTCTTTCTCACATTCTCTTTCCTGGAGAGCATCATTGAAGAATTATTATTTTATTTTTTTTCATGGCGCTGGCAAAGGCGTGGGTGACATTTGTGCATGTTCACCTTACCTGGATGCATTCCTACCCAGGGCAGCATTGCAGCTCCTTGGGGAGGGTTGGAATCAGGAATTTCCCTGCTGCCCACAAGCAGTAAATCAAATTTCACTTCAGTACAACGACCAAGAGAGACATCTGCTGGCAATAACAACAACAAAAAAACCACCACCAAAGCACTCCACATTTATCTGCGTGCACACACATCCAGCCATGACAATTACCCATTCAGGGCTAATTGGAAACACCCAATCTGCTGAAGCCACATGATGCCACCCTCTCCCAGGTGCCTCCTGCTGCATTTGTGATGCTTTTCCTCTGGTTTTGTTGGAGGGGTTTGCTGCTTAACCCCACAGATTTGGTCAGTGGGATGGATGCAGCTGTTTACTAAAAAGATCACAAATCTAGTTCCAAGCTAGATTATCTGGGATATCTGCATATCTGGGATTCTACACTCAAAAAAATCTCTGCTTACAGGCTTGGAAATAAGACTCTCTTCCCTCATTGTTGCAAAGAATGTGTGCTCTGAGTGCAAGGTATTTGATAAATATGAGTCCTGTGATTTCATCAAGTGAATTAGAGGATGCCACCCATTAACCAATTAGTACACAGCAATTAATTGTAAAGGATCCAGCTTTGATAATCCCTTAACTAACATCAATGTACTGGCACAGCTCCAGGGGGATGAGAATCCAGCCAGCCTCCAGTGCTGGAGCCACTCCCCCAAAATTGGGACAAAGATTATTTTTAGCCAATTTTCATTCACTATAAAGGAGCTATAAAGGAGAAACCCTTCTCAGCTTGCAGTTGCCTTAAAGTGTCCTCCCTGCTCTTATTTCTCCCTCTAGGTCATTTTCACAATTGCCTCCTTCAATATTTTTGTGAGTGCGTGGCAATACTCACTGTATTTTCCCTCCCTCTACCCCCAAATGTGCCTAAATGAGATGACCTGTTCAGATTTTTGCTATAATTTACTCCTGAAAGTAAGAAAATAGCAGAGCTGGCTCAGGATTAATTGAAAATTGGATCAGAGCATTGAATTGTCGTCCAAATGAGTCAATTGTGGGGACAGGAAAACAATTTTACAAGAGGCAGCAGAAAATTTACAGTAACACACTTGCCTAAACAGTAAAAATACTAATGCTTCTGGAAAATATATTTTAAGCAAAGTTAGGCTAATAACAGAAGAAAAGTCAACAGACACCAGTTGCTATTCCTGTTTACGAACCACACATCTGGTTTGGACACTTTAATAAAGCAGCCTTAACAAGCTTCACAGAAAATGCTGCTTTTCTCATGATTCCTCTTCATCAGTGCATGGCACCAGTAAGAGTGAGCCAAGGCATATTGCTCTGAAATACTGGATTTTCCCATTTCTGCCCTGAAATATTGGATTTCTCCATTTCTGCTCTGAAATACTGGATTTCTCCATTTCTGCTCTCAATCAGCCATGCTGTATAATGAAAATTGCTCCTAATGAAACCCCTTGCACCATCATGATGCAGTTTCAGCTGCAATGACTGTGCTCTTACCTTTGACACGAGGCAGTTTCCACCACTCTTGGTTAATGTAAGCAGAAAAGATTGCATTTGCTGGGAGGATTTCACATTCCTTGGTAGGACAGGCTGGAGAGTGAATCAGAGACCTCTCACATTCCTCTGATCCTATAATTAGAAGCCATCTACATCTCCAAACTGCAGCACTTCTAATACTGAGGATAAATCTAATCTAATTCTAATCCTGTTTCTTTCACACGAACTACTGCAAAGTTGGGGGGAAAACTTTCCTACGTGCCAATGACACTAACACAGCTCTGAAAAAACATTGCTGAGCCTTAAAGATGCAGCAAGCTTTCAGCACAACGCTCAGTCTCTAATTACAGTGTAAACTATTAAAAAACATATATTACAGACCACAAAAAGGCTCTTTTGGTAATACCTGTTTGAATTAAGTTATGAGCATGTGTATATTCACAGTGAAATCCATATGAATTTTAGATGCATCAAGCCGCCCAAAAAATTGTTGAGACCTGTAGGTCACACCACCATCTAAAAATGCACAAATCTGCGACAGTGTCAATTCCGAACACACAAAGAGAAATATTTGGCTGACATGTGGAGTGTCTCCCAACACCTCTCAATTCAAAACAGGAAAAAGCAAAATAAGCAACCCATTTGAACACTGCAGAATAAACTCTGTCATTGGTCCGGGGGCCTGCTGCTGAGAGTAGATGGCTGGCTCCCGAAATTCTTTGATATGCAGGATGGTTCCCAGAAACAAGGTGGCAACATTGCCAAGTCGGACTGGTTTGACAGTGCCAAGTGGCTCCTGCAGTCTGCATCAAGAAGCGGAGCAGGTGAGCTTTGCTTGCCAGGGAAAAGGGCCGAGGTTTGTGTTTGGGGGCCTATGGCTGGGAGTGGCCGGCTGGCTCCTTAAAATCCACGATACGCAGGATGGTTCCCAGACCCAAGGTGGCACCAGTGCCAAGTCAGGCTGGTTTGATAGTACCAAGTGGCTCCTGAAAACTGCCATCCCGAAGCAGGGCAGGGGAGTTTTGTTTGCCAACGCAAAGGGCCATGGTTTGTGTTTGGGGGCCAGTGCCTGGTATTGGCTGGCTGGCTCCTGAAAATCCATGATAGGCAGGATGGTTCCCATACCCAAGGTGGCAGCAGTGCCAAGTTGGGCTGTTTTGATAGTACCAAGTGGCTCCTGCAATCTCCCATCCAGAATCGGGCCAGGTGAGTTTTGTTTGCAAGGGAAAAGGGCCGAGGTCTGCGTTTGGGGGCCTGTGGCTGGGAGTGGCCGGCTGACTCCTTAAAATTCACGACACGCAGGATGGTTCCCAGACCCACGGTGGCAGCAGGGCCAAGTCGGGTTGGTTTGATAGTACCAAGTGGCTCCTGAAATCGGCCATCCAGACGAAGGGCAGGTGAGTTTTGTTTGACAGGGAAAAGGGCCGAGGTTTGTGTTTAGGGGCCTGTGGCCGAGAGTGGCCGGCTGGCTCCTGAAATTCTTTGATATGCGGCATGGTTCCCAGACCCAAGGTGGCACCAGTGCCAAGTCGGGCTGGTTTGATAATACCAAGTGGCTCCTGCAATCTGCCATCCAGAAGCGGAGCAGGTGAGTTTTGTTTGCCAGGGAAAAGGGCCGAGGTTTGTGTTTGGGGGCCTGTGGCTGGGAGTGGCCAGTTGGCTCCTGAAAATCCATGATGAGCAGGATGGTTCCCAGACCCAAGGTGTAACCAGTTCCAAGTTGGGCTGTTTTGATAGTACCAAGTGGCTCCTTCAATCTGCCATCCAGAAGCGGGGCAGGTGAGTTTTGTTTGCCAGGGAAAAGGGCTGTGGTATGTGTTCAGGGGCTTGTGGCCGGGAGTGGCCGGCTGGCTACTGAAAATCCACAATACGCAGGATGGTTACCAGACCCAAGGTGGCACCAGTACCAAGTCGGGCTGGTTTGATATTACCAAGTGGCTCCTGCAATCTGCCATCCAGAAGCGGGGCAGGTGAGTTTTTTTTCAAAGGAAAAGGGCCGAAGTTTTTGTTTGGGGGCCTGTGGCTGGGAGTGGCCGGCTGGCTCCTGAAAATCCACAATACGCAGGATGGTTCCCAGACGCAAGGTGGCACCAGCACCAATTTGGGCTGGTTTGATATTACCAAGTGGCTCCTGCAATCTGCCATCTAGAAGTGGGGCAGGTGAGTTTTGTTTGCCAGGGAAAACGGCCGTAGATTGTGTTTGGGAGTCTTTGGCTGGGAGTGGCCGGCTGGCTCCTGTAAATCCACGACACTCAGGATGGTTCCCAGACACAAGGTGGCACCAGTGCCAGATTGCTTTGGTTTGATAGTACCAAGTGGCTGCTGCAATCTGCCATCCAGAAACGGGAAAGATGAGTTTTGTTTGCAGGTGGAAAGGGCCGAGGTGTGTGTTTGGGTCCTGTGGCTGGGAGTGGCCAGCTGGCTCCTGAAAATCCACGATACGCAGGATGGTTCCCAGACACAAGGTGGCACCAGTGCCAAGTCGGGCTGTTTTGATAGTACCAAGTGCCTCCTGCAATCTCACATCCAGAAGCGGGACAGGTGCGTTTTGTTTGCAAGGGAAAAGTGCCAAGGTTTGTGGCTGGCAGTACTTTTTGAGCCAGGATCAAATCATTATGCAATGGGAATTTCAGAAATTGTTGGGAGTGTGGCATAATAGCAGCCAGGCGTAAGATGTGAGTCTGCCTCCAGGACTATTCATGACTTTTATTATTTCAAAGCTGGCATGGATTGGGATCTCTTTAATTTTTTATTTGGTGAACTATGGCTTTTTTGAGCAACCTCACCTGCTTTGATGACTCATTTCAGTTGCACTGAACCCAGACCTCTTGTCTAAAGCTCAGTGGAACTCAGCTTCTCCATTTCACAGGAGATCTCATTATTTCCTTTAAATTGCCCAGTACACAGCTAAAACAATGTTTTCTCCTTAAAAGACACAGACTATGAAAAATTACATTTCAGAAGCGATGTCATTCCAGAGATAAATTTGGAAAGAACCATCAGGGTTTGACAAAGATTCATGTTTCAAGAAAAAGCACCCATCTTTAACTCAGATGCAAACACAGCTAATCAAAGCATTTACCTGCTCAATTAATATGCAGACATCACTCTGCTCTATCAAAATAATCTCATTTCTTCCCCATCAGCCTACACCTATTCGTGCTGAAGGTAAAATGCATCAACACAAAGAATTTCAAGAGGAATTTTCAGAGCCTACAGGTTAATTCTGCATTTCAATTGAAAATTCACGTCTTAAAACAACTTTTTATTTACTATCAAATTGTATAATTGTTAATTAGTTGCTCTCTGTTAATTTTAAGTGGGGTATGTCATCCTTCTGGAACCAACTCCACTGAGAAATCCTTCAGGTCATAAACTGAAACCAGGAGGAGATTGGGGAAAAAAACAAACAATTACATGTTGTTAACAGCAAATGCAATTTCTGTTTGTGATGAATAATTGATAATTAATTATTAATAAAATGATTCTGTTTTCTGTTATGCACTGTGGTGGAGGTCACATGTCTAAATCTAAATTTGGGAGCTGAAAGTGGGAAGTTGGTATGAAATATGGAAATTTGACCAACAAGGAACTCCAATGCAGTGAAATCGACTATAAAAGGCAGGAAAAAAGACAACTTAGCTAAAAAAAAACTAAACTAAAAGAAGAAATGGCAGAATATTCAAGAACATTCATGCTTGAACACCAACACAATTCTCAATCGTGTGCAACAATGTGATTTATTAGTATACATTTCAAACAACACATTAGATGTTAAATCCAGCTTTTTGTATGACCTTTCATGATACATCAGTGATGAAAATCTGGGGTTTTTTATCTGACATGAAAATCTGCTGTAAGAGGGGAAGACCTGTGGCTTTAGTGGCTTTTACAGGTATTTGGAGCAACCTGTGTGAAAACAGGTTGAATTGAAAAGAATTCACACACACAACTCTCAATATTTCTGAGTATCAGTGGTTATTGACATTAACACTGCAGTCTAACTATTACTGCCAATAATATGAGAATATTTCAGCTGCCCTCAGGCTTCATAATTTCAATTCACTGGTCTCAACAGAGCCTCTCAAAGAGCTTTATGTTTGTATTCAGAGAAGTAGTGGAGGGAATGCTGTCACTGCAGACTTTGCTGGCTAGATAAGCAAAAAGATTTGCTTCTCCAGAGCAAACACTCTCATAAGCACTTCAGCTATCAGAATGCTAAACACACAGAGATGGAGGTGCCAAATGTGACAAACTGTGGCACACCCACAAGTGAGTGTCTGCCTCCCTCTGCCGGATCTCAGCTGTGTAGCTGTGATGGCCCCAGCATTGGAAAATGCACCCAAAAAACACATACAGGCAACTTTTGTGTCAAAACTCTGCTCTTTGCATCATCTGTGTCTGTCCATATGCAGAGCAATTGCAACTGCACCCAAAAAACACACACAGGCAACTTCTGTCTCAAAACTCTGCTCTTTGCATCATTTATCTGTCTATATGCAGAGCAACTGCAACTGCACCCAAAAAACACACACAGGCAACTTCTGTCTCAAAACTCTGCTCTTTGCGTCATTTATGTCTGTCTACGTGCAGAACAACTGCAATTGCACCCAAAAAACACACACAGGCAACTTTTGTCTCAAAACTCTGCTCTTTGCATCATTTATGTCTGTCTATTTATGTCTGCATCATTTATGTCTGTCTATATGCAGAGCAACTGCAACTGCACCCAAAAAACACACACAGGCAACTTCTGTCTCAAAACTCTGCTCTTTGCGTCATTTATGTCTGTCTACATGCAGAGCCCAGGGTTAAGTGTTTCCAGTTTTGGTACCAAATTTTCAAGGCCAAAGGTGGAAGGCAGGTGTGTGAGCTGTGTGTGACACTATAAAGAAGGCACAGGGATCTTTGCTAAAAGCAGAATTTTCTCACCTCTCACAGCATGGCAGTCTTGATGGGCAGAGAAGAACTGTCTGAAATTCATCAAAGGCCAAAAGGTCCTGCAGCAGGCTGGGGGCCAACCTGCTGGAAAGCAGCTCTGGAGAAGGACCTGGAGGTCTTGGTGGACAAAAATATCTGTCCCTGAGCCTGTAGTGTGTCCTGCAAGCCAAGAAGGCCAATGGCATCCTGTGGGGCATTTTCCCTCCCACCACACCCAAACATTGCCAGCGGGTCAGGGAGGTGATTCTGCCCCTGAGCATGAGGAAAAAATTCTTTACTGTGCAGATGACTGAGCACTAGAACAGGATGCCTAGAGAGAATCTTGTTATCAGACATCTGCTCTGATCTGTGTTTATTTCAAATACCTGTGTTCCATTTACAAAATATGCAACCTGTACTGGGATTGCACTGGTACTGGAATTTTAATTATTGGGATTGCACTGGTACAGGAATTTTAATTATTTAGGCACATTGCATGTAACACAACTCTGACTTAGAACTCTAACCCTTAACACTGTGCTGTTAAATAAAATACTGAGTGACTCCTGCCACTACTTTTCTGTCCCCATCACTTTTCAGGGCACTGACTGTCACTCTGGTGACAGCCAGCCCCTGTAGATCTGACAAGTTGCAAAACATTCACATCAGCATTGCCTCACAGCTCAGAGCACTGCACTTAAAAGTGCACACAAGTTCTGCTTCTAGAAAATCTTTTGGGTTTACTCAAGGGAAGGATTTAAAAATGGAATTTACTCCAGAGTACACAGCAATCCCTTCGGGTACTGCTGAAGCCTGCTCATGGCTGCATTTACTAATGCAGTGGGATTTTCACCCCTTTTTAAGTGAATTTATTGATCCTGAATAACCTCCACAGCCCCTGCAGTCACCAATACTTTATCAACAGCACTGGTACAGGAGCTCTATTACTAGGGCTGTCCAGAATACCTCAAATCAGCTTAAATCCATGCCAAAAGTCCTCCAGCTGGAAGCCTGAGAGGATCTTTTTGGCCTGCTCTGAGCTCCACAGAAGCAATCAGCAGTGCCCTCACATTTGGCCTAGGGCTGGAGGAGGGTTGTCATATTTAATGAAGAGAAGCCAGGCTAAAGAAATAATTACCAACCACTATTAATGACAGGTCCCATCCTCAAATAAAAACAAGCAAAATGGGGAGAAGGTGAACAACTATCCCCACCCACCAAAACCCCCAGAATCCCCAACAGAAGACATGCAGAGCATCAGCCACCCATGCACAACCACCTGAAGATGAATTTTCCCCTCATTTAATCACCAAAACCCTTCCATTGTCAGTATCTGGCTTATTTCACTTACAGCCTTGAAGAAAATCCTCAAAAAGTTGAAAACTTTTAGGACAGTTGAAAACTTTTAGGACAGTTTCCTCACTTCCTTTAACCAATGCCATTTCCAGAGTTTACTGCGCCCTTTCAAACACCCATTCTTGACCCAGAAATAAAACCATCGGGTTGAGGTTTTTTGGGGAGGACGAGTGGGTTTTGGTTTGGGGATTTTTTATGCCTCCAACTATCCCTGGCCTTTATTTTACTCATTGCTACTCGATATATTTTGCATATACCAAAACCCTCTCAATTGACTGGTGTCTGTGTTGGTTTTTTTGTTGTCACATCACGACTTCGGGAGATTTGTTCCTTTGTGCAGCAGTGACTACACCTGTACTTTGTCTGACTCCTCTAACCTGGCTCTATTTCCATGGGAAAACTGGGAAGATGCTGGTGTTATAAATAAGGAGCTTGACGAGGCCAATATTCAAGCAGCAATAAATTTATTAATTAATATGGTCAAGCATGAGCAATACAGCACAGGGTGCAGTGGAGGAAGTTTTCCCTCCAACTGCACACCCATAGTTGAGGCTTACAGGTATTTATAGGGGTACTCATCAGCTTTCTCAGCAGTTTCTATTCCAAATTTTTACGTCACAATTCTATACACTACTGTGGTTTAGTTCTTCTCAGGATGTATACCAAAAAGATGTATCCCCAGATGGTGGTGGTTGGTTTCCAAAAGAAGGAAGAAGTCTCCCATCTGGTGAGGTCCAACTCCCCAGATGTGGGTCCACCTTTTAATTGCAAGGACTATAAATCTCGTAACAGTGATGTCCAGCTTCCCTTGGTCAAAATTATAAATCCTTGAGTTGATGTTCATCTTCCTTTCTCAAGCTGCTTTTCTCTGTTTGGTTTCTTTTATTTATATTCCAAAGCTATAGTTTCAAGGATACAAGCAATATTCTAAAATTATACTGCAAAAGGTTATTATTGCAGAGCTCTTTAAGGCTTAACTACAAGCAAAGAGCAACATCCTTAATGCTTTAAGTCAAATGCTCCTAAATTGTGAAAAATGCACATATTTTATGATTGGCTTTTCGCAAATATTAAAATGAATATTATTTGTGTTGTGTTAGAAAGTTATGCTGTATTAATTCTCTTAAGTACTGTGTTAAATATGATTTTAGGTTATAAAAAATTGTTAAAATAGAAACAATGCTATGTAGGATACTTTTCTTAAAGAAAGGACTTGCACTGAGATAGCAGCCACAGGACACCTGAATCTTTCAGAGAAAGAGAATTTATTTCTCCATTATCAGAAGAAATGAACTTCTTCCTGCCTTGAAGGTGCTGTTTTAGGATTCAGAGGAAGAAGTTGATGATGACCAGACAGAATCCTGTGTTTTAATGGAATTTATGCATCATGTAACAAGACAACCAGTATGAATATGCAACAGGCTGTTGCTTTTAAGGGTTGATCCTTTTGCCCTTTTTCGGGCTCATGCTGCCCAGAAAAAGGCACCTGGACATCCGTAACTCTTTATCTCTATTGTCTCATATTGTCCTAATTCAATTTGTCCAAATTGTTATTACTCCTATTTTATTACTCTTTTTTATAACCATTTTATTACTACTAAACTTTTGAAATTTTAAAAAGAAGTGATTGGCGTTCTTCACATAAATCAACTAAGGCTAATTGCAAACAAAAGATAGGTTCAAAGGCCTTCTTCCATGCTTTACTTTCTTCAGTCATTATTAGAATTCGTCTTTAGAACCGCCTTTAGAGGTGGACAAAAGCCTCGTCCAGGTGTGTTGCTGTTGTCAAGCCCTGTATTCAGATGTATCAGGGTGGCATCGCTGACTGTCTGGATAGATGCAATCGGCTGCTCCCGGCCGGGGTAGTCAAAAGACATGGTTTGGATTTCACAATACTTTTATACCATACATTAATAGCATGAATTAACCCTACCATGTATTACATACCTGACATGAAACACAGCTTTGTGTTTGACACCAGGGAGCCTCAGGGACAACGGCGGAGACTGTCCCGGGGACACCCACGGGGCTGTGCCGGGTGTGAAAAATGCATGTATTTTAGGATCGGCTTTTCGCAAATAATAAAATGAATATTATATGTGTTGTGTTAGAAAGCAATGCTGTATTCATTCTCTTAAGTACTGTGTTAAATATAGTTTTAGACTATAAAAATTGTTTAAAATAGAAACGATGCTATGTAGGATGCTTTGTTTAACAGAAAGGGCTTGCAGCGAGATAGCAGCCACAGGACATCTGAATCTTTCAGAGAAAGGGAATTTATTGCATTCTTATCAGAAGAAACGAACTTCTTCCCGCCTTAGAGGCGCTGTTAGAATTAGAAGGAAGAAGCTGACGCTGACCAGACAGAATCCTGCGTTTGAATGGAATTTATGCTTCATGGATGGGATGTATGAATATGCAACAGGTTATTGGTTTTAAGGGTTAATCCTTTGTTAACGGGTGTCCTTTTTCGGGCTTGTGCTGCCCAGAAAAAGGTACCCGGACGGCCATAACTCTTTGTATTTATTCTCTCATATTGTCCTAATTCAGTTTGTCCAAACTGTTATTACTCTAATTGTGTTACTCTTTTTACAACCATTTTATTACTATTACACTTTTAAAAATTTAAAAGCGAGTGATTGGCGTTTTTCACTCGGGGATAAGGGCGGGGACTGTCCCGGGGATAACGGCGGGGCTGTCCCGGGGAGGCTCGGGGATACCCACGGGGCTGTCCCGGGGATAACGGCGGGGCTGTGCCGGGGAGCCTCGGGGACAACCGCCGGTCTCGCCGGGCGGTGCCGGGCGCCGCGGGGACAACGGCCGGCTGCAGCGGCAGTGCCTCGGCTGTGCCATGACCGTGCAGCGCCCGTCGTGGCCGCCGCTGTACTTCCCGCACTTCCACGGCACGGAGCCGGTGCCGCGGCCGGCGGGCGGCGCCTGGGCCCCGCTGGCCGCCCTGTGCTGGCCGTGGCAGCCGCTGCCGGCCGCGGCCGGGCCGCCCCGCTACGCCGCGCTGCCCGCGCCCGTGGTGCCGGAGCCGCCGCGCCTCTGCTGCCCGCCCGCAGCGCCGCGGGCCGGGGAGGCGGCGCGGCGGCCCCCGGAGCTGGCGCAGCTGCAGCTGCAGGAGGAGATGTGCGAGCTGGGCATCCGCCTCAAGGAGCTGGAGCTGGCGGCGCTCATCGGCGACGGCTTCGATGCCAGGCAGTGTGCGTGCGCCGCCCGCCGCGCCCGGGCTGCGCGGGGCGGTGCGGGAGGAGCTGCGGGCATCGGCACCGGCACCGCCCCGCACAGCCCGGGTACCCCGGCAGGGAGCCCGGAATAGGGCAGGATGGATGTGGGGCGGGTTTGGGGTATCTCCGCCCCGCAGCGCCCCAGCGCCAGCCCGGGGCAGCGCAGGTGCGTGCGGGGACAAAAGGCATTGATTGTCCCGGGTCAGCCCGGTCACCGCTCAGGGGAGCCGGCTGAGGGCACGGTTAGAGGAGTCACGCGAACTACAGGTGTAGTAGTCACTACCGTAGTCACAAAACCCCCAAAGTCGTTAAATGACAGCAAACAAACCAACGCAGGCATCACTCAAGCGAGAGGGAGTTGGTACGTGCAAAATGTATGGAGTAGCAGCGAGACCCTGCGGTTGTGCACCGGCACCGGCCCCGCAGTCCGGCCGCGGGTCCCCCTGGCAGGGAACCCTAAAGCAGGATGAGAGTGTGGGGCAAGTTTGGGGTATCTCTGCTCTGCAGCGCCCTAGAGCCAGCCTGGGGACACTGCGAGGCGGCACTGCGGGGACAAATGGCATTGATTGTCCCGGGTCAGCCCGGTCACCGCTCAGGGCACCCGGCTGAGGGCACTCCCCCGGCACACCACAAACCACATAAAACAACGACGCATTAACCAGACAACCAGCATTGTAATTGCCATCTTAACCACCATGTCCGTCATCCTCCTTCCTATATCCCCTATCATCCTTACCATCGTCTGAGAAATTTAGGATTACCTAAGGAGTCACACGAAGTACAGGTGTAGTCAGTGTCATAGTCACAAATCCCCCAAAGTTGTTAAACGACAACAAACAAACCAGTGCAGGCATCACTCAAGCGAGAGGAGAGGGAGTTGGTACATGCAAAATGTATCAAGTAGCAATGAGACCCTGCAGTTGTGCATCAGCTTTGATGTCAAATAAAGGCCAGGGATAGTTGGAGGCATAAAAAAATCCCCGAACCAAAACACAACTGGCTCCCCCAAAAACATCAAAACAACCCACACCAAAAGAAACCACCAACCAAACAGAAACCCTCCTGTGAACTTGGCATTTTAATTTTGCAACCTGCTGGCCATGAAGAAAATGCAAGGAATAAAATAGTTCAGCAGATGATGGTGGTACTGAGAGTTCAGGTGGGGAGGCCAACAACTGTAAGGATTTCATGCTCATTTTTTCCTCCAAGGTCAAACAAACCAATGCAGACATCGGTCAAGCGAGAGGGAGTGGGTACATGCAGAATGTATAGAGTAGCAATGAGACCCTGCAGTTGTGCATCAGCTTTGATGTCAAATAAAGGCCAGGGATAGTTGGAGGCATAAAAAAATCTCCAAACCAAAACACACCTGCCCTCCAAAAAACTTCAACCCCTTGGTTTTATTTCTGGGTCAGGAATGGGTGTTTGAAAGGGTGCAGTAAACTCTGGAAATGGCATTGGTTAAAGGAAGTGAGGAAGGCACTGTCTTAAAAGTTTTTAACTTTTTGAGGATTTGATGTAAAATAAAGGCCAGGGATAATTTGAGGCATAAAAAAATCCCCAAACCAAAACCCAGCTCCCCCAAAAAACATCAAAACAACCCACACCAAAAGAAACCACCAACCAAACAGAAACCCTCCCATCAAATTATAAGTGAGCTTGGCTTTTTAATTTTGCAACCTGCTGGCCATGAAGAAAATGCAAGGAATAAAATAGTTCAGCAGATGATGGTGGTACTGAGAGTTCAGGTAGGGAGGCCAACAACTGTAAGGATTTCATGCTTATTTTTTCCTCCAAGGTCACAGGAAACTTTCAGGAGTGCAAGAGTTACAGGAACACAGGGGAAATGCCCATCAGATACATGCATTCAAAGCAAGATCTCAAAAGAAATTCCACTTGGTAGTTTGCATGTATTTTCCCCTTCATTATAGCAGTACACACCACTTTCCATTTTTAATACCTAGTATTTTGAGAAACTCTAATTTTCAGGTATTTGCTAGCCAAGGCATTGTAAGGATTATTAGTTTGCTTAATACATTATTGGATTTACGTAAAAGTACTGTAAATTGTTAATGACATCATTAATGACAATTCGTGTTTCATTCCTGTTTAGATAAAATCCTGAAGGCACTGGAAGAAAAGAAGATACAAAGCATGAAAGCAATGCAGAACATGAAGTAATGTCCACCAACACACTGTGGATTATTTCAGCTGGATATTTTGCCACTATGACTGTGGATTGTTTTAATGGGTCTTTAATATTGGGTTTCTACTCACTATATGTTGTTCTCCTCCTCTTAAAAGTATAGCATATTGTTGACTTCTTTTGTGTATTATTTGTCTGGTACTAGTTACTGATAACACTACTGTGTATTTGAACCTTTTTCTTTTTATCCAATTACTTTATGCAGGAAGCATATAATATTTTCTTCAAAAACACTGAGAAATTAACACTGTTTTTGTCAGGATTCTCAGCAGTCCATATCTGCAGCTGGGAAACGCAGAAATGGCAAATATAAAATATGGTTGGGTTTTGTTTTGTTTTAATTCTAAGTATATTAAGTGCAATTTTGAGTAAACAGGTATGGCCAAAAGTCCTAAGCCTCTAAACCAGCTTAAAGAACTACTTTCACCTTAGCATAAAAAAAACTTTTTTGTAATCACAGTGTATTCCTTTATAACCATAAAATTACAGAAGCTGTGACTTGAGTTGGTTTTTAACAGAGCAGGCACATGACATTTAGTGTTAACTGATATTTTACCATAATTTTAGCAATAACAGCGCTTGGGCCAAAGCCTGTGGCAGTTTTTGAAGTGACAACATCCTTATGTTTGGAAGGTACATCCTTTCATAAATAAAAATGGACAGAGGCAGGGATGGCAGACTGAAGATCTGGACAGCATTCAGCATTCAAAAATAATGTCACCCATTAAGAACACCACAAAGGAGCAAATAGGCTCATCAGACTGATAAAAAAATACTGATTACTTTTTCCTATTCCATTTCCAAAGCAGTAGGTGGCAGCATGAAATAATAAAGTTACCGACCCTGAAGCTGCAATATTTTGGCAAAGAGCTTTATTTTTAAGAGGACTATTTTGACCTCTGTTTATTTAAACTGTGTTCAAATTACTCAGCTGTGAAATGTTTTAATACAATCCAATATCAAAATTTTATTTCCTCTTACTGTTTATTGCAACATTCATCCTTATAGGGCCTCAATCTTTCTAGCCAGATTTTGATCTACTGTACACAGAGTTTATATTTGTTTTTAAATCTAGTTTATAACTCCCATTTGTCAATCACCAAACTACAACAATCACATTTTAATGTGATTACAAATGAACATTAGAAATCTGGGCTGCAGTGTTTCACTGCTCCCTCTGCAGAAAGAGGATAAAAAGTCTCTCAAAGGGTTTTGAGGCTTAAGTAGAAATGGTCAATTGCAGTGAAAATATGAATGGTTAAGCTGAAATTGTTGGTTTCAATGAAAATGAGAACTGGGTTAGTATCCAAATTAAATATCAGAAAACAAATTTGGATTGGACAAAAAGGGCCATTACACAGAGGCCTTCAGAGGCTTTGTGGGCAAGTGAGGGCTTTAAAATCAAGGTAGGTAACAGAGGAACTATCTTGATTGTCCCAATCTCCAGAACAGTTTAGTTCCTAAACCACAATAAATTTTCCAAGGTTACTGCAAGGGCCTACAGAGGTTTCCATTACATGGAATCGCTGCTTCCTAACAATTACTTCTCAGCTTTTACCAAGTCTTTGACTTAACATCCAGCTCTCATCAGCCATTATTCACTTTTTTTTTATTCCTTTGTTTTCTTGGCTTAAACAGACCTGCTTCCCATGGCACACAGTTGAAATATTTTCCATCTGTTGTTCTGTTTTTCATATGGCCTTTATGTTGAAACAACACTTGGAGTTTAATTACTGGATGATAACACAAGGAATAGCATCAATTAATGTGAAATCTCAGAGCTGCCTGGGATCACACATCTCCTGAAAAAATAATCTGGACCATGGCATTTAGCAGAGTGATCACCCTTGTGTCACCCACAGCACTCCTCCATCAGGATGCTTTGGTCAAAACCTTTCCTTTGGGAAAAAAAATAAAAGGGGGGAAAAAAGGCTATTGGTGCATAATGGCAATTAGGCTGATTTCCATTTGCCCCTAAACATTTAACTTACTTACCTTTACTTTTCTGCTCTGTTTCCACCTGATCTTCTTAAATCCAGTAATTTGCTCTCATCTGAGGGCTTATGGTTTCATCTCAAAGCTGGTCTGTTTATCATTCCCTTTGTAAAAATTAAGCCACGTATTAGACAAAATAGAACAGCATTCTTACTGCATTTTCCTTTATTCACAAAGGACGTGCCATTCATTTTTTAATTGTTTCTGTTCTCTTAGATTGCTCAGGGGAGGCTAAACCTGGCATTCAGATGCAGGAACAATTCAGATCTCTTTCATGTAGCTGCCTTGTGACTCAACAAATCTATCCCTATTGCATTCAAGACAGAAATTTAAGGCTACAGATTTGATTCCTAGGCAGAGATCTCCAAACATCAGTATGTTGCTCCACTTTCCAATCCCAAATAAGGCAAGCCTCTCAAAAAGCAGAGTGTCACACCTTCCCAGCCTGAGCCTGCACCTGCAGTGACACCCAGGTGCTCCCCAAGGAGAGCTTCAGGTCTCACTTGTGAAACCTCAAATGGCCTTGGCTGCTTTATGGTGGGCAAAATGACATACAAAGCTATTCAAGAACCAGAATGCATTTCAACTTTATTTTATATCAAACTGTTGGGTCCATTAAATTTCACACTGCTGTGTTTGAGTTTGCCACATTAAAATTCTCCAAATAGATATTCAGCCTTATTACAATGGATCATTAGAATTTAAATTAATCTTCAAGTCAAGCTGCCTTAATTAGTTCAGGGGCAGATTAGAAAGGAAATCCAAAAGCAGTAAGCCATCATGAAATGATTTTTCTGCTTTCAGCAGCGTCTGTTGCATTTTGGATTCATCTGCTCTGAAAATTCAGAGCTAATATCTCAAGGGGAGGTAGGGAAATTGAGAAGCACCTAACTCTGGGAAAGTTGTCCTCATTTGTGAAAACTTGTCAACATTTGTGAAACAGCCTCAGATTTTGGTGTATCTTGAGAAAAGCCAGAACAACCCTCTGAGGCAGTTTAAGTACTCACAGTCACAGCATGTATATAAAATATATAAATACATACATACATTTAAAAAATTATATCATAATTAGGCCACGGGTCTAGAACCTTATTAGTGATACTTACACTAGGAATTTCATTCATCCTCTATTTTAGGAAGATCCTTTCCAGCCTCTTTCTTCCTCTGAAACTACAAAGTAGTAGTAAAGGAACTTTTTATTCCAAATTTCTTGCATGACAAATTATACAAAAGCAGCCCTGTCAAAAGCTGCATTTTCCTCTTCCTTCTGCTTCAGACTGACAGCACAAAACTTAGGCCTGCATAAATTATATTAAAAACCACAAAAACTGGATCTAAAGAGGAGGAGACAGCAGGAACAACCAATAAGTAGCAACACAGATTTTAAGACATATTTTATTTCATGTGCAAAGTTGCCAAGGAAAACACACGTACAACTTCAGCTAAGCTATAGCCACTAACATGAAAGGAACTATTCTATGTACTCATAAGCTTTATTTCTAGGATCACCCTATGGCTCAGAGTAAATACATAGGGATTTGGTAATGATCCAGAACATTTTAAATCCCCTCTTTTCAGTCATATGTAAAATTCTACCATCAGCATGTAGTTTTAAGTAACAGGTCTTGGAGATTTTCCTTCTGATTGCATAGTATAAAATTTTAATTATTTCTTATTCTCTTGATTTAATCCCTAGACTCAGCTTTAAATTTGCTCTCAATGTTGCAGCTTCAGAAAATTAATTTTCCCACTTACAGCTGAAATACTCATAAATTTTGAGCAAGTTTCACAGACACAGCCATTACAATTCAGTTGAATCAAGCTGTGAACACCAAAGATAACATGGATTTTTGTAATCATGCAGAGCTAGTCCTTTCCATAGTTCAAAGATGTAAGAAAAGTTCATTTCCTTGGAAAGTGAGATCTGTTGCCTGGGAAGTGAGACAGTTTATTGATATAAATTCTGTAAATCTCTGTAAAAAAGTGTAGAGGTTGTTATTGGAAAGGCTTCCTAGAACATACTGAAATATTTTCAAGAGGTTTTTTATTTTCCCTTGTAAATTCACATTTATTGAAATGCTACCATAGGAATAGGTACTTTATAGTCCTGAACAATTCCCAAAGCTCCATGAAGTAATAAATGGTGCTTCTTATCAAAGTAGCCACTGCAGTCCAGGTCTGAGCTTCAGCAGAGCAGTGAAGAGAGGCAGTTCCTTCACCCTGCCCACACATGGGACACTGAGGCACAGACACATTTTGGACCAATCCAAAATCCTGAAGAGCAGCAAACTGACCTCCCATCTCCCAGTTTCCAGCCACCCATAACCAGACAGCATCCTTCCTCTCCTGGCACAGTTTTAAGACACTTGTGATGGCTAATTTCTTGGGGGGGTTACTGCTCAGCCCTGTTCTCCTTGAAGGGAGCAGGTGTTTTGCCAGTTAACAAAAAAACAAAAAAACAAAAAAACAAAAAAAAATTGCCAGTAAACAAAATCTTACAGCAGAAAATTTACCTGTAGCTGTGGTTTGCCTCAACACTAAAAGGAGAACACACAAAAGCACACTGTGGGCTGAAGCCATGCGGTGCCATGGCTGTTTAAAAATTCTGTCCTGTGTTGGTTCTTGCTTCTGTCACACCAGCTGTCAGCGAGGTAAACAGTGCACTTCTTTTGTACAACATGTCAAATTCATATTCAGAATGCACAGCAATGGCAGGGAAGACTTCAAATGAAAATAAAAAGTCAAAAAGCATAAGAATATCTGTGCTGGACAAACATGATTTCTGATGAATCCAAAGAACTGCCCTGTTGTTAGGCCTGAGCTGTTTCTGTTGGGTTGCTAAATCCTGCATCAAAATTTAAGCCTCAGCAAAATGGGTTCTATCATATTTTCCAAAATCCTTGGCTTCACTCTCATTTTTTTTCTATCAAGTATGACGTTGAATACAGCTTGCAGAAGTCAGCAGCAAGATGAAATGAAAAAGCCTTCCCAGTCAATTTGTCACAGAAGGAAATATTAAAATTTGTTTGTTGCAAAAAAAAAGTGTTCAGGTTTTTCCTCATTGCAGCATGGAGAGTATGAGATAAAGACAGGGATAAAGAATAAATTTCAGTTTTACTTACATCCAGATCTCCTTGCCAGATACACAAGACCTTAACTGATGCCCCAGTGTTTGGACTGGTTTACACAGCACAGAAATGCTCTGGGCTCCAGTGAAGAGGGAATACTCTGGAAGAGAAATTCACCTGCTCTCTAAATATTGTAATCAGTGGAATCACATTTCCTTGTGATTTACAGTCCTTTGCACCCATTATTGCCCAGTGGCTAAATGTAAATTTCTAAAGTTACAAAATTGTTTACAGACCGCAATATAGTAACTTACTCCTTGGGTATGAATTGAGTGTGGAAAATTCATGAAGCCAAACTTCCTAAAACAAGAATTATTTTTAACAAATTCAAAAAAAGAAAAAGAAAATCAAACTCCTGAAACACCTCTTCATGACACTTGTAATTATTTTCAACACATCTATGATACATTTGACCACCTAACTATTTAAAGCCCATTTCTCCTCTTCCATGAGCTTCATAACAGAACAACTCTGAGATTTCTCTCTTCATTACTACCTCTCTACCCCTTAAGGAACCTGAAACGGATGGGGACAAATTGATGGACATATAGAACCAGTTTTGAAAAAATATTTAAATATTTTTTGACACACAGATATATAGATACGCATGAATATGATACAATATTCATCAGAATATGGTCTTAAAGCAATTTTAAAAGCATGAAATATTATATGATTTGGGGGCATTTCAACTATTTTTAAAATCAGCACCTAAACCACTTTGTGCAATGCAGTTATTCTCAGGAGAAATTCTGCAGCATTGACCAGCTTTGCCTTTATGACTTCGTCATCTTGAAAGATTTTTAAAGAGCAAGTAAGTATGCAATTTCTTTACTTATCTATATATAAATCTCATTTCCACAAGTTGAGTTTTGCATTATTTATTTCTGAGAGAAAGGCAAAAGTTCAAAAAAAGCATTCTCAGAGAGTATTCTTCTCCTTAAAAAATGAGAAGAAAAAAATAAAAAAACTTTGAATTCTTTTGATAAACAAAAAAGAAATCTGCTGCTCATTCCTGGAGTTAAAAATTAACCCATGAAGGGAAAGCTGCATTTTCTAGTATGTGTGAGCAACATGCAAGATCCCTGTCTCGCTGCCATTTCATGTCAGTGTGGGCTGGGAAGCCACTGGGATTTATTAGTGTATAAGAAATTCAAGAGCAGGACAATAACTGGTTGGACACAGAGTTTGGAACTGCTGGGACGTGCACAGGATGAACAGGGGCAGCAAAATGCAGTGAGCTCAGAAAACTTGCTGCTTTCAAGCTCCCTCTGACTTCCAGAGGCTGGCAGTCAGCTCTTACACTGGCAATGCAGGGCTAAAAAAAATACATTAAATGTCATTAATTCCTTAGCAATCAGACATCTTGAAATGTAATGGAAACTGTGGTCAGCTTGGTACATATCAGCCCTTAAACAAAACAATTCTGTCACTCAACCTAATGTTGCATTTTCTACCTGCCTCTCATTTTTACCTCACACTTCTTATGTGTCTCTTTCAAAGAGAGTCTGAAAAAGAAATGATCACAGCTTAAGATAATACCCTCATTTCTATATATAGGGCTTGCATGCACCTCTATCAAGTTCTACTCACAGTATTATGACATAAAAATATTACTCATATTTCCAGACTGAGTGCTAGAGTTTCCAACACAGATTATATGTCAAGAAATGACTCTCAACAAGTCAAGAAATTACTGCCAACAAGTTCCCTTTTATCCTTTTACTGTTCTACTGATGCTAATAAATGTCACAAGTGTTTTTTCCAAGTGAAAGTGGTCAGGACACACAAACCAAGAAGGATTTTTTTGTTGTTGTTTCATTTGCAACTGTTTCTACTGATGATTTACAAATCTGAAGACAGACAGTGGTCAGAACATCAAGATTTTGTGTGCACAGTAAACAGTACTTTCACCTTAACATTTAACATATCTTTAAAGAAAATTGGGGCATTGAATAGAAAAAACTAAATTACTACTTTTTTCTCAGTAAAAATGGTATGGATATATCTGGACAAGGTTATCACTTTAAACACAAATACTTTCTTCTTTGAAATCAGTATTGAAAAACTATATTGTACTTGTAGCCATACAAAATGTTTATTATATTACAAATAATTTGTACACTATATTTTCACTTTATCATTGCTTTGTGCTCAGACAGTATAAATATTACAGCATGATTTTTCTTTCCCAGCAATGTCCTAACTGTCCTGATATAATCTGACTTGATACTTAAAAAAAATTACAGAAACATATTACAAACAGGATAAAAAGGCATAATGAATGAAGAATGTAAGATGGTTTTCTGAATAAAGTGCACGACAATGGTTTCAGTGATGATTCAGGAAATATTCAGTAGACTGCACATCATCCATAATAATACCAAAAAAAATAAATTTTGAATCTCTAACAGGTCTTCATCAGAAGTATGAAGAGTACTTTGTTTAACTATACTGAAATGGTTTTTCTTTCTAGAAGGCTATTTAAATGCTTTTGCTCAGGGGTTTTCCATTTTCTACAGACATCCAAACCCTGGACATCTCTATATTTTCCAAAATTTTTAGTTTCCAGTATGGCAAGATACAAGATCCATTGTGTAAGATGTATGAGACTTTACCCTCACACATTTTTAATAGAACTACTAAATTGCCACAATTTAAGAATGGGAACAGACTTACAAACAGAGTTAAGTGTCCAAAAGATGCTGTTTAAAACTGGAATGCCCTGCTTCCTGTGACTTTTTTGGGAATACACTGTTACATCTCCCTTCCCACCTCTATGGCTTCAGCGTGCTCATCCATGGGATCCTGGCTGCTTGCACAATTTCAGCTTCAGGAGAATTCTGCAAAACCGGCTAGAAAAATTTATTAAACAGCACATTTCACCCCCATTGCTTAGAAGGACCCATTTACTTGCAAAATTTCACTGGGCTACATAGAAGAATCATTCAAAAACTGATAATAAAGCTGATGCAGAATGTGGCTGGCACAACCTGGTGTAGGTTTCACTTTCCAGGTTAGCCCAAGGCAGCTGTGAACTAGCTGAGGCTAAATAAAATCAGCTGCTCTTCCATTATGTCTGCATTCATGTTACAGTGATCCAACTGACTGAAAAATAAACAAAATTTTGTTTGAGGGATCTAGTGAAACTTGCTTTTATAGACAAAGCCCAATAGAGAAAATAAACCCTGCTGTCAGTGAGTGAAATTCCCACTGAAGCCAACCAGGACCTGTCTTTCTGTGGTACACTGAGTTCAGCCCAGTATTTTTCAGTTGTTATTCTTAAAGTGTGACGCTCTTAGCCAGCTATTCATTTAACCCAATTTGGCTGTGTTGTATCACACTGATAATACCAGCATTACCTGGCTGACAGGTAACTGAGACAGCAGTCAGCCTTTACTAGACTTGCATTTATATGAAAAATTGAGTTTCTTTGGTTGTTTAGTATCCAAGTCACCCAATTGTATATTTGTGTACTCCAGACATAGCATGATTATACTGATCAGTAATATTATCAGGGGTTTGTTCTTTCTTTTTTTTTCTTTTTCCACTTAGTTTATGGAAATTTTCTGACTATAGCAGACTAGTCACTTATATAAATATACAGCACATATATACATAGAAATTACAAAAATACATTTTATTTATATCTGATTTTAAATAATAAAAATGAAATTTCACATTTATCGAAAGATTAGCTAGCATTCCAAATGCTTCTGCAATATTCAAGGTATTGGAGCAGAGGATGTCTGTATATTCTAGGATAATTACGCATCACAGTCTCAGGGTTTATAGTATAATTATTAAGGGGAAAAATAGCTCTGCTTTAAAAGTTTGTGCTTCATCAATTTCTTCCTCTATCCCCTATTCTAGTCTTCTTTCTCCTTCTCTCAATTTACTGATGGCCAAAAAAGCTAAACCAAGTTCCCTTTCTCACATCAGTTAAGACCAAAGAAACTCAGAGAAATGAAATGATCAGACAAAATAGTAATTGAGGATAACTAAATAACCCACTGAAATGAAGGACATTACCTTTAACTCCAGTTGACATCAAACACACCCAACACAACAAATTTTGCAAAAACTTCAGATCCTGAAGCTAATTGCTGAAGGAACTGAAAACAACTGTTCATGTCTCCAACTAGTTTGTACAACTGCAAAATATTAACTACTGTCCCATCCCAAGTGGTTTGATTTTCTTTTGGGATTGGATTCCTACCACAACGCAGTGTAACAATCAGTGACCTTTATCTTGCACAATATGAAGTCAACATCATTTCTGGCAATGCTCTCTTTTTCACAGAACATTCATATTTTTGTTAATCCATGTAGCTGTTAACTTATTTACATGTTAATATAGTAGTTAGGTCCTCTACATTCAGAACTTCCTGGGTGCGCATTCACCGTGCCAGCACAATCAAAATCAACTGCAGCTTCAGGTAGCACTTTCTGGCATCACTTTAGTAGATAGCATTGCTAAAGAAAGAGGGAAAAAAGCACTGTGTTGAACAGAGGTTTCCCTGTCCAAGCAGGTGTATTCATTTTTCCAGGTTGGAAGGATTTAAAGGTCTCAGGTTTACCAGCTTCACATGCATTCAGAGTGAAAAGCCCGATTATAGAGCAAACAGGAAAAACCTTTTTTCATTTATCTGGGAAGCTTTTAGCACCAATATCCTTTGCTGGCTCTTCATGCATTGTATTCTTTCACACTGAAAAAAAAAATCTCCTCCATAATTCATCAGTGGCACTGAATGACAAGGTAGCCACCAATCATGGAAATGTTATTCACCTTCTCTACAGTCCTCTCTTCTTTTACTTCTTTGCACTGTTAATAGGATGAAGAGACTCTGAGCTATTTACAGGACTTTTATTTGTATTACTTAATTGTGTTGAATTCTTTTGGTTTGAATACAGTGTCTGGGATGAAAAGGCTGAAATGACTCTGCATTGCTTAAATCAGCACCCCTTATACAGTGTCCCACAGCAGACAATTAACACGGCCACTGCCACGCCAGCCATGGCCTCCAGCAAACCCTGTTCTGCAGATTTTTTCTTCTCTTATTAAAGTTTTGGCATGCAGAAGTTATTTTCAGCAGCTCTGCCTCTGGGCCTGTAAATGGAACTTCTTGTGGCACAGACATGTTCAGCAGCATCTTTAGTGAGGATGGGTCATAATACGAGAGCAAAGTGACAAACAATTGCATATGGTTGATCTCATCAGTATGAAACAGTTTCCTGGCAGCTTTTCCTTAGCTGGAAAGCAGAATTTCATTTCTTCAGAGCCCTGTTGCTCTGCTTTAAGTCATTTCATAGTGTTGACTTTTCATACAGATTAAAACGCCATCGCTTTGGCACAATTCACAGAAAGTTAGTGGCCGAAAACTAAAGGAGCTGCTTTCTTGGCTTCCCCAGGTCACAAGACACAAACACCGTGCACAGACGATACATTAGACTTGGAACTCAAACATATCTGTCTGCTTCTTGGCCAGCTTGGCCACTTCTTCCCTTATTGCCTTGACGAGGGCAGCCGTGGAGATGTTGGTGAGCGGCGCGTCCGAGGGGTCGTTGTCAGCCAGGCTGTGCTGGGAGGCGGCGGTGGAGGCCAGCGGGGCCTGCTCCAGGCTGGGGTGCAGGCTGCCCTGCTGGCTGTACTGCCTGGGCAGCCTGGAGGGGGAGTTGTGCTGGTAGCGGGGCCTCGGGTAAGCCTCGATGTAGCCAGGCAGGGGCACCTGCAGGAATTGGAATTGCTCAGGGTTATGCGGAACAATCGATCCGCCAGCGACCACAAACCTCCCTGGGGCAGAGGTGAGAGAGAGCACCAAAGGAAGGGAATGCAAACCTCAGAATTAATTCCCAGCTTCAGGGTGACCCCAACGTCTGGGAATGATTGGCATCTGACTCCATGATTCAGAAGAGTGAAATATTGCCTTATTAAAACTATATTCTATCACATTATACTATTCTAAAGAGATACTATGCTGAAGAGATACTATGCTGAAGAGATACTAAAGAGAAACCCATGGCTGTCTCCAGACAGTCAGGACACAACTTGGACCTAATAGGCCAATTAACATAAACAACCATCACCAGAATCCAATTAAGAACTCACTCTCAGTAAGCAATCTCCATAACACATTCCACATGTGCAAAAACAACAGGCGCAGTGAATAGAGATAAGAATTGTTTTCTCTTCTTCTCTCTGTGCTTCTCCAGGAAAAATCCTGGGACAGAGAATTATATCTCCCTCTGTTCAGAGAATGTGAATGCCACAAGCTTCTGCCTACACATGCCTGTCCTGGCATGTACCATTTATGTACGTCCCAGCTGTGGCAGCAGAAACATCTGCTTGTCCTCATTTATCATCATGTCCAAAAGTCCAGGGGAAAGGGTTTTTCTGGAAGTGAGCTCTCTGCTTAGCAAACACTTAGGTTTTAAACAAACAGCATGATTTTAGTACACCAAAAACCTGTAACAGAAAAGCAGTTTTCTGATTTCTAGCTAATCCAAGCTAGCCAAGTGTCTGTCCTCACTGGTCCTAACAGAAACTCACTAGATCCAGACACCAGGGATAAGCTCAGGTGTGCCAGTTTGGAAATTCAAGGCTCAAAGGGATGTTTGACTGCTCAGAAGTGTCAGGATTTCTGGCCATGTCTAACAGAATAACATGAGGGATTAATAATTTTTGTAACTCCACAGATTTACAAGCCCCATGTTAGCTAAAACTAAAACAATAACATAGGCCCTTAAGTCACAATGAGAGATTAAATTTCTTTCACCAGTCTTTTTGGCAGTCAGAAGATTTTAATGCATCAAATAAAAATCAATATTTATGATTTCCAAAAGTCTATAAAATGGGAATCTACAGGCCTTAATTTTGAAGAAGGCTTTATGCCTGAAGCTTGACCTCTACACAGACTTGGGTATCCATCAAATGCTGAAGAGAATGTCAAACATGATCACTATGGTGTGATGAGACAAATGTAGGAAGTAGGTATGGTATGAAAGTGATCATTAGATGTGGGCACCTCTGTTTAGTTTACAACAGGCTCTTCAAAAGGTGATTGTACTAGAACAATATGTGATCACACCACTAGAGGCCACCAAGTTACTGTTTTCACTAAGCATCCAGCAGCTGGGAAAATAATTGCTTTGTGGATACAGTTTCATTGTCCCACAGAACTTAGTGTTTCAATGCTTACCATTTGTCTCAGAGAATAATATATTACAGTAATTGTGCTTATAAAATAGTTCCTTGTTGTAAAATCTCCTGTTTCCTCCCTTGTTTACAGTCTAGGCTAGCAGAAATGTGTGGAAAATGAAGAATCTTATAGATATTTAGCCTCTGTTCTCAATAATTTTAAGAAAATCTTGGAAGTGTGATCAAGCTATAATATAAAGGCTCAAAACCTTAGACATGTCCAGAAATTCAAGCCCTGAGTATTAGTGAGAAAATCTGAGCATTACTTCAGATCTTTATGCTATTCACTTTTATTCAGGCTTTCTGACTGTGCTATATTGCTAATGCTATTACTAGCTCCTCTAGTAACGATTTTCAAATAAAGACAATTTCCTGACACATTTGCAAAATCATTATAGAAACTGCAGTAGTTTCTACATTTTTAACCCTTCTGCAAAGCCACTGGAGGGTTGAAATTTTGACTAACAAGGAATTGTTAAAGCTCTGCCACGGGTAAGTGAAAAGGGACATTTGTTTCTTCTGAGTTCTATATTGCCATGGTTATTTTTCTGACAGTTTTTTACATCCCTCTTCATTCCTCTTTCCCTGAAGGAAACCCACAACAGGTTTATACTCTTCACTTTCCAGAGGAAGGAGCTGGGGGCTGGAGACTTGGTTTGCAGTTTTGACCCATTTGTTTCAGTCTCCACTTTTGACAAGTGATACCTGACTCTATTTCCACAGGACTGCAATCAAGAGTAGGGATACAGAAGAGAGAATGAATGGGAAACAAGTAAAATTTCCTTATTTGTTTCATGGCTTTTTCCCTTCTTAGAGAAAAAGTTCAAAATCGTTGCTAAGATACAATGGGCCTCCTGGATTTAAGATGTAAGGGTTAAAAACACACATAAAACAAATAAATAAAAAAATAACCCCACCAAAACAACAAAGGAAAATAAAGCTTTTCATGCTTTAAAAGGCAGCTCTGAGAAGGAAATTTATACCAGAGCATCACAAGCCTCCAGGAGTCAGGGGCACATCAGCAGGTGTGCTCAGCTTACAAATGAACAGCTTTTCTTTTTTTTTTTTCCTGACAGTTCAGCCTTCAAATTCAGACTCGCACCTCAAAGTTATACTGAATTGTTTTCCTCACAGGCATTGGGACCAGTAATGAAGAGTGAAAACAAAAAAAGCTGCCCCCAGGAACATTTATATGACTGTGTTGTCTCCTGCTTATCTGCTCAAAGCCAACTTAGATTTCAACTGCAATTCATTAAAATGTTCTGTGGACGATTTGCACAAAGAAATTGAATCTGTCTCCCAGGTTTTTTAGTCAGAGTGGTTCTGCATAGATACCAGATATGAGCTCAAGTAGAAGAATTTATCTTTTTTTTCCCTTGTGTAAAAAAAGCCCTACATTTGAGAAATTGTTTTAAACATGATAAACTACTGCAATTCATTTTAGGATGTTTCAACTTCAATTCTTTGAAATGTAGGTTTACTTTGGGCTAAAAATTACATCTGTTCCAGTCTGGGATTGTGTAATTAATTATTTAATTTATGATCTGTCACTGCAGCCTTTGGGAGGATTTGAAACACTGCACAGCAGGGCTGCAGCAGTGCTGGGAGGTAAGATTTGGGAGCCAGGCTGTCTTGAGAAAAGCCTCCAGGAGGGTAAGATGCTTCCCCAACTTTCAGACAGCTCAGGACTGTCTTGAGAGGCAGCATCACCTTTTCCTGACACGTGTCTATCTCAAAATTTAACCTTTCTCAGGAAAGGAAAATGACATCTAACCCACCAACTTTAAACAGGTGCCAGGCCCTAACCTAGTGAAGGATTCCACCCTCTAAAGATCTTGCCCACAGTTCCTGCTTGAACAGCTGAAGTATCTATGTCTAAGCCATCTCTTATGGCTTTTCACTGCTAGAGATTATTCCCATTCAAGGAAAAATTATCCTTTTCTGCTTTTTTGTCGACCAGTGAAGAATTGCTGAAAATCCCTCCTGTGCAAAACACATAAAAAACAGGTGGTTAGAAAAGCAAGGATGCTTACAGAGTCTGCCCACTGCCCTGGCAACTCATTCTCTCCAGCATAGGGCATCCAGGCTTGGTTCCTGTAGGCAGTGGGAGGAGTTGGGATGAAGTAGCCCGTGAAGCCAGGTCGGTTTGCTGGAATGGCAAACACTGCTGGTACCGTATTTCCTGGCAAAGACAAAAACAGTAGGCACCATTAATAGCTGAGATTTTCACTTGTAAATCAGATGATAGTGCTTATGAAATAGGGACTTCATGCTTGTTTGTTGAGTTTTTTTGTCTGGGGCTTTGGGTTTGGTTTGTTTTGTTGTTTTGGTATTTTTTGTCCTACCATCTGACTACTGCAACTTCATAATGCTGGGAAATACTGGAGAAGGCAAAATTTGCAGTTGTCCTCATAATCAGGTACAGCCTTCAGGTAAAGAGTCCCTAGGATTTGATCCTTGTAACAAATGATCTTTGTCAAAACTTTGACTCATTAGAGAAAAGGATTTTTTCCCTTAAGTTTGTCTCCTTGTATTCAATTTTCAGCTGTTGTTACAATGGGTTTCAGTGTAATGCACCTCTCTTTTCACTGTTTACCCAGTCTTTCATGATATCTATATTATTAATATTATGATTAATACCTATATTGTATTATATGGAGGTAAAAAACCTACAGAAATGAGTGACTGATATGTTTAACAGTCTGTACTCTCAACAATTCCATCATAAAACTTCAATGCTTCTGTAAAAAATACCAAGGTTCTACCTGTTCAGTTCCTTTCCCAAGAACAGTCTATGGCTGCCATAAATGACACAGCTACAACTCAAAGAAATATTTCTTGATTATTTCCAAATCTGGCTTATCACCTCTTGATTAAGATGCATGCCATAGGAATATCCAGGAAGCCTCCTGGATTAAAATCCCACTTTCACATTCCAATTTGTGTGCAAGGAGCCAGAGTTTCAGCCAAATCTCTGGGTAGGGTCACATCTGCTTTCAGGGAAGGTTGATTCCTGTGGCCCACAGAGATGCAGAGAACAATTTGTTACAGAAATAATCCACTGGACTGTCTGGAAGACCAGCATCCTAATGTGCATATTTCCCTTGAGATATTCTTCATATATTCCCTTTGCTATCATAACTCTGTGTATTTTCCTAGTTAAAAATAGACTACAAACAACTTTCTTGCCCAGTCAAGTCTTCCTTCCTCTAGTGTCTATTTACATGCAAAGACAGACTCCAGCAGTGAATCACCAACATCACACTGAGGGCATGAAATCCTCACCCCTAAATCCTGGATGGGACAGCTGCATATCCTCTTCATCAGTTATTACATTTTCAGTTTATTCAGTTATATTACATGGACATGTATTTTACTTTTCAGACAGCAAAAATAACATCATTTACATGAAAGCAGAAGGGCAGGAAACCCTTTAAAACCACAACAAAGTACAAGTCCAGCATTTTCACTGAGGAATGGAAGCACAGCAGCATTACACAGCTGGGCAGATTCAATGTAGTAGAATTAATGCAGAGAAAATAAAATTTCTCCCCCTTCCAACTGCACATCATTTGAATATTGCTGCTAATTGCTCTCAGTAGCTATGATACCACTATGCTGACAAAATCACAAAGACATGGGAAGGCCCATGAAATTCATATGGAGTATAATTGAATTAGCATCAATTACTGGCTGCTTCAAATATCCATCCCCCAGAATCTCATTTACAGCCCTGGCACATTTTTTGTTCCTGAACAATCTACTAGAGGGCTATCCAGCCTACTCTGACAGATGCTGGGACATTGCATAGGCAGGTGCACAGAGACAGAAAGACTCCACCAGTGACATCCATCCCCAAAGCAGTCTCCATAAACCCAGATATTTATGGTTTCTCAATGACCTCCCATGCAGTCCCAGGCCAGAATTGCTATGGATGCAATCAGGAGTAACAGAAGAGGAGTAAAATATGGTTTTTAGCACATTTTTCTCCAGAGCAGAAACACACCACCTCTCTCCCAATTCCTCCAGCCCCATGGTTTGGAAGAGGGTGGGCTAAGAGAAGAGGTGTGTCAATCATTTTTCCTTCCAGGCAACAAAGAGCACAAGGGTTGCTATTTTAAATGAGTTAGCAAGGCTGAAAAGGAGCATTCTTCATACATGTACAGAGAAGAAAATGCTGCTCCTGTACATGGCAAAGGGCTCCTACACTAAAACACTCTTTCTATTTAACCACAGCAAAAGGAGCTACTACTCAAAATGAATATTCAATTGGCTGATATTATACCTTATCCTAAACCATTATTGCAACATCCTTATCTTAGAGCTGATGCTGGGCTGCATGAAGGTCATTTTGTCTCTTCTGAACTGCAGCCACCCTTCAGCAACACACAATAATAAAATCTCCCCATCTCTGGACCCAATCAAAAAGTGTATCCCAGAGATCCCATTACTGCACACATAAAGAAGAGGTCTAGGTAGTGTGGCACATTTCATAGCTTGAAATGTTTTGAAATGGGAGGGTGAGCATCTGCTCCTTTCAGGTACTGCACCATGTGCAGAAGGTATGACAACAAGTGGGAGCAGAATGGGTCCTGCAAACCTACTCTATTTAATTAATTGACAACTCATTTGCTTAGCCACATGATTCTCAGTCAGTGATGTCAAACACAATGCAGATAACTCTCTATTACTTCTGAGGAAGCTAGGAAAGAATTTTTTTCTGGGAGATTAACACAGCAATATCTAACAAACTACTAATTTCAAAGCTTTGAACTAATGGAAAATTCTTTTGAATATTGGAAGCTCTTTTCCATAACTCTTCAAGAAAACACATTTTGCCAATAAAAAGCCATTTGAAGTATTTTTTCCAGCTAAATATTTTCCAGACACCATCAAAACAGTCTATCAGCTTCACCTCATGATTAAATCAATTCATTTATAAATACATACACATATTCATATATAAATACCTATCAAAAGGACCAGGAACTGACTAGACATTTAAAACTGGGACTTTTACACCCAAAACAAGTTCTGGGCAGAAACTATATTCTCCAGAACAGGAAGGGTGAAGAGCTAACAGATTACCTTTGACTGTGCAATAGCACCACTGTTTTGTGTTTTGAAGGGAAGGGGCCATGTACCTTCAATTTGCCTTCCTCAGTAGCCCACTGTTGTGACAAGAGTAGGGATAAAGTTTCTCAAGAGGCCATCAGGAGCCTTAAAAAAGTTTTCAAGCACTTGGATCAGTATTCTTGACTGACAAAATATTGCAAGGATCTAACTCATTTCTCCCCCATTGCCTGTCTCTCCTATTTTGCTTGGTTGGTACAAAGTGCAACACGAACAAGTCACACAGCTGTCCAATACTGCAACTTATTTTGCTACCAACACCTTCTAGATCCTCCCTAAAAATTCTACTGGGTTTTTCTGTACAAATGAGCAGTTTTACTGGGTTTTATCAATTCAGAGAACACAGAACATCTGGGACATTACTGCTGCATCCTACCTTCAGAAAAGGCCATTTCCTGGTGCTACTGCAGGATGAGTATTTTAGGATGCAGCTGGTGCTGCACTTACAAAGGGACAGGCCATCTTCTGTAGGGCTCCTTCAGCTGCACCAGGAAAAACCCCACCTAATAGAGTCTTTCTCCAAATAATCATCCTTATTTGCTATATCCCATACTTTCATTTCTGTCCAAAATAACTTATAAGGTTCTCAAAGCTGAATCGTGTCACCTGAGTGAAAAGCAGATTGATCGAGTGGACCGACAGACATGGGAGCTCTGGAACCCGGTGCAAAAGGTGTCTGATCATGGTGCTGGGCCTGATCTGCTCCACTGGACTCAGGTATTCTCACTTTGCTGCCAATATCTGATGTAGACCTGTGTGTTAAAAAGAAAAATAATACAAATTTTTTGTTATTCTGACCTACAGATGTGATTTGTAGGTACATACATGCCTATCAGCTCCAGCAGGACAAACCAGTGAGGAGCGATCTGCCCAACTTTGCTCTGGCATGACAGAAGCCTGGAGAACAACTACACAACAGAATTTTGGAGAAGTCTGGAGAAGTTTGCAAACAACCCTTTTAGTTTTTGGTTGCTCTTTTTACCAAAGCATCGTATAGGGCCTCTGCTTTCTGCTTCAAACAAATGCCTGCGAAACACAACACTAAAACCAGAGATTTACCATAAATTCACCAGAGCTTTACCATAATTAATTCACCACCACACTCTACAGACAGTCACAACAGTGTACATGACATGGTATCATACAGTTGGAGACCACTGTGGTAAATAACATTACTGTACTTGGGAAGTGCTGAGGTCTTTGGAAATGTTGCAATTTCAGGAAAGCAGGAGAATGATGGTGTGAATTATCTGCCTCAATCCAGCACATCATTATGAGAGCTGAGGCAAAGAATGCTTTAAAACAAACAAGAGCCTGCAGATCCTAATTTTATTGACGCAGACTGGCTAACAGAAAACTCACTGTTATTTAATTTTGTGTTAAAATGAAACAAAACCAACATGTTTCTAATTTTAGGAATGGATCTTTTTAAGTGCTCCTTCAGGGTTTGGCCCAGTTATTATGACAGTGGGCTTTAGAGATCATGCCTAAAATAAAACAAGAGATAAATACCTCCTGAGAGAGGCAACAGCCACAGGACCAGTTCTGGGAGGGACAGGAGGGGGAGGAGAACCCATTACCATCTCAGGAAGCTGAGAAAATCTATAAGCCTGTAACAGAGAAAAATACATATTTTTTGAAACACCAGTAGATCTCAGTCAAATTGAAAAACAAAACAAAATCAGAACTTAAATACTTGCTCTGTGTGCCAGTCAACTGGAAGCTAACTTTTTGTGGCCTCAACAATAATTGCATGTATTTGGGAATTTCCAGTGCTTTGGTAATTTTTGAATGTGGAAGAAAACCTGAAAATTAGCTCAGAGACGAGCTGAAGTCTAATCAAAATATAACATATTAAACACTGTCTCTGTGGCATTTGAGGCTTGCTGGCAAAGCAGATCTGTTGTGATTATGTGAGATTCAACAACTGCTCGGGATCATGGGGAAAAGACATGAGTATTTTCACTTTCTCAAGGAATAAAGTATTTCAAAGATTCAGAAAGAACCCTCAGACCAGTGTGTACTGCAGTGAAGCTGCCTGTGAGCAACTCATATTTCAACCTCTTCCTTTCAGCCTTCAAGAGATGAAAATAAAATTTTCCACAAAACCCCCCAAATTCTGTAACTTTCCAAAACAGCAACAAGGACCTCAAACAGTTCTGAAAAGGCAGACTGATCCAGAGGAACACCAGGCCCACCCACAAAATCACAAAATTAAGCAGCTTGCCTGCAGTAATTCTGAATTTCATCACCAATACACGTGAAGGAGGACTAATTATGTGCATGAAACCCAGGGCACCCCAGAAATGACATGAAGGACAAAATTTTCCTCCTAAATCCTTTGCACTGCTATAGATTAGAGGCTGTAATTTTTCAAATACACATAGAGGAATGATATCTCACTAGATGCTTCACTACGTCATGGGTGAGGGTTTTGTTTTCCTATTGCTTTTTGTTTTATTATTTAGTTGTGATTCTTTTTTAGTTGTGGTTTGCATGACGATGATTCAAAGCAGTGCATGGGAATAAAGATAAAATCAGAGGAATAACAAATAAAAAATTGGGGAAGGCTGACCATTATTAAGACACTGGCATTTTGAAAAATAAAAAAGGGATCCAGTGGTGGGACTTTGGCCCTCTAAACAAGAGGAATCTGGTTTAGCCAGAGAAACTCCTCCACAAACAGCAGTGAAAGTTAAAAGCACATTAAAACACATGGGATGAGTCACACTCTGTCTCCTGCCCAGAGAAAGAGCCTACAGGATTTACATGATTATTTCAGACTTACCACCTACATTTAGATTGGAATTTGGCAATATAAATCCCACACTATAGATCAGAAAAAGCCTTCTGTAATCATCTTGTAAAATTACACATTTAGACCATATTCCAAATGCCTTCATTCTCAAATACCTGCAAAACTAGGTCAACAAAAAGAAAAGGTAACTTATCAAATAGATTTTTGATGTGTCTCCAAGGGAAAAGCAGTACAGACCCAGCATCTTTCTCAGTCCTCTCACTGCTACCCCTTCTAAAACATGTTAAAAACCCTCAAAGGCATGTCTTTGGAAATAATTTTTTCTTGCATGCCACCTACAAATTCTCCTAATATTTACTTTCACCATGCTACCATGATATTTAAAGCATTTCTACATTTAAGTGGGAGGAAAAAAAAGAAGTCTAAAAAGACACTGCTACATTTCTTAGCCAGGGGTCAGAAACACTTGATTTTTAATGAAAGAACTGTAAAGGGAAAAACAAATGTTATTTGCATCAAAGAAAACCTCAATTATATTTCTCCTGATAGTGCTGGATGTGGAATGGTCTGCAGTGCCTCTTCTGCATCTCAAAGGCTGGCAGTGCCCTCGCAGGCTGCCTGAACTCTCCCTTCTGCCTCCAAGAGCCTTTCATCCCACATCTTGCTCGCAGCATGCATTTCATAAAAAGCATGAAATCCATTTTATTCCCCCTGTTTTAAAGGAACAGCACATGGGATAATGTTTGGTAGTGGAAAGCGACTCCAGACAGTTTAGCAGGGTAGGCAGAGACTCAGATTTGGGTTTTCTCTTGTGTGTTGTGCTTTGGAAGAGGGACATCAAAGGAGGTATTAGGTATTTTAAGGAATCACAGTTCACAAATATGCTGTGACTTGCACTGGAAATTTTGAGGAAAAAAGTAAAATAGAAAATCTAAGCCTTTATTTTGCTGCTTACACAGAAGATGAGCAATTTTGAGTGAGTGGCAATATTTTGCTAATGGCTGGGCAGAGAGAATCCTGTTAAAGTGAAAAATCCTGTAAAAAGATCTGCTCCACCACGCTGAGGAGCTGTTTGTCCAGCAGGGACAGGAGTCAGCCCTCGTTGCCCTGAGATGCCACACACCAACATGGTTGTGGGAGGGAACTCCAGTGAAATTTCTAGAGTTTCTCTAACCTGTTGGGGCATTAGTGTTTTCCTGCAGGCCACATGTAAATGGGAAAGAAGTGTTCAGAAGCTAAATGAAGCCAAGGTTTTACCACAGATGCCTGCTAAAGATTTGTATGAGCCCTTAGGCTCTTGGCCAATGGGCCTGATTGTAGAATTAAAGTCACTTCACCACTGTGAAACGAGTCAGAGAGGAAAACAACAAACAGAAAACACAACCCAGCTGATTTCACAGATTTGCCTAATTTTACTCCTCAAATATTTATCTTTTTTAAATAATCTCTTGGTTTTTAGCAAAAGAAAAATCCAACCAGACAAAAACAAACAAACAAACCAAAAGTCCAAAAACGAAAAAAAGAAAACAATCTTAAGAAGGAAAACATTCTGCATGGGTTCCAAACTCTATTTTATGAAAAATGGAGAGTCTGTAACACAAAGGCTATAACAACCAGGCAGAGGCAATCCCACTTGAGACCCAGGACAGACTGCACAGGTAGCAGAGAGCAGACCCTGTGCCTCCCTTTCAGTGAGAAATGCCAGTGAAGGAGTCTGCTGTGGCTAGAACACTGACAATTTAAAAAGCAAACCAATAAATAACTTTTAAAAGTAGGAAGTGCAGTTTAGCAGCCATTGGGCCAAGGACAATAAATCATCTGGAGGATAAAGTCCAGCCACCAGCAGAGACCATTGTCTCCTACAACCCACGGGAGCCCAAGGTACCACTTGTCGGGATGGAGAAAAGAAAAGAAAACTCACAGACTGGCTTGGAAGACACCTTAAAGATTATCTAGGCCCAAGCCCCTTGCAACAGACATGGACTCCTTCCACTAGACCAGGTTGTTCAAAGCCCCAACCAGCCTGGCCATGGATGGGCCACACACAACTTTTTGGGCAGCCTAGTCCAGTGCCTCAGCACCCTCACAGTACAGAATTCCTTACCCATATCTAATCTAACCCTGCCCTCTCTCAGTTCAGAGTCATTCCCACTTTACTTGCCCTTGTAAAAAGCCCCTCTCCAGCTCTCTTGTAGCTCTTTTAGGTACTGGAAGGTGCTCTAAAGTCTCCCTGGAGCTGTCTCTTCTCCAGGCTGAACAAACCCAAGCCTGTGTTCATAGGGCAGCACAAAATAACTAATGTCCAAAGCAGAAACTTTGCAGTTAGTTTTAAGTCTACATTTTCCTAGCTCAAATATTTAAATATTTTTACCACTTTCCACTTACAGATTTGTCCTGAGTGAAAGTATTCTATGTTGCCTTCTAATTACAGAAATATCCATCTCCTTACATCTCACCATAGGAATTAAAAGGCCAGTGTCCTTCCTAACTCATGGAATGATTTAACTTATTTGTTTATTACATTGCAATCCAGGAATAATGCAAATTTATTGATTTGGCTTTGTCTTTATAGCTGTCCTGCTTCGTACTAAGCAGCTGTTACTGAAAGTGGCTGAATTTGGGTAAAATACTCCTGCTTTACCCCTGTTAAATGAAGGGGAGCTCTGAGAACAAGGATGCTTTATCAGTCTCTCAGGCTGTAAGTTCTGGTCATCAGTGCCTGTTTGTGGTGCTGGCTCTCACCTTGGGACCCAGAGCTCTGTTTCTCTCACTCCTCTTTCCAGAGCACTAAAGAGGAAAGATGGAAACTGGTCCAGCCTTGTAATGGGGGGAGGGTTTTCTTCTCTGCTCTTAGCTCTCACTTGACTCAGCTGAGCACATTTCCAAAGCAAATTTCCAAACAAGATCGACCAAGGCACGGAGCTGGCGGTTGGTGTCACACGTTCAACCCTTTAACTCCATCCTCCAGTCACAGCACACCAGCTGGGTGCCAAGGACTCAGCCAAGTGTTACTCATCATGTTTTGGAAACTCCAGAACAACAGTTTGCATTCCACTGGCTTTCCTCTGCCAGGAGAAGGCATGAGCCCCGTGTGGAGGAATCCTCTTTTCACAGGTCACCCAACAGGCAGGTTGGCAAACAGGCATTCCCTCACAAGAGCTACAGATAATTTCAGTATTAATGGCAGCACATCCAGAAAAACCTAAACAAACAAATAAAAAATACGCAGAATGCTTCAAAATGGAGAAGAAAAAGGAGAAGGAAAAAAAAAATGTGTGCACACTCTGGAGAGATACACAAACGATTGATGGTGGGACTAGCCAAGAAGTTGATAACAAAAAAATAAAGATCCACAATTTGGAGGACACCAGAAGCGACACAGAACTAAAGAGTGGCTCTGGACCCCTCAGCACTTGCTCCATCTAAGCAGACAAAATGCCCTTCAATTTTCAAAGATGACATTTTCATTTTCAAAATTCTCAGTGTTTTGAATTGTAACAGCATTGTTGATGTTGACTTCTAATTGCCACTCAGAACTGAATTTTAAGAAAGGGAAAAAATACTAATTATTGGTTTACAGAGGTAACAAACACCCCAGTGCACAGGTACCTCTCATCCCCAAAGATGGGGATATTTTCAATTCCAACCCTCCATGCCCATGAGAACAAACCAGGAAATGGGGTGGTTGAAGCACAGTGCATATACATGAAACTGATATGCAGAAAACTATGAATTACCAGCCCTTATCCAAAGCCCAGCAGTCTGTGCCTATACTCATCTGTGGCAATCAACTATCTGCAGGGAATTCAACTATTTAACTCTGTCTTCAGAATGCCAGAAAGATAAGCAAAAGGTTCCAAACATGCAGATGATTTAGGAGAGTAATAAGTCTTAGAAAGACAACAGTGAATCATTCACCATGAGAAGAGTGGCTATTATATTTTTTTAAAAACCTCTCACCATATAATATTTTGAATTTCATTTAAAAAGGATTCTTTTAAGTGTCAAGGTAATTTGACTCCCTATTAGCTGTCTCTTAAGCTTTTAATCGAATTCTAACCATAAAAAATGATTATACGCTGTACAAATTTCATCGGACCAATTTCAAAGTGCCGGAAATAACCTAAGCATGATTTAAATAGCACCAACCTGAACCTTTGCACTGGCTTTCAGCTGTGTTCAGAATAGTTCAGAAGCAGCATCCCTTAATGTATTTTTTTATTGTCAAGGAAGTCATGGTAAGGGTGATTTTGAACTGAGGACATTTTTCTGCATTATCCTCTTATTCTAGCCAGAGTGTTAGGAACTCAATTTGAAATATATTCTTAAAAAAATATTCTGACCAAAAAAAGGCCTTAAAATGAACAATTTATCACACTGGCATTGTTAGATGGGCTATTTCTTATCTGAAAGCAATCACCTCTTGGTTTAGATTTGTATCTGACACAAAAGAAAATATATTGTTGAGTTTCACATTACCATATGTGGGAATTCAGGGGCAGTTTCTCATGTGAGGGTGTGCACAGTGCTAGTGTCACTGCTGTCCAGACCCCTACAAAATTCCATTAACAATTTCCACCCTCGGGTTTAAGTTCCTAATTCACGTATAAATCTGCAAGGTGAGCTGCTTGAGGCTAGAAAATGAAGGATAAAGTCAGTTATAAGGTCAGCTGAGACCTGTGGAATTCAATCTTCTCTAGATTTCTTCTCTAGAGACCCAAGCTAATAGCTGTAAGTGCAAGATTACCAATTACAGCCCACATTTCATGTTGCTCTTCAGTGTTCAACCTCCCCAGTGATGCAGAAGAGTTGGTGTTCCCTACCCAGAAGTCACCACAGTTAATCCATAAAACCACATTGCTTCCTAATATCCATTGCCTGAGCAGAAGGAGATGGGCAAACAAGTTTGGTGTGAGTTGTACAGCACTTCACTCTAACAACTAAAAATTGAGTCATATTTCTCTCTCTACAAGGCTTTTTAAGGAAAACCCGTTTAAATAAGAAATTATACGTCAAATATTTTTACTTTTACCTTAATAACTAAGTACCTGTGGTTCATAATGTGGACTTTTTAATCTAATTACATAATATTACTTAAGCCCATGAACAAGAAGGTGAAAAAGAAGGACTAGCTTCTAAAGGTCTATCTAGTCTTAAGGACCAGCCTTAAAACACCTATCTTGTTTTAGATATATTACTACATTCTAAAACTCTCAGTTTTCCACTATGTGATATTACACACTTCTATTCAAACAATACACTTATAATCTTAGCTCTATCATTTAATTTTGGAAGCTTTCTCTACAGCTTCAGGTGAAACACAGTGTTCTCTTGGGGATCAGTGCCTATCAGTAGAGAAAGTCTAAAATTCTCAGCAGCAGGGTTCCAAGAGTTTGAGGTCTGTTGAACAGCCTATTTTAAATCTTCAGCCTATTCTGCAGCCTATTTTTTTAAATCTTAGTACAACTTAGACAAGACCACCTTGCTGCTAAAATAAATACTGATAAAATAGAGTCATTCATGGTGTACATGTGTGGCTCATGGCGTATGTGTGTAGCCCAACTGCAAAGTCTAGGTTGGTGTCCAGGCAAGCACACATGTAGATGTATATATATACACATCACCCTACACACACTTATTTTTTGGTTTTAAGCATCTAAATGGGACTACTTTAAAAAAAATATGGCTCAGAGCAGAAGCACCCTTCTGACATTACAGTGTGGCAAAGAGAAGCTCCACTTACGGGCCTTGGCAAGCTGTACTGGTACATTTCTGGCCTGTAGGTGGGCACCCACTGCACGCCTGCCCGCGGCCGGCTCATGGTGCCGGGGGCACTGGTCACCACCTCGGAGTAGGGCAGGTGTGGGGCCGAGCCGTAGGCGTCCTGCCGGGGCTGACCCCCGTGGCCAGCAGAGGCCAGGCTGAAGGCCTCCTCCAGCAGCATGTGCATCTGCTGCCGCACCTCGTCGATGGACGGCTGCGAGCTCAGCGTCGACGTCTCCGAGTGGCCCTTGGCCTGACGGGCCCTGCCGTAATTCCGCGGCTCGTTGACGCGGTCAATGTTGGTTTCTTCTATGATTTCAGGCTCGGTCTGGTGGGGGGAATAGAAGTGGATGTCACAGGCTTTACATGTGCTTTGATAGCATTTACAAATCGCATTTGTGCCGCGTCGGCATTCTCAAACGCAGACATGACACACACAGATGTAACGCACACAGACGTAACACAGACATAATGCACACAGACATAACACACAGAGGTAAGACAGACATAACACACACAGATGTAACACACACAGACGTAACACAGACGTAACGCACACAGACGTTATACAGACATAATACAGACGTAACACAGACGTAACACACACAGACGTAACACGGACATAACGCACATAGACATAAGGCACATGTAATACACGCATAACGCACCCAGACGTAACACACAGAGACGTAATGCACACAGACATAACGCACTCAGACGTAACATACACGTAACGCACGCAGACGTAACACACATGTAACACACACGTAACACACCCAGACGTAACATACGCATAACACACAGAGACGTAACGCACGCAGACGTAATGCAGACGTAACTCACACAGACATAACGCACACACAATCGGGAATTGTAACAATGTAGACACATGGAAAATGGAAAAATAGAAACTCCCACAGACACAGGAGGGTTTGATGTGCAGTCTTGGGAGAATGTTGATGTAAAAATAAAATATACAGACATTAAGCAGAAAAATCATAAATGTGTGTTTCTGTAGTTGTAAGTAAGAATATGTCTTAAGTAAGTAAAAAATTGTTTTAATAAGATGGTGAAGGGTTTATAATGTAGGGGTGTAACTGTATAGAGTAAGCTAAGAGTTTAGATTTCTAATAGAAGCATAGGTGTGTATGTGTAATAGTAGCCCATTGGATAAAAGTATCTGCATTGCAGTAGAAGTAAAGGTAATAGGTTAGGAAAGCAAAATAAACCCTATGGCAAATGTCCATTGGATTGAAAAGTTATATATTGTCTTGTAACAAAAAACCTGTGACTACTTTGTGCTATGGCCAACTGCTTGCTCTCATAAATCTCGCAGCCTCTGATACTGATGTTTATCTGAGCAATAAGTCATTTTCAGCCCAACTGTGGTCCCATCCCTTTACTTAAAGCAGCAATAATGATATAGACACACAACAAATATTGGAAAGAAATAATACAATGCAGGGGAGTATAATAGCCCTTTATATTCTACATTCTTTGCTGGGAAAAGTAGCAGGGACACTCTGTAGCAGATTAAACTGTCAATGGCTCACTTAAAACCAATTAGAATTAACATTTGAATTCTTGCCTTAGTTGTATCAATGGCAGTGCAACTGTGCCAGGAAGAGAACGGTTCCCCAAATAGTGCCATCACTGTGAAGGACCCCTTACAAGGGACAGATTATTACAGCTAGAGACACTGAAATTCCTTTGTTCAGGCTCTCACATTAAGATTTCTGAAGAACTGAACTTCAGGAGTTTTTCTGAACTTCCACAATGACATCACAAATTCAGCCCTGCCCCTTGCAGAGAACACCGAGGCCCAGCTCACGTGTCTTACCCAGCACCCATGCAGGAGTCACAGGTATTTACGCAAAGTTAACCTGGGAACAGGGAATCAAGCACATTCTCCCACAACCAGACAGGGCTTGGGCAGCTTAGCTTGAAGGGCTACTCCTAGGGTGATTCCTTCTCTACAGATAAGTACAAACAGAAATCACCTCCCTTTTATTTTTGCTCTAACTCCATGACAGAAATCAATCACATTGCAAGAAGCTGAAAGTGGAATACCACACTTCATCTGCATTTTTAAGATCAATTTTACATCCAAGAGTTTTAAAAACATATGTTTTTAACCAGCAACTATAATTATATTTATATAATATATAAATATATAATAATAAATATATAATTATATTTTATAATTCTTTAAATACCTGTAAAATGCATTGACTGTGAAGGATAAATGGGATGAGCAATAGGATCTGTGCCTCCTTCTATATATAGCATGTGCTTAGAAACTGTGCTAGTGTTTAAAATAGCCCTAAATAAAAGAATACAACAGGATGTTCTTGCTAAAAATTCCAGCACTATCCTGATCATTTCAGTGTACTGTAGCTCCTAGTGTGGCATATCTTTTTCCCCTGTAATAGTGATTTTCTACACCTGAACAGATAAGTGACTGTGCCCCCAAGCTTTTGTAAGATGTGGGACAATCATAAAATATATTTATTCCTTTTCAGAGGGAAATACCAAACTGGTGTTCTTTTTCTGTTATCAGCCACTCATAAAAGAGTTATACTGGTAGTGAAAACTGATAATAAATCTAAGTAAAATACTAATTTGCTTTCCCTGTTTTAAGCATACCTATTTTGTATTGAATGAAAGTATGGCAGTAAAAAAGAAAGAAAAATTAAGATAAAAATTAAACATTTGCACATTAAAATTTAACCATAATTTACATAGTCATAGTTACACAGTATATTATCTAAATTCAAAGCCAGAAACTCAAATTCAGGCTTCTCAAGTGGTACACACATCAGATTGGGGGAAGGGGAATGCAACTGCACCAAATTATCTTAAATGGATAAACTTTGTAGGAAATCTTCAACTAAAACCTCTCCCATAATTTCATTCCTTCATTTTGATTCCATTGGTGCTTGTGTTGCTACAGTAAATAAAAATCAGACACATTTTAGAAAGCTGACTATAAAATGCAATGGTATTTTGTGTAAGTGCAGCCAAAGAGCCTCTGAAATCATAATATCCTGACTGGATGATTAACAACCGTGGTTCTTCCATTTGCTCATGCCTGCAAAAATGTGAGTGGAATCCCACATAGACCTATTAGTACCCAAAGCTGAAATAAATCAGTTTTTTTACTGCAACTCACTGCTGAAGCCATTAGACCCCCACAGAATGTTTAAAATATATCACATGTATACAAGATTCATATTAGCAGCCAACATTAAGGCAGCTTTGAATCATCAATATAAAAGATGACATGTAGATTTTGCAGAAAAATAATAATAATTTCTTTTCCTCCTATTTTAAAATCTATTTCAATTCTTCCTATCACTTTCTGAGTGTTATTTTTTATTTTGTTTGTTATCCTTTCAACAGAAACACTTAGCTACCCTAAATAGAGGCCACCATTACATAAAATCATACACAGGTACTGCACAATAGAAGGGACTAGAGGTACTTGAAGAAAGCAAACAAAACCCTGCAGTGAGAGACAGACTCTCTATATCTCTTGAATAATTCTGCTGCTGCAACATTATCAGTAAAATTCTTTAGACGAACGTTAATCTATAACCTTTGGGGTGCATTGCATTAATTTAGCTATATCAACTAAATTATGCCCATTAATTCTTTTGTATACTGATTATTTAGATATGTATAATAAGGTCATTTTCTTCCTTTGATAGCAAAAACAGCCTAAATATTTTCTGCTCTGGTATAAATCATTAGAGCAGTCTAGAGGTTCTAGAATCTTTTGTTATGGCATGTACTCTACACAGAGTTGTTCATGAACTTGTTGAAAATAATAAACATGTTAATAAAGTCTTCTGAATCTAATGCCTACTTGAAGTTGATGGTAGTGAAACCTGTTGGGACTCCTTAAAATGGAAAGCTAGATACTGTTTAATAATAATTCATTTATAAAGGCACTATGAAGGCAAGTAATATACTGAGAACATCAAACAGTAGAACGTATACTCCAAAATAATATTAAAAGCTACATATTCCATATGGACAAATGTAAAATATTGGATCTTTATCCTCATATCTTCACCAGTTTTTAGCTCTGAGAAACAGAACCACAATTCAAAGAAATATCACAAAAATTAATTATAGAGAATGAAGTATTTTCAGAAAAGTATAAATGAAGTATTTTAGAAAATCATTTAGAAATTTGTTATTGAAAGGAAACTTTGTGGTTGTGCACATGAATGAGGAATTCTTAAAAAGTTTTTTTAAAGAATCTGGGAGATCTCAATCTCTTTTCTTTAAAAATAAAAGCATTATTGTTGCTGGGAACAAAAACCTCAACACATAACCTGGGTGTACTGGTAACAGCTCAAATTCCCTCCACAAATTTTTATGCTGTAAAAAAAGTCTCCCGACTTTTTTTAGGCAATACAAACTATTTGATTCATAAAATGAATGATTTGGCACTGCTTATAAAATGCAGATTTCACTATTCTTTGGAAGCACCTGCTGCTAAATAACATGCTGGGAGGAAGAGTTTAGCAGCACTCTGAGAAGGCTGGAACATTTAATATGACAAATTGGATGTCAAAAATGGGTGCCAAGCGTTGCTGTATGAAACAGAAAGGGCACATGAGTCAGCACTCAGAGCAGCCCTTCCTCACCCATTTTCAGAGGTCAGATTTGCAGAGGTGTTTAGCTGGTGAGATCCATGAATTCCATGGATGCAGCCATCAGTGGGTATCCTGGGAGACTGAGCCTGTCAGACACAGCTCCCAGGAGCCTCAAACAGGAGAGGGGGACCAGCCCACGCTGCAGGCTCAGGCTTGGCAGCTAAATTTCAATATCCTGTCCCATTTCCCAGCAGCATTTCTGTGCTTTCAGATGAGAAATGCATTCAGAGCTGGAAGAGGTGCACTGCAGTGAATCTGCAGTGCATCGGGCAGAGGGATTTTATGTAACTTATCAGTGAAGCACTGTGCCAGGGACAGGTTGCCCGACTGCAGCACCAAAGGCAAGGCAAAAGCAATTTTTTCTGTGATGTGCACACATCTCACAGCTTACAATTACTCTGAGGACACTTCAGAATCTGCAAAAGCTCATTAATCTACTTCCAAGGTTTTTAATATATTTTCTTTTAAAAATGGTTTTTATATAGCATACACAATATATTGAAATATATTTTTAAAATCTGCTGCCGTGCCTGCTCCCCGAATGTTTTCAACACTGATTTCCAGGGAAATATCCCCTGTGAAAAACTAGCTTTTATTAGCATAGTATTGGCATCCTAATTCCTCAGAAAGCAGTGTACCAGTCAGCCCACTCACACAGCTCCACACGACTCCTGCAGTCTGATGGGAAGTGTCCAAATGCAGGGAATCATTTCAGAAATCTGACAACTACAACTTACCCTGAAGAATTCCGTAAAAGGTTTAAACTTTCCTGAACACATTCCCCCAACTTTGGTACTTTCTTTCTCCTTGCTAAAATCACATTCCTGGCAGACAATGAAATATCCCCCCACAAAAAATGCTTTTCACCTACAGTGTTTAGAGGATGGGCAACCACAGGTGAACTTCCTTGTTTTCCAGAATGGTTTAGACCCTCTCTAGGACTGATCTTCAGGGCTGGCTGAGCAACAGTAGTTTGCACATGTGACAAAGGATTGAAAAACTCAACATTTCCCCAGTGTGGGGGGATATTTTTAATCCTCCTTCTGGGTTCACACAGCATCAACTTGCATCCAGTGTTTGTTCAGACTGCACAAGACAACTCCTCTGCCTTGTGCTGCCTGCATGAGCTCCTTGGACCACAAAGCAGCATCACCTCTAGCTGGGTTTGACATTTACCTACACAAAACTCCCCCAGTTCTGATGGGAGCAAGAGGACAATCCCTGTCCCCAGGGGATTTCCAAAAACACTGCCATTGGGACTTAGTTCTTAGGATGAACTCCTAAGTTCATCCTCTGTTTATTCTTCTGAACCAAGAGAGCAGCTCCATGCTGTTCTTCAGAACAGAGGATTTTAATTGCAATGAAGAAAGCTCACTGTCAAGTAGCCACACACTTAGAAGAACTATCTAAATTCAAGATTTAATACTTTGGCAAATAATGGGGTTTGGGCAAAGGTTTTCTTTGCATTTCAGACTGTAAAATGATGTAGAATGATAAAGTACATGAAAGAGTCTGAGCTTTCTTCAGGATGCTGAGTGCACATAAACTCCTGTAGCACTAAATATCTCATGGCAATCTGTCTTGTGGCTTATCAATTGTTGCCTGGAGCAAGTTAAGGCTTTGCTGAGCAGATTTCTGTGCCTATACCCAACAAACTTACATCATATCCACTGTTACGGATGCCACGCCTCGGCCTTTCTCGAGTCACCAGCAGATCCATCTCCGTTTCCCCTGGGCTGGGACTGTTCAGGGACTGCCTGCTTCTGTACACTGAGTTCTTCAGGGGCTGCCTAGAAAACATGAAACAAGAAAATGGTAAAATGAGAAAGAAAAAATAATGACAGACAGTAATTGCCAATACTCACCTTTATTCTAAAATTATGACGTTCATAAAAACGCCACTTTGTTACAGGATATTCTTTCTACATACATGAAGTGCTAGAAATCTGTAACCTTATTAAGAGATGATTAATTTCTTGTTACAGTTTAAGGAAAATAAAAGTTACGTAAAAGGCATGGACATTGTATGTGGGAGCTTGCCAGATGAAATATGTCCCAAGAAGATATCAGGACCCTTTTAAGTTCAGCTGATATGATTCAAACTAATTTTTAAAAACATATTAAAAAATAACAGGCTCTCCCACACACACAGATGGGGAGCAGAGATTTTGGTTGCTGATCCTGAGCGCTGAGAGAGAAGCAGGAAAAAGCTCCAATGAAACAAACCCCCAGCACAGGGAAGAGATGCAGCAGTGGGAGGAAACTGTTGCAAGATGCTGGTTTTAAATAGCCAGTTTGGTAACTGGCCACAGCTTTCTCTGAGAGCTGTCCTTCCTGGCATTCAGCTGCTTCACTGGGACAAAGTGCTGCTCATCCCTGGGCACTGAGCTTCCACTGCTGGGTGCTCCAAGCCAAGGGGAAGGAAATGCAATAGAAAGGCAGAATAAAACTGAATATCCAAAATACCTGGTAATCTCTCCAGCAAAACAATTTCTGCTCTTGTTGCTGGTTATACAAAAACAAATGCAGCATCCCTCTGTGAAATACAAAGCATATCTGTACATATCTGTAGGAGGGTTTGCCAAATGGTGCTACATGAACTTTATGCTTCATCAAGCTGCATCTTTTAGGAAGGCTACTTCTACACCAGCAGAGTTTGTGAGTTGTTCTCATGCTTTGTCTGGTCATTACTCATTTTGTTGCACAGTCCAGAGGAGCACTGCTTCTGAAGTAGATCAGCAACAGATGAAATCATGGCATGCCAGCTTCATTTATTAACACAGCAATTACACTGCTAGAGCCTGATACAAAGTTATCTTTGCCTAGCGATGCTATTTTTCTGCCTTGTGCAATTACTCCATTCAGAATATTAAAATTAGATCAGGTCATCTAACATCTCTGTGCTGCTTATTTCACACAGAGGACCTGCCAGTGCTCATAGTGAAGTAAGACAAGTTGCACTATTATGTCTGAAGTCACATTTTCAAGTCACTCCATGGTTTAACATCTCAAGAACCATCAATGAAATGAACAGACAAGACAGTCCAAATTAATTCACTGATAAATAATTCTTCAGTTATTTCAGATCTTGTTAACAGCACTTTTTGCCTTGACAGATAAGAGCAGCAGAAACTGGTTTGCAGAAATCCAGAAAGTAGGACATTTACATGATCAGACAGGATAAAAGGTAGGACAAAAAAACCCAATTTCACGCTTCTGATTAAATAAATTACTCAGGCATGTACTTAGTTCTAAGACAACTTTGCAAAACTTCTGTGTGACCTTTGATCACAAATCACCATGCTTGTGTTTCAAAGTCCCAAATGCACTTCCAAAGCAGAAGGCAAGCAGAGCTTTTGGAATAAGTTTCTCCTAGAAAAATAATATTGAGTAAATTCTTTCTTGCTATATAGTCTTTCTCTGACTATATCGTTGGTATTAACAGAAAACAGGGTTATGCACAGGGTAACCAGATCTGACAACCTCCATCTTCTTACATCAAAGGTCTCCAAAATTTCATATGTTTTACAATAGGTCCATAAATACTTAGTTGAGGCAATTGTGATATATTTTATAAGGAATTCAAATATTCAGATCTGTGAAACGTGCAGATTCTTGACCTGATTGCAAACTATTAAAGAAAACCCGAGAATAGTGCATCTCATCATTAGGCTCTTAAAAATTACCTTGAGATTGCCAATTACCTCATTTAAGAGAGTTTTACTAATGAGAAAGGAGGTATGAACAGGAACAACTGGCATCAAATGGGTTAGGAAGTGCCTTCTGGGAACACAGCTGGAATGTTTTAAAACATGGGGATTATGGTACTGATGACTGAAAGGTACCTAGAGCACAAAGCTCTGCTCTGGAAAAAAAAAACAAATCATTTAGCAGCAATGCTTTGTAAATAACTTTTAAATACAATTTTAAATTAATTCAAAATATTAAGGTAACCTTAAGTAATCAACTGCATCCCTATTTTCTGATATGTTTTAGAAGTACTGTAACAATGCAACTTAAGTTAGAGGACTATATAAAAAACAGAAAATATGCTTACCCAGATTGCTTTTAAAGCAATTTTATCTCATTACAGAAATGCAATTGTATTGATTCATTTATCAATAACCAAACCTCACACTACCTTGTTGTATTTTTCAAGGTTTTCCTTCAGCAGTGTAATATTTTAGCCATCTTAGAAAACTAAGGGCAATAATTTTCATACCAAATTTAGTTCCAGTGAGGAAATTTCAGCACAGAATTCAGAACTGGTTTGTTTGTAAACACTGCAGCATCTGTAAAGTTCATTAAGGGTTCTGTGTCTTCACAGAAATGCATCGGAAGCAATTCTCTCTCCTCATGTGGGGATACAGGTCATATATTTAACAAGTCCAGCAGCCAGCCTTTCATGGTGCAGCTGGAATCATTCCTCCACAGGGGTTTACCTGCCTCCCAGCAGTTTCTGTCATTCCAGGGATCCCTGGCTGAAATAGACTGTGGCAAATTTACACAACACACAGGAAAAAATGTATGGGATCCTCCCACACACTGGCACGTGAACAAACATCAGTGTGTTTAACAAAAGGCACGTGGCTGTGTTAAAGCTTGAGTTTAAAACTTTAAACACTTCCTGTGAGCCATGTGACACATAATAAGCATCCAAATTAATGTGTCACAGCCACACCAATGTGTTGAGGGACTTTGGACTAAATGCATTCCTCAACACAAGTTCCCAGTGCTCTGTCTGTACCTCCTGGACACAGAGTGTGCAGAGCAGGGCTCTCATGTAAGGACAGGCTCCATTTTTTACCTTCTCTGTGTACAATAAATTGGAAAACTCCACAAGGAAATGGTGCCCCAGGACATCCAACATAACATACAGCTGAGTCAGTCTTTTCTCCTCGGCGACCTCTGCAGCCCTGGCAAACAGCTCTTCCAGGGCAGTATCCCTCAGCCACTGAACTCTAGACCTACAGAAACACATCTGATCTCAACTTTTGCCCATAATCTGAGGCAACAGTGCTCTTGTAATTCCCATTACAGTCTTTTTCATGCCTGTGCCCAGACGGTAATTGCTGCAGCTGCACTGTGTGCAGTGCCTGTGTCACCAGCAATACTCTGATTGCAGTCCACTCATGCTCATAGGAAAATTCTGGTCTGAGCTTTCCAGGAGATGGGATGCAAGATTGCACCTGCAGGCGTGAGGGCCATTTCCAGGGGAAAGGTGCTTCAGTATCCCTTTTTCTCTCATGGATCAACTGATGTTAGTCCCTAATTACAGTAAGAACCAGAGCCCTCCTGTGTAAGGTGTAATGGCAAACACATTCTCTTACCATCCCTCATCCTCCAGAGCTTCCAAGGAAGAGGAATCTGCACACTGTGCCATTCCTGGGGTAGGACTGGTGTGATCTCCTCTTTCCAACATGCCAGTTTGTGTTTCAGAGAGCACCAGCAACAGAGCACCCACCCACAGCTCAGGCACAATCAGCACCTGCTCTCCCTCCTCATTTCTAAAATGGGGTTTTGAATGCTACTGCTATGCCATCCTCAGGAGACAGTGAAGTGTTAATCAAACATTGGCAATGTTATGCATCATGCCAGCTTCACGTGACAGATGAGCAAATTATGAATTTCTCTGTTAAAGGCACAGGAAGATCACCAATAACAGGCACACAGATACTATCACTGCAGGACTTACAGGGACAATGCACTGGTTCTGCTATCTCATGCCCTCTGCAATAGTTATATTCAGATTAAAATAGTGACAAAATAGTAACACCACTGTATTTTGAAAAAGAATCAATGCTAACTTCCTGCCTAAAGTCTGCTCTGAGTATCACCAATAACATTACTACCACTTTTTCTGTTTACCTTTGAGAATGACTCACAAGAACTTGCAACAGTCCCTTCCCTTATTTTTTCTCTTTCCATTTGTTTGTTTTTATCCACACTGCAGTTTTACCAGAGAACACGTTTTCCATGGGCTGTATGAATTTTCTTCATAAAGCAGAAGGGGCAGTGACCAGATACAACAAACACCTGGCTCATTAAAATGGCCCCCCCTGACTCCCAGGACATCAACTCTCTTCCCAGATGAAGAACTGCAAATAAAAAGTCTCACCTGTTCTTAGGCTCAGCAAATGGAGATGAGACATCTGCATCTGGATCCAAAATATGGTCAAGTTCTTTCTGGTTTTTCTCATACATCCTTTTTCTGTCTGTCAGTGCCTTGCTGCTATCAACCTGTGGGAAATCATAGTACCCTTTCCTCTTGGCTTTCAGGCGCAGCTTGTTGCGGTAGTGCTCTATATCAGACTTCTGCTTCAAAGCCTTGTTCACCTAAAAGGCAAGAAGATGTTTCAGGGCTGCTGGTGGGCTGGCTACCTCCAAAGGATCTCGTCAGCGCGTGTTTGATGCGCCGCGTGTGTCATCCCTCTGTAGCACACCGTGCCATCTGCAAGCAGCGAGGAACTGCAAGTGAACAGAGCCGCTGCATTTTTATGCCTTGGCAGATGGTTAAATAATTTTAGCCTAAAAAAACTGTGTACCATTACAACAGTGACTCAGAGACACCCACTGAGGAAAAACACGAGTGGTGTCAGCCAACCGCCATGACCCAGCGCTGCATGTGCTTCAGGGCACAGCATGAAAACTCTGCTGGCGTACAGAGACATCCCCCCTTGACTGCACAAAACCTGAAATAAGTCACCACTGATGGCTGAGGAAGGAGTCCAGTGAAATGTCATCAAATGTCTATTTTGTTTATACGCTTTCTGACGGGCTCCTGTGCGGTGGTGTTCACAGGGGTCTTAGGATGAGGGAAGAGACGACAATGTTGACTCTATGCTTCAGAAGGCTTGATTTGTTATTTTATTATACATATTATATTAAAACTATACTAATAGAATAGAAGAAAGGATTTTATTAGAAGGCTAGCTAAGAATAGAAAAGGAATGATAACAAAGGCTTGTGACTGACCAAGACAGTCCGGACAGCTGGACTGTGATTGGCCATTAATTAGAAACCACTGACACAAACCAATCACAGATCCACTTGTTGCATTCCACAACAGCAGATAATTATTGTTTACATTTTGTTCTTGAGGCTTCTCAGCTTCTCAAGAGAAAAAAAATCTTAAAGAAAAGATTTTTCATAAAACATGTCTGTGACACTCCTGTCAGAGAGGAACCTTTAAAAAATGGGTGTTTGCTCCATCCTGATACAGCTTAGTCCCATGGTTTCTCTAAAGTACTGAAAAAACTTCCCTCCGGCTTCAAACTGCAAGTTACCTGGAAATCAGGGATGTACTTCATCTTCCATAGTCAAATTCCACAATCTCCTCAAACTACAGGAAGTGTGTGTGTAAGGGTGCACACAGCACCAGCAGTGTCATCCTGCTGCCTTACAGAAAAGAGATGTTGAATGCTAAATAAGCCTGTCTCCAAGTTTGGAAGCTACATGGCACATCAGGACTTAAAATGCCAGTATGAAATGGAGCACAACAGGCTGCAATAATCCAGGCCCACATGGGACCTCTGTCTTTTACAGTGTTGCTGGCAGCAGCCCTCCCTGCTGCTTTTAAACTGTTTTTAGCTGTTTAAATGACTGTTGCAATGCGAGTTTGTAAACAAGGCACCTCTGTGGCTTGTTCCCATCATGTTCAACAACTTCATGAAAGCCTCAGTCCTTTGTAAATGGACTAGTCTTGATTAAATCTACATCAAAATATGAGTATAAAATAAGTATTGCAGTCAAAGCATGCTTTTTGGCCAGCATCTGGAGCAGACATTCGTGCCATCCCATTTTTTTCCTTCAAAACAAGTGTACCTACCCTCTGTGCAGGGAAGAGGCTGGAGTACAGAGCAAGGCCAGGGTCCCACTGCCCCCTTTCTCACTCTGATTGAGCTATAGTGCTCAGTACAGAAAGATCAGCCTGGCACCCAGATGATCTATACACATTTTCATAACCAGCTACAGAATTCACATAGGAAAAGATGTTAATCTGCTGCCTTCATTAATTATTTTTTTTCAAATAGGAGAGAGGGACACTGGGAGGGTAGGAATATAGAAAATCACCTCTTCCAAGGTCGCAGGCACTCACAGGTGCATTGTGAAAGAGCAGATCTTAAATTCTCAGGTCTGTGCACCCACAGTGCTAATGGAACTTTATGTAGCATAAAGGTGACAAGCTCCTAGCAGCCCTCAGCTTTAATAGGCTTAAGATCCTTCCACTTGTGGCTGTAGCCAAGTAAACACCTGGAGACACTTCTCAGGCAGTCCTTACCTCCCCATTGGTGATGGCAGACTCCTGGCTCCTCTCTGAAGCAGCGTGGACAGCAGGGAGGGCCACAGGTTTGATGGCGATGAGCTGCACTGAGCCCGAGGAGGTGTCGAAGGGGTCCACAGCAGATTTGGCCACATTGTCAAAGAGAATCCCTCCTTCCTCTTCATCACTCACGGCCACTAGAGCACATCAAACTCACTCAGCACAAAGACACAGACATTTCTGCGGCCTGCTCGAGGGGAAATTCAGCAAGCACACGCTTTGGATTAATGATGTGCTCAGTGCACTCGAGGTGCAGGCCTGGGAGACCTTTACACCAGGGAAAAACATCCCATTAGAGCACAGGAAATATTATGGATTCAAAGGATTGTCTGTCCCTTCCCCAAAGAAGGTTCCAGTCCATGCTAATAAGATGGGAAAAAGGAGAAGAAGGACACAGGAAATGGTATGAAAATGACAGTGAAAGATAAGGTAGATGTTTTTCTAGGTTTCACATGGAAACACACACACAGGTGCCCACGTGCCAAGGCATCTGTAGCTACACCTGATCAAACCCAAGACTGCAGCTTTTTTTCTGTCATACTGCAAGAGCATACTCAAAATATGCTAAAATAAACAGGTTTCTTTTTCAAAACTTATTAATGCTAAAAACACCACTTATTAAAATAAAAGCATTTTCTGCTGTGTGTTAAAAATGCTTAAGAAACTGATGGTATCTAATCTTATGCTAATTTTTTGCTTTGTAAGCAGTACCTCAGGTCTCTGTGAAGTTAAACTTTACAATTTCTTAAGAACCAGAAGAAGGTTTCTGTAAATCTTTAAAATTAAATGGCATGGCAAAGTATCTTTAGATTTCCATATAAATAAATAAATCTCCCACATGCAATTGGGCTCTTTCTCCTCCAAATTTTCTTTGCAAACCTGCATCACTTTGTCAGCTGTTGAATCTCAAAAATCTTACCCACATTTTGAAATAAAAGAATGACAGTAAAGCATAAGCATAAATTCTACAAAGAGATCCTTGCAAACATTTTTGAATAATTATGCTATTAGAGGGAAGAATGCTTGCTCCATCTCCTAGCTGACAGCAGCAGAGATCCTCTGCTAAAGAACAAAGTGGTCTGCTCTAAATTTATTTCCTCTGAAAATAAACTCTAGTTTAATATTTAATCACTGCACAAATTACAATGGACTTGTATAAACTCAGCAGTTTAGACAGCCAATGATTTTGGTAAGAAAATATTTGACAGCAGTAACATAAAACATGAACCCACTGAGTAAGCTCATTATCTCTGTCTGTGCTCAGTGTGACTGCACTTGGCACCACTTGAGCTTTTGAGCAATGGATGGGTTAAATCACTGTGTCATTAAATACTATCCCTGCAGCACCACACAAGTGTCCAAACATTGAGGCTTCAGTGGGTGTTGAGTGGCCCTGTCCCTCCTGGGGGTCCTCAAACACCCCAGATGTGTGTGCCCTGTCCCTGTTGGGGTTGCTCAAGCACCCCAGATGTGTGTGCCCTGTCCCTGGGGTTACTCAAACACCCCAGATGTGTGTGCCCTGTCCCTGTTGGGGTTGCTCAAGCACCCCAGATGTGTGTGCTCTGTCCCTAGGGTTACTCAAACACCCCAGATGTGTGTGCCCTGTCCCTGGGGCTGCTCAAACACCCCAGATGTGTGTGCTCTGTCCCCAGATGTGTGTGCCCTGGGGTTGCTCAAGCCCTCCAGGTGTGTGTGCTCAGTGGAATGAGCAGCTCACAAGCCCAGCTCAGTGACAGTGCCCCAGACTGCCAGGGACCACCAGGACACCACAGCAGCAGAAGCAGGGAATTAGGGGGTCCTCTCCTGGCACTGACCACATGTTTCACATTCCAGTGAGTACAAAGGCATGTCTTTATACTCACTGTAAGCATGGGTGCTCTTCCCTGGGGGCATTTTGAAACCTGGTAGCCACAGAGAGCTCAGCTACCTGCAGATGCAGGGGGTGTCCTCTCAGACCTGATTTCAGGAGCAGAAACCAAGAGTTTTTCTTAATGAAAGATAATTCCTCTAGGACTCATTAAAGGAAAGGAAAATTAAGGGTGAAAAGAATCAGAAACCACAGATAACAGCTAATTCTGATGGGGAGTACTCTCAGTATCAGCCCTCTCAAAGGTAAGCACAACTCCTGCACCTACTGCAGTGCTACCAGCATAGAAATGAGAGCCAAATGGGGCTAGAAACTGGAGTTTTATTCCATCCCACCTTAGCATTTGTTCATTTATAGTGTAAAAGTAGGTTTTATTCCCCACTGCCCCTTTTCCACTGGAAGATGATAAAGAGAGCCTGTGATCTGCAGCCACTGGCACACTGCTATAACAGGGCAGGGAACTGTAGCAAGCACTAGGAAATTCATCCTTTGCTCCTATCCATCTCCTCCCAAGAGAATTTACAGCAACCATTTATGACATGACTGAACCATAACAACCTCCAAGCTTTGAAAAACAACCCAAAGGAAGTCCAGAGAAATGTTGGAGAAATCCTGGAGTGTTTGTTTTTGCTGTGTATCCCTGCCCTGGGTCAGTCCATCCATGGGTGAGTAACTAGCCAGCATGGGAAACTTCAGGAAACTGCCCACACATTCTTTATAGTCACTCACAATAATCACCTTTACTTGTTATAGCTGGCAACATGGTTTAAAAGTGATCTTTTACATTTCTGTTTCCAAACAGATGCATTCCATCACTATTGTGGAGTTCTACTCCTGCCTCCACTGTGTGAGCACAGAGACTCAGAAGCCCAGTGGCAGAAAAGGGCAAACCACAACTTAATCACTACTTAACAGCACTTTCCCACCTCTGAAATACCTCGTGCCAACTATCTCATGCCACATGATCCACTGAGATGGAATTACTCTTTCTAATCTTTCTGTGGCTGCAGCACATGATGATCTACCCAGAGCAATCATTGATGCAGGTCGAGTGCCAGGTGCAGTGAAGAGCAGGGTGGCACTGGGTCCCTGAGTGTGGCCTTGTGAGCTCCCCAGGACAAGGTGAGAGAGGAGAATTTGACCCCATGCCCTCAGAAGACTGATTTATTATTTCATGACATTATATTATATTAAAGAATGCTACACTAAAACTATACTAAAGAAAGAGAAAGGATACATCAGAAGGCTAGAAAACAATGATAATGAAAGCTCATGATGGACTCCTCAGAGTCCAACACAGCTGGCTGTGACTGTCTATCCAAACATGTGAATTGTTTTTAATTAATGGCCAATCTCCAGTCCACATTCCAGAGCAGCAAAAACATGGAGGAGCTTAGGCTTCTCATCTTCCCGGGAGAAGAAATCCTGGCAAAGGGATATTTCAGACAATGTCACAGTGACACCTGAGGAGCAGCAGCATCCCTGAAGTTCTGTCTCCACACCTCTGCAGCCACCAGAACACGAGGTCTGCCTCAGGGATGCTGTGCTCCCATTTCCAGGCAGCTCTGAGCTATTCCAGCCAGCAATGCCAGCAGGTGGTGCTGCCCACTCGTGACCAGCTGGTCCCATGGAAAAGGGGCTCTGGGACTGCAGCTCTGAGCAGTTAAAAAACAATTAGGCAGGTAAAGTAGTCTGGTTTTATCTAGGTAATTATTTAGAGTTTAAAAAAAAAAGTGATGCTTTTGTCAGCCAAAGATTTCAATGAGGCCACGGAAGATTCCGTATCTCCTCTCTCTTTCCCTCTACCTTGTCTTTCTTCCCCTCTCCCTCATCAAAATAAGCCAGAATGAAGCAAAAAAAGGATTGAAATACTTGCACTTAAAAAAAAAAAAATTAAGGACATTTAAATTTCCTGTGAATCAGGTAACCTTCCAGCCAAACACCTGAAACAAAGATTTGTGCTGTCCTGCTCAGAAAGATTTTGGAAGCCCTCAGAAAAAGAATGACATCAATAGAGAAAAACACATAAAGCCACAACTTGGGATTCACCTGCAAGAAGGTGGACATGCTCTGACTTTTCTTACATCACTTAATGAAATATTTATGAAGATTTATTTTAGATGAAGGGAGGGCAAACATTGTAAGCATACCTAGAGTACATTTATACCTGCAGTTTGATAAAGAGCAAGCACTGTCACCTATTTAAAAAAGCTCCTTAGGAAAAAGCCCAGGTATCAGTATTTCAAACAGAAACCCTGACACCTGAATATGATTTAATAATGAGGAACTAATTTTCATATTAGAGAAAATCTCTATATAAAGAAAAAAATATATACTTTTTTCTACATCATCCAAGTTATTCCATTGGTAAGATGACTATCTCCAGAAAGATACAAAGAGATGCTTTAAACAATAAAAAAAATCTGTTTCTGAAGGAGTTTATAGGCCTATAAGTAAAATATAACTTTCCCCACATTAGCATCTGAACCTGTCTGGACAGAAATACCTGTCTGTAAGATATTGCCGTGTAATAGAAAACACATTTGTGTACACACACACCCTTCCACAACTACACCCAGCTCTGAAACACTCTGCAATGCTAAACCTCCCACAAACAGCACAAATATTGTATTTTCAGAAGCAGGCAGCTTACAGACTAATGGAAGCAGCTCATGATTCCTCCTGGACAGTATTTCCTTGGGTGTAAATTCTGCTAAATGCTTGGTGATGTGCCTCAAGTGTTGCAGTCCTGGCTTTGCCTGGGATCCTGAAGCAGGAGCCACCTGACCAGGTCATTGGAGATCTCCAAAGTGGTATTTGCAGGTTTCCAATGAAACTGTGTACACAGGGTGAGTATTTGTCCCTTAGCTGCTTGTTTGGTTCCCTTCTTGTGAAGGCTTCCTGTTCTTATAAGCAGGGATCTCTCTTTCTCTCTGGTTATGTCTTCTTCTCCAACCACATCTGCCTCATCTTTCTAAACATCAAAGGCTTTCAAAAAAAAGACCATAAATTTCATAATGCTTCCAGTGAATCCACCAGCCCCTTTTCTTGGCTGACACTTCTGTAATAAGCAGGTACATTCACTAATTAAAAGAAAATTATTTAACTGACAAGGATGATGAACACACAAAGACAGGGAAGACATGAGAGCCTACAACAGTAGCTTCTTCAAGGAAATGGTGCTGCAGGAGTTTTAAAAACCTTTGCAAAAATAGTTTTCTGTTTGCACAATAAAACTGTGCATTTGTCTTCTTCAGTGCTGACATGTAAGTGAAAAATCCCAGCCATCCAGACTGCCACTGGGTCTGATAGCATGAGCATCTACATGCTCTTTACACTGCTGCTTGGATGAAAACTCCTGTCAGACTCCATTAGTGGCAGAGCCAAAGTCATCTAGAGGGGGAGGCAAACGTGAATCGTGAATGAAGAAATATTTAACTGTGTGACCAAGTGCAGATCCCAGATCCCTCAGAGATCTGCTGTAACAGGCACCTTAGAAACAGCATGCAGTATTTTCTTGCCATGAAAACAGCAACCAAAAAGGGTCAAAAAAAAAAAAAAAAAAAAAAAAAAAAGAAATTCTATTGACTAAGTCTGAAGAAAAAAAAAATTCACAGTCATGAGCAGGATGCTAGCAGGGTCACAGTGCTCTCACTATTTAAAGCAAATAAACAACAAAAACAAGGGCAGTAGAAGAAATAGAAACACTAAGGGGAATAATTAGTCTGTGTCACACAAGCTGAAATCTTGGGAGAAAAGGGAATCAATGTGTAAAGCTTCTGGGAGGTTCAATAGCAACTTGTGCCAACACACAGGATTGCAGCTGAACAGGTGGATTTTGTTTGTTCTTTGGGATTTTTACCCCCCTCCAGTTAAATGTAGTAAGTTACTCCAAAAAGCCTAGGAGTTTGCTGTGAGGAGGTGAAGAGGCAGATGAAATCCCAAATTAACACCCATCTGGGGGCAAATGAAAATAATGCTTCAGGATGAGGGAATGGAGGATGAAAAGAGTAGACTCCTTTCTCCACACCACAAATTCTTCCCAGCACTCTGATTTCTCAGCCTTTCCAAGACACAGGCATCATGAAGAGGAATCATCTCACTCCAAATCTGCACAGCTGCTGCTTTCTGATTGGACCTTACCTCCAGAGATCCCAGTTGGCCATGACCCTCTGGAAGCAGTCCTTTCCATTCTGATTTGTATTTCACTCAGCACAAAAAAGGCAGAAGAAGGGTGCTGGGTGTCTGTTAGGATCCACCAGCTCCCCCAGCTAACTCTGTGTCCAAGATGCCACCAGACAACGTTGCTGTTGCCATATTTCCCTTTATTTTGAATCACCATAGACAACTGCTCAGAAATTCAGAAAAACAGACTCTGATGCTGAGCTGCCACATCAGACAGAGTGAAAACTAGTGGCTCACGCTTCTGTAGAATAAAGGAGGCAATGTATCATAGCTAGGCTGAGTTACATCCAAAAATCCCTTTGATTTTAGCTAAACCAATAACACAGATGATTTTTTTTTTTCCCTGCTACTTTGCTCCTGTAGACAGCTCTTGCCTTGACAAAAGAAATTATAGTCTTAGAGACTGGTATTTTAAAAAGGAGTGAGGCCCTTGACTGAATGACTTCTGAAAAGTACTGTTTTCAAAGACATTGTCCAAATGATTGGAAAATGAGAAATTGGTCCAGCTGGGGAAGGTTTCTTACACAAAGAAGTTTGACGCTTGGGGAATGCTTCTTGTACATCTCCACCTGTGGTGATGAGGTTTAAGTATAAACCTGAGCTCAACTACACAAGTTCTTAACTCAACTTCACAAGTTCCCCACAAGTTGGGGAGTCATATGCTTCATTAAGAACTGATAACAAATCAAAACTTTTGGTTTTCCCTAAAAAAAGAAACAAACACTCACACTCTTCCAAAGGTGTTAATGGGAAGACTGCAAGATCAAGCACTTAAAGGTTGAAAAACAACCTACATCAATTTCATTGGCTCCATTTAGTGAGGAGCTGCTGAAAGGAAAGGTTGCACTGTGGGCTGCTTTAGCTCTCTAGGTCTGAGTGGGTTCAGCTTTTTGCTTCTCCCTGAATGATGTTTGGCCTGATAAATGATGGGCAAAACTGTTAATATCCTGTTCTTCTCTTCCACATTCTCTCACAAACCCATCTCAGAAACTGCCATTACCTCTGTTGGCTGATTCATCCATATTACAGTCCTCTAACATACATAACTAGGCACTTTTAAAAAGTGTTTAGGGTCTTTTTAATTACCTAAAGTAAATGAATGTAGAACTCATTAACTTTTAGAAAGAAAACTTCCTATTAATATAACAATAAATGTTATTCAAGAAAAAAACATGCCATTATCTTACAAAATCTTATCACTGTTTGATTCAAGTAGTTATTTTATGTTTTCTGTAGAAATAATGCTCAGCTGAAGAGTTCTCCTGATCCTCCAAAGCATCAAGTCCTGAAGCAAAGCCTGTCAGTCCATGCTGGTTTCACATTGTTCACTCACAGCCCTGACACACTCCATGTGGAGTCAATTTTGATACAAGCCATATAGAATTTAAATACTGAGGTAACATCCAGTGCTGTCATTCCTCCCTGCAACTAAATGTCAGCAAGAAATAGAATCTAAAATTGGTCTGTAACTATGGCAACTAATGAGCCATTCTGACTTGGAGTCCCCAAATCCAACATGTGACCATCAAGGGATTCATTCCAGTTTGAAGATGCTGCTTCTCAGAGAAGAAAATCTGCTGCTGCTTGTGCCAACATTTGTGTGAGAGCCACCAGGCTGGAGAGCTGGAGCAGGCTCAGGCAAACAACTGGGAGAAAAGCAGCTTCTTTCTGAAACTGGAAGGAAGAACAGACACCACCTTCTGTGGATGCTAAACACTCTGGGTCAAGGTAAAACCCTGCAGAAAGCACAAACTGTCCAAGCTGACAATGATGTTCATAATCACAGCACAGGGGAACCAAGGGCTGGCTCTGTGATGAGAACTAATGGGTGCCTTGAGGCTTTGGATTTTAATTTCAATTTCAATAGGCATTTGGGATCACACAGCTCCAAACTGAACTCCATTAATTCTGACAAGGGGAGGTCATTTCATCTGCCATGATCACGTCCTCCTTCTCAGAAGCTGTTCTGAAAGAGTTGTTTAAGGAAACTCTCCTAAATATAAATTAAAAGATATCCCTATAGCTAAAAAGTTCTCCTGTCTTTACCAGGGAGCAAGGTATTTATTCCCTTTCATATCTCTGCAAGGAGACCCTTTTTAGTGCCACGGCAGTCAAGTGAAGACAGTTCTACCAGAAGCAGCTGAAGTCTCTACCAGGAGGGCAGATGTGGTGTCTCATGCACAGGTTTCTCCTAAATTTTTTTCTCCTAAGTTTTTGCTCCTAAATTTTAATGAAGTTAAGATTTAAAATGAAGGGTCACTATTTCCTTCCATTACATTCAGAGGTTTATTTAGGTAGCATGTGTATGTTCTAGAAATGCACTACAGCCCAGATCAGAAGAAAGGATGTTAGTTGCTAGTCAATTCTTTAAAACAAACAAATAAAACTGAGTTCTTACCAATTTTCTTTGAAGATGTAAAACCTAACAAAACACAAAATACTTTAACTGAAATATTTTGTCTACCCATGTAAGCAGCACTTAGCATTGGTTTGAATATTGGCTTTCCTGGGTGGGTAAGAAAAAAGACATCATAAATTACAGCTTTTAATTCTGGGAAACACAAATGTTGTTGTCTTGTAAAACAAGCCACGTTTCATACTGTGACAAAATAATTAACCCCTTTGAAACTTAGGACCTGTTAGCCAATTTTCTATTCGTAAGGAAAACATAACTATGGGAACAATGGTATAACTCAGGAAAAATAAGCAAAGAGAAGAAAAACAAGAAAGAAACAGGATTGGGTACTTCTCTCATCCATCATGGATCATCACTGATCCCTCTCGAGGCACAAGGTCACCACCATCAACTAAGGTCTTGTAAGAAACATCCAGTGTGACATCCCAGGTGCATTCAGGAAAAGCTGCCAGTAAATGTTAATGACAAACAGGTGGGCCATGGATGTGAGGAAAGACAAAGCACTGGATGTTTCACACTTTCTCAAATTAATTTCTATCTAATTAATTCATCTTCATCAGATCTGGGCCAGCTTAGCAGGAGTAGCAGAGAAAATTAATATCTTGGGGAACTACAAAACAAAAAAAAAAGGTGTAAACCCTACTAGGAAGCATCATGTCTTCATTAGTTTACTGGTATTCCAAGGAAATAAAAGGCGGGGGGGGGGGGGAATAAACAAAAAGCAAGAAAACTTGCGAAGAGCAAGTACCACGATGTTTCATGGGATCTGGAGAAACAGTTAAAGCAGTAAAGGGGAAGGAGAAAACCCAACATATGAGCCACACACAGAATGCCCAGGGATTGCTGAGGGTACAAGACATTGTTTCCAGCTGGTGCCTGCGTGGATGTGGCAGTGGGGGTGAGCACAACGAACCCTTCTCACCGTTCCTTTTCCTGCCCTCGTCTTTTGCCGCTTTCTGCGGTGCCATCACTTTCTGCAGGGAGCTCCGGCCGGAGCTGGGCTTTCCCGATCCATTGCTGAGGATGGAGCCGTTCTGGCTCGGGGAGCGGCTGCAAGAAACCATAGCAACAAGGCAGGACGTGAGTTCTCCCTCCTCAACCTCGTTTCAAGGTTATTTCACTCGCGCGGTTTGCATCACTGAGTTTTCAACTCTGATTTGGTACCGAAAGGAGACAGAATAGAAACAGCACACGGCAACACGGTAAAGGTAGGAGCGCAGTGATGGGAGGGGAGCACGACTTTCCCAATTAGTTCAGGGCTGATGGGCATCTTGGTGCCTTGGAATGCTCCTCGTGCATAAGCCCCACAATGATAAAAGTGCCACCACCGAGGACAAAAAGTCCCGTTGTCAATTCAGGGTCGTTAACCCAGACAAAATAAAGTGGACCTTTGTTTTAGGATGCATGGCTAAATCGATTCCTTTGTTATTCAGCCTGCATTTACAGTCAGCTGTTGTCAGCCACAATGCAAAGAACACTCACTCTGCACGTATGCACACACAATAAGAAATTTCTCCTTTTGGCACATACCCTGGTTTAACCAGCGCCCTCATTGGCTGAAACCCCTAAGAAAATGCTTGTTTTAATCCGCCATTGCACATCCTTGTCCTGAAACTGGTCCCTGCCCAGGATGAGGAGTGAGGGCAGGGCAGAACCACTGAGCATCCAGTCCCAGCAAGGAGCAGGGACAGAAATGAGCAGCAAGTGAGTGAGCTCCCACCACAACTCCTCTGCTTTTTGGGGTGTACAAGTCACTCAAATCCTAATGCACAAGTTGACAAAAGCAGACCACTAGTAGATAATAGCACATTTAGTGCTAGTCAGCCCCCAGACACAGTCACTTTGTTTTTACATGTGAAACTGCCACAAAGGGAATGAAAACACTCCACAGGACCTGTGTAGTTATTCACAAATCTGCAATGTACCACTGGGTTGTCATGGGCAGTGACAGGGTGATGTGAAGAGGTTACACTAGAGGAAAATAAATGGGCCTAGGCACAGAGGCTTCCATTTACAGAGGAAAAGAATCAAATCAAATTCTATTGCTGTCACAATGGTTTTATAACCAGAAAACCGTACTAAAACAAAACAAATGTCAAAACCATCCTGTAAATCACTGCCAATACTGTATCATCAGCTTGAAACATTCATTTACCTCCAGGTCTGGCCACCCTACCCGGTGTAAGTAGAAAGCATTCACTGTGGTCAGAAGAGCAAGGGACAAATATAAGAAAGGCTATCTTCGAAAGGGAATCCCCAAGAATTGCTTAAGTGGAAATATGTATAATTTGAGACTGGCTCTTTCCAGCTACAGGACTCCAGGAGAATTCAGCATGCAACCCCACTCAGTCCAGCCTGAGGGTTTCCTTTGGAAATTCTATTAAAAATAAGTATTCTTGAGAAGCAAGATTCCTCCCTATAAACCTGTCTGTCACTGCTAAATGGATAATCCCAGCCCAGTATAAAAGATCCATCCAGGGACAGACCAACACCTGAAGAAAATCTGCTCAACTTGGGAGCACAGAAAAGAAGCGAACATGGATAGCTTGCACAATGATTTCTGTGGTGACACTAATCCAAATATTCATCCTTTTTAAGTGGTCCTCATATTATTAACTGAGAAGTTTCTTTCAGTGGTGATAGCAAAGATACTTTGATCAGTTACCAGCCACTTCATGGCTGTCTGGTTTGAATTGACATTTCCAGGCTATAAAGTACCCTGAATGAAAGAGCAAATACATAAAGGGCAAGAAAGATTTCTTCATCTTCAGCAACCATTAAATTCCATTTCCAGACACAGCTCCTGGGAATCAAAAAAACCTGAAATTCTACATGTTCTTACTTACTCCAGTAATCACCCTGAAGGAGGGAAAATTAACTCTTAGTTATTTGCTTAGAAGGGCACCAAGGTTCAGCACATTTTGTTATGAGAATAACTTTCTTGGATCGAGTTTGCTTATCAGCATTTGTTTAAAATGGTGCAGATTAAGTGGGGGATTTCTGCACTCACTCAAAGGACTGAGTGAAGTGTTTAATCACTTTGGGTAGAGGATTAATTAACAGGGCTGATTTACTTTTTTTGTGTGTGTGTGTGTGTGTATTTACACATGGCTTTGGAGAGGTTTCAAAACATTTTAAAGTACAATTCCTGCAAAGACTTGACCTGCCCAGCACCAGCAACCGCTGAGGGTGTCACAGTCATCTTCCAGTTGTCATTTCTTCAGTGGATGGAAGGCTTTGGAAAGGACAGGTGCTGTTTGGTTCACATAGACCTAACCCTCATATTGCAGTGACTTGGAGCCTGAACAGCGCCTCACTGGCATTAAATGACAGAATAACAGTTTCCATCCAATTGCAGCTGGCTCCCTCCTCTCTGCTGGTACACCCTGCAGACAGCCCTTCCCACATTCCAGGTGATTCACTGCCCAGCCAATGGAATATGATAAACCAGGATCCTTCTGTCTGTTTTTCTGCAAGGAAAACCTCAGCTGATGGCCACTGGGGATTATCTACCCACCCCTGCTATCCTCCCGCCCCACACCATGCTGGCTGACACCTTCCCCTTCCAGCATGTCCCTGACACAGCGTGCAGCAACACTGTGCTGAGTATTCCAAGATTTCCCATTATTCCAGAGGGGGAAATATCAGACAAGATGAGATGACTCAGTTAGGAAGGCTTGGTTTTCTCTAGAATTTCTCTGCATTAGTCAGCTGCTTTTCTTGTATGTTATCAAATCCCTTCAAGAGGCCAGGCCCCTGGAATGCCTGTGAGCCACACAACAACAGTTACCTCTATTCAGGCTGTTTGTCTAACAGGTTTGTTTTCCTCTCTTCCCTTCAGTATCCATCCTCAGCTCCACTCTCATTTAATGCCAAGGAGAGTGGATCAAGGAAAAACTGGCTTCAAAGCATGCAAAACAGCTGGGATAAAAGGATAATCTGTTTTCCTCGCCTGCAAGGACCAAGACAAGGAATATTCAGCTATTCTGTTGATGGGTGAGGACAGACATGAGGTAAAACTTCCTAACAGGAAAGGCAGGAGAGAACAGATTGCTGGAGGAGGTTGTGATCATCCCACCAGTGGAAGACTTTAAAATAAGGTAGATAAAGTTGAGTTAGGGGGGCTGTTGGACCCTGCAGCAGAGAAGAGGAGCCATATAGCTCCCTGGGGATCTTGAATCCATGATCCTACAAGCCTAGAGGCTTCATATGAAGAGAGTGCAAACCTGGGACACTTCACCCTAGACACTGACATCATCTAGTCTATTCTTACACTTCTAAAGTTTGGTCCTGCTGTAGATGCTTTGGATCTAGAAGTCTTCCACATTTAGTGGATATTTGGGGTTTCCCCCTCTGCTGGTGAAGGCATTGGGTTCAATTCTGAAGTGGCAGAGCCTGCCAGTGGAGTGACAGGAATTTACAGTGGCTGAGGACCTGTCTTTTTGTTGCTTGAGAAGTTATTACCAGTGCTCACGTTACATGTGACATTTGGGCTCATCTTTATGGAGCACCAACATGCACACAAAAGCCACTTCACCTCCTCAGTAAGACTTCACTTGGTTTTATCTCAAATTTTGCAGCAACGTTACCCAGCACAGACCAGCATCATGCCAAGGATACATCATGGAGGGAAACTAGATTACACTGAGTGCCAAACCTTTCAGCAACCAGCAGCACATATCCTCTTTAACCCCTGTGTGGAAAAGCAGCAGCTGCCAGCCCATACCTTTTCCTTGTTTCGTTGGATTTGGCAGTTTTGATGGTACTCCCATCCTGGGTTGTTTCCCTCTCCTGGGAGGCAGGAGCATCTCTGACTGGAAGTGGAAGGATGACAGTCTCCTGAGTCACAGGTAAAACCTCATCCTCTGCTCCCTGCTGGCCCAAGTGTTGCTTGGCATAGTCAAAGCCTTGGACTGGCTGCAAAAAACAGGAGAAATAACAGAAATTTCTGGCGTGTATTAGATTTAATAGAAATTTTCAAATTCAATGTAAAATTTTTCACTACTCCTTAACTTGTTTAATTACATAAGTGACAGGTTAAAATACATAGATACAATGTGAATACCCAACAGGAAACCAATTTTCTCATGAGATCTCCATTCCACACATTTTAAACATGATTAGTTAGTATAAAATTGACCTTGGCTAACCTTTCTTACCCTGCTGTAACACCCCCAGAAATTACTTTGACAGACAGTGGGAGAACAAGGATGTGGAAGAAAAAATTGGGAGTAAAAAAAATAAAACCCTACAGAAAACTTTCTTTGACAAAACCCTTGTGCTTCCAAAGAGGGTGGGAGTAATTTATTCCCAGTCAAGCCAAAGTAAAAAAGGCACACATCAGAAAGTTTAATGGGCAACATTTTCCAGAAAGTAATCTTTTTCAGATCAGTAAAATTAGATTTCCCCTGGCTTGCCAGTTGCCTACTGGGAAGGATATTACTGACTTCACTTGTTTCTCTTGGGAAGTGGCATTTCACCAGAGCCTTGCAGCAAGGCAGTTCCTGCCCAGCAGAACTAACACATGCCTTCTGGGCAAAGCAGCCAAGGAAAGGTGGATTCTCTCAATGGAAAAATTAAACATTTAGACAAAACATGACTTTCCAAACTGCATTTTCAGCTGGAAGGAAAAGAGAATGGGAAAAAAAAATAAAAAAGAAAAAAAACCCAACAACAACAAAACCAACCTGCATTATCTTTGGGGGAAAAAAAATCTGAAAAGTAAATTACTCAAAGAAATTCATAACCACCTCCAGAAAACGTGTTCTTGTTACACTAAATAAAACTAACTTACCAAAAATGGGAAGGTTGCTCTTCCTGAAGTAAAAAGACAATTGACAAAATGCTAAGAAAGGACCACAAAACACTTCAAAGCTGAGAAAGTGCAGGTTTTAAACCTCACACATACTTTGGAATTAGTTCATGACTTCTCCATGTTCCTGCCATGTCATCATTGAATATTTTAGTTCCAAAAGAAAATAAGCATGAGGAAAAAAAGCGCTGTTGGCACAGAAGAAGGACAAGCTCTGAAAAGCATTTGCTCTTGTTGTGTCCCTTAGTAAATCTGGGCTGCAGCTCTAAATTCTGATACATTTCACAGGTGATCTCAGTCTGAAAATAATGGTGCTGTTTTTCACTTTTTGAAACATAAAAAATGCTTTTTCTTTGTGTGGACCTGCATGGCATTCCCAAGCTCCTGCTCAGACTGAGGCTAATGGTTCCTTATGTGTTTCCATCCTTCAGCATTCCTCTGATAAGAAGCTTCAATGCATTAAAGAGCAGGCTAATGCTGATAAGGGACAGCAGTCAACTCCACAAATCACCCCCATGGAACTTGCAATATATCAGAGAAATGCTAATTCACCATCACCCGTCCATGGCAAGCAGGGTATCACAAAACAGCCACCAGCAAATGAAGGAAGGGAAGCAGCAGCTGTGTTAAGAACAGTTAGGAAGAAATTCTGCACAACATCCTACATAATAATATTGTTAATTAAAATATTGCTTTTCAACCTCATTAAAAATATTAAGACAGTTAAGACACCCCTAGATATTCTGAAAAAAGGTAACAAGAGAGAAGAGGTGATTAAATCAGTTATTTGAAAGAGTCAAATAATTTCAACTTAATCTCTTAATTAAAAAAAAAACAAAAACAAACAAAAAAATCACCTCTCCAAACAAAAAACAAACCAAACCAGAATCTGCAGGACATGAGAATTACTGAAGAATTCCTCAGTGTCCCAGCTCAGATCTGCCCACAGGAAGAAAATGAAGGATTATTTTAATCATCAGAGTTCTACTTACCACCATGTCCAGTAACAAACTGCAACAAAAGGAGAGCTGAGAAAGTCATCCTCATCAGCAGACATATTGCATTAAATAAAATTTGTTCTTGGATCCCTGCTCTGTAAAAGCCCACAGGAGCAGATGGTTCTGCCACCCCTGGAGGGAACTGGCAAGGCTAAATCAAGACCAGGCACAGCTGAAGCACTGCAAATGTAGATGTCCAATACATCCAAAATACTGACAAAGACTGAAGGACTGAGATTCTAATATTGCTTTTGAAATAATAAATGGAGAGAGAGACACCACTAGATTACATTGCCTGGCAAAGGGCAGACTGAATACAGTTGTTTCTGGGACTCTTTTTCCTTGTAATGATTGTGAAAAAGACTCTAAAAATGTTAAAAAAAATAGAGGGAGGGAGGGAGGGAGGGAGGGAGGGAGGGAGGGAGGGAGGGAGGGAGGGAGGGAGGGAGGGAGGAAAAAAGGAAGGAAAAAAGGAAAAAAGGAAAAAAGGAAAAAAGGAAAAAAAGGAAAAAAGGGAAGGAGGGAAGGAGGGAAGAAGGAAGAGAGAAATAAAGAAAGAGAGAAAATAGAAAGGAGAGAAAAGGGAGAGAAAAGGGAGAGAAATAAATAGAAGGAAAGGGAAAGGGAAAGGGAAAAAGAATCAGGCCCTCCCCTCTGTTGGTATACTCAGGTACAGTCTGACTTTTTTTTCTGTGCCCTTTATCAAACTGATAAGGCTTGTTTTCCCAAGGCAGGCAGCACTTGCTTTTGCTTGTGGGTCTTAGACTACAGATCTTATCTCTCCTTACCTGCCAACTTATTCTTTCATGGTCCAAAAAAAAAAATTAGTTGAGGGGACAAATGAGATTCTAGACTTTAAAAAAGCATGCTGTGAATTAGAAAGTAAGGAAGGCAAAAGTTAACATTCATCCAAAACCTCAAAGGAAAAACAGTTCCTTAAGATAAAAACAGCGTTGAAATAAAAACATTAAAATAAAATCCCATCAGAATTTCACCAATTTGAATTTATACTTCTTTCATCTTACATCTAGAGAGAAAATTGGAAAAAATGGTATTTTCCAATCTTCCTTTTCCCTGCAGCTGCATCCAGATGTCCCTAACTGCTGAGGCAATTCACAACAGCACCACAATTCCCAGGAGAGCTCCTACAAACTACGCTGCGTACGAGAGCTCATTCTGCAAACTTCATTTCTTTACCCTTCAGTGTGCCACGACACAGAAGTCACGCCTTCATCGCCAGGCTCCGGCAGCAGCCCTGCCGCTCTGCTCCGTGCCCCGGTGCCCTCCCGCTGCCGCACACGGTGTTTGATGGTGGATGCGTGGTTCCCCTGGGCGCTGTCCCGCCGCAGGACGCGGGGATGTGGCAGCTGCGCTCCGGCAGGACCCGCAGCCTCCCGCCCGCCCTCCGTCCCTCCCGCAGGACTGCAGCACCGAGCAGCTCTGCCCTGCCCGTCCCCTTGGAGCTGGGCTGCTGGAGCCAGCACACGCACCTGGCATCCCAGCAGGCAGGTGGCACATGGGATCCTTGCTGGCTGCTCAAAAGGGGTCACAAAAGTGCTCCGGGCATTCTACAGCCCACCTCGGATGCAGGGAGGCAAAATACCAAAGCGGCTGCTTAAACTACAAATCACTCCACGGTGACTCCACTTCGAGCAGAGTCAGCATTAATCAGCAGTCTCGGGCACTTTGCTCAGCCATGAAATACAACAGACTCGTTTTAAATGTGACATGAGTATGTGTTCATTTGTAATCCCAAACTGCATGAAATATGGCAATTACAGTTCAAGCAATTATCACTAGCCCTAACATTGGAATTAAAAATAAAACTAAAAATCTTCTTTTCAAAATTACCTTCTTTCCTTATCTTCTCAAAATATGTTTCTTAGCCTTATTTTAATTAAAGATGCTGAAATTAGGAATGACCAAACCAGTCCATTCCCAGTCCCACTGCAGGATTCATCTTCCACAGTCCATATACCAGCATAAACTCTAAACTAGACCTGGCAGAACCTTTCTGATGGCGGCATCATTGTGAAACTAAATGGAAAGCAATTTAGTTTTCATTTAGAAATGCACCACTTTTCAGATAATGAATTAAATTAAATTTTATGGAGTCTCAAAATAAACCGGAAAGGGGAAATGCTCTGTGGAAGGGAACCTTCTGCACTCCAGCTGCAATGAGAACAAACCTGCAGAGAAAGCTGGAAAACAAACCTGCAGGAAAAGGACTGTGGTGTGGGTGCTGGGAGCTCAGCACCAATTGTTTCATTCCAGCAACTGCAGATCCAGCTCCCATCTGATGCTTTGAAGGCTGATGCAAATGTAACCAGCCTGAACAGGCTTCAACCTGAGTGTGTATCTTACAGCCTGATTAAATCTGAGGAACAGTAAAAATCCAATTTTGTATTTCTTTTTGGAATGAAAACAATGGATTAAAATATGAAAATACTTTCAAGTTTTTCCTGTGCTATAATTTCAACCAGCAGTAGGTTGTTTTGGTTTTTTTTACATAGCAACTTTCTTCAGCTGGTAAGCATCCCATATTGATGGGCAGTTCAAAACAACATACAAGGTTTACCTCATTTTTTTTTTCCCTTTAGCTGGGACCAAGATTACATATAAAACCAATCAAATGGTGCATAGCATTGGCAACAACCCCTAATAAAGCATAATTTGCATTTTTAGGGGCTTCAATGGGGCATCTAATAGCACTGCAGTGATATTAATTCCTGTCTGTGTTTGTGATATTGTGTGTTACACTTTTGCAGATCTAGTCTTAAAACTGGATGGCTAATAGTGGATAAACAGATGAGCACACTGGAACCAAAATGGAAATGTCTTTTCTGAATCATTTTTGATACAAATGTCTGGTTTCCAACTGGCACCAGCTGCACCCATCTGCAACGAACCTAAGATAAGGAGAAAAGAGCTGTCAAATGCCTCATGCCTTCCTTCAACTCTCCTTCCAATCTACATTTTTCAGCAGAAGCAACAGAGCTGAAATCTCAATAATCCTGCTGTCTGTAGCATTAAGAAACCAAAGAAAAAATTCATCATCTCAATCCCATGCCAGCAGAGAAGAGCAAAGCCAGCTAAAAGGGCAAAGGAACAGCCTGACTTATACAGAGCCTCATAGGCTAAAAACTCCTATCTTTGGTTGGACCTGATCAAGAGCCATTTAATACCAACATTGAGAGGGCAGACTTTTTCACTATGGAGATAAAAGAGTATTGTGTGACTTTTTTTTTTTCCTATCAGAGGATCAAACTGGAAGTGCATTTGATTTGGGAAAAGAAAATATTGTAATTGATATGGATTAGTAACTTTAAGAAAACCATAATTCCTTGAACCTGACCAGCAATATACATAAATTAGAAAGTCCAAAACACCTAAAAGAAAAATAGCAGTAGGAGAAAAAAAAGTCAAAGAATGTCTATTCTGGATTTTATGGGGGAATCAGAAAGGGGAAATGTTCTGGAAGGGGACCTTCCAGCAATTTGGGAGGAGAACTTTGGTTAGGGCCAGATCTGAATTGCTACCAAACTTCAGACATTCCCACCTTCAGCAGGCAGGAACAGCTCAGGCTACATACAGATCCTACAGGAGATGTGCCGATCCAGGCTGTGAGTACCAATCCTTTCAGTTCCAAACATCCTTCAACTGCGTCTATCCAAGAGCCACAGCCTCAGCAGGCAAATGGACCTTTGGATGTGGGGCTGGGTCACTGACCTTGGCTCTCTGAGGCAGGTTCATCATGGTGTCTGGTTTGAAGTCGTTCTTGTTCTTCCTGCAGAGCACCGCGGTGATGATGATGATGATGACGGTGACCACCGCGATGGGAGCCAGCACGGCTGCAATGATCCACAGGTTGTTTGGGGGGTTCTTCACCACAGCTGCAGAAAAAGGCAAACCACCAGTGGTGACTTGACTGGGAAAGGCTCCTGCTGCTTCCAGCCTTCAACTGCCTCCATGTAGAAATTAGTATAAGAAGTACTGCTAAGTAATCTAGCTTTCTGTACAAGGGAATACCTCTTTTATTACTTTAATAAGAATAAAAAGGGGAAAATCAGCAACACTTTTTGTTGAATTTGAATTTGATTTGATTTGTTGAATTTACAAATCCCTAGACTCTCTTTTCTTATTTTTATGTTACCTGGTTATATGCAAAAGCAGACATCCACTCCAAAGTCAAGATAGATCCCATCTGAGATATCACTCCAATGATTCACTCACACAATAAACAAACAAATAAAAGCTGCAAATAATGCATCCTTAACTATTTTTCAAACACAAGGCCAGCTTAGAGCAAAGTAGCATAGCATGTGTGTTAAAAGAACACACGTGAAGTCCATACACGGTGTCAAAGACTGACTGGCTCAACAGGAGCAAACTGGCAGAGCTTTTTAAAAAACAATGAAACTAGATGGAATAGTTACTATCAATATCAATAAGGCAATAAGAAGATGCTTCTCTTGTGCTCTAGAAATAATTTATCATAGTTAAGGTCAAGAAGAATTCATTATTTCTGAAGGACTAGAAATAATGAGGCTGAAAAGAGCTACTTGCAGACATATTAATGATGGCATCAGGAAAAGGGTACATTTCTGAAATGCAGCAAGGCAAAAACATTTTAGACTCCATTTCATCAGAATAATCTCTCTTAGTTATGAACCTTCAACTTGTTCACACATCCTCCTGTGACACATTCCCAGTTCTCTCATTTCATTTTGTTCTGGAAAAACAATCAGACAACCACTTTATGGTGCTGAACTTTGCTGTAGTGGAATATTTAGTGGACTTCCCCATGCTATCCCTGTTTATTTTGCTGTGGCACTGGTTGCTGGTGTGGGCAGGCAATTGTGAGAACACCAGCACAAAGCAGCCGATCCCATTTCCTGGGGGACCGGCACTTTCAAATGTCATTGAGCTTATGAGCTGTCGGGGGCACTCAGCATCTCTCAGGATCAGACTTCAAATATAAACCAGCTTCTTCTGCAGCAGGCACTGGGAACTTTACAGTTCTCCAGCTGAAAGCCTGGCTGGAGCCTGAGCCTGTTCTCTTTGTAGATTTGCAGTGTTTTGCAAAGCCAGTGAAGTTTTTGGGGGGATGTAGGAACAGCACCATTAGGCTCAGAGCTTGAGCACAAGACTGCAAAAAGGCCAGGTTGGAAACTTTCAAGGTTTACTTTTCAACAGACTTGCAGAATTCTTAATTATTGACTTTGACATTTAGTTTGGGGATGAGAGGGCTGTGGGGAAGGAAACAGAATCTGAATTTTAACAAATAACAGAAACTTTAATTATAGTCTGCTGCTGTGGAAGCAGCAAACAATGGTTGAAAAATTATACTTATGCCTTCTAAGGGATGCAGAGGAAATGATGACCTTATGGCTAATAGGATAGTCATTTAGGAGTCCTAATTTACATCTTTAATTCAGTTACCAGAACCCAATGTGACCTAAAGTCAACCCATGGTTCATTGAACTCAGTAAGACTTCAGCGGAATTTGAAACAAGCCTTTCATTCTGTTGTAACTCAGTCTCTGGCTTATAACACAGGAACATCCATTTTTTGTGTTATTATTCGTCTGTCTCATTTAATCCAGCTATGAGCTCCCGAGGGTACATGTCTTTTCTCACAGTATTTTGGGACAGAACTTTTCATTCTGCTAGAACAGAAATTATAATGAGCAAAAATGAAATCCACACAAAGTATTTTATGCGGCAATGCAGACTACAAATAACCATGTCCAAAAGGAAAGAAATTGTGTTTTTTCCATAATAAGGTATAAAGATGGAATTACTTCCTACATTTCAAATATTCTACCTGCAGAATCTCACGTACCTCAGGTCACAATTTCAGTTGCTGTCTATTCTATTTTTACAGTGTTCTATGCATACGTGGCTGGTATGAAAATCTACAGATGAATGAGGCTGCCTTATCAGACCATGGAAATACAAAGTTAGATGATGAGCAGTAGCTTCCATAATTGCCTAAACCCCCACATAAATATAAATCACATCATTGCACAAAGAGCTAGGAAACTGCCATATCTATCTCTTCTATAGTAAAGAATGCATTAAAGAAATATTCTCATGGAAAACAAAATTACTTGGAATGTAAATGCTGGAATTTATGGAATGGAGATCCTTGGGTTCAGCTGAATTAAAGTCAGAAGCAGACCATGATCAGATCAAATATCAGATACAGTACATGGTGCATTCTGTGGAAATTGTATCATATTTCAGTCTTCTTACTCAATCCTATGTTTATGGATGATACACGAATTACTTATTATAGTGGTCTCTTCTTTTCCTGTCACAATTTTATGTAATTATTTTAGTACCACCACTCCTCCAGGCAGATATAATTGCACCAGGGACAATTTTATGTTCTGTTTCACCAGTAAGGAGATCCAGTGCAGAAGTCTACTACATAATTTTGATTCCTTGATTCTTAAGAAATACTTTGGTAAGGTGGAGAAATCCAGTTAGCAAAAGGCATGGGTTTATACATTGCATGAAGCATAATTATACATTATGTTAACTGCATGAAAAAACACTCCAAGCTTCACCACAGGTTTATGACTATGACAAGTATATAGGAATATCTAAAAACCATCTAATATCTATAGGAATATCTAAAAAAAATCTATAGGAATATCTAAAAAAAAAAATTTAAAGAAACCTGTGTCAGCATTACACATTATGTTAGCTGCATGAAAAAAACACTCCAAGCTTCACCACAGGTTTATGACTATGACAAGTATATAGGAATATCTAAAAAACCATTTAAAGAAACCTGTGTCCACAATCACTCAGTAACTGATGAAGGTTTTGAAAGAAATTTGAAAACACTTTACTTTTCAAGAATGGAGTAATTTTTGACCACATTTTTCTGAATGATACTATCCTATCTTGAATCTGAAAACTGCCCATATGCACAAGTAGCTCTTTTCTACTTCACTTTTCTGATTTGTATCTAAATATTTTTAACAACCATGTAGTTTTCTTGGTGAAAATTGTTATTCAAGGAAATAATAATCCCTTTGAGATAGAAAGAATCTATACTATTTTGATGAAGTCAAAAATAAGGGACATCTTAACAGCCACCACATTTTACATTTTTTGGCCAAGTTACATGAACAGCAACTTTGCCCCAGTCATCATTAGTGTGTGCTGTCATGGTTTTGTCAGCATCAGAATTAATTGTGGCTTTCCATAGTGCTCAGTTCATGGAATAAAGCAATGGTTAAGTATGGAATTTTTGAAAGGACTCTTACGATCAGCTTGAACTTGGATGACATAGCCCAGGGTCAAGGCCATCCTCTGCGAGTCAACTGTACTCAGAATTTTGGCAGCTGCAGTGCCCAGCAAAGGCTTCCCGTTGTATAAAGTGTAATATGTCAGTTCAGCCGGCTCCTTGGGTCCTGGAATACGCTGAATTTTGACCATCTTTAAGGGAAATAAAATAAATAAATTGAGGAGAGAAAGAGAAATAAACTGTGTTTGTGTTACACCACTGCAAATCTTGCCAGAAGCTATTTGGAGGCAGTGTCCACAGGGAGCACCTTCAAGACCGCCCACAAGCATAAGCTCCATGCAAATATCCTCATAGGATCAGAGTTTCTCCCCTTCAGAGCCCAGGCTACTAAATCAGTCAGTCAGAAAAACAACTAAAATTCTTCTTGAAAAAAAAATTAATCATAATCCTAAGGTAAAACCCTACACTAAGAAAAGCATGCAGCAAAGAGGAAAGGATCAAATTTTTAGACATTACAGTCCTCTGTAAAGGGGGAATTCTTATAATCTGTTCTAATACTGAAAACTCTACTTTATTGGCATATTGCAGTTGAAAAACAGCCTCCCATTTTCCTTCTATACTTATTTTTTTGTCCCAGGTTGATAACAAAGGAATCATGCTTTTCCCATTTTATTCTGCAGAACACTGGCAGAATTTTTCCATTGTACATCTACCTTTTCTGAGAGTGGAGAAAATGTCAGATATTTCTAATGATGAGAAGAAAAAGGAGTTTTATGATTCTTCTCCATTATGCTATGGACAAAAATTTTACAAAGGTTCACACTTCTGGCAAGTAAAATGTGTTCCTTCTTTTAAATTCTTTCAGTGGAACAACAAAAAGAATTGTGTGGGCAAATGGGAAATGCAATTACTTGGGTTTATACCTTACAATAAACAATTCTTGGAAAACAATTTAATTATTTTTTTTAAATAACTAATTTTTGAAGATTGAAGAAGAAATCTTTTAATTGCCCACAGCATCATTTGGCTTAATGGTGAGAAAACAAAACATGATCAGTTCAAAATACTGAATGAAAAATGCTGTAAATAAGAGAAAGATGATTAATAAATTACTCAGTCTCAAGTCTCTACTTCATAGCATGATCTGGGGCCACATGATTTGATGACTAACCCTGTATAAATAAAGGCTGCCTCTTACATTTTTTTTCCAACAAAAAGAGAAAAAAAAAAGAAATTCTAGCTTTGAGTTACCTAGGAAACTTTTAACAAGAAGAAAGAACTTGGAACTCTTCATTATGCTGAATACGCTAAAATATGTACTTTGTACCAATCCTCATAGCAACCAGAGAGAAAATATTTATGAACACTGATTAACTAATGATGATTTCTGGAGGATGACAGGCATGCCAACATGGCTGGCTGCAAAAAAAGGCACCATCAGCAGTGTCAGGCATTCTGCATTGATACCCATGAGAAATACAGGAAATTTCAGCCTAGAAATTGAGTTAGGCATGTCTTTTACAGGAACTGAAGCAGGACAGATGCAAGCCAAGCACGTTTCTTCCACACACTGAGCACCTGCACAGTGTAGCTGCCCACGGTGGTGGCACGTCTGAAGCGCCTTCCCTGCTGGTGGGACATCATGAACAGTGGGGCCAAGCGCTGCTCCATCAGCCTGGCAAAGCTCTGGTTGTTGAGCCCCAGCAAAGCAATATCCACCCCTTGGATCACTGTGGGAACACAGAAAAAACACAGATCAGCATTTCATGCACCCACAGGAGAAGTAACACGTGGTCTGTGGGACAGTTTGGGACAGGGAGGTGCAGACTAACTTGGAAATGAAACACCTGGACATTGTTATCCCCTCTCAGTAATTCCCTGTGAGGATATAATACACTTCTGTTTCAGCCCCTGCACAGCTCATCTCAGATAATAGCAAAACACCATTTCTAGGCCTTCAATTTACTACTCTGATCTTCAATGTAAAAATTAGGTTCAAGCCTATTTAAGAGCTGCTAGATTTATGCTTACTGTCAGATGCTCCTGTTAACTAGTTTCTATCCTGAGGATTTGAGCTCTGAAGTTTCCATTTTGTACAGTCACAAACAAGATATCCTGTCTAAAAGCACTGAAACCTCAATAAACATTTCTGAAGTATAAATGAAGGCATCTGAAATATAAATCAATGCAAGATTTAAAAGACACTGGATTCTAAAGTTCAAAAAGTCATATAACATGCAGATTCATTTCATACATATGTATGGGTTTTTTTAGCATTATTTCAAAAAAGTCTTCTGGGACCAACAGGATCTTTTTGAAAACAGAGTTTCTATTGTAATATCAATAATAATCCATCACAGCAAGTGCACAGAGGCAAGAAATGGAGTATCAGGTTCACAGGTTCCATACTGGGAAGAGCTGCACCACTCCCTTCAGAAGATCATCATCTCTGCATAAACTTATGTTTTATTTTAAATTTATGAAAAGATGGAACTGGTACCAAGCCTATTTCATGTCAGAGCCCTTTGCTCTTGCTCTCCTGAGCATTAAACAATTCCAGGTACAGACACACCAGCTAGAAAGGCTTTGGTATCACTCAAAGATGTCTGAGGGAAAGGGTCTCTTTCTTGCCCAGTTATCATTTCTGAAGTCAAAATGATTGTGCATGAGAAGGTGGCACCTGTGAAATAACTTGATAAAAGAAGTGGTTTGAAGCCTAAGAGCTTCAAGTGAAAGATGCAAAAAATCTCTACACACAGATAGACAGCAAATCATAACAAAGTTCCTTGGTGTAACGCCTCACCTCTGCTGCTGGGTTATGTCTCTGTGTCCTTTTTGATTTCAGATTTAAATCCATGTCCCAGGATATTAAATAAATAAATAAATAAATAAATAAATGGTCTGTTTGTGTCTCAAAACTCTTGGAAAATAATGCTGCTCTCGGAACTGTTTCAACCAAAGTGCTGTAAATTCTGAGCTGGGTGTTGCTTGCTGGAGATGTCACTGCTCAAGATGATCTATCACTTATGCCACAGAGTGACTGTAAGTGCACCTGCCCAGCTGAAGGCAGGTTCAGTGGGCAGCCACTTATTCTGTGTAAAATTACTGCACTGCTGTGTTGATATAAATGAGCACTAAAAATTATTACCTGGAGTGCCTGGAGGAGGGAAGGACATTAGAAAGTACCTGTTATCACCCAGTAGTCTCTAGTTGATTCCGAGACATCAAGGTTTGGATACTCCAAAGCTTTAAAAATAGAAGATTAAATTTTGTCATAATATTCCAACATCCTACACATTATGCATCCCAAAACTGGCTACCCTGACAACAGTAAACAAAATTGAACTATGGCCCAAGAGGAGATCTAGAGCATAATTTTCAGGGTTACAATTTCTTTTCTGTCTGACAAAGAACACCAAGTGTAAACAAAAGAAGCCCTGCCATACAAAGTAGAACATATATCTCCTGTTGCCAAAATACGGCTGGGACAGAGTCTGGGATGAAGCCCAGGAATGCCCAGAACCAAGAAAGACGGGTAATAGGTGTTGTATTCATCTCTGCTGCTTTCTGCCCTGCAGAAAACCAGATGAGATTCCATGATGATTCTGTGATTGATCCTTATGTAGCCCAGAATATAGTTGCAGCCTAAAATAACATGAAAATATACCAGGGTCAGACTCCACATGGACTGCAAACAAGACTAACAAAACTGTGAGCACACCTTGGAGTGTGGTGCTCTCTCACTGTGCACCACTTAAGGTATTACAACCATATGTATCTGCATCTGTGAGAAACTGGTATTTGCTGTTGTGATGCCTTTTGTTAGCTCCTTCATCTCCAAAGTGCACGAGGCTGTAAAGCTCAATATGCTGCTAATTCATTCCACAGCTCAGCGTTTGTTCAATTGATGAATACCAGGAACTTAATTCAGAAAACAACCATGCTCTGCACGTTGATAGGCTGCTACTGAGTCACCTTGATTTTTAAACCCCAAAGTGGCTCAGAATAGTAAACATTGTAAGGGATTTGATTACACACAGTAGCTGCTTTTGAGGAGGACTTCACAGCGTGCCCTGAGCTGTGCATTTCCAGGACAGACTGCAAAGGCTCTGGAGGAGCCTACTGGGAAATAATATGCTTGGAGAACAACCTCAATATTTGTTTGATAAACTGAGACAACTACACTGCCACATGAATAAGCATCAAACACTCTTCAAAGGGAACATTTTCCAGACACACTCTCAGTCTGGAGCCGTAAACACCGCGCGTGCATTAAGTTCATGAGTTTGCAGTGCAGCTGCTACACTGGGAATAAAACCAAGAGATCCAAAATGAAATATAGGCCATTAGTTGGTAAAGAAACACTAGCTAAAGACTTCATCAGGTCTGTTCATCATGTGTGGGGATCAGCAGACAACTGCAGTACCACATAAGACTTGCTGTGTGACGAACGGCTTGCACAGTTCCTGACTACCAAGCATGTGTTTGTATTGCCTGAGAAGCACCACAGTCCTCCTCCTATGCAACAGGCCTATTTTGGAGGCCAAACACTTGAACTGAGCACAGCCAGCACCAAAACTTCAAAACTTCCTCCTGAAAGCTCCTGGATGGCCCATGAAGACACGTCCAGCACACCAGCCATCAAAAAGGAGCCTCTCTATTGAGGAATGGGGGACATCCCTTCTAGGTCCATGACCACATCCTTTACCAACAGCCTCCCTCCCTCTGCCTCCCCTCGCCTGTGGAAAGACTTTATGAAAACACAAGCCCACTGTCAGAACTCTGGATGCTGAGAATTTTAGACTTACTGTGCGGACAGACTCTGACCCCCAGGAGATCACTGTATTTGACCTGAGGCTGTGGAGAAGGCTTCCAAATTCAAATGATAGAACTGGGATTATGGGTGTGTAGTTTGACTGGAAGTGTGCAATATCATGTGGTGAAAAACTTAGAGTTTAGGGTTTTAGAAGATGGTATGTGTCTCTTACCCTGTGATGCAAACTCAGATTCAGAAGTGTACCAACACAGTGCAAGAACTTACAGGGCAGTTTCACCTATTTGTTTCCAAATATTGTAATTTGATAGGTAACGCCTCAAGAAGGACCTCCAAACCTCCTTTCCCAAAGATTTGCACAGCCACCTAAGCTAGCTGTGATTCCTGACTGTCTCACAGCAAAGAGACCACTTATCCCACAGAAAGCTCAACCTGCAAGTCACTGGTGAACTGCACCATGTAATTTCCCTGCTGTTGGGCTGTTTGCAAAAAAAATGGATTGAACAAAAAAAAAAAGGTAATTTGTGTTTTCCTCAGTGCTCACTTTCCAACAGTGTGCTTCTGCATGTAGCCAACATGTCTCTTCTCACTCCCAGAAAATACAGAATCTGCAGCAAGCTTAATATCACACATCACATTAACAAGCAGATTAAACAGAACTCCCCATAATCAAGCATCTTGTCCCTTTAATCATTTTAAAGAAATTAGCAGGCAGTCAAAGAGCACATGCACACACGGGCTGCCCACACAATTGTCTCCAGCTCTTTGAACCTCAGAGCCTTCATAGGAACTGGAACTCAGGAAAACCATTGATGCCAAAGTGCTCAGACCACAGGTAAACTGAGGATGCAGGTCTCAGCAAATGTACCAACAGCTTTTTAAAATAGAAGCACAGGTGGAGCTCACCCCACTACCCAACTACACAGTCACAGCCTGATCCCAGCCCTGGAGCAACCACCAGGGCTGAGGAATCCTCTGAAGCAAAGGGCTTTGCTGAAGCTAAAGCTCATTCAGTGCTGTGCTAAGCACTCCTGAAATGAAGACTTTGGGACCTTTTGTGCTTTGCTTTTCACAAAACTACAATTTTATTTTGTTTGTAACCTAGCACAGGAAATTTTTTTGTTAATGACAGATGTTTTTTCCTTTGCTTTTTTAGTGTTGCTAAAAGCCAAAATAAACACTGAACCCGGGGGAAAAAAATAATCTAATTCTCCCTCCCCCCCTTTCTTTTGTAACAAAATACAGTTTAAAAAGTTAACTGAAAAAGCTACCTACAATCCCTGAGCTTGACAACAAAGCCAAATTCTGGTGCTGGCTAATCTTGATGGTGGGAAGCACATACTTACATTCAGCAATGGTGAGAGGTGGGTAGGTGAGGTAGAAACCCACCAGCTCAGCTGACAGCTGATTAAGAAGGTTGCTGGAAATAGTGCCATTTAGAGTTGTGCTTTGATTTTTCACTACATAAAACAGAGTGACAGCTTGGGAGACATTGGAGGTGTTCAAAATCTGAAACAGAGGCAAAACATAATGTGTTGCTGTGGTTCAGCTCATTATTAAAAAAAAAAAAAAAAAAAAAAAAAAAAAAAAACACAAACCACCAAGGCAATGCAAAGAAACTGGGGAAATGTGGAAATGTTAACCTGAAGAATGGATTAGCTACATGTCATCCAACTTGACTTGTGTGATACTTTAATCCCTGCTTTAGCACTTGCAGGGTTCCTGGAGGACAGCAGCAGGCAGAAAAGGTGCAGCCAGGACTGAAAATGTTTTCCCCTGTTTTTACCAGGGAATGTGGGATGAGGGAGAGGAGGCTTATCAGAAAAACCATTCAGTGCTTGATGCAGACAAATTGTGCTGTTTATCTTGCTGTCTTTGCTGCCTTCTTACTGCTGGTTTATAGACCCACACATTTTTCATATGAAATTAAGGGATATCATATCTTTGTGTTCCTAACATCATATGGATCTCTGTGCTCCTCCCCACTCTAGCTCAGTGCCAGTCTCTTGCTGAGCCCCAATCTGATTACTATGTTTTGAGGACCAATTCCATTCAGCAAGTACTGGATGAGATTCTCCAACACCAGGAACAAAACCCACATGTTTTCTTGAAAAACTTATGCCCAAGGGCAAGAGGGGTGGGGCTATTTGGCTACTGATAGGTAGGCCTGACAGCATTCATAAATGTTATTTAAATGCCCCATTTTTATGGTTTGGATCACCAAGTTAAAAGAAAAACCATGATACAAAAAGAAGAAACCATGATACAAAAAGAAGCATCAGAAGAGCCCAAGGTCAGACCAAAAGTCTGCCTAGCCAATGTCCACCTACAAATGGCTGGAGCAGAGGGTTGGAGAATTAGCACAGGACAAGAGAAATAAATGGCTCTCAACATGGTAAGATTATCCCATAGCTGTGTCAGAGCCATAAATCATATGCCTGGGTTTAAAAAGGGTTGATAACTTTTTATTCTATATCTTTGGCCAAATGTTTTTTGTAATTTCCTTTTTTTTCCTCCAGTTACATCTGGACATCTTTATACAGATTGTGTGAAAGGATGCTTCTTTTTATTTAAATTTGAGTAGTTCTGTTATGGGAAACTCCAAGTGGCAACTCCTGATTCACTACTGGCTGGAAAGCCATGGCAAATTTAATTTCTCCTTGCATGGAAGATGCTTTATGCCTTTTATCCACCTTCCCTCCCTTCCCTCTACTCTCCTAAGGCAGCAATACCTTTTCTGAACTGGCTCTGTCTGCTCCAGAACTGTTCCCCAGTTTTCAATTAATCTAAAACTCTCATAGAGTATTTTGTTGCATGGACTTAGTCTTTAGCATGATACTGGAATAACTTCAAAAAAATGTATCATGAAGATCACACCCTTGAGCCTCTTACTTCCCAGCCTATATGTTGCCTCCAGGACCTCTCTCCTATCTCTCCTTAAATTGGCAATATCCACAAAAACAGCCACTACCTTCTCCTAGGACTCTTTCCAAAATTGCTTAGGTGCTTTTTGAGATCTTCATAAAACTACTTCCACCACAAGCAAATCAGGCACCATGAAGTTCCCCTGAGAAACTTGATAATCCCTGGCAGGCCCTCTCTTGCCCTGTGCTTTGCTGCCTCTCTGAGCTCCACCACTTTGAGCTCGAGCTCACAAGAAACAGCACAAAAATAATTAGCAGAGCCCTGACAGCAAAATTTTCTCCTTCTGAGGAGCACAATCCATACACAGAGTTTTATCAAAAATCAAAAAGATATCATAATATTGCCCAGAAGATCATTTCTCTAGTTCCAAAGTGTGGCATAGAATGTAGGAGTGTTGGCCCACTATACATATAAAGGTGTGTAAAAATTTGTAGTGAATTTGTGCCCATGAGTATGAAACTGAAGTGCATACCACGAGAAAGAAATCTATTCCATTACTTCAGATCTCAAAAACAACTGTGCCTAGCACCATTTCCATACCTGAATAGCTTCACTGAAAGCAACTAATGTGTCAGAATAACATGTTCAGTAAAAACATAAATTTGGAAGACTGTGTTTTTATAGTTGGAATTTCATTTATATGGCTGAAGTGCAAGCAGTAAAACTCCAATTCATGAAAAGCCTTCTATAAATCATGCATCTGTAAGTTTTCCTGCAATGCATAAACGATCTTATTGCAGATGAAAACAAACTTCCTTCCACAGTGGTTAGCAAAGGCACTGTGCTGGAATAAAACATACACCTGGCAAAGAATAACCAGGAGGGATTGGCAACAAGCAAAGTACACAACACTGTACCTGAACAGTTAAGTTGTTGCTGGTGTTTAAGACCTTTCTTTCAGCATCCTGGAATGCTCTCTGGAGCCGCTGCTCCATGGTCTGAACAAATTTGCACGACTGAATGTTGTCTGTTTGACCCACAAACTGCAGCTCTGGAAAAAAGGAAGGCATTAGCATTTGGACAAAGTATTCTCGTTGCAGCACCAAGAACAAAATGATCAATTTACACATTAAGCAGGTGAAGATTATGCCACTTCAGGAACTGCACTAAATTAGCCTTAATTAAGACAAAATGTAAGAATTAAATTGCATTATTAGAGCTGATACTCTCCACAAACAAATGGAGATTGCTTCAGCAATGATATATAAGATGGTAAGGCCTCTTCACTGTGCATATACTAGCTCAGAGCCAGGCAATAATCAAAGTCATTCTAAAAACAAGTTATAATCTTAAATCTTGCAGGTCATCTGGTCCTGCAAAATATAATCAATCATAATATTGATTCTCATTCTGGTTTATTTTCACTCTAGGAAAAATGTACTTGTAACTGTCGTTAGTATGTGTATACAAATATTGTAAGCACACATGTAGGAAATATTTTTTTATCATTTAAGATATCATTTCAGAGCACTCTGCCCTCTTCTAATCTTACAGTGCCCCACAATTACTCTGCACTGCCATATTCCCTTGATGCTTTTTTGGGACTACCGAAAACCAGACAAAATTAAGGGAAAAAAATTGAAGGGCCTTCAGGTACATTTCAGGCAGACAAAGCCCACCTCAGGGGCTACACCCAAAAACATGGATGACAAGTCTTGGGTTTCATACTTTTGTAAGTTTTGTCCATTTGCATATTGGGGGTTAATCTTCCAATTACAGCTTCAGGTAATGAAACCATTTACCCCAAGTTTGCTGCCCCCAACTCACTCTTGGGGTCTGAGACAGTGAGGTGTCCTTGATTCCCAGGCCTGGAGAGGAATTGTTCTGCCTGACCAATCTGGGAGAACAGTAGCAACACTCTATATAGAGTTTAGAGTTACACACTAAAGAATTACAGGGTCACAAATATATGAAAAATATAAAAGCTAATACCCTAAGGCATCACCCTCACAGCAGCATCCACAGCCCTGGCAGCAGAGCCAAGCTCGGCGGTGCCCACAGGGATGTCCCTGATTCCCAGGCCTGAGAGGAATTGTTTTGCCCAACCAAACTGGGAGGTAGCTAACACTTTATATAGAGTTACACACTAAAGAATTGCAGGGTTACAAATATACAAAAAATACAAAAGCTAAACCCTAAGGCATCACCCTCACAGCAGCTCCCTAGCAGCAGAGCCGAGCACAGGGGTGTCCCTGATTCCCAGGCCTGGACAGGAATTGTTTTGCCTGACCAAACTGGGAGAACAGTAGCTAACACTCTGTATGGAGTTCAGAGTTGTACACTAAGGAATTGCAGGGTTAAAAATATACAAAAAATACAAAAGCTAATACCCTAAGGCATCACCCTCACAGCAGTGCTCTGGCAGCAGAGCCAAGCCCAGGGGTGCCCACAGGACGCCTGACCCCACAGCAGAGCCTGTCCTGCTGCCACCCCCCTGCCCAGAGAGGGCACCACGGGCACACACCCAGCCCAGGCAGGTTTCCCTCACTCACCTGTCTTCAGCTGGAAGTGGTAGGCGGGCAGGGGCTGCCAGGGCAGGGCCAGGGCCACCAGGGCCTGCAGGTGTGGCACGTGCTGCTTCATGTCAGCCGTGGCGTTGGCCAGGCCGTAGGCCAGCAGCTTCTCGGCGACGGCAGCCGGCGTGAAAACCAGCCTGCCTTGTGTGACATAGTAACCCACAGTCAGGTTACTCGACTGCTCCAGGATTTCAACCTAAAACACACAGGGCAGCATGGTTTTTAATTTTTTTTTATTATTTTGCTCGCAGTTTGCGGAAAGCCAGGGCGCCGAGAATATTTCTGGGGTGTGCTGACCCCCAGGGGAGCACTGACTTTGACACTTATTCATGGAGAAAGTTTCCTAGACTTCAAGACAGACTAGAATCCACAAAAGTGTGAAATAGATTACAGAGAGAAGTGTAGGTGTATCACTTGGTGAGAAATTGAGGTTTTGGGATTTTTGGTATATTGTGGATGGAAGCAAGATGGAGGGCACAGGGTGTCATCCTGGGTTTCTTCTTCATGCTTCTTCTTCTTCATGGGTTTGGGTGGCTTTTTGTAATTGGGCAGAAAAGTCCCCATTGCAGCTCTTTAGGATTAGTTATTGGGTAAAAAGGGAAAATAATCTAGGTGTCAGTTCTTAATTGGATAGTTTAGTCTTAAAAGACCTTGTAACAAGAGACAGCCATTTTGTGCTTTGCTAATGAAAAAGCTGCCAAACTCATGGTTGTGAGACTGTTTTACTGGTAAGAAATAATAAACCCCTGAGTATGAACATGAACTGCCTTAAGTGCCTTCAATCCAGACCCAGAGAAACCAGCAGTTCAGATGCTGTTTGTGGATGTGACAGCCTGGTCAGAGAGAGAGAAAACTAGATAAGTTTCCCCAGAATCAGCCTGGGAGACTTTAGGGAGTTGAAGAAAAACAATGATATCCAATTATTAAAAACAACCTGCAGGTGTTGTTTTCCTAATGTCTGTTTTCTTGTTATTCTCATAAGATTGTTTATAAATGGGGGTGTCTTGTTAATTAGCCAATCAGGTGAAATGTATTGATTGGTTGAATGACCAATCAGGTCCACCTGTATCAGAACAGTGTATAAAACAGCATATAAAAGAAGTAAAGACGACTCTGTGTCATTTCTTACTAAACAATGACAGTGGTTTATGGGGTTTCTCACCCTGAATATGTGTCCCTGGCAAGGTTTTTATCCTGCAATCCTCTAGAAACCCTGTGGGATCAGTTAGCGTCATATCAGACATGGTGTGGATGTTGAGAACTAGTCAGAGAAGAAAGTCAGATAACCTTACCCAGGAATTGCTCTTCGAAGTTTTGGGAAAGTTCAGAGAAGGAATTAAAACAGTTCTTCATTTTGCAGCTGGTGTTGTTTTCTCATAAGATATTTACAAGATGGTGGTGCCTAATTAGCCAATGGTGTGAGGGATGTTGATTGAGGACCAGTCAGGTCCACCTGTATTGTAACTGTCTACAAAAAGTGTGTGGTTTTTAATAAAATAGCATTTTGCCTTCTGAGACTTTGGAGTCCATGTGTCACCTTATTCATCCATCCTCAATACAATAACGACAGACATGGTATTAGCAGAGCTGCTCAGAGAGTTTTAGGCTCAGCCCATGCAGCATAGACTCCAAATTAAAGGAGTGCAGAACTGCTACCACAGCTGCAAAGCTCCTGGTCAGGCTGGCCCTTCACCCATGCACAGATACAGGGACATTTTACACATATGTGGAAAAACATAAAGAGCGTCTAGCTCTCACTCTGTGTCCAAACTTCACTGACTTTTTGAAAGACAAAAGTTTCCAATATTTGATTGGGCTGTCTCTTATCTCCTCCTGTACTGTCCCAGATGGTTAAGTCTATGAGCAGACCTATATGAGTGGAAATGCCAAATCACAAGAACGGACACACTGAGTCAAAACTCAAATCATGACCTGAGTTTTACCTCAAAATTCAGTATTTTCCAAAAAGCTTTAGCCCTGGAACTGGTTCTCCTCACTAAGTTTTAGCTGGTTTCCTCTGTTAGAAGAGGGCAGCTTCTCTCAATTTGTAGAAAGGTAGGGGACTAAACCTGGCAGTGTTTATTACTGCTGCCAAGGCGCACACAATTCCCAAAGCAACTGACATCCTCCACACTTGCAGCAATATAGTGTGAGGACCAAAATCAACTTGGATAACCTCTGTTTTGAGGAAAATTACTTTTTTCCTTCCCAGAGGCTTGGACCCCACACAAACCCCAGCTTGAGAGCAGAGGAAGCTGTGTCTCAAGGAAAAGGGCTCTGGCAGCCCACCCGAGCCTGCTCCCACACACAGCAGTGCAGAAGTTCATGCAATTTAGCTGCAAAGTGATAAACACATCACCTCCATTTATTTTCAATAAAACATGCTTTCTCCCTGCTTGGGATTCTGGTTCCTGTGAAATTGCACCTGTCAGGTACTGGGTTTTCAGAGCAGGGAGCGGACTGACTGCACTGACATCCCATTTACAGCCATGCTCTTGCCATTGATCCAGGCTGAGCACAGCAGCACCTGGCTGCCCCTGAGCAGAAGTCACTCCTGAGCTGCAGGGGGAAGAGGAAACTGCTGTCAGTAGTCATTTCCCAGAGCACACTAAAAAGAAGTCTGCGTTTTTCTCTTCTTCATCATCAAATAAACCACTAAAAGCTTTGGAGTATTCCTGATATTTTTAGAGACCAGAATAGGTGCCACCTCTGCCTGCTCTCCATAGGAAAATCTCAGAGCTCTCCTCCAAGAGGCTTCCTGCATCCAGGGACACCACTGGAGCTGCAGACAGCTGTGGTTCTTTGGTGGGAAAGCTGTTTTGGTGAAATCAAGCAGAGAAAGCCAAGCACTCTTACCTGAGCACTGACATTCTGGTTGAAAGCTTGTCTCAGCACTTGGTTGAGGCCTTTTCTCACACTCTCCCTGAAGGCATTGCTGATCATCATCCTCCTTGTGTTCAGAAACAGAACTGTGGAGCAACAAAAGCCACAGGATGGTTTGACACATCACCACGCTCTTGTTTGCTTTCTTTAATTGTTTTTCATTGGGCTGGCTGTGCAGGGATCATCAAAGCAGCCTGGATTAGCAGCAGCTCCAAAGACAAGAACTGCAGGGGCTCAGCAGCTCCTGAGTTCCCTATTCATCCCATGGCAATGGCCCATTGTTTCCATGATTCCAGAGCAAGGTCTAACAAATGCAATTTCATTAGCAGCAACAACAAGGCTTTGCCATGTTGCCTCTCCAAGGAGGCATGAGGCCACTCACTGCCTGAGGACAGACTGGCACAGCATTCCCAGGGGACTGAACCAGAGCTGCACAGGCAGGCTTCACATCTTCATGGCCAGTTATATAAAGCAAATCTGCTGCTCCACTGCTGCAATTATTTTCTATTTAGAAAGCATCTCTATGCTTTCTTTAATAAAACTATCACTATCTTCTTATTTTTCTCTTATAATTTTCAGGAAGATCTTTTTAGCTGTGCTTGAGTGCTTTCAATCATATACTGTACACAAGCTACTTTTATCTTTAGAAAGAGCTATTGTACTCATCATGCTACCAATGAGGATATTTAGCAGCTAACAAACACACCTCAGGTCCAAAAGCTGCTTATATCACTGTAGCCTGCATCATGCAAGGTCACAATCTCTTTTCTGCACCTATTCTTTGCTGAGATCTCCCAGACACACACATCTTCTGGTACTGTGCTGCCATAAGGAGTCCATGAGGAGCCTGGGCAAGGTACCTCTCCAGGCCCCTTTAATTCAGAGTTCTTACAGCTAAGGAGAAGATGCCCATGAAAAAGCAGCCAGAGCCAGAAGCAGCACTGTTCACATGGAAAACTCAAAATCCTCCCATTTCAAAGTGTGCAACTCTAAATGCTAAACATAATTTTCAAATGGATCTGTACTGATAGAATAAGGTGTTCATACTAGAAAAGAATTAGGGTTTTGTGGATAAACAGGGCTGAGGACCAAGGCAGGTCACTGCAACTGTCCTCTCCAGCAGCACAGACTCCTCACTGCAAAGCAGGCACCAAACCATCCCAGCTTACAGGGCTGTCCCACCACTGCAGGTGGTCCCACAGTGACCCCTGAATCCACAGCACCTGATCTCACCACTTCATTTGACACACTCATGTCAAAACCCAGCCACAAGCAAAGCCAACACCATTTCCAACTAACAACCCTGCCCGTACCCATCTGATTTGCCAGCACAGCGGATCAATCACTGCTGCCCCACATTCCTGGACACTGGGGTGTGTGTCTCACACCTCACAGACACAAGGGAGCCCTTCAGCAGAGGCTGCACGTACCTGTTTTCACCATCATGTTGGCAGAGAGCCGGCAATCCAGGGAGGGAGCTGCCGTCATGTTAGCGAAAGCAGCGGCTGCCGTGGCGCCGGGAGGAGCAGGGCTGAGTTCCACGGCAGGAGGGGGGAGCCTAGTTGTTTTCGCTGATGCTGTAATAGATGTCAAAGCTGCTGTCATTGTCAGTGGGGATGGGGTTGGCCTTTTGGTGATGTCTGAGCTCGGGAACTTCTGGGTGTCAGTTACTGTTGTTTCTATCTGCCTTGGTACGTGGGCTGTGGGTGCGAGTGTGGAAGCTGTGGCCGTGCTGCTCTTGGGGGTTATGAGCAGAGCTGGAGTGTCCAGAGGTGAGGCAGTCACATTTCTTGTTGCAAAAGGAAAATCTGCCTGTGTTCCTACTGAGCTTGGATCCAGTGCCAGTTTTGTGGCAGTGTTATTTTTTGTTAGTGTCAGGATTGGTGTGCTTAAAGCCATCACGGATGGCAAAGGGGTGTTTTCAGTGCCTAGAGAAAAGAAGGAAGAAGCTGGCACTGGTGAAGCTGGAGATGATTTTCTTGTTAGTGGTTTTGCTTCTGAAGTTTCTACTGTAGGTATTGCACCAGAAGATACTCCAGATAACACTGCAAGAACAGAATGGGTAAAGTTGGTTGTTGGCAAAAAAGGAGACTCTATCTATGTTGGTGATGCATGGACAGAAGTTATGATGACTTGACTGCAGAGCACTGGTGGTAGGGGTTTGCAATGGGATGCCCTTGGTAGCTTTATTAGATATGTTATTTAGATCTAGACTATGACTTGTAGCACTTGTGTCCCACTCCTCCTCACTGAATGTGGCTGGATATTTATCAGCCGTAAAGAAATAACCAGGGGACTCAACTGGTTGTCTGCAAATTCCAGAAAATTCCCAGAACCAGTGTCTTCTCAGATCAAACTATTCAAGAGAGTTGGGAGAGAGTTGAGCCTTCTTAACCAGAAGGCTTGGTGACAGGGAAGGAGGACTAGGCTGGCAGTGTGCTGAGGGTGACACTGCTTCTCTTTGGGGCTGAAGTAGTCAAGCTGCCAGTGAGCTGAAAAACCAACACTGCTGCTGTGCCTGTTTCCATCAGTAATCTTTCCAGCATCATTTGTTTGGGATTCTAGAGAGCTAGGGAGAGCACCTGTAGCATTAACAGGAGGCACATGGAAATGGAGAGGTTCTTTCTCATGTATACTGATAGGAACTTCAACATGGAAGAAATCAGCAATGTTTTCGGCCGTGTTTCCATGCATTTTTTTGCAGAGTGTCAGGCATTGTCAATGCAATAGCGATGGATGAATACTGAACGGGAGATGTTTTCAGCGCAAGAGCATCTACATCAAATTCTGAAAAGTTATTCTTTTCAGGAAAGGGTAAATCTGAAATGTTTTGACTATAGGATGTATATGTATAATTTGCTGAAGGGGTGGAGAAGAGAGGCTGCTGATTTGTATTAATTTTGTTTTGCAGACTTGACACTACTGAGTATGGTGCATAGCACTCATCTTCCATTGGAAAACTACTTGGAGCAACTTCCCTTTTTTCCTTTCAAACTGAAGTTTTTACCGAAGGAATACTAATGCCAGCTGCAGACAGCAACGCTTTATTGGTCCACATAGAAGCTGAAGTTACAACTTCAGGAAGGCTGACAGGATCTAAATTGCTTTCAGAGCCTGCATTCAAAATCCTGGAAGAGCCAGAACTGTGGCTGCCCATCACTGTTGTCAAGGAAACAATGATGGCAGTGTACCCCACGCTGGAGGCATGACAGAGGCCAGTGGCTTTTTAGCAACTGAATGCAAAGCCTGACCAGAGGTTAAATTATTTAAAGTTCTTGGAGATGAATATTCTGCGTGTGGCTTCACATGAGTGGTTATTCCCATACTTCTGTCTTCATTTGTGGTTACATCTGAACTTTCTGCATCTCCAGGTGGAAGATGTGCAGTCACAAAAGCAGTAGTGGCAGAAGTATTTGTGATAGCAGGTTCAGGTTTGGAAAGGCATACAGGGGAAGTAATTAATGGCACTGCAGCTAGATCAAGAGTCATCATGGCCATCTCCAAAACAGTGTCTAGTATCCTTGATCCTGTGAGGAGTGCACAGATTTGGATACCTGGAGAAACTTTGAGAAGCTGAGTTCCATAACACAGAACATCATTAGCATTAAAGTTCACGGACATCTTTGCTGTCACTCCTCTTGTGAAAGGCTGTTGAGCCGTCCTTGCCACAGGAAAGCCACCAGGATTTGGGAGAGCAGGGCCGAAGCAGCTGGGAGTCTCATGCTATTTGCCTGCTAAGTTCCATCAGTCCAATTTCTGCAAAATTCTGATTCAGAGGCAGCAGGAGGAGGGATCTGCAGCCTGTCCTGGTTGGCTGCTGCCACCCTGGGACTGGCTGTGCGTGCTGCCCCAGTAAACACCTCGTTTGTCTCCATTAGCAAGGGAGACCTTGGGCTTGTTGGAGAGGAGTGTGCTGCATTTCTAAAGAGAAAATCTGTTTTGCTTCTAAATTCTCCTACTGGCAGCACTGCACTGCGAGCGTGCTTTGCATCTGGAAAAAGCGATATTGGCAGTAAAAGGGAGGACTCTGTGCTCAGCTAGAGACCTCAGCCGAGCTCTTGAAGGCTGATGACATGAAAGGTGCAGGGTGAGAGGCTGTAGTGGAATTAGTCAGTGCTGTGAAAGACTGAGGGTGACTCATTGGCGGTGTTGGATGTGGAGTACCCGCAGCATGGAAGACTGATGTGGGAACAGCTGCTTTATCCTGAAAAACTGATGATGACAGAAGAGGGGTACCACTGATTGTGCCAGTCAGTGCTGCCCTAAATGTCTACTTCTATCCCAGTAGAAGAGACATTTTACATGCTCTCACCAAGGAACCATGACAAACTTTTAGAAATTACTGTCAGGGAAGACTGATTCTTTTTTACCCAGGAATATCAGAATATACAGATGACAACGAGGTCCTTTCCAAAGGAAACCCTTTTCCCACTAACTCTGTGAAATGCACTGTGGTTGATCCAATTAAAAGCATGGCCCCCATAAACAAGGTGGGACCCTCCTGTGATTCACCACACTGGAATGCACCACGCTTAGAGCACTATTCCTGCTTTCACTAACCTGTGAGCTAGCTGAATCTGTGCTGAAGAAACCTTCAGGATCTGCAGACAAAGGCACTTGGATGGGCAGTACAGCTGGTTTAGAAAAGTTAATGGCATGAGGTGACTGGATTATCAATGAGGAGAATGATGGTGATGGAACAGCGGCAAGCATGTCTGATCCTGATGTGCTTTCTCTGCAAATGGAGGGTGGTTTCTAATGGCACTGGCTGGGATGGCACAGCTGTACCCAAATGTGTCACTGGTGGTGTGGTGGGCAATGTGGCAAACATACCAAGCTGAGGCAAACCTGTTAGAGCAGCTGTGTCATCTGCATCGTGAGGCGACGGCCTCAGCGGCGACTCGGCCGAGACCTCAGCGGGTTCCTGGGGTGCACTGCTCCCACTGCCCTGGTACAGGGAGGGTGACAGGTGCATCTGATCCAAAGTCCTGGCACGGGCGCCAGTCAGCGTTGTTCTGATCATCTGAAGCAAGTCTGCGTTCTCCAAAGTCTGTCCCAGGGAATGATCAGCTATTGAGGGGGTCTTGGTTTCTGTGGAAGGCCATGTTGGTGATAGTATAGATCTCCAGTTAGGAAAAGATCCTGTAGAAGGAGCATCGTTGACATGCTGTTGCCTGACACCTGTAAAATAATAAGGAAAATTAGCATATTCTTCCCCAAAATGAAGAGTTATCTTGTTGCTACAAATCCCAACACAAAATGCATTAAGTTTGGTAAAACAAGTGAATTTTTTTGTTGATGTTTTCAGAGTGCATAAAAATTCAGAGAACATTTACCAAAAAAAAAAAAAAAACCAACAACAAACCACAAACATGAAACCCAGTGAAAGGTTCAACACAACAGATTTTAAACCCCTCAACTTCTTTCATCTGACAGAAGAATAAGGAAAGCTGCCTTAGCCATGCTATTCCAAAATCCTACTTTTACCAGGGAGGTCTCAACATACTAAAAGACACATCCCTGAGCCTGGGACAGTTCTTGAGGTTATCATGAGTCACCCTGTGTCAAAACGCTGTGTGAGAAGATGGGTTTAGAAGCAGTGCAGAAAGGGAATGGGTTTTGACAAGCAAACTTCACTGCCTTGGCATGCAGTCTGACATGGGAATAGAGTCAGCACTGGCTGTGTTCCTGCAGGATGCATCTGGAGGTGCTCATCCTGCCAGCTCTAATAATGTGTGCAATTACAGGCACAAAAGGGAGAAAATAAAACAGGGATGAACAAGAGGAGAGGGGGGAAGATCCAAAACAAAATAGGACATTAAACACTTCTTTTTTTGACATGTGCAGATGCTCAACACATCATTTCAAACACCAGTTTACTCTGCATTCAACACCATAATGTTCCTAGGCTTTGTTTTCTTGAAATGATTACAGTTATCCTGAAATCACAGAATGGGAACACTCACATTTGTACTAATTCAAAGATTAAGATTCACTCAAGGGTAAAATTTAAGGTGGTGGGGTTTCTTTTTCCCTTCCCCCATGTCAAAACAATAGATCAAACCTTAGTCCTAGCCCTTGGTACCATGCCAATCTGTGTCCCCTTGCATAGCCAAGCAGAGGGAAAACATGGAGCTAAATCCTGCCCTCCAGCTGCAGCACATCTGGATCAGACACAGGGGATGCCAACCTCCTCCACAGCCCTGTGAATAACCCAACATAATGGTGTGGAAAAGCAAGCAGAGCAGATCTTGAGACACATAAAATGGGCTGGACACTGGCTCCAGCCACCCAAGAACCCAAGGGTCAGCAGAGCCAACAGCACCAACTGGGATCAGCCCACATGGACAGGAGCCAGCAGCAGGAGATCTTCCAGCACAAGGGAGGAGAATGGGTCATGCTGCACCTATCTGAATCTAAGTTTCTTTCTTTCTACAGTTTTCTTTCCTCATAAGTTTTTACACCACCATCCTCCATATGCACAGGCCACAGTACTTGATTGGAGACCAGCTCCTTCAGGCTCCTGTGTGCATTCCACAGAAATGTGCTGGAATTATGTTCAGCACTTTCTCTCTCTAAAAAAAAAAATAAGAAAACCCAAAACAATGCGAGATCTCCCATTTTATCCCTGTATTTTTATTAAGAGTTTTATTAAGCCATGGTGAAAAACAGCCATTACTATCTCCTTCACTGAGATGCAAGAATAATTATAGTCTCCAGAAGCAACTTGGTTTAGGGAAGCAGCTCCAGGATGGACAACAGAACAGAGCTCTGTCCTCCACACAACCAAAATCCCCAGACCTTCCACTTGACACAGGCTAACTTGTACACAACTGATCTGGAGAAAAGCAAAGGGGGGCAGACATAGGGTTACATATGGAAAGGAGGGATAAGCAGGGGAACAAGGAGCGCAATCCACTTTTATGGAGCTGCTCCAGAAGGTCAGCAGGCTGGACAAGAGGCTGCAGAGTCCACCAGGGAATTTGACCCACCAGGAGAGGTTTGCAGCACAGAAGGGACACTTTTGTACTTGGGCCTTGGCTGCTGATGTGTCCTCAGAGACTGGTGTGGCCTGGTTTCTGATACTCTCCACGCTCCACCCTGTGTTGGAAGGCACATTGTGTTCTAGACTGTGTTTTGGTGGCTTTTCCTTCCTTGTGAGCGTGGCAGACTTTTAACAGAAGGTAAGAAAGAAGATAAGATGAATCTTGCTCAGCTGGAATGGATTCAAACATGTGGAATGGATTGGAATGGATTCAAACATGTGCCTGAAATTAAGAACTAGCTGATGTGCTTTGCAAAACCAGATTTTAGGCAACCTGCAGCTTAAATATCTCTGCTGGTGAAGTCATCATTACCCAACCTGTTGCACCTCTGACTGTCTTGTTTCACCAGAACTGAAAAATGACTGCAAAGCCTTTGTGTGGGATTTCTTATAGCACTTAGTCCTAGAACTAATCTAGCACAAGTCCTAAAGGGGACTTAAGCAAGGCAATGTTTTCTGCTTTTCCAAAACAGCAAAACCTGTCAATCCTCTCACAGACTGCACCATTCTTCACACATTTCTTCACACATTGGTTTAATGAGAATGATTACAAGCAGAGAGACAACATAAACCTGGAAAAAGCATTGAAGTTACCTCATATTGACAAGAAGTGAAGAAAAGTTCAAATATTGCAAAGAAGATAAAACACCAAATAAAAATATCCTCTAGCCACTTCTTTATTCCAGTCCTTCAGTTCTTGTTCCCTCCATTCCCTACCAACTGCCAGCTTCTCTGTTCATGCCCATTAATGAAGTCAAGCTCCAGAGTTACTGAAGCATTAAGAAAATTATACAATATGCTGCAACCTATGAGTGATGCTGGCATTTCACTGCAGCAGATTTTCTTTTATTCTATGCCTATGGAAAGATAATGACTGCCAGCATCTGTTTAAAACTGCCATAAATTCAGCATCCTGGTAGAAACCAGACAGACACAACACATGGAGGTGCAACTGAAGGACGTACTGTGTGCTTGAGAATTGTTAGGATGGCACCAAGCACTACAGCTCCCTACCAAAAACTGTGCAAACCAGGACTGAATCACGGAAAAAAGGGCAGGCAGGAAAACATTGCACTTCTGCATCTATCAACAGCTAAACACACTTGATGAAGGAGGAGACAACCAATTCAAATCAGCAGGAAAGCCACAATGAGAGCTCCCCACAGCATGCACTGTGCATACTGGCACACAGCAGTAGCTGCTCCTCCTGCCTCTAGATTACCTGTTATTCTCTCATATCTCAGCCTACTGATGAACCACTACCTCCAACGGTCCCAAAAATCCATCTAGCAGTAACCTCGTTACAGCAGCCATCACTGATGAGGGACTTTTCCAGTAGCAACAATGAGGAACACTTCCAATATGCCAGAGCAAGAAGTTAAAAATCAGTCCCGTTTGGAGAAAACCATGTTTCCTACATTTATGAGCACTTCTGTGCACACCTCAAGGTGTGATAAGGACCCTCACCTCTCCCCTTTAATAAAGTGAGGGTCCCCATGAGGAAGGTGTGGGATACCATGAGAGCACCCCTCACCTTCTCTTCTCCAAGCTGAGCAAGCCAAGGGACTTCAGCCACTTCCTTCACATCTTGCCCTCAAGGTTTTTCATCACCTTAATCAAGGTCTTTTCCAACCCTCATGATTCTAGGATTCGAGAAGAACAACAAGCCACCTACAAGTATTGCTGAGAGACCCTTTAGCACTTTACCCCACCCTAGCCAGTACCAGATAGGGCTATCCCAGGGCTACACCTGCTCTTTATCTTTAGAACAATGCCGCTAACATACCAAAAAAAGCTTTATTTTTCCTTCTCAAAAGTACAATGCTTCCCACTTATTATTGTTTTACCACAAGAGATTGAGTGCCCAAAGGTCAGATATGACTGGTAGGGGATACAATAAGAAAATTAACAGAATTAACAGAAATTAACAGTAATCTCTGTTACACCAGTGAAAAAATGCACATCCTAATCACAGGGTTCTGCAATTTATTTCCATTGAAGAGCATTGAGCCTACACTATACGATGATAGCACCACTTCAGAGTTTTCCTAATGCTGTCATTTTTTTTCATTAAGAATTTACAAATGGCACAAAAATACAGATTTCGTAAGCCAAAGGATGTGAAATACACTATGAACAAAAATACAAATGCTCAGCAAAGCATTTATAAAAATAGCTATGTAGCATATCAAAATCTTGCTCACTGTACAGAATGGCAAAAACCTATGCCTCCATCATATGTTATCCCAATTTTACATTGATGAGATCATTACATCACAACCTATCTATCCCATACATCTCACTTTGGCATCATTCCACAGGCCTTTGCAGCTTAATTGCACACGTTTTGCAAAACAATTAACTTGTAAGTGTTGCCTAGCCCTGACAACAAGCCAACCCACAAGACACCTGTGCTGAGCCCTGGTTCCCACAGGCCAAGCCATGCCTGCTCCTCTGGTCAGTGTGCTTTGTGCTCATCCTCCAGGAAATCTGCCTGGAGGGCCCACCAGGATCACCCTGGAAGGGAGAACAAAGGTGGTTTCAGCAGCTACCAAACCCACAGCTACTACAGCAAGAAGGGATGGTGGAGAGCCAGAGAAAACTGCAAAAGAGGGAAGGTAAAGAAACCAGAAAACTAAATCCTGTTCTTCACAGGTATCTCATTCATATCCATTTTTTTTCAAGCAGATTCTAGGAAAATTTAAGCAGTTCAACAGACACCTTCTCACATTTGTTTCAGCTGTAACTTTCCCCAGATTAGATCTTGACCTTCCAAACCCAAAATTGTCCTGATGGATGTAAACCCAGATTATTTTACCTACAGCTGAGATTGTTTACATCCTAGCCATTAGAATCCTGGATGCTGAGAATTTTAGAGTTTCTGTGTTGAAAGGCACAGACCCTCAAGAGAACACTGCATTTGATCTGAGACTGTGGAGAAGAATTCCAAAATTGAATTATAGAACTGGGATTGTGGGTGTGGAGTTTGAATAGAAGGGTGTAATGTCACATGGTGGAAAACTCAGAGTTCAAGGTTTTAGACTATGGTAATATACATAAAGCTAAGATGGAGGGTTTAGGGTCAATGGAGGTTTTTATCAGTTTATGTCTACAAGAACCAGACAATAAAAAAGCACCATTACATCCAAACAACACCTTTTTTCCTGTGATCTTAGAAAATTGAAACTGAAAACTATTATTAATTTAGTTTTGACAACCAGGAAAAAATATTTTTTCCTGATACTATCAGAATTCTGTTGGTAAACAGAAATTGAACAGTTTTACCGTGAGGAAAAATCTCTGTGAGGAGGTACCACATTGCACAAGGTTTCCTTCTCAACAAATAAAAGTTTGGACTTTGTAACAAATAATAGAAAAACGTTAGGGCACAATATTTGGTCATTTCAATTGCACTGCCATGTGTTTTTACACATGAAAACCAAAGCAGAAATTTTCTGTTTGGGATGGTGGTGAACTCTCCTTGCCCTCACAATGTAAGTTCCCTTCGGGTCCCAACGCTCCAGCAGCACATCAGGGACAACTTCTTGGCTATCCATTAAAATACAGGGCTGCAAGGAAAATGCCCTTTTTGCCAAGAAAGCTTTTGGCATGGCCTGTCTTGCTGGCTTGCCCAGCCCAAATGTCAGCTGCAGGGATTCAGGAGCTCCACGACTGTCACCAGCCCTGCTCTGGGAAGCCACAGGCTGCTGTGACATGTCCCGAGTGCCAGCCTGGCCTGGGGCTCCAAAATGTCCCTTCTGCCACCTAGGAGGCTCTGCTGGGAGGCTTTAATCTGCTCCAGCAGCAAGAGGGAGGTTTTGAGCAGTGCAATGGATCAGCCAGGGTGAGAAAACCACGCTCTGGTGGCAGTGGGGCCAGCTCTGCCAGCAGTGGTCCCAGCAGCATCATCTGTGGCATTCACTTTTACTGGAAAAATCCTTCATCCAGGATTTTTCTCCTGGGAAGATGAGAAGCCTCAGAGAAAAGGAAAACAATAATTATCTGATTTACTTCTCCTGTGTTTTGCTCCTTTGGAATGTGTTTGGAGATTGTTTACCCACAGGTGATTGTTTCATTGGATTCTGCTGTGATTTGTTTTTACTCTTTGGCCAAACAGTGCCAAGCTGTGTTGGGACACTGGAAAGAGTCACAAGTTTTCATTGTTATCCTTTTAGCCTTCTGTAAGTATCCTCTCTGTATTCTTTAGTATAGTTTACTATGGCATACTTTAATATAATATAGTATCATAAAATAATAAATTAGCCTTCTGAGAACATGGAGTCAGATTCATTATTCCTGCCTTCATCTGGGAGCAACCCAAATACAATAATCATCTGCACATTGGATTCAGAGCAGATGCTCAGCTGGATCCTTAGGTAATGAGAGTGCAAGGGAGGAGGGTTCATCACCACACCACGCCATGGGATAACTGCACAAAGTCACACAGAAACCACAACCTGCAGCAATGGCTTTGAACAATTCAGGCCACATTGTGCCCCAGCCAAATCGCTTGTAGCTATTCCCTTCAGAGCCCTCTGCAATGCATCAAGGTTTTTAAGACATAAATTGTGCTAAATTAAGGAGGAAGAGGCTGAGAAACAGAAAGCCAAGACCACAAGGACTGGATAAAAGAGGGAAGCAGCTGGACTGTAATCAGTCACATACTCTGAGAAGAGCATGCAGAACCCATGGACAAGATGGAGGCTCCAATCAGGAAATGTGTATGCAGCAGTTCTAGAACGTATCAATAGTGCATCATGTAAACAATAAATGGCTTCTGCTTAATCATATTGGCTAGTTGTCCTGATTCCCTGCAAGAACCTGCTCTGAGGGCTCTGCTGAATGTCCCCATGATCATTTCTGCCTGAGCTGATCTGGTTTTTCAAAAGACTGAAGTGAATAAATGATGCATACATTTATGTATTTGTTATTATTTTATGTGTTTGTTATTATTTTAATTAATTTGTAGTGCTTTTTCAGCAACATTTTCAGGATCAATACCTTTGTGAGCCTGGCAGCCTGCTTTAGCATGCTGCTTACCTCTTTATTTGTAAACAGACATTTGCACAAAGCTTTGCAAAGGAATTGTGTTTATTCAGGAAAGTTGCTGTAGACACTGCTAGCATCAGCATTAATGATTTAATGAACAATGTAGCAAAAAAAATTCAAGGTCATTTGGGAGCATACCAACAGCAAAGCTGCCAGTTCTCCTGCTTTTACCTTGAGTTTTACAATATTTGAGAGGCTTTTCACGGGAAAAACAAAAGAAACACCCCAAAAAAAATCTTAAGTAAAACACGCTATATTAGTAGTTGATTTTTCATTCTTTACGTGGAAATTCTGAATTCTTAAAATTGTGGGAGAAAAAAGAAAGCTAAATTGTTTTTAAATGATGTGATTTTTAAGCATATGACATTTTCGCAGGACTGGTTAAAGTTATTTACTTATTTTAAATTTCCAGAGCTATGACAGACTAGAAGGATGGCATCAAATTCTCAAAAAGCATGAGAAGAGTTTTGGGTTGCAAACTCTGATCTTCTTAGGCTCTAGAGTTAGGCAGAGCCTAAGAAGCCAATAATAGTAATAGTAGTACAGCTTTATTATTATATGCAACAAAAATATGTATTTTCTTAACTAGAAGCTACTCCTTTAATAAAGCTTTCAGAATTTAAACTCACCCCCAAAGTCAACACAAAAGGAGACAGCAGAGAGCTCTTCCTAAAAGCCATTTAGATTATTCTCCAAAGGAAAAAAAAATAAAACTATTGTTTGCAGAACTTTCCTAAAGAAACGACAGCACTTCCAAAAGGTTCAACTGTGGGCCAAATTACATAATACAATACATTCTGACATGCTTGTTGAGCAATTGTGAATGTTCCCTTGAGCCAAAAGGCTTTCTGCTCACCAACCCAAGCTCATCTTCAAGGGAACATTTGAGGCCACAGCCCAGGAGCAAAGAAGACCCTCTGGACCAGGAGCAGCTCAGCCAACATCTCCACCCAGAAGGGAGACCCAACCTGGGGCTGCAGGAGGCTAAACCAGGCCACCAACACAAGGATGTGCAGGTACATCCCTACATTCACACGTGTTCCTGATGTGCCTGGGGTGCCACAGCTCAGCAGAGAGGAGGTGACAAACAGGCTGGCAGCACCAGCACCTCCAGCCACTGCTGCTGCTAACTGAGCTCCAGGGTCAGCACCCTCATTCTGATTCATTTCAATTCATTTCAGAGCTCTGGAGTTGCAGTTTGCAGAGGTAACACACATACACAGACACACACACACACACACAAGCTCTGTGAGCTTTTCAGTGCCTATTTCAGGCCAAGATGTGGAGGGCAAGCAGGGAAGCTGTGCCCTGGGGGCAGAGCCTGTTTGGGCTCAGTTGCACTAAGACAACCAGGAGAGAAGTTAATCCTGCCTTAGGAGAGATGCCAGAGGTGCCAAGCTCACAGCATCACCACAAGGACCCAGGTTCCCACCTTGCCTTTTGCTGCTTTCCACTGCCTGTGATGAAGGATAAAGAAATGAAAACCAGGAAAGAAATGTAGGTCAGACACAGAGCTACATTTCTCTGCACAGGGTTCAATATTGCCCCACTGATAATGCTTTCAAAGTACAGAAGTCTGCCCTTAAAAAAGTTAAATATTATATTGAGTTTTAGATTAGAAAGCTTTCAGGTCATACTGAAGAGAGGGTGAGAAAAGAGCAAATGACATATCTATTTTTAAAAAATGCAACAAAATAATCAAATCCAAATTCCATTTTCTCTTCAATATCTGCACCAAATAACCAGTGTTTATCCATCCTGGTATACAATGTGATTTTTGAGCCCAAAAAACTGCAGTCTATTGCACAGGCCCAAAAGGGAGAAAGGTTAAAATACTGAATATATGAATGGCCCAATAGACAAATATTGAGTTGAAATGTTGGGCCATTCTTCTTTGGAGGGGAATCCTCCTTATGACCATGAATGGGACTGCAAACAGAAGATGTTGCTGGAAAACAGTCCACATAAAATGCATGTTTTTTCTTAGATTAGAAAAACTCTATTCTGGAGCAGGATAGACAGCACTGAAGGCAAGGGACAGCACTGAAAGTGGCTTTAAAAGGCTTTGGAATTTTCCTCTCTCCCCACTTAAAAAGGACAGAAACTAGGGAAAAAGTCTTATACACAACACATCATTCTTCCTTACGTATAGACTTTTCAAAAATTACTCATTTTAAAGCAATCCCTTAAAAAAAAAATCTGATTTTATTTTTTTTTTTTAGTTCAATATTGCCCTTTGATTCCTACCTTTTACAAATGTAGCAAAGGCCCAGTCTCAAAAAGGGAAAAACACTCTCATGTGAGAAACTTTCAGCTTCCAGGAAGCAGCCAGAGAACATCCTGAGGTCAAGCCAGGATGACAGGCAGCAATTAAATTCTCCTGAACAACAAATCAACCTGCAACTTTGCTATGACCTGCTCTGGGTGTTCAACACAAAGTGCAATATCCTTTACACATTAATGAACTGTGCATATCAACTAGCTAATTAATTCTTAAGCTCCTTGTCTGTTCTACAGTAAACAGAGACTTGGCTCAGGCTAGAAACTATCATGAAGCTGTTTAAAAGTTATTTCTATTTCCTATGACTTTCACTGTGTACAGTCCATTAGTCTTTATTTTCAGGGTCTTTGCTGCATAAAAGTGTCAATAGCTCAGGTTTTTAACAATATGTTGCCTCATTCCCTTTTCTCACATCTTAGAAACAAATGCAAATATTTATCTCTACTGTCCAAAACAAAAAAATCAACCACACTCATGGACAGAGGACAAGAGGTAAAAGCAGCAAGGGAGAGCCCAGTCACTGGTGGCAAAAATGCTAAAAAACTGCCCAGTCAAATCTCACTTTCCAGTCCAAAATCCAGAAGAAACATGGCACAGATGCAAATATTTGATAATTGCTTTTAAATCTGAAAAATCAGTAGGAACCTTGGCCAACTGTGGGGTTCCCAAAAATGCTGCAGAATTACTTTAGCTCCCAGCCCAGCTGCAGGGATCTCCTCTGGGAGCAATGAACACTCAAACCACCACCAGGACAAGGTGCCTGCACCTGCTCCTCACCTATTTCCTGCAAAAATGATGGATCTGTCTGAATCATTTGGGATTTTAATTCCCAGGTATCCAAGCAGCAAACCCAAAACTCAGGAAGAGCCAAACAGAGGGATAAAGCAGGTGGATGCACTCAAAGGCAGCATCTCTGTGCTTGCATTGGCTGCCTAAGCACAAAAATATCACCACTAAAGGGTGATGTGGTGTGAAAAAGTTGATTCTTCTCCCTGAGATAAAGGCATTAGCATTTTCTGTCAGATCATTAGACAACATCTTCCCTGTGAAATGACAGGAGCCCTAAAAAAACCATTTTAAAAAGCAGGATCTCTGCTACAGGGCCAACAATATTCTACTAATAGCTGAAGTCACTTTTAATTGTAAATGGTTAACCATTATCCAGTGACCAGCTTTCTCAAAAGTCAGACACTGCCTGGAAGAAAGGGCATTATTAGAAAGAAAACATGATGCCATTTCCAGATGGTGAAAAGCACTGCACAAGTTGGTGGGTCTCCTAATTTATATCTCCAAGGTACAGGAGAAAGATTTGAGGCTTTTAAATAGAGAGTGACTAAAAGACTCCCTCTGAAAAGTTCAAAACAAAACCAAATAAGATGCATTTTTCCCTCCACAGTTACATGAGTTTCTTGGCTGCCTTCTGCTGTGCTTGCTTATGGAACTCACATGCTCCATCACACTAAATGGCAAACATGGCTCTGGTAGGACAAAAATCAAAAATCTTCCCCTCAGATCCCCAGCTGAACCCCATCTTTTTAACTTCTAGCTTAACTCAGAACTAAACCCCCAAAAATCCCATCTCTGTGACCCACTTTGGGTACTGCCACGATATTTCTCGTCACTTGATTGCTGCTCTTTTTTGCTAAAGTTTCAGAAGATTCTGTTCTCCAAAAATTTCTGGGAGCTATTTCTAAAAACAGCCTCCAACAAAAGCAGACCCTAATTTCTTCCCAGCCACTCAGTTAATCTTTAGGGACATGCACAGTCACTTCTAACAAAAGGAGAAAGACGATGCCATACTCAGACAGGCTTTTCCTTTGTACACACACTGTGGAAACATTTTGCATTCATGTCAGTATAACTGAATATCTGGATTTTAAAGCCCTCAGCCAAACTAGGATTTTAGGAGCTTTATTGCTACACTGTCAAACACATGCACTATATAGTATTTAAGAAGGTTTTCCATTAATCTGCTCTATGCTGGTATTGTTATTGAAATGAGCTCATTCAAATGAGATCGGGATAACCAGAGGAACTAAAGAATACAGGTTATTTCTTAAAAATTAAAGAGATATATGAAGGAAGAAGGTGCTAAAACTTTCAGGTCATGCAGCCATTTATTACTCATTTTACTCAGTTAAGAGTTTAATCAGTCAAAGGATCAGCATTACAATCCAAGTACCTGATGCTACAAAAAAGCAACCCTGACCATCCAAGACTTTGCTCCAGAAGGTGAAGGCAAAAGCTTCTTCCCACAACTTTCCTGACATGTGACATATTGCACAAACCAGGGCAGAGCATCAGCAAATTTCTCAAGTCAGATTTATGGCACTTCAGGTACCCTTTCAACACATGCTCTTCCTCACTGTCGAGATTTACTGGCCTGGATGTCAGAAAACATCTCGGGAACGGGGAGTGCAAACACAGAGGCGACACACCACACACATGGGAAGAAATTTTCATCCAAAGGTTGCTGCCTTTCTGTCATCAATCAGGACACTGGTGACTTCATGGGTGAGCCATAAACTAAAGCTGTGAGTACAGTAAAGAGTTACAGTGTGGATGCAGGACATGAAAAAATCAGAAGATGCCCATTACAATTTCACCAGCAGGAAAAAAAAAAGTATCTAAATTATTTTTTTCAAATATTTATTTGCCTCAGGTGCATGTACCTGATGATTTTCAAAATTCTCCCAATGAAAGGTGCTTCTTTGCCACCTTTTCCTCCAGGGTCCTCTCCTTCCCTGCAAGCCCCAAGAGGAGCATGAGCTGTGGGACCTGCCCTGCTCCCCAGCAGCTCTCACACCACACCTATTGTAGTTTTCCTGTCCTCCTGGCACTCTCCAAGGGTCCCAGGCAGGAGTTTACAAAGAACTGGAGTTCCCTGGGGCAAAGTTAGCCACAGGGAAAGTCTGGTTTGCACAGTGCCAAAGGCGCTGCCTTGAAAGAGCAAAGCAGCTGAGGGGTGGGGGGGGGAAAGCTGAAAAATCAAGACAGCTTCTGGTTTCACAATTAGCTAAGACCAGATCAGAGCTGAGCAGCAGAAGGAAAGCCCAAAATGCTCCTTTGCAGCTCTGTAACATGGTGAACATCACTCTTCCAAGCTCACCCTGCTGGAGACTCCTCCGGCCCCACAAGGACAGGGACGCAACTTGTCCCTACCTCAATATCTGGGCTCAAAGACAGGTGCTATTCTGAATTACCTTAAACTGGAGCCAAATGATTTCTGCAGGAAAGGGCAGAAATGAGATTGTAAATTATGGTCATAGTCTAGAGATTTGTCTTGTTGGCTTTCCCATTAATTTCTTTTCCATGGTTTTACCAAAAGCAATCTGAATCTTAAGAAAAGACTAACAATTCATTTCATTCTTCACTGGCTGTTGCTTTTTCATTAGCAGGTGGTGCCTAAAAGAGTACAGGGAATGTTACCAGAATTCCAATTAAAAATCAAATAACAGCCATTTCCTACAAAGATTTGTCATCTCAGAAGTTGCCATTTCAAAGTCATAAATATGTTTCAGTCACATCCCCTTCCTGCCAACCACGGGGCACCATATTTCTCAACCAAAAGCTTCTTTTACTGCATCAGTTATTTAAAACTCTGCCTAGAAACATTAAAATGCTGACAATAACAAAAATACATTTTGACAACAGAAGGCAGTATTTTACATGACTTAATAGCATCAATCACAGGACCTCAGTTGGCAGCTATCACAATGAGCCCGCACTGTTATGAAATAAGATGGTTCATTGGCAGTGCAAAATTTAGCTAGAAGCTAAAAAATTAATGCCACGCATTTATCCCCATCACAAAGAAACAATGGATTAGAAAGGGAGCCTGCACTGCAGGGTGAGCCAGGATGGGATTAAACTCTGGCTCCCTGTGTGTGACTTGTTGTGTTCTACCATGAAGGCACAATTCTCTTATCTTCTCAGCAAGGCCTTGCACAGCAGCATTTGCACAAACTGGTTCCTAAACATTTGTTTAGGAGAGATCTCTTTAAATGGAAATACAGTCGGCTTTCTTCTCAGTCACCGAATTATTTTATGGTTTTTTTTTTTAGTTATTTACATAAATACATTCCAGCCTACTGCACACATGGCAAATCTAATCCCCATTTCCCTGAACCCACTGAACCACTTGAGTTTTAGTAAAGCTCATCTTAACTGCAGTCACTTAATCCCATCTCATATCCAAGGAAGGGACTGGAAGTGCTAAAATATCTTGGCTCCTGTTTTTAAAACCTATCCTTTCTAAGAATAAAGGCCCATCTGTTGATCTGGCAGCATTTTGATCCTGCTTTTCACAGCTGCAAACAGCTGCAAGAGCAGCAGGGCAGGGATGAATCACACCTGCTGCTTCAGCACTCAGATCCAGACAGCTCTGGAAAGTTTGGCATAAAATTATGCCAGAAATCAGCAATTGTTTCTATCTTGTTATTATTTTTTACCCTTTTATTTTTTCTCCTTAGTTTTGGTCCCCAGTTTTTCAAGGGACCCAAGGCTATTGAGGAAAGGAAAGCAGAAATGAGATTTCTGGGAAATCACCCAGCAGCACACCCAGACAAAAGAGGTGCAAAAGCAAAGGAAATGGATAATCCTACAAGCAAGTCTTACTTTCTGAATTCCAATGAGAAATAAATTAATTTTCATTGAAATCCCCCCCCCCCCCCCCCCTTTTTACAAGTCTTTTTGTAAGCTATTCTGTTAATTACTTTCATTCTCAGGTAGGAATGAAATGAGATAGGTGAAGAATCAGTAATGAAATGTACTATATACCTGCAAGTAATCTAGCCAGAAAAAAACAATTCCCAATTTAAATCTGATACTCAGTAGATCAAAATTGAGTAGATTACAGGCAACAGGTTAAAATGAGAGACTGCACCTCTGCTGAGGCAAATTCAGGAAATTCAATTTACCAGAATGGATGTAGTACAACAACTGCAACTGTCAGCATCAAAGTCTTTGAAATTTCTTGGCACTATCACATGAAAAAATAAATCTCCAGGAACTTTATTTAATTGTGGATGCCCATTAGTCACGCTGTCACACTGCCCTTGGTACCACACAACATGCCTGGAGGTATTGCATTCCAGTTATCCAAGAACTACCACAGCCAGCTAAGTGAAAACAACATTTGGGAGATAAAAAATATCTGCCAGTGGTTCCCCTCAGCGTGGCAAAGGGCTCCAAGGTTAAAAATATATTGGTATATTTAGTGTTCTGTAAGAGCTCAGGCATCCTGCACTGATTCAGCCTCTGAGCTGACCTGAGCCACGTTTGCTGAGGGGTTTGGAGGAAGAGCCACCAGTGATTTAACTACAAAATCAGTTCTTGCTGGGCCACTGTTTCTCCAGGAAAAAGTGGTCTCTAAGCAGAGACAAATAAATCATGGGGTAAGGTGTCACAGACATCTTTTATGAAAAATCCTTTCCTTAGGAGTTTTCCTCCTGAGAAGCTGAGAGGCCTCAGGAACAAAACGTAAACAATGATTATCTGCTGCTGTGGAATGCAACAGGTGCATCTGTGATTGGCCCATGTTGGATGTTTGTAATTAATGGCCAATCACAGTCAGCTGGCTCGGACTCTCTGGTCAGTCACAAACCTTTGTTATTCATTCCTTTTCTATTCTTAGCCAGCCTTCTGATGAAATCCTTTCTATTCCTTTAGTATAGTTTTAATGTAATATATATAATAAAATAATAAATCAGCCTTCTGAAACATGGAGTCAGATCCTCATCTCTTCCCTCAACCTGAGACCCCTGTGAACACCGTCACAGTAAGGTTTGCACCAATGCTGAGAATAATGTTGCTCCCTGCTTGCAAGAAACAATGCCAAAAACAAAAGCACACCATTTAGCCAAATATCCTTAAGATAATACCACTCCCTTGGAAAAACAGGCAGAGGAAGAATCTGTGTTTAGTGATCAATGACCTGCTGCTTGGCTACAAACTACCTCACAATTTAGCAAGCAGGATTCTCTGCAGACAAGCCATTCCTTTTTTTAAAAAATGAGAAAAGAAACACCATTACAGTTTTAGGTAGATAATTAATAATGTTGCTTTTGATTTTTTATTATATATTGAATAATATAGACAGAGTTGCTTAGGTAAACTGCAATGCAACCTCATCAACATCCAGGTGAGTCAAAGCATCACCAAGAAGTTTCTACCCAAAATATCAAGTATCTTCTTTAACTGAGCACCCAAACATTATTTTCCTGTGGCCTCTGATTTTCCCTTTTTACCTTCCCTGTTCTCTCTGGAAGGGTTTCAGACCCAGCTTTGCCTGCCAGGCCTCCAAGGAGAGCTGCTCTGAACCACAAACCCCACCAAGGCACAAGTTTGGAGCAGTGGTTTGGACACTTGTACCAAACCCCCTCTCGCTGCAAATCATCTCCCTGCTGGGGCAAATCCCATCCCCACGTTCACCCACCATTCCTGACTCATGGACACGCTCCCTCAGAAAGGATGTGTAGGTCTCTGCAGTGCTCTCCATGAAGATATTTATTCTCTCTGTGGGAAGGAGGAGGTTGTACAGAAGCATCACTGAATCCTGCGCCCAACCAGCCTCCCTTCCTTCCCCCCATATTCCCAAAGCTTGCAGGGACCAGGCTGGAACACAGAGCGACAGTGCTGTGTGACATGTCAGAGGGAAACTGCCCAGAGCCTGCCCCTTCTTTCTGCAGTTTTAGTTATTTATAGCAACATTTGCAAACTCGGTGGGCTAAATTCCAGAGCAACCTGTTTTCCAGAGCTGTGCATCTGCTCATTACCCAGGGATCAAAGATTTCAAGAATCATTTACAAAGACAGCTAAATTTGTGATTCCTGTCCTCAAACAAGACCCCCTAAATGCCTGCATTTCAGCTATTTGGCCTAAAGTATATTTGCTGCTGAGCAGAGGCACATTAACTTACAAGAAAATGAAAATATAAGGAGAGGAAGCTAAAATTAACAAGATTGCGTTCCTGTGGGGTTTCTTCTCACCTCCCTCTGCAATGAGTTCACTAAACAGTAATTTAAAATTCCATGCATTAAAGATTTACATGGTGGCTTGGTCTTCTGCAATACATAAACACTTTAACACAATATGAAGGATCCTCAGAGATCTGTCACAGTTTTGGGGCTCTGGAAGTTCTTTATGGGGTTTATGTATATGCACAAACAGACACATACACACACATACTTTTACACACATACTCAAAAAGAGGCTCAGTTCGCAAGCTTCTCATCAGCTGAAGTGCCTGAAAATAATTTCATAAACATCTAATAAGCACTTGGCATTTACAAGCTGCCAGGCACACGGCAATCAACATTTTCATGCAGAGTCTGGACATCTGCCCTCTGTGATCTGCCCTCTCTACAATTAAAAGTAAATTCAAAATAAATTTTAGGCATACAAATTTATATACTTAAAAATTTAGGTATAAAAATTTATTTAGGTATAAAATTTTATTAAAAATTTAGGTATAAAAATTTATGATTTAAAATCACCTCTTCTTTTCAAGGTGATTTTATGGGGTTTTTTTACCCTAGAAAAAGTCTTGGAGGCATTACTACTTTGGGCAGATAACTAAGTATTTTTAAGAAAAGGAAATTTTAACACTAAGTGCCACTTTTTGGAAATAAATGCATCTGATTTCCAAGCATATGCTGGTCTAAATAGTATTAGAATTGAAATAAAGGCAGAAAAAAAATCTCAGAGAATTATTCCAATCCAGATGACGAAAATAGAAAAGAATTTTTAATTGAACTATTTAAAATTAAATAAAAAGCAGGTAAAAAAATATAACCAAACAAAAAAATCAACTTTCAAGGAAATATTCCTGAACTCACTGAAACCTCTCTCCACTCCCCTCCACAGAGGAGAGAAACTCCAACAAAGGGTTCAGATAAGGTCTGGGGGAGATATCCCCAAAATATCATCCCAGGCAAAACAGGCTCCAATTAGAGGTATTAACTGAATTTATTACTGACAAAAGCTGAGCAGGATAATGAGAAGTAAAAAAAAAATCTTTACAAACTCCTTCCCTTCACCCTTCCCTCCTTCCTTCACAGAAGGACAAACACTTATTTCTATATCTAAACTCTCTGACTAGGATGCTCATTCCAGATACAATTTACTAAAAAACCACAAAGCATGAAAACAGATGTGTTTGTTCACCAGAAATAAAAGCAGATCATTCTTCAAAAAGCTGAGAGAAAACAAATATTTTTATTTCTGTCGGTAACATGACAAATTTGCTGCATTTCCAATGAGACCAAGAACAACCTTTTCTACACACAGAGAGGCAAGATCTCAACAAGCATTCACCCAGAACTAATGTCACAGTACCAACTCCCAGGGGCTGCTCATTAAAATATCACAGCACCAACAGAGAGGGCATAAAACACACAATTTCCTAAATTCTTCAAATGCCAGCAAGATGAAGAAATGCCTCTCAGGATCTCACTCAAGAGAAAAAGGAGCTGCAGCTGGAACACCAACAGGACAGGGTTTGTTTCCACTCTGCTGACCCCACATGACCTTGCATCATCCTGGATCCTTTGCTTGAATTTGGATCCAGCCTTGATATTTAGATCCAGCCTTGATATATGGAGCCTGTGCCAGTCCTGAGCTGGTTTCCATGTCCATGGCCAAGCTTGCTGAGGATTCAGCAGGGGAAGGGGGACAATTCCCCTGCCTACCTATCCAAACACCTCTTTTCCTTTTCCTAACTTAATAAGATAATTATTTTACCCAGGACCACATGAGGGCAAAAAATAATATTGTCTTCTTTACCTGGCAAGGAGAGAGCCTCTGGAGCCCAAACACACCTTTACAGAGCACTGCACCCCTGCAGCAATCAGCCCTGCTCATTCTGCCAGCTTTAAGAGCCTTTCTGCTTGTGTTCTGTGATGTGCTGCTCTGTATGCTCTCCAGTGCAGGTTTTGATTAACTTTACAACCAATACTGTGCCATGAGTGAAGTCACAGCTGGACAACTCACGTGGCTCTAGAGAGAAACATTTTGGAGCTCTTTTCCCTTGTCACAGCATCTGCTTCACCCTGCAATGGCCTTTTTTTTTTTTTTTTCCCTGCTCATTCATGCTGCAAAACAAATTTCTCCTCCAGGACAGGCACTTTTCCAGCCTGAAATGCTACATATGCTGCTGAAGCAGCCTCAGAAGCCCTCCAGTGAGCTGTCAGGTTGGGGGTCCCACACCCCAGCAGGAGTCAATCAGCCAGAAACCCGGAGAGAAAGCAGTCAGCAAAATCAGGTCACACCAATGAAACCTTGCCTTTACTCCAGCTCTGGTCCTCACAACCTGATCTCTTCAATCCAGCAGCAAATCCAGCCTTTACTAAAACCAGGCCATTTATTTGGGGGAAGAAGTTATGGGAGGGGATGGGCTGGAGGTGAATCCTCCTCAGGGGGCAACTCACCTTCCTGCCTCAATGAAGCTCACTAATAGGTTTAGGAGGTGTTATTAAAAAGATTTTCTGTGTGAGGGATTTTCTTTATAATCCACAGTCCCAGGGCACAGAGAAAACACACTTTTCCAATTAGTTAATCGCCATTATTTTATTTTTCAAGTCACCTAAGAAGCCACAGGACAATAAAAATCTGCATTTAATGAGTCATTTATGCTCACACACCTGCTTCTACAGAGCACACCAAAACGACATCAAAGGGATCTGTAAGAGTCAGAAGCCCAATTTTCCTCTGATTCAAGACAAAGAGAATTCACAGGTCTGACCTCTAGGTACTGAGATGGTAAAATACATTTATATTTATCACCTGCCATTCTTTGTTTGCTCATCAAAAGCTAGTATCAGTCCAAGAGCAAAGTGATACCATCTACAAGACTGTATTTTCTCCTAAATGGCAATACAATTTTTTTAAATTTATTCAAAAGCAAAAGTAATTCACATATTTCTTGCACATCTTACCATGGATCCACAGACAACTGCAGATTGACACATCCTGAGAAAAACACCTCAAATTCCTCAAAAAAAAAATCAGGAAAATAAGTAAAGCATATCAAAAATAAAAAAATTGTTAAAACTTGGTTATTTCTTTACAGTTTACCAGGCATGAAGCCCACCGACTCACAAGGCAGAAGTAAGATTCTTTTCCCACCATCATGGATACGTGCTCATGATTCCATAGCAAATTAAAAGCAATTTAAAAATCATCTGCCACTTGTATTGGCAAAATACAAGAATGTAGGAAATACTTCAGAAACGGCTTTTCTGGAGAGAAGTACTTTAATTTTGGACACAGTGAGTAACTGCTGTGCACACTCAAAGCCTAAGAACATTTCTCTCTGAAGCAGAAACACATCTTGGCCATGGCTTACATTTTTCTCAGTAATTTAAGGCCAAACTAACCCACAAAACCTTGAGGTGAAGGGGTTGTAAAAATCTGAACTGTCAGCATTTCAAGAGCAGCCCCTCTGCCTTTTGCCTCCAGAGCAACACTGCAGCAGGGCACAGGTGCTTCTTACAATGCCAGGAAGAGTTTTCACTGCAGCAATCCAAACAAAAATGGGAAATTCAACTATTTTCTGTGCTTAGACCAACGACCCCAGAAGTGCCCACATTTCAGGCCGGCACTGAAGCTCTCAGCCACGGCATCAAACACACCTTGTGGTGCAGGGATGGTCTGTCTCATGCTTGATTGAGCTGAATATACAAAAACATGGCTTAGCCTTTTAAATATTATTTTTTCACAATTTTAATTTGTAGTTATAGCAACATATAAAAACTTCAGGAGTAAGGTGAGGTGGAGTGGTGATTTGACTTCAGGATAACCCTGGGTTATTATTGTAACCCTTTAATTCCTGGGCTGTACTTCAACAGAGCAGGTCTTCTCGCCTCCAGAGAGGAGAGGATGAAGATTCTTAAATCTCTGTGATGCTGGAGTTTGCCCTGATCCTCCCTCCTCCAAAAGAGCCACACATGGACCACATCAGCTCTTTTCTGGCACTTCAGCTCGTTCCTCCAGCCTGACTCCCAGGGATTCTAGAGGAACTACAGCTTGGTCCTTCAGCAACTGCACCTTACGTTTCCATGAGATGGCTGGAGAGAGGTGGGAAAGATCTCAAAGGATTTCCTGAGCAGGACAAAGGAACTGAAGGACTGTGGGGCTGGGGAGTGGTCACTGCCCTCCTCTCCCAAGCACAGAGACCAGAGAGAGACAGGTCCCATTCTCAAGGCCTCACCTCTCCACAGCAGCCAAAAGGGACAACTGGTGCCAAGCGCATTTCTTTGTTGTAGAATGAGAGAAGATAAGGAGCAAATGCTAAAAACACTTGCAAAATGCTGGAACAGTGACTCACACCCACTGCTGAACCCCTGCCAAACCTTAGGAACACTCTCTCACACATCTGACCCACTCCCAGCAACTCTTTCTCCAGGACACAGCCCCAGATGTGACAAATGCTCTGCTCTCCCAGCTGTGCCATGCCAGCACCTCGGGGACACCACAAATGCAGGGAGCAGGCTCAGCCACCACAGCCTGGCACACAGCCCCGCTGCAAGGTGGTTTTATCTTAAAACACAACTCCTTTCACTCCCTCACATCCTGCAACCCACACTGCCACGTGTTGGAACCCTGGATGCTGAGAATTTCAGACTTTCCCTGTTGAAAGGCACCAACGCCCAAGAGAACACTTTATTTGACCTGAGAAGGTTTCCAAAATGGAATGACAGGACTGGGATTGTGGGTGTGGAGTTTGAACAGAAGTGTGTGATATCACAGAGTTAGGTTTAGTGTGTGTAATATCATATAGAGTTTTTAATAAGTTAGAAGTGCATAATATCACACAGAGTTTAAGGTTATAGAACATAGTAATAGATATAAAGCAAGATGGAGGTTTTAGGGCAGAGGCTGGTCCTTCTTCACCTTCTTCTCCTTGGGCTTGGGTGGTTTTTTGTAATTGTATAAAAAGTCCACATTGCAGACATGGGTGGTTGGTTATTGGGTCAAAAGTGAAAATAATTTAGGTGTCATTTCTTAATTGGACAGTTTATCCTTAAAAGATCTTGTAGAGAGAGAGATACAGGGCCATTTTTAGTTTGTTAGAGTGAAGTGCTGTAGAACTCACAGTGTGTGAGACTGTGATATAGATGAGAACTAATAAACATCTGAGTCTGAACACAAAAAATTGTCCCAGGATTTAATCCCGACCCTGACCGAGGTGGAAGAAGATGATAAAACTCAACACCCACACGTGCCCAGGGCAGTGGGATGAAGAGCTTTTGACAAAGAGCTCAGTGACTCCCTGTTTGCAGCATGTCCTTTGTTTCAGCCTGGGTAAATCCCTCCTCACTGCTATCTCCTGAGATGTGTTTCATTCCCGTTCCTTTTTTCTGCCATCCCTTCTGCCCCCAGACACCCCCACTCTCACACCAACCTCACCAGCCCTCCCTGTAACAGAGCACCAGATTTATCACAGCTTGCACTGTGATATCCATTACACAATATTCCTTAACACATCTCCCTTGAGCTGGCTTGATGCTTTTTCCAACACAAATCCTGAAAGGGGAAGGAAATGCCAAACAAGTGGGAGCTTTCTAGGAGGTGTTTTATTGGGACACACAAGACAGATGATGGACTTTGGACCTGGTATGCATAAGACATTTGATAACCAAGATGCCTTGGCAAGAGCAAGCAGAACTTTGAGGATTAAATTAAGATCGCAAGAAGATTAAATCAGACTGATTTACCGGAAAAAGAAAATCAAATCAAACTCTGCAAGCAAGAAATGTTGCATAATGCATGGTTTTTTATTTGATGATTAACCCAATCATTGTAGTAAAACATTACTAGCCTTCCTAAAATACTATATAAGCATAGGTATTCCACAATAAATTTGGATTCTTTTGGCCATCTCACAGTCTCCCCCTCTCTCATCATCACCCAGAGTGTCACACCTATAACAGTGAGATCAGCTTGAAGGAAGACTGATGGTGAATGAGCAACTCAAGTGACTAATTTATTATCACATCATCCTTCCCCAGTTGTCTTATAAATGGCTGCCAATTAGGTCAAAACAAGATGAACTTTAGAGATTTTCATTGATTACTACTTTTTTAATGGCCTGCCAGACTCAGAGGCCACACAAAGGCAGATTTTCTGTGGAAAACCTGAGACTCTGAAACACAGACCGCTAACAACAGCCTTCCCCTCACTGATAAAAAATGGATTTTAACTCCCATCTGGTGGCTTCAAGGCAATTATGAACAAATAAAATGGGTACATTGATTAAAATTAAATGAATGGAAATATAAAGTATTAGTAAGTCTGAATAACTTCTCATAACAACAAATCTGATGTTATCTGGCAATAATTTTAATATATAGGAAGTCTGAAGGAGAGCAAAGCACTCAATGGCAAAGGAACCTCTCCAGTCAAACACTGAACTTGCAATCCCAGCTTTAGAACACAGCAGCAACAGACTCAGTTTCAACATTTAAAAAAAAAGCTGATAAATACAGCAAAAATATATTGTGATCCTCATAAACAACAAAACCAGTGACATTTAAGGTACATAAAAAAATGACTGAAACTTCAGCATCCTAATAGAAATGGTTCCATAATTCATACAGAAATGTTCCTTTCTTTTTCACACACCCTGTAAGGATAACTCATGAAGAAAATCATGGAGTGGTGAACTCAATAACCATGTTGTGGGCAAAATGAAGCAGAGGTTAATCCAATAACATATTCCCCTATATGAAACACCAAGATGACCCTTCCATAAAGTGACATTTCAAAGTATGAGCTACCATCACAAAGTTCTGTTATTTGGTGGTGCATGATCTGACACAGCGAGTCAGAGGACACCAAAGGCTGAGGCTCCACTCAGAGCCCTGGGTCTGAGCAGCTCAATGCCTTGCTCTCCCTTTCTGCTATTTCCACTGACATGACAAAGATTTTGTACAACAGTGCTGAATATCTCATTTCATCCCAAACTGAAACCTGATGTTATAAATGTTACTCAAATTGGAAAGTCAAGTGTTCCAAAATTAGAAAATGTTCCTCTTACAACAGCCTTTGATTGCAGACCCTTTCCTCCAAATCCTTGCCTCATTCAGCAGAGGAACTGGATAGCAATCAGGAATTAAGATGCCAGTTCATGTTTTTTTTTAATCATCCCCTTCACACCATACATTTGCCATATTTGCTGCCTGCACCATGTTTCAGTCATGAGTTCCTGTTTCCTGTTTATCACTGAGGATGCTGTCCCTGACAAAATTGTCTCAGCCATTCCCTGAATGAAAAGAAAAAAAAAAAAAAAAAAAGGAGTTTTCACATCAAGAATCTGAGGCACAGGAAAAGGAATGCCAAAATTCTTCCTCTATAAAGCTGGAATCCCAAGAAACTGATTTTTCCAAGTCTATTGCTCTTGGGATGCCAGAGTCCAAAGCAGATACTAAATATTCATTCTCTATAATTCTCTTTTAAAGAAAAACAAGACAGGAAAACATAAATAGAAATGTAATTGACTTATCTGTTAAGTACATGGTAAGAGGAGACTGAAAGGACTCAAACCCTGTATATTTTTCATGTCTTAAAGAGCAATCCACCTCTTCCTCTCTCTTGTAAGGTCCTGAAAGATGTTCTAACTCATACCTGTCTAACTCTACTCTGAGCACCTCTATTCATGCATTCAGCTTGGCAAGATGCTGCTCTTCTTCCACATCTAAGAGATGCAGAAAGGCTTGTGCATCTGGAAGAGGAATTCTGTCAGCTCTGCAAGCTGTTCCCAAAAAAACCTCATCTATAAACCTCTATAGGTCCTGCCTATAACCCTACACCATCCCTGTTGCAAAAGAGCCACCAATGAGGGGAGTTTAAAAAGCACAGAAAAAGAGAAAAAGACACAGAAAAAAGAGTTTGTGAGATGATCTTTTCTCCTCCATCCTTTTATCTCCATCAGAGGTTTTGCATACATTTTATGGACAAAAGCACCAGCAGAACACATACAAACCTTAAACCCTAATAAGAAAAAGGCACAGGGAAGGGATATACAAACTCCCTCTTATCCAGATCCGTACAGACAGCAAAGAAAAAATTTTTCACTCTTGGTCCGTGAATTACAAAACACCAAAGTCTTATTGAAAATTATCTTAAGATTTGCATCCTTTGGGGGAAAAAAGGAGGAAAAAAAAGCCTTAAAATTGTAAATATGAAGAGCAATATACTCCAGAGATATTTGCAGTGAAGTTGGTGCTGCATGGGAAGGCTGTAAACATTTCTGCTGAATTAGGGAAAAGTCAGCTATTGATTGCAAGGGGTTAAAAATAGCTAAGTGATTAAAAAACCATTAGTGTTTGTATTTCCTTTGTTCCTGTTGAATGCAACAAATATCTCATTTAGCAGAAATCTTCATGGGTAAGAGATGATTTTTCTGCAGAAGAAAGTGAGACAAATGGCATATTTTTAGGAAAGGCTATTAATTTCCAGAGTGGGTTTTGATGTGCCTCTGAATAGCCATATTTCTGGCTTGCCCACAGTTACAGCAATCAGTGCTTTCCTAGAGCAGGCTGGCTTGATGTGTGTGCTTCATTTTTCATATCCATAAACCAGGAGGTTTTTTTCATTTTTCAGCCTTAAACCAGGAGCTGTGATTGCTTGTCCCTCCCTTCAAAAGACTTTCACATGCCCAAGCAATTCTTTCACTTCAGTATCACCACAAAGTGTTTATGAAGTAAACAAGTAGAATTCCAACAGCACATTTGGAATATGTGAGAATGTAAGAAGCTATTCACACTTACTAATACTTTACTTTTCCATTAATTTCATTTTAATCAATGTACTCATTTTATTTGTTTATAATTGTCTTGAAGCCACCAGATGAGATTTAATTTTTTTGAATTGAATATAGGGCTACCTCTGCTCCACACACTGAGATCAGGAGGGGTAGGATCAGTGCTGCTGAATTAGTCACTCCCTCTAGGTAAAACTGGCCAGATTTTATCTGTCATAAATCAGTGTAAAATCTACTGATGGTCAAAGCATGCCAAGAAGTACCTTTCCCCTTCAATATTGTTTCATAATCACTTAAAGAAGTACATATTCCTCATGGAAGCAAAGGCATCCTGTTCTGCTGCAATTATCCAGCATTTTAATGATGTTGTCACTTGTGATCACCTTGCTTGGAAAATATTTACTTTTAGAGAAGAATTTGTGATTTCTCTTTGGAATTTATTTAAAATAGAGAAAAGAGGGATTCCTTTGGAGCCAATCCTGACTGTAGGACTTTGAGCAGCACTGATGGCATGGCCAGTGAGGTTGTGATTCTGTGGTAATCCACAAAATCAGAGGGTTCTGGGAAAGCTGCAAAAGGCAGGCCTCAGAGACAGCAGAACTGTGATTGGAGCTAAGCAGCAGCCATGAGATTGGTCAGCAGAAAAATTATTTAAACTGTAGAAAAGCAAGGACAAATAGAACAATGGTCTGTGTATTAACACTTGTCTAGAATAACTCCCTAAGCTACAGAAAAGTTTATCTAGTGAGATATTAGGAAGGTTGGAGCTTAATAATGGAGCTGTGTGCATTGTGTTTTAAGGCTTACAAGCAGGTATTGTGTTTGAAATAAGCAAGTAGTGTTTAACCAAAGGCACGTGTGCTTATAGTGGTTGGATGCAACTACCCTCAATGTGCTTTTGCTTTGTGTGATTGGGCAAAAAACTTATAAAGTGAGTTGTAGCATTAAGTTCTTGGTCTGCTGCCTGGGATGTGAGCTGATGGCATCTTCCCATTGCCATAACCATGGAATGAGAGTGATGCTGGAAAATAAAGCAGCTCAAGGCACGTTCCCAGCAGTCCTGTGCTGTTTGTCACCTGTACACAGCCCCCAGCTGGCGATCTGGTCCCTCTCCCATTGCCAGGGAAGGGAGGGAGGCTGTGCCCAGGGCAGGGGAAGCAGGAGGGACAGGCAGGCCAGCAGGAGCACGTGGGAGCTGTCTGCAGGCAGGGAAAGTGTGAGAAAACAACTGGTGCAGCGGGACCAGAAATTCTGCATCCAAATTTCATTTCCAGATTTCATTTCATCCAGATTTCATCCAAATCATTTAGGAGCACAGGCTGGAGTAACCCCTCCAGCATGCACCATGATAGCAAAGCCCTAAAACCAACCTCACCGGGGGGACAACAGTGCAAAAAGAAGGAAGATTTAGACTTAAAATGGCAAGCTGAAAAACAACTAGAGTGCTCTCTGACACCAGGTGATGGATTTGTTATTAATGGAAAGCACTGAATTGAATGCACCTTAAAAAAGCAGGTGACAGAGCACGTGAGAAAGCCTTTAAAAAACTCCAATTCTTTCTAGAGGGAAGTAGACATTTTCACAAAATGCACAGACATAATACCAAAAAAAAAAACTATTAAAATATTCATTAGAAAAATACAAGCTAAATCAGAATGTGAAGAGACTCAGATTTTCTTCTTAGGCTGTGAGATGAAGATTTTCAGGGCAGCAGCTTGGCTTTTCATTTTCATTTTGCTAGTCAGAGCAAGCAGATATTCACCTGCATGTTGCCAGCTAAAAGTGCACATGCTGCAATTATATTCCACTTCATAAGGTGTTTTTTAACTGTCTTAGAAATTCACTTTCCTGCATCAAAGTCACAGTAGGCTTCAGTTCTGCAGCAGCCTCTGCAAATATAAAACCCTACTCTGTTACATGAGCTCCTACAAATCTGAGGCTCATAAATCAAAACTCTGATACCTTTTCTATGAAATACAAACAGGCTTTAATTAAGTGTGTAGTAGTTAAATCAAGAGATCAAAGGTACTTTCATTCTGTGTGTCCTGTGTTCTCAGCACCCAAGGGAATTGCGTGAGAGATCCCTGCAAATCTGAAATGGATTTCAGACTCCGGGGCTGAGCTTTGGATGATAATTCCTTGTGTGAGCCTCTGGACAGGATTTAATCTCTTCATGCTTTTGTGCCCCACTTGCAGTAGGTGTAAAGAGTGATCATGTGAGAGGCAGTGGTCTCATTTGAATTATTTTCATATTTACAGAAGTTCAGTGAAATTCTTGAATGCAGGGATGAATAAAGGGGTTGGAACACATCCTTATGGCAAACTTGTGCCTGAGGTGGGAGAGTGAGGCATTTCTGGGGGTTTATTGGGAGAGGGTTCTGCCAGCTAGGCTAATTCCTGGTGGATTGGAGACCCCTCCAACCAGGGCTGTGATAGGGAGACACACCAAACGAGAAAGAGGCAAAAAAAGAAAATCCTAAATCTGTAAAATAATTAGTTTTCAAAGTTACTGTAGAAACACCAATGCATAAAAATTCAGCTGCACAAAACTCAGACAGTGATCTGTTTATTCCAGGTTTCTGCTTACCAGAGTGACCCAGATGATCAGTTAGCACAGCAAACACTCCCATGCTGGAAAACAGCTCATGGTGCTGAATAAGGCACAAAGTAAACAGATCTTACAGGAAATTCACTCTCACCACACACAGCTTTAGAGCTTCTGCTAAAAATCCACTGCAAACAGTCAAAGCTCCCATCAGCCAAAAAAGAATCTGCCCAAAGCATCTCAGATTTGCAGGGGGTTACAGGAGGTCTGTCCTGATGGGATTAACAGCCTAGGTCTGTGCTCAGAACATTTCTATCGTCAAAAAATGTAAATTTGGTCTTTGAAGTGATCTCCCTATAATGAACCTTGCTGGTTTTTAACCAAAGGGTATAGAAACTGCAACACACAGAAATTGTAGAAATCAGTTTTTAGTTGAACTCTTGATGCTGTGACTGAGGCAACAATATTCCATGCTCTGGATGAAAGGGAGTAATAATTTAGTACTGGAAGACACAAAAGGATTCATTTTGCAGCAAGCAAGATCCAACCAGCATTGCAATGATTCATTTTATGGCCTCAAACAAATACTGAATAAATAAAGAAAATAAACCCTTTTTGGATTTCATTTTCAAAGCAACTCTGAAATGGCTATATTGGGGGCTTTGTTGTAATGTCATTTTTACTGAATTGTTACATTTCGCTGAGTTGCTGCTACCAAGAGATGGAGTCAACATCCCTGTCAAGAAGCTGCAGACCTTCATGCCTCTGTCCCATGGCTAAGGAAATATTTTTATAGAGTAAGAGAGCTCAAGAGAGCTCTTCTGGGGGAAGAGCTTTGAGTTTTCAGCCCTTTCAGCACAAGCCAGCCTTGCAGAAAATGGCAATGGAAAGAAATGAGTCTTGCCCCCATCAAGCCTAAGATCAGGATTCTCCTGCTCAGACAGAGAAGGAGCCATAATTCACCTGTACCCTCAGCCCTTCTGCCACAACACTTGCAAGGCATTGTTTCAATGTGCTAAGTAAGGAAGCGAAGCCAGTGAATCCTAGTCCATGGATTAATGGGAGTTCTACGACACCACTGAGCAGGTTTTGGCTGCCCTTCTACTCATAAAGTCTCCCCACTGGCAAATATTGTCTGGAAATTACCAACTGCATGCACACCACGAAAAAACACCATGGTAATAGGCAGAACAAATTTGTATTTATCTATTCAGTGCGGGGTGGGGGGAAGTCTGCAGCAAGAGAAGGCTTTAAAGGGAAAAAGTTGTGCTAACAGAGCCTTTTCTGCTTCCCAGGAGCACAGATTAACAGCTAGGGTGGCTGGTGAGTGGGAAGCTGCCTAGCAGGCAGCAGCAAGTGAGCTGGTGGATGTGCCACTAGAGCTCCATCAGCAGCTGTGTAATGCAAAGATTAGATCTTGGTTACATTTTGTCAGCCTTCCCCAAAGGACTCGGAGCTCTGCTTGTGTCCCCAGGCTAGAACATAATCACCACCCAGCCAGAAATCTGCATTCTGTGTGCCATCCCCACAGTGGGATGGAGAAACCTGTTAGCCACAGCACAGAAGATGCATCTGAGAGATGAAAGTGAGCTGAGGAAGGGCTCAGGAGTCAGGAGCAATAAATAAAATGCTTGTTCTGCTACCAAACACTGATTCATTCCCCCAGCCTCTCTACATTATCAAAATTACCAGTACAGGCAACAAGTGCAGAAGCAGCATCAGGCAATACCCTCTCAGACATAATAATAATAATAATAATGCACCTTTCTCATCATGTGTTGGCAGCAGGAGAGGCTCTGGGGTTTTTGTCCAGAGAATCCAGTGAATTTGTCACGCTATCCAAACAGAAATACATCTGCAGCTTCATGTTTTCCTTCACAGCCCAAACCTTACAGCAGCCCTGTTGGCTCCCTATTACATTCAAATTTATTTCCTTTTCTCCACACAAATACTATCTGTAATTTTTTTCATGCTGTGGAGTACTTGCAGGGCTGATTGAACAGATGCTGTTTCCTGATAACTTCTGAGTTAACCTCCAGAAGATGCCCTGCTCCTGTCAGCTTGGGAGCTATGAGAACAGCAAGTGTTGGAGATGGCTCTTCTGATGGCAAAGGATTTTTAGTAAAGCTAATCCTCCCAAAAAAAGCAGGAGACAGACACAGCAATATTTTTTCCTACCTAGACAAAGCTCAGGAAATGCTCTGAATGGATGCACTGAGTGTCTCTCCAAGGACAGGGGCACACTCAGCAAGACCACGCTGAAAACAAATACATGTTTAAAATAAAACTCAAAATAAGGTCAGGAAACTTAACAGCTATTCCATGGTACAACAAGTATTCAAATAGAAACAATAACCTAAGCTAAGATTATAACACACTGTTTTTACAGCCTGGTTTTGTGGGATTACTAAACACAGCTCAGCTTCATTTAACAGGTCCAAGTTTTATCCATTTTTCCTGTTCCACTTCCAGCACTGGTTTTTTTTAAGTTTATAGAAAGCATTTGCAGCAAAGAATTTCTTAGGAGCTCCTTACTCTTCCAGCACTATAATTTATGTGCCATATTTTTCCATTCCTCATTTAAATGCATCAGATTTCCCTGGAACTTATTTTACTAATAATAAAATCTAAAAAAAAGTTGACAACTACGTATAAATGTATCTACTAATGGGTAGGGATGTTATGAGTAATATCAAATTATTAAATCAGGATTTCCTTTGTCAGTAAGGAGCAGCTGCTACATCCTCTGCAAAGCTAACAGAGTAACTGAGACTGAATTAGACTGCAGTGTCTACAGGCCACTTCACAAAAATCAAGTGAGAAACAATCACCACTTTTACACGCCCTGGAGAAGGAGATTTAGGTTCTGTACTGATTCCCTCCCAGAAGATATCAACTGTGGTGGGAAAAGGTTTTCCACCACAATGCAAAGACAGAGAAGTACAGTCAAGGATTTCTCGAGCTCTACAGAAGCTATAAATTGATTGCCCCTCATCCCCACACTCAAGGCAGCAAATACTGTGAAATAACATGGGAACCACCTGGGGAAAATGTAATTTTGGGCTGCATGAAGCAGTTAACAAGTTAGACCAATCTTCCCAGAGAACATTGAGTGTACTGAGAGTTCCAATGCTTCTTCCCACAGCCCTGCCAGTGGAGTTTTCCTGCTGCTCACAGTTCATCTGAGAGCACTGGGGTTTGGAACAAGTAAATAACAAGTGACAGGTGTGACTCAGCCAGCTCTGACTGAAACTGAAGCAGCACAGTAGGTATTGACAGATTGAGGGGGGGAAATGGGAGAAAGGAGAGTTATGGTGATGGTCTCAGCCAGGTCTAACTCACAGCAGGGCTGTGACACAGCAGGAATGTGTTTGTGAGAGATAGAGAGTGACAAGACATCCACACTGTGCCTCCTGGCCAGTAATAATGCCATCACCTCTCACTGGCAAATAGCTGAATTTTATTCCTAACAAATTGCAACATTTCAGAGGTACGCAACAAAAAACTCCAATGAATCTTGGGTATTATGTTGCCTTATCCACCACAAAATTATGAGGCCTTTTCAAAATAAGTCCAGCTGGACAAGTTCTTGGTGCAGCTTGAAAAGGGCATCCTGATTAGGCTGCAGGAGTGCATGTGATGGTCAACATTATCTCAATATTATCTCTGTCATCTGCTGGAGTTCTTCTGCCCATTGGTGTAATTTTGCTCCTGAATACCAACTGATTCAATGTTTCAGTTGATTTACGAATTACAGCTGACATATTTTATCCTGTCAGAAAGCATTTGGCTCTTGAGGCAAGTCAAGCCAGGGAGCAAGATACCAGAGGGAGGTTCCTTCACTGCCCCTGGGGCTGGGAGACCTGCAGGCTGCAAAACCATTGATACCACTTGACGGCCAAAGGACAGAAAGAGAAATGGAGGCCAAGGAAAAGGACAGTGCAAATGCAAACCTTCCACCAGGCCAAGTGTGCTGGATCAGTGAATGTCCATTCTGTGCTTCTTTTCTGCCAGGGTCAGGCTTAAATGTGTGAGGTGGTATTTCTTGTTGGGACTCAGATGTTTGTTCTTATCTATGTCACAATCTGAGTAACCATGAGTTCTACAGCACTTTAAAAGCTACAAAATGGAGCTGTATCTCTCTCTACAAGATCTTTTAAGGATAAACTGTCCAGTTAAGAAATGACACCTAAATTATTTTTACTTTTCACCCAATAAACAACCATGCAACATGGACTTTTTATCCAATGACACAAAACCTCCCAAACCCAAGGAAAAGAAGGACCAGCCTCCATCCTAAAACCTCCATCTTGCTTTTTATATATTACTCTATTCTGAAACCTTAAACTCTTAAATTTCCCACCCTGTGATATTACACTTTCTATTCAAACTCCACATCCACAATCCCAGTTCTGTCATTCCATTTTGGAAGCCTTCTCCACAGCCTCAGGTCAATGCAGTGTTCTCTTGGGGGTCAGTGCCTGTCAGCACAGAAAGTCTGAATAAAGACAATAAATTGTGTCTTATTTAACTGTTCCATTGTCAGAGCTTATAAAGATAACGTTTCAGAGTTAAGCAGGTCAGCTCGTTTCAGACTTAATTTTTCACTACCTTTCTTTCTAATGGTCTCAGCCAAACCACTCAGGGATATTTCCAGTGAAAATTAGAAACCCTGTGGAATAATTCCTATATGTGTATGGATGGTGAAAATGAAGCTGCAAGGCCAAATTTTTCCTCCGTGCAACTGTACAGGACACAAGGTGAATTGAATTAAACCATTAGGAGGGGTTTGGAAGGGATGAATTCAAATGCAAACCCTGATCATGTTTGGAGCTGTGCTATAAAACTCTACATTTCTCTGCTCTAATCACACATAAAAGCTGAGCCCATAATAATAATAAAATCAGATATGCCCAGTTTCAGATTTCTGTTTCACTCCAGCAGTTCTAAAAATGCACCTCCAACCTGCTCCACATTCAAAATCCCCATCATGGTACCCTGGTTTTCAAGCTTAGCTCCTGTACTGATTCTGTGATTTTTAAGTTCCACACTCTGTCATTTTGTTTTGTAGGTGACCTCCAAATCTGCAAAGGCTTTCAGGTGTGTTGTTACAAATTTAAGTCTGAAATGAGCTGACCTGCTTAATTTAGGATGCCCATAGAGTTTAATGGAACAATCTAGTGCTTCAGGATTTTTTGTGCCAAAGGCTCCTGGTTTCTCACAGCTACAACAGAGGCATCTAAACTCAAATTGTAATTTATAATGCTGCTTACAAAAAATTCTGCACAATCTGGTCACACCTTCAAAGCCTACTTCCCATTGGTGCACCCATTTAGTGGAAACCTTGCTTTTCGTTTTTGGCTCATACCTTCCTGGAAAATCTTTAGTGCCTCACCCCCTGCTTTTGGGGGAGAAAAAATCTATTTGGTAATCTCAGTTCTTGACATAAAGGTGGACTTGGAGGAGCACCTGTGGTGGCCAGTGCATCACCTGGAGAAGGAACATTGTCCACAATGGAGAAGGAAAAGCTCCTGTCAGGGCAAGGAAAAATGAGTGGCTGGTCCAAGTCTCTGAACAATTAGCTCAATTCTCCCCTGCTGGCAGATGCAATCTTCTGTAGAGGACACCATCTTAGACCTCAAAAACTTGTGTTATCCATGTGCTAACTACTTCTCCTACCCCTACCTTCTGCTGCCTACTGTTTTCCTCCACTTTCAGTCCAAATGTCTGCTGTAGCAATTTGATATAATTGGGTTTTTCTGTTAATTTCATTGAACTGCTTTCAGTGCTCTAAGCAATAAAACTGACTCCATTTCACTGCTGACAGACAGACACACAGACTCTGCTCAGGGTACCTTGTTCACTATCAAAATTTCAACTGTGTTCATACAGTTTGACAACCCTGCAAGCCCTAATCCAGCAGATTTGAGGTTGTTTCCTTAGGAAAAGGAGCAGCCTGCCTAAATGTCATGTTTTACAATAACCATGCAGCATTTAGAAGTTTCCCAAGAATCAGAAATGCCAGAAAATAAGGTAAAATGGAAGGAGGTTTAAGGAAGATGTTGGATTGGAAAATATTACTTTGGCATGACAGAAGGCATTTTTGGAGAACCTCACTCACATTTTGGAGAACCTTCTTCTTTATCATTTTGGAGCTGTTTCTGTCTACATGAGAAAATTTCTCCTTCCTGAAAGGGTTTTGTAAACCATCACCTTGCCCTCTGTGCAATGCTGCAGAACAAAGTTTTATACTGCTCTAAATATTTGTATATATTTATATTGTTGTATATATTTGTATATGTTAATATTGTTGTGTATATTTATATTGTTGTATATATTTTAATATGTTGATATTGTTGTGTATATTTATATTGTTGTATATATTTGACTGTTGTAAATACTTGTATATATTTATACTGTTGGACATATTTGTAATATATTTGTATATTTTTATACTGTTGTGTGTGTTTATATTGTATATATTTGCCATTTATTTGTATATATTTATATTGATATGTATCTTTATACTGTTGCATATATTTGTAATTTTTTAATATGTTTATAATTGTGTATGTTTATATTGTTGTATATATTTGACTGTTGTAAATACTTGTATATATTTATATTGTTATGTACATTTATATTGTTGTATATATTTGACTGTTGTAAATACTTGTATATATTTATATTGTTATGTACATTTATATTGTTGTATATATTTGACTGTTGTAAATACTTGTATATATTTATATTGTTATGTACATTTATATTGTTGTATATATTTGACTGTTGTAAATACTTGTATATATTTATATTGTTATGTACATTTATATTGTTGTATATATTTGACTGTTGTAAATACTTGTATATATTTATATTGTTATGTACATTTATATTGTTGTATATATTTGACTGTTGTAAATACTTGTATATATTTATATTGTTATGTACATTTATGTTGTTGTATATATTTGACTGTTGTAAATACTTGTATATATTTATATTGTTGTGTATGCTTGCAATATATTTGTATATGTTTACATTGTTGTGTGTATTTATATTGTTGTGTATATTTGTAATTTATTTGTATATGTTTATATTGTTGTATGTGTTTGTAATTTATTTGTATATGTTTATATTGTTGTGTATATCTATTTTGTTGTATATATTTGTAATATATTTGTATATGTTATATTTATATTGCTGTATATATTTGACCACCCTCACAGTAAAAAAGAGGTTTTTCTGCCACTGAGAATGGCACAGTGAGTAAGCTGAGGTTATAAGCTATTTTTTATGGTGAAACACTACAAAATTCAACAAATTTCTGTGGAACTCATTCATGAGCCTAGAGGAATTCACAGAACGCTCTCTGCTGAGCTGTAGAGATTTTTAAAGGAAGCCTCATTTCTGTAAAACCCACCAATTACACCCATCCAAAATTCTATGGGCCTGTTCTCCCGGGTTTTGTTATCCCAGCAATCCAGGTCAAGAGCAATGCTCAGCTACCACTCACTCCCAAACCCTGACCAACAGATGCCTTGATCAGCCCCCTGCAAGCCCTGCAGGTGATATCTCATTTTTCTTCCCATAATGAACCAAAATGACCCAATCTGAGCACAGCAAGCAGCCACTGGAGGATTGTTCACTATGAGCCACACATTTCCAAAACAGTCACAAAAGAAATTGCTGCTTAACCCTGGCTGCAGGTCAACGGGCATTCAGAAAGGGCTGATCAGAGGTTTTCATGCAACAGGAGGTGCACAGGTGAGGGGCAGCCCAAATGCTGTCACTCATGCCACAAAACCACAGCAGGAGCACCTGCCAAGCAGGGAAGGAAAATGTCCCTGCTCCTCCTCTCAGTGCACCAGTGGCTGAGTCACTACAGCCTCAACAAACACTCCTTAATTAGGCTTGTTCATTTTATCAATACCGAGGAGCTCTGGAGGAATGGCTGTAAATATTTATTACCATTTCCAGGTACCTGTCTTGGCAGCTCCTTCAGAGGGGAATGAGCATTTCCCTGTGAAACCAGAGCTAATGCTGTGAAACCCTCTTCACAAAGCATCATGAATCACACCCCACTGAAGACTTCAAAAGAAGGGAAGGCAAGAAATCCCCCAGTGCTGATGTGCTGGGCTGGTGGGTGTGAGCTCAGCTCCCAGATCTCACCTGCAGCTTTGGTTGTGGCACTCTTTGTGTGACAGGGAGGCATCCCTGCAGCTCAGCCTGCTAAATTCCCTCCATAAGGCCCTATTTTCACCTCCTCCTGTTTCCTAAACTGCAATATTCAACAGGGGGTTTGGTACAGAGATGATCCTTAAATCGGACCTGGAGATAAAGGGATGCGGGTTTTCAATAAAATAGATTACGGGGGGGAGTTGGGTTTTTTTAGAAAAAAAAATTCAGGATGAAATTTGATGCTCTGTCATCACAGAAATTCCTGCAGCTCTTTCTTTGAGAAATACAAGCATACAAAATTCTTCTGAGCAGGAGTGTGAAATACAGCAATGTGTCATTCACTGTCCCTACAATTATCCAGCCAAATCTACTCATTACAAGCCTCTGAAAAATGACAATTCACTCATTCTAAAGACCTGTTAGAATTTGGCAGCATTGTCAAAACTCCCTCTTCTCAACACACATTCCAAATCAGGCCCTAGATTTCTCAAACTAGACACTCAGGAAAAGGGTGAACTCAAGTTTGATTTGAAACATTTTGCATTGGCATTGTGAACAAACGCTCTTGTGCTCACTCTTTGCATTCAAAAGCACCAAGCCCGTGGCTGCTGCCTTGTCCCAAGAGCCCTTTCCCTTTCTGCATTTGTTCTCCACAGCAAAAATCATCTCCCAAATCCTACAGCTGAGACAGAGCTCTCACTGATAACAGCCCTGCTTCATTCCTAGTGTTTCATCCATTATTTACTGAAATAGATAAAAACTTTCAAGGGTTTAAAAAATACGTGTCATGGTTTGGTGCTGGTGCAATGCCAGTGCCCCCATGAAAATTCCTTCTCCCTGGTTTCTGCTGTGAGATGTGACCAGGAATAAGCAAAGCAGGCTCCCACTTAGAAATAAAGAAAAGTTTGTTAACTAAACTACAAGTAAAAAGAAACACACAGGGAAAATGAAAACCTTAAAAATACATTTCCTCCTCCCCCCACCAAATTTCCAATACGTCTATCCTCCAAATCACCGACTCTTGGTCCATCAGCACCCTGTAGATAATCAATTCTCAATTTGTCAAGAGGAGAGAAGTCCTTCTTGGGCCATAGTGACCTCTTCCTTTCAAGAGAGCACAAACACAGATATCCTGTTATTATTTGTTATGACAAATAATTACCAGGTGTGTATCACCACTGAACACGGACCAGAGCTGCTTCAAGGGTCATTTTTTAAGGATGTTTTGTCCCATTCCCAAAAAAAAAAAAAAAACAGTCCCACCTTTGGGACACCTGTCCCCCCACAAATTTCCACCTCCTGGGGCCAACACTGAACCCTCTTGGCTCTGAGGCATTGCCTCCCCCTGGATGCAGTCTCTCTATCACAAGAAACATGGTTCTGTCCATGGCTATGCAAAAAGAGTCCAGCAAAAGCCACTCCATCATCTCTCCCCACTAAGATTCTTCTCTATTCTTCCAACATCTCTCCCTTGCCCAGACCTTCACCACACTTGCACATTACCTTCTTCATCTTCCACTCTATCTCCCTTCTAGGAAAGGTTAATGTTCTGTAAAGTTTTCATTGTCCAAAAAGGGGTTAAAAGCTCTCACAAGCGGCCAGACACCTTCTAGATATCAAATTTCAAGGTAACAGTCCCAAGAGAGCTTCCCAGGGGAGTTAGAGAACTCCCTTTTCAACCCCTTTGTTCTTTTTTTCTTTTTTAACCCCTGTGCTCTCAGAGGTGTATCCAATGGCCCAGTGGCCACACCAGGTGCCAATATTCAAATCTGAGCACCCATTGGCCTGACCACCTCATCCCAGAAAACTCACTACCTCTCAAACCACGTCAATACTTAAAAAAAGAGACTGTGAAATTAAAGACTATTCTGTAAGTATTCTAAAGCAAGGTTTCCCTGTTTCCAGACTCCTTGCAGCACCATTGCTGTGTCAGTGCATTTGCTCTGGTTGTACACCAATGAAAACCAACAGCAACAACAGCTTCCCCTCAGCCCCAGGTGGTTCCCAGGTCTGCCTACTGCTCATTAAGGTGAGAATCTTTGCAAGTAGATGACCATAAAGGAGCAGGTCATGCAATGATTTCACTCCAGAATCTGAAGTACTTTCTGGTAATACTGCCCAAGCAAGAAAAAAATATTATTTATCCAAGCAACTATTAAAAACTCCTTACCTTGGCTCTAACTAGTGAGGTTTAGTGTAAATTGTACTGGTTACATTTGCAATTTGAAATCCATTCACCTCATCACTTAATTATCAACATACAGGGCTCAATAATAGTTCACTTATTTAATTGCTGCAACAGAGAATACTGCTAAATAGGTAAAGGTAATAGTTAGCAAATCATGATGCACCACTGGAGTGCTGGGACCAAACTGGAGTGCTGGCAACAGCAATTCAACAAAAACAGCCACATGGAGGCTTCTCCCACCCTGATCAGCAGTATTCAGCCATTCTCAATAAATTAATAGCAAATGAGTTCTGGTTGCAGTGCAGAAACTCCCCATCATGAGCACACTTTAGCTGCAGAGAAGTTGCATGGAAGATGCTTCAGGTGCCTCATTCCACATCCTCCCTCCATTCTCTTTGGAGGAGAAACGAGCTGAGAGGTTCAGAGAAGAGAGCACAAACACAGGTATCCTGTGTTATGACAAATAATTACCAGGTGTGTATCAATGCCAGGCTTCCTGATGGAATAAACCATTAATAATAGGAGCCCTGCCAATGCACACCTTGAGAGATTAGTGCAATCCTGCTCATAAATGACATTAATAACACAGTGAGTGCGCTGCAGGTGAGGAAAATCAACCCTGCCATGAAATCACAGCATTCATTTAGAAACCAGCCCATCAAAAATGCAAAAAAAAATTAATGATTAGCCCTACACCACATGTGATTTTCCATTTTGATATGAATGTGAGTTTATTACACTGCAATTTCAGTCCAAGTATCTGCTGTAGCAATTTGATATAATTGGGTTTTTCTGTTAATTTCATTGAACTGCTTTCAGTGCTCTAAGTAGTAAAATGCCTACTCCATTTCACTGCTGACAGACAGACTCTGCTCAGGGTACCTTGTTCACTATCAAAATTTAAACTCTGTTCATACAGTTTGACAACCCTGCAAGCCCTAATCCAGCAGATTTGAGGATAAGCAGCAGCCTACCTTAATGTCATATTTTACAATAACCATGCAGAATTCAGTAGTTTCCCAAAAATTAGAAATGCCAGAAAATAAAGGAGCAGAAGAAAGTTTACGGAAGAGGTTTGATTGATTAATATTACCTTGGCATAACAGAAAGCATTTTTTAGAGAACCTCACTGCACTCCCTCTCCTTTATCTTTGCAAAATGATAATTGCAAAACAACCCTGAGCCACTGAGTTTAGTACCCATTATCCCAATCATGTAATGCAATGTCAACATTTAGGGAAAGGATTAATTAAAAAATGCCCTGTGTAGCTCCCTGAAGTAAATTGGCTGTACCTTCAGCTAGGAAAAGGGGAAGACACATTTTCTCACTTGCAAATGCTTTCATCAGCAAAGAATGCACGTCTGGGGAAAGGGAGGAAAATCCAGTTTTGTGGTGCCAGAAGATGCTCGCATTTCATTCCTGAACACCTGATCTAGGAACTGTGTTGCCTGTATGGGAGCAAACACCCACAGAGTCACTTGGGAAGTGAATGGAAGAGGAAAACTACTGCAGAGCAGTAGAGAAGGCTTTGCCCATCAGCAGTGGGCTGAGCAGGACACAGAAGCATGAGGAGCTGCTGGGGAAAGTGACCCTTGAGCCTGGCTTTTGTACAGCAGTCAATGGTAAGAAGCCCAGGTTTAAATGAAAATAATAAAAGAAAAGAGCCAGTAGTGAGTCTCTATTCACCACCTTGATCACTTCCATGAACGATAATTCAAGATTAACATTCATCTTTTCCAGGCTAAAGCATTTCCATATGCTCCATCCTCACGAAGCACAGGCCAGGGATGGCAGCGATGGAGGCACGCAGAGATCTGGGCAGGCAGGACAAACAGAAATGTTCTTGCATCTCCCCTAACAAACATGTCACCCTTTCCATGTTCCTGTCACACTGATTGCCCTGCTGGGCACCAGGCAGAGCAGTGAGAGGAGGCACAGGAGCCACCCTGGAAATGTGCACATCCCTCCTGTGGGAAATGCTGCAGCAGCTGCAGTGCTGCTGCTCGTGCCACCAGCTCCGGGTGCTGCAGGGAGCAGGGGCTGGAAGCCTTGCTCAATTCCCCCCATTTATAATGCCAATTTTGAGAAAGGGCTCTCTGGTGTGATTATCCCCAGCATCCTGCATCCTCACTGGGCAGCTGCGCCTGGAGGAGATGAAAGGGAGATTGAAAAGTCTGCAAAGTGTGAAGGGAAATGACCCAAAAACATGAAGAAATCCTGCAGCCTGTTGGGTGCGACCCTTGTGGCATGGCCTTGTCCCAGTGCAGGGGGAAATGAGGAGGAGACAGCTCTGCTCTGCTGCAGAGCCTCCCCAGCTACACCAACCTGTGAGAAACGGTGTGGGTGGCCCTCGAGTCAAATGCAAATCAGGAGCGAACACAAATTTGAGGAAATAAATATAGGGAGAGAGTTAGTTTCCATTTCTTTCATATATTCTGAAATTGCAGCGATTGTTGTTTCATTAACATAAATCACGGAGCTGGGCACGGCTGCATCAGATCAAATATTCATGAAAACAGCAGCTGTAAAGATATCACCTTCACATAAACAGATGTTGGCCTTACAGAAACATGGGGGGAAAGCGGGGATTCAGAAAAGCACATCCACTTGCAGACAGGCCATACATTCACGTAAAAATACATTTACTTAATATTCCAGTCTAGCACAGCTACCGAAATGTTCCTTGCCATAAGAGCCATAAGCTCCTTGCCAAAAGAGCGTGAAACACACATGGACACATGCACAGGGCAAAGATTCTTTCACCTTTAAAAGGGCATATCTGCCTCTTGAGAGCCATAAGTCAGAATTAAGCAGCACTTTTTGCTCACAGGCAGCACTGAACAGCCCCAGCACCTTGCACCAACTCTGCTTAACCACTGCAAAATTAACGCTGGTGTGTGCCAGCTATTTTTAATTCCTTAAGTACCAGCAACACGAAGGGCTGGTGTTTCATGTTTAGCACTAAAGGCAAGCAAAGAGACTTGGAGCTGAGTGAAAGCTGCTGAGAGAATGACCTGCAATGCATAACCTTGCAAACAAACCAGAGCCTGCGCGGATGGCAAAACAAACACCAGTACAGAGCTTGGAACAATTCATCACAAGTGCCTCAGGGGCAGATTCACAAATGAGGCATGTAAGTGCCTCATGTAAGACTTGCAGGAGCTGCCAGCTAACACCCACTCACTCGAGCAGCCCCTCGAAGAGGCAATGAATGCAATTCCTGTGCAATTCCTAAATTCCTCCAGTGATCTGCCAGTGCAGGCACCCAAACGCCTCTGTAACTCTCAGCAGCTCTGGTACCACTGACTCACTGAAAATCACTGCTGCCTGAGCTGCCCATGGTGCTTAAACTGAGCCTGTAGAAAGCCCTGAGCATTTCGAATGGGCGGTGGGTTTTTATTTCCCTTTGACAAAAGGGGAAAGATGACAAGAAACGGGATATTGTAAAATCTCAGCTTGTGGCTCACTAAAGCCTTGGTGAAAATCCTGGCTGGGATATTAGAGGCACTAATGAGGAGTAGCACTGCAGCAGCTAAAAAGCCAAATATCAGGGAACCAGGGAGGAGCCATGCAGGATGCTGCTTTAGGTTGTCACATGCACAGGATTACAGGCAGAGTTCAGCAAACTCAAAATAGGGATGACTTTCTGCTGGGATCCTCCCTTTTCACCCCTGCAACCATGGGAGCCCCTTCACAAGCCCTGACCCAGCTGCCCAGGAGTGCTGAGCAGGTTTTAGTTTCCTTCCAGGCACGAGCAGGAAAGAGAAGCTTCCAAGAGCCCAACTTGCTATTTACTTCCAAGCATTTTCTGCGAGCTCCAACTGGAACATATTGCTATTTTTGCACCAAAGTTTATGTTAATTTAATCTTGTTTTACCATAAAAGCTTAAACCACACTTTGTGATCATGTAAATCACTGATCTGAAAACTCCCCACTGCAGTGTGTCCTCTTTTTTTCCCCCTCTCCCCAAAGAAATGGCTGAGCACCAGTGATTTGCATCACCTCTTCGTGGGATTACCCAAAAACTTGATGCCAGTTAGTTAACAACTTCTGAATAATCTCTCAGAGGAAAAGAAAAGCCTATTTGAAGAAAGTTGTTGAGTGTTTGACACTTGATAACTTAAATGCAAGATATCTTGGAAGACAAAATATAATTTTGTATCTTTGAGATGTGCACTGAGGGAGTTTGGGGCGGTTGGTTGGTTGGTTTTTGGCAGTTTTCTGATAATTCCACCATGGAAAATTGCTGAAAAGTTTAAATTTCTGCCCCAGTGATAAATGCAGGACCCAGAGCTGCAAGAGAGCACTCAGCAGGACGATGCTTATGGAATAAAAGAGGATTATTGCACATGTACATGTGTTTGTGTAAACAAGACCAAGTGCTGACAGGAGTTTTGCTTCAAACGAGAAAAGCCTGGGGAAACAGGTCAGACCTTTTAAGAGATAATTTGTATTTCTTGGTGCTGTGTGCTGGAGGAACGGAACAGCAACTGTGCCAGCAATGCATCTGCACTCATGGTTACTTGGCTCCTGGGAAGTGGGGACACAGAAATATTTTACACAAATATTTCTGACTTCTCTGGGGTTTTGTAAATGCATTGATTTTTGATTATGCAAGAAGCACAAGGTAACATTTCAGTGTTTGTCGCCCCTCTCTGTCCCTACACCCAGCATCATGGCCAAATCCGAGTTTGTCTGCCAGGGCCAGGCACAGGCAGTGCCCCTGCGCCACAACAAAACATAAATTGAAAGGGGAGTCGTGCCCAGCAGAGGAATCCAGCTCACCCACACCCTCCAAAGCCCCTTCCCCTCCTCCTGCCCATCCCTCCCCATGCCAGCATCCCCACACTGCACCCAGAGCTCCCTCAGACAGCAGCTCCATCACAGCTTCCATCAGGAAATGGCAGATAACAGCCCAGCGTTTGTTATCAGCTCCCCTCCATCTCTGCAGGCATGGAATCATGTGAAAGCAGGAAGAAACTGAGACAGCAGACAGCTCTGTCTCTGACAAACGTGATGGAAACCGGCCAAAGGATTCAAAAGTTACTGAGAAAGGTTGTGCTTTGTCAATCTTTCAGATGGGCTGGGGAGAGAAAGGTAAAATCCACAAAAGGCTTTAGTTTTGTTTCCCTAGGAAAGCAACCAAAACACCTCAAAATGTTACCTTGTGCTTATTGCACAATCAAACTGTATCAAAAGTCAGTGTATTTGCAAAACCCCAGAGAAGCCTGAAAGGTTTGTGTGACCGATTTCTGCCAGCAGCATCGGGCAGGGAGCAGCCTGAGGGAAGAGAAGTGTGTACCCCAGGGCTGCAGGCAGGCTCTGCACTGGGTATGGGGTACACCCTGTGCTTTGGGGGTTCCAGGCTGGATTCAGGGTCAGTGCTCCCACCCTTTCCGAGGGTTCTGTGCCAACCACTGAGCAGCAGAAATCCACATGGAACTCAAGAACAAAATGCTACATTTGTTTTGATCACATTAAAGTCAGAAGGAGCTATTAAAAGAAGTTGTAGCAGATGACTGGGTCTCGAAGAACCACAGGCAATAAATTCACATGGCAGCTTTGTTTCATAACTTCAGTCCTACTTATTCTTTCTTTGTCTATTCTAATTACTCCCTGATATGGAATTAATGCAGAAACCAAATTAAGTGCTCGGGAGAGCGCACGAATCAGCTGGCCTGAACGAAACAGCTATTAAAAACAATTAGATAAAAACATCAGTCCAGAAATGCACAGCAGGTTTGTGCCTGAGTCAAAGAACAAACACACAGCCAAGATGGAGGGAGCCCTGTGATGCCAGGGAGGAGCAGCCTCTCGGGGTGCTCTGGAGGTGTTTGACACCACCAGGCTGGTGGCCTGCTGCCTCCAGAGAGCACCAGGGCTGGCAGGTGGCTCTGGGAAGAAGCACACACAGATCTGTATTGCCTTTTTGCTGCAAATCCTCCCCAAAGGGTGCTGCCACACTGGCATGGCAAACACTGTGAGCTCGGAGCAGGGATGCTGCACTGGGACCACGCAGATTGCTGGATCTGAGTCAAGTCAAGCTAACAGCAAAAAGTGAAGATTGTGACCATGTTCACAGGGGTTCTTGGATGAGGGAAGAGATGAGGATCTGACTCCATGTTTCAGAAGGCTTGATTTATTATTTTATAATATATATTATATTAAAACTATACTAAAAAAATAGAAGAAAAGGTTTCATCAGAAGGCTGGCTAAGAATAGAAAGGAAAGTATGATAAAGGTTTGTGTCTCAGCTCTCTGTCCAAGCCAGCTGACTGTGATTGGCCATTAATTGCAAACAACCACATGAGACCAATCATAGATGCACCTGTTGCGTTCCACAGCAGCAGATAATCAATGTTTACATTTTGTTCCTGAGGCTTCTCAGCTTCTCAGGAGGAAAAATCCTAAGGAAAGGCTTTTCCATAAAAGATGTCTGCGATAGAAGATGAAAATTTGATGCTTTACACTGAGATTAACACAGCAAAAGCAACCACAGGTAAGGAAATCCAGTAAAATGGATTGGGGCCCTCCCTTTCCTCTGGATTTAGAGACAGGAATTATTGGCCATGACCACTGTTTCCCAAGAAATACATAAAGAAACAGGGGTTAGCACAGCAAGAGCCATGAGTGTCACCATCACATTTTCTGAAAAATCCCTTTGCCTGGGATTTCTCTCCTGGGAAGCTGAGAAGCCTTAGAGAAAAAGGAAAAAAGACATTATCTCATTTGCTTCTCCTGTGCTTTGCTATGTGGTTGGAGATTGTTTATCCAACATGTGAACTGTTTTTACTTACTGGCCAACTGGGGCCAAGCTCTGTCAGACTCTGAAAAAGAAAGTCATGAGTTTTCATTAGCATCTTTTAGACTTCTGTCAGTATCCTGTCTTCTTTAGTATAGTTTAGTATAGTATCCTTTAACATAATATAGTATCATAAAATAATAAATTAGCCTTCTGAGAACATGGGGTTAGATTCACCATTTCCTCCCAACGACGGGGGTCTCAGAAAATCCCACACCTGTATTATAATATACAGGTATATTATATATACTGTATATATATATATATACAGTATATATATTATATATATATACACACTATATATATAAAATATATCTATAATATATATACTATATAATATATTAAATAATATATTATATATGTTATATATATTATATATATAGTATATATACATACAGGTATATTATATATACTATATAATGCACCTGAGTGTATTACTGACTCTGCATTGGTGATGCTCCTGCAATTTGGGACATTTTGGAAGCGAAATGTGCAATAGTGTGGATGGCAGAAGCCTGAGCTGACTGGATGTAAATCCTGCTGCAGGTGTGGTGAGCACAGACACTCATCAGGGTGCACAAATCCTCCAGAGCTGATGGTATGAACAAGGGTGCATAATGTCATCTCTGGCACATAATTGTCATCTGTGCCAGCAGGAGCCGTGCAGCCAGGCCCAGGCTGAGCTGAACCAAAGCCTTTCAGAGTCCTGCACACCTCAGGGAGGACCAGAGGGGTTTGACTCAGGCTGGACATGAGGAGCAGCGAGCTTGGAGCCAATGCAAGAAGCACCTGACACCAGCGATGCCTCAGGTTCATATTTTTATAAAATATAAACTTTTATATTTTCCACATTCTTTGCTGCTTTGGTGTGTGGGTCTGGGCTTCACATTCAGGGATGGTGAGCTCTGTGCACAGAGCAGGGAGACAAAACAATTCCTGCTCCAGCTGGGCACCAAGGACAAATGATCCCAATCTCAGCCCCAGAGCACAAACCCCGTGGGCTGCAGAGAGAAAAACAAGCAGGGTGGGAGTGCCTGGGCTAAAGCTGGAATGGGACAATGAACTGCAAGGTGCAAATGGAGCAGAACTGATCCCAGGGAGAGAGCCCGGGAGCGCTCGTGCATTTTGGGGCCATTTTGGGTCATCTTGGGTGCAGCCCTGGCTGGGCTCTGGTGCTGCCCAAGGTGGATCCATGGAGGAGATGCTTTGAATCAATCCCTGCTGTATTCTGTAGCTCTGTCCAGCCCCTGCTCCAGGGCAGCCTGCACAGGGCACCACCAGGAGCCCCAAAAAAACAAGAGCACAGCACACAGAGCACAGTTTCCAGCATGGAAACCCCAGAAGAGCTGAAAATCTGCAGATGAACCCAAAGATCCCTGCAGCACACCTTCCCTCTGGGGCCAGGCTCAGTGTGACTGCAGGATGTGAACCCTCGGTTCCCTTGAGCAGATGAAGAGCTTCCCCTGGTTTTCCAGCTGAGGGAACTCAAAACACGAACACAAACACAAACCCCTTGCAAACGCTGAGGGACCCACAGGAGGCATTTCCTTAAGTGATTTCACTGCCTCTCTCCTCTTGAATGCTACATCCAGCAAAGACAGCTTAGCCAGTGAGCCTAAAAACACTCCTAAGAACAATTTCTAGCACACAATGGGATATGTACAGGTTGGCAAGTATTTCAAAATAATTCCCATGGCACCCCACTGGCAAAAACACACACCAGAAACCTCATTTAAATGCCACTGTATCAACACTGTCAGTATTCATTTTAGGAATAAAAATATGAATTCTTGCATAAAACTCCATTTATTCTAAAGTTTTCCATATCATATTGCCACCTCAGCCATAAGAATACACATGTATTAAACATAAAGCCTTTCTGTGATCCAAATTGAGATTATGTTCCCCTTTTAGACATGAAAATCAAAGGTGCAGTGTTAATAGCCATCAAAAGTTGTTTCCCTGAGGAGACTGTGACATCAGCTAGAATAGCAACCCTCCAGTTATTTACAAGAGCAAATGCCAATATTATCACTGGGAAAAGCACTGATACAGCAGAAGAATTCCAAGTGCTGCTCAGATGGGGCTTCCTTCATAGAGAAATAAAAGACATCACTTCTCATTCTGTAATTGCTATCTTTTTTTTTTTAACATTTCCCATGTTTAAATAGTGCTGAAGAGAAACAATGACATTGTCCTGATATTTAAAAGCCCATAAAAAGAGGAAGGTGCTCTGTGGCTAATAAATCTTCGTTTGCAGAGGCACACATTGAGTGCCTAAGAGGCAAAACCATGTTATTTCTATCAAGATGTGCTGAAACACCGAGATACACACAAAGATACTGAAAAGTGGAATTTGCTGCTCACAGCAGCTTTCAGGCACACAATTTGACTTTTTCTTAAATGGTTAAATGGTAGTTAAATGGTAGTTTAGTAGTGGGTGATATGAGGTAAGATCCATGCACTTTTCAAGTTAATTACTCCCAAACTAGATTTCCACAAAAGCCAAGGAAACAAGAGGGACCATAGAGGGACCAAACTTTCTCTAACAAGTGAAGGATGAATCAATATACTTGTCTTGACTCTCAACCAAAATATATTTGGATTTAAAAACAACAACAACAAAATAATGAGTGTGAAGACACATACACATATCACTGCATTTCTTTCTTCTTTCTGGAAAGAGAAATCAACAGTATCCAGCAGCAAGTGTGCACCACTCTGAACTCACAGCATTCCTGAAAATGAAATAAAGCTCACAGCATTCCTGAAAATGTCACACTCACACTGAGGCAGATGTCTCAGCACTGCAGTTTAACTAATGCAGGCTACTTCACACTCGGCTGTCTGGCTAACAATTATATTTACTGAAAAGACCTGCCATTTATTGAGGGGAAAAGCAGTTTTAAGAAGGCACAGACAACTCAGATACCACACTGCAGCTATTCCTTTTCCAGATAAATCCTTACTGTGTTTATTTCCATTGTGCCAGCCACTGAAGGGCTCAAGAGATGAGCAGTACAACTTGCTGGGCACCTTAAAATGGAAATTTCAGTCGGTTTAAGCCTGCACTTCAGGGGAGCATCTTCTACACTTGATGTTCTCCATACTAGTCTCACCTTTTTCCTTGGTCATTATTGTAGAACAAACAAGAAAAATCCTGAAAACCTTCTGAAAACCTCTCCTAACCCAGGTTAGACCTAAGTAGTCATTAAACACCCAAGCACTTTAATTCACCACCAATTCAGTGAATCTAGCCTGGATACAATGTTAAGAATTCTGCTCTGTGTGCACAAGTAGATGGCATTGATTTCAGCAATAATTGCCTAGAAAGACAATTTTAGAACCAAATTAGCAGTTAAATAATTGTAGGAATTATACAGAGGGATTTCTTTGATTGGACAGTTGCAATAATAGCTGCAGAAATCTGTCCTACACAGACTCTGCAAAATGTGCTACATTATTGTAGCCTAAAGTTAATATTGTTGAAAACACACTGAATTCTGAGAACAGAAGCTCCTGCAAGATTATGTCTTTGGGGTGACTTTAATTATCTGCATTAAACTGGAAATATTAGCTATATTTAAATATCTGATAAACCTTGACTATTGTACATATTATCTCACTCCTGCTGCCATTATCTATTACTTTTAATTCTGATTTTTTTTTTTTAGAGAACCCACAGAGCCCATGCAGCAGGAATGAGTGTTCTGCAGCATGTTGGAGGGCTGGAGTGTAATTTCAGATAAGCATAAATGTGCTTCCCTTCCAGCATCCCAAGGCTTTCATTAATTGCAGAGGCTGACTTGGGGCCTTTTGGAGGACAAAAAGGAGATTAATATCAAGATGCCATTGGTCTCCTACCCAGGGCACCAAGGCCCATGCTGCAAAACAGAGAAAAAAAGCTACCACAAAACAAATTAAACTATCACAAAAGGAAGAGCCCTACAGCCAGAGGGAGAGGGAAGCATCACTGACTGGTCTGGAATAAGGGTTTTTTTGTTGGGTTTTTTCCTCAATTGTTGATTGTCTCCTTATTGCTAGTGCCAGGAGACAAAGCAAACAAAGAACAGTGTTTACCTTTGTTCTCTAATATTGTGGCATTTAAACAGGGTAAAGGCAAACTATCAAATAGAGATTTTGATATTGATGACAATGATAGACTGGATTAGCAGAGAAAGGATTTGATTGATCATGGAACAAAAAGAAGATGGAATAATTAATGCCCAGGATTGAATTTTTATGGACAATCAGCCCCTTTAAATTCATTTTACATTTCTACCAGACTAAATTTTTGATCTAGCATTCTTAAATTTCAGGCAAGCATCTGACTTTATATCTCCCATTTTGATGAATAAAACATAAAATTGATACAGTGCCTATGCAACAGACTCTAAATGATTAAATTGAGCAGCAGTGCTTTTAATAGACTCACGTGGGGACTGATCCACAGCCTTGCAGCCAACATTCCTGTCAGGGGGAAGTCAAAACTCTCTGATAAAAGCTCCCAGATGACGGGTGGGGAGGTGAGCAACAACAAGGTCCAACAGATGCAGCCAAGGACCAGAGCACACAAGTGGAAACAAGGGCTGGAGAGCAATGTGACTCTCAGGGTGGGAGGGTCACAGGGGGCAGCAGGGACGGAGGGCTGGGGCTGCTGAGCAGCCTCCTTGAGAAGCACTTGGGCTGCAGGGCCATTTATCTTGCTTCTCTCAATTACAGAGTCTGCAGAGCAGGCTTGTTCCAAAAGAAAAAAAAAGCCACAAAAAAAAAAAAAGTAAGTCTTGGAAGCAGAGATGAATAATCTGCTCAATGGGCAGCACTACAGCAGTGGCCTTAATTCAACTTTTACACGTGGAGAGATCAGCACTACAACAAAAACTTGCATTACACCTGACTGGGGACACCAGGCCTCGGAGGCTGCAGCTCCAGAGGGACCCCAGGCTGGAAACATCTCCAAGAGGAGGCACCAGGATGGAGAAAGGGATGGGAAATAACCTTTAAATAACCTTTGATGGAACCCTCTGGGAGCTCAAAGCAACAGGCCAGGCTTGACCACATCAGCCACTAAAGCTCGCGGCTCATGCGATTCAGAAGGCAAATTTGGCTCACCAGTGGCTCCTTTGTGACCTAAATGCCTGGAAATGTTTCACCAGAAAATGTTTTCCTGTGTTCTGTACTCCTTCTTATGGCCAGCCAGCACCCTTCTCCAGCCTGCACTTCTTTATTCTTTTGCACTTCTTTATTCTTTTGGATTTGGGATTACTGGAGGAAAATCTCCACGTGCTCAGGAGTAACCCCAGCTGGTCAGCAGCATTTTTGTACTCCCAGTAAAACAAAGGTTTTACTGCACTCAGTACAACACAAAGAGCTCTTGGTAGGTGATAATCTGGTGAAATTCCTTTTGATAATAACTCACTATAACTCACTGTTTTCCTTTTGAAAATAACTCACTAGCTTCATGTTATTTACCATAAAATTCATGATCTTTTTATGGTGTTTCAATGGCCTAAAGAAAGGTGTACATAGAACACATTTTAGATACCAAATCTTGCACAGGGAAACACACTGACAAATTCAGGAGGCTGGAGCTTTGAAAACATCCCTGTTGTATCCACTATGAGAGCTCTTGGCTGTTTCTGGACTGACAGCCAACAGCACACAAGATTTTTTCAAGTCTAATTTTATGTGTATTTAATTCAGCAGCTACACACAGAAAAAAAAAAAAAAAAAAAAAAAAAAAAACAGGAAAAAAAAATGTAAACCCCAATGAAACCGACCAAATAAACAAAGAAAACCACACATCAGGGTTTGAGAACTTTCAGAACTGGTGAGCACCAGAAGATTCAGACAAACCTGTCAGAGAATACTGGACAGCTACAACAATCAAACCTGCAGCAGTCCTAAAAACATTCAGCCAAGACCACAGGATCACAGAAGTACTTTAAAGTCACAATATTGTGGAAGGCCAGACCAGAAAATGCTAAATTTAACCAAAACCATCTGTTTCAAGAGTTTTGAAAACTACCCCTAAAATTTCTCATCAAAGACAATGACAGAAAACTGTCCTGATTAGCCACAACCCCTACAAAAATCCAATTTTTCACTACTGACACATTCATCTGCCAAAGCTACTCATCAGATTAAAAGAAAGCTACACAAAAGAAGAACTCATCAAGTCTGTAATGGTTTCCTTTAAATCACTTTTTCAGAACTTGAGTGACAAAGAACATCACATAAGCAAAATAATTTTCACTATTTTCAAAACAAAGAGCAACTATCTGGTAAGAAACTGCTTCCTCAGGCAAACTTCCATATTCCAACTCTTTTCTTACCATTTTTACATCAGTTGCCAAAATATCATGCTGGTGTCAGTTACTTCATTGTATGAGAAACAGCACAGAAAACCAACACGTATTTGTTTCCCATTCCTTTGGAACCTGGGGTGGGTTTTTTTTTGACATTTTAATTTCCATGCATTTAGCCTTTTTCTTGTCTTGGTAACACTTAAAAATCAGTCTCTCGGCCTTGTGAATGATGTGCATTTGTGCACCAATCTCATGTTGGCCCAGCTAGGAATGCCACCAGGTTTAATTTACAGAATCCATACCTCTCAAAGGCAGGGCACCAATTTCCTCAAAGCCTCCTCACACCTTTCCAGCTGTAGACACTGCAGTGAGACCATCACATCCCTGGGCAGCAGAGTGGTGCAGGACACCTCTGCTGCTTATTTTTATTATTGTTTATGTGTATTATTATTACCTGGGATTACAGATGGGCGGCAACTCACAGCAGCTCCCTGCAGGAAGGTTTTCGCCCTTTCACCCATCTGCAGGAGCACCGAGGAAAGCACAGCCCAGAGGGTGTCTCAGCAAAAAGGCTTTCCCATAGAGCAGCCAAAACCCCTTTCCAGCCATTACAAGGAAAATGCAGGCACATGAGGGCAATTCAGGAGAAATTTCAGAAGATGAGCTGCAGCTGCTCCCCTGCTGATGCACCACACCTGAGGATAACACCTGAAAATTGTCAACCCAGACTGGGGCTGGGTGTTTACAGCCCTACCCTGAGTTTGCTGCCATTTCTCCCACCTCCTCCTCCCATTCAGAGAGGATCAGTTCCCTAAAAAGGTTGCTAACAGGTGATAAAATGACAGACAAGGTGTTGTGGACAGTTTCTCACTCCACAGCAAAGCACGGTGGAGAAATCCTGGAAAGGGCACTGTCTTGAGTCTGAGGTTTTATTGTTTTCCTCTTTCATTTTTCCTTTTTTCTTTCTGCTCTCAGAATGCAGAAAAGTATTTCTTCTGATTTAACCTCCAGATCAAGTAGAAATGTGTGTTACATTTTGCTATATGTGCTGTATATACCTCCAAAAAGTAATCATGATTTAAATATATTATTCATATTAATTATACGTTGTATAATATTGCATTAAAATGTAGAACTATATATTATATAATTAATTATATATCTAGTTAATATCTAATATAATATAACATCACATAACATAATATATAATATATAATATATAATATATAATATATAATATACAATATATAATATACAATAATATATTATGTATAATATAATTAATCTTTATATATTATTCTATACTATATCTAGAATAATATATATAATTAATTATATTATATATATTATATATTGTAGATTAATATCTAATTAATATATTCTAGATATTATGATTCTAGATTAATCATATATTCTAGATTAATATCTAGTTAATATATATTAACTAGATATTATATATTATATGATATCTAGTTATATATTCTAGATTATATATCTAGAATATATAACTAGATATATATTCTAGATATATAATATATATTATATTAAATATTATATATTCTAGATTAATATCTAGATTATATAACTAGATATATAATATATTATATATCTAGTTATATATTCTAGATTATATATCTAGAATATATAACTAGATATATATTCTAGATATATAATATATATTATCTTCTATATTATATATTCTAGATTAATATCTAGTTAATATCTATTAAATACCCTCACTGGGAGTTTTCCTGTGTGCTGTTTGAGCTGAGAAATGCCCTGTGCAAAGCCCCTCAGTGCTATCCCACCTTGCTGGCTTAGCAGTAAAAGGCAGGCCAGTTCAGAAAGCACAGCAGCTCCACCACTGGACTCAGCAGAATGGAGTGAGAACAGTAAATAACCACCAAAATCCTTATTTCTTTTTTTAATGAAATGTTGACATGTTTGGACATTGAATGAAATTAATCTGCAAACACTCCCGATATTTACCAGCAGCAGAAACAACCTTTCCCACACGACTAAGAAAATACCATAAACAGAAATTTATTCACAGTCCCTTTCCTCTTGTTCATTGGCCTGACCTCAAGCAAGTGTGAAATGTTTAAAAAAAACAGCCCAGTGAAGACTAGGAACATGCAATACACTCCTGGGCAAGTTAACACGTCAGAAAATAGGATTTAAAAGTCCCTTTACCATAAAGAGCCAATCAGCATTCCCTACAGGAAAAACATGAACACCCTTCCATCTACTCTGAGCTACTTGCTTGTCTTCATCTATGGAGAACATCAGGAAACATCTATGGAGCTTCATCAGAAGGGTTTCGGTGTGTATGAATTTAGAACATTCTCTGGCTGTATGGATAGAGTTATTTACTGTCAGCTAATTATTCATCATCAGCTCAGATCCAGGAATGCAGTGGCAGAGGGTAACTCATGGCTGGAGGGTCTGTGCCAAGCACATCCATGAAAACCTCAAATCCTGCCAAAGAGGCACCTTCCTGAGTGCCCCTGGCAGCCCATTTCCAGCCCTTGCTGCAGATCCCTGATGATTTGACTAAAATGAGGCAGAACTGGGGCTTTTCACTGCTCTTTCACAGGGCACCCGAGGTGTCTGCACGCATTTTGCTCTCTTGGAGTGATCAGAACATTGAAAGAGCAACATGACCAGTCTGAGACTACTGATCTTGCAAAATGCTGGACTGGGAACTGTGGAGAGCGACCACAGGAGATGGAGGGTGCCTTTTCCTCTGTCCTCATCCTTTTCCTGTGTCCTCATCCTTCTCCTATGTCCTCATCCTTTTCCTATGTCCTTATCCTTCACCTATGTGTTCATCCTTTTCCTGTGTCCTCATCCCTTTCCCATGTCCTCATCCTTTTCCATGTTCTCATCCTTTTCCCGTGTCCTCATCCTTTTCCCATGTCCTCATCCTTTTCCTGTGTCCTCATCCTTTTCCCATGTCCTCATCCTTTTCCTGTGTTCTCATCCTTTTCCTATGTCTTCATCCTTTTTCCATGTCCTCGTCCTTTTCCTGAGTCCTTATCCTTCTCCTATGTGTTCATCCTTTTCCTGTGTCCTCATCCTTCTCCTGTGTCCTTTTCCCTTTCCACAGAGCTGGATCTAGGGAAGGACTGGTGCCCCATGTGCTCACAGCCCTTGGGCAGTGAGGACAGCAGCCCACGCACTCCCAGATGCACCAATTCTGGTGGTTTTTGGGCAGTTTCAGGAGCTGCCATCCATCGGGAGCTGTGGCCTGTGGGAGGTGGCTCTGGCAATTCAGCAGCTGGCACAGAGCACTCTGTGAGTTGTTCAATCACAGCTCCAGCTGGGAGAAGCAGCCCTGGCGCTGGAGGTGTCCTTATTGTTTGTGAAATCATTGTTAATTAAGGTGAGATCTCGCTGTGCTGGTGCTCAGCCAGCACAGGGGGAAATGGACCTTTCCCTGACAAGTTTATCACTCAAGCAGCCTCCACGAGCAAGCAGAAAGGGTGATTCAAAATGTAAAAGGTTTGGTTTATTGTTTCTGAAAACTTTATTTCCACAGGCCCCCCACTGCAGTGCCTCTGATTAGCTGATCAATCTCACGAGCAGCACAAGCATGAGCAATGTGCCTTTCCCTCTGCTTTACCCAAACCATGGTGACACTGGCTGAGAGATGCTCCAGCAACACCAGATCAGCTTTCAACAGCTGCCATTCCAACCTGTGCCCTTCTTCTTCTTCTTCTCCCAGGGAAAATGGCTCTTGGTCACTGGTTGGAGTCAGCCCAAACCCTCAGATTCCCTCCCTCCATTTCTGGTGCTTTACTTTTTTTCTTTCTTGACAGATTATGTTCAGTTTGACCTCATTTTTGCCCTGGCCATTCTGTAATCCTGATTTATGGTGGGCAATGTAACCTTGTTTTCAACCTGAACTCAAGCAGTGATCCTGGGGTCCTGACACACTGTGGAAATTAATTATTGACTCTGCATGTCACTGGGCAGTACAGCATGCACCCAGCTAAAGGAGCATGAAATACCTGCAAAACTACAAATAAAACTCCTCATCTGGTTTCTGAAACCTAATCACTCTGTAGTCCATGGTGAAAGTGTCCCAGGGCACTGAGCCCCCCCTCATACAGAGATAACTAATGTCTCTGAGCCCAACAGCTTGAATGCTCATCCTGCCAGGATCTCACTTTGAGGAGATTGTTGCCCTTTGTGTTCAATTTTTTGTTAAAGTCCAAGGAAATATGGTTGATCTCAGAGATCAGGAAAAATTTGAGTTGTCTCCTGAAGCAGCAGCAGCACCAGACTCAAACAGGTTTTCCCCTCCATGCTCCTGGTCCACTGCTTTGTCTTCACACGCTGCAATGCTGTACACAAACCCAAAAGAAGACTGGAGCATTTACCCACGAGTGTGTGCATCTGTACAGACAGAATTCACCCAGAGAGGCAAACACTGCCCAGAGGAGGAAGCTGGAGTAGAAATGGTGCATGACAAGTGCTGCTCCCAGTGTTTGCTGCATCCTCCATCACCACTTGGACCCCATGGCAGTAGATCAGATCTATCAATCACACACATTCCTGTAGTCATGACCAAAATGAGTAAAACCACTTTTGCTTAAAAGAAATCCAGGCCTGGGCTGCTCTTTATAAACATTCCTAGGCACAAATTACGTTCTTGACTGAAAATTTGGCTCTACCACATTTTGCTCCTGACTTCAACGGGAGGCAGCACTGCATGTGCTCTGGAAGGCAGAGCTTTCAAGGTTAATTGACATCCAATTAATGCAGCTCAGCAACCATATCTAGTGATCAACACAGAACAGGAATAGTAAAGTTTTATTTGCAATTTCAGCTGCAAAGCTCAAAGCCATCAAATATAACAAATTATGTTTAGTATCTCAGTGTAACTACCCAATAATCTGAAATTCCCAAGCAAAGCCTATCAGTGACAGTATTTTCCACTGTGTGGTCTGTGTACACTGTGATGATGCACTTTGGCTTGGTGCTGTTGTTGCTTCTCACCCCTTTTTCTCTTTTCCAAGCTGTTTGGCTATGAGATACCTACAAATACAGAGTTTTCTTCACTTACAAATGAGATCATGGCTGTGCCATAAATACACGCAGACCACAAAGGAAGAAACAGAATATTATTAATATTAATTAATATTATTTAATCCTGCTCCTGAATCTCATCCTGGAGTGTGGAGAGGTGTCTTGTTGCATTGTCAGAAACACCTCAGCTCTGAAAGCCTGGCTGCCTCCAAGGGAAGGAGCACATCTCATAACTCAGGTGTGGTGCGAGAGATCCTGAGAAATCCAGACTGATTTGACAAGCAAAGGTAAAAAATCAGCCATTGCTCTGATCATTGTGTCACAGAGGTAAATCAGACTGTGGCATTTACATGCCCAGCACAAGTAATGCAGAGAGAGGCAGTGTTCCACCAACCTACAACCTGCAGATGACAAACCTTATTATGTTATGGCTGTAAAACTGACACCAACGGCATACAATTACTGAACATTCCTGTTAACAGCTTCCAAATGTGGACTCACACACCTAGCCCTTTCTTAAACCATTGGAATAATCTAGCCCTATATCAATTTTAGCCTCTTTTAGCATAGCCTCGGGATTATATTTGGCATCTCGATCTGGCACATACAATAACTGCCAGCAACAGTAACCATTTCTGCATTGAGGTCACCGAGAAGTCTGGAGAGCACAGGACACTGCCCGGCTCAAAAAGTCCAGAGAAACGGGGGAAAAAAATAACCCAGAAATTGTCGGAGCTTGCTTTCAGCTGCATTTGAGATTTTCGCTCAGATCTCAGCACAGCTTGCCCTCTGCTAACCCCTCCTTATCTCCCCCTCCTCCCCTCACACACACACAGAGAACCACCAGAATCGATTTAACAAAAGCCTCTGCCCGTGCAAGGAGCGAGGATCCCGTCCCATCGGGAATGCGCCAGGCAGCGCTGGCTGTCTCGGGGAAAGGCGCAAACCCCGAGCAGCATCCCCGGCGCACAGAGCGCCTCGCTAGGAACGGGATGCGGCAGACAAAGAGCAGGCGGTACCGGGCACGCTTCGCCTTCTCCCGCATCCCTCCGGCACGGGCTGGGCTGGCTCCCGGTGCGGGCGATGCTGCTCGGAGCATCTCCCGCGCATCTCCCGCGCCGCTGCTGCCGCTGCTGCCGCTGCCGCTGCTTACCGGGCTGGGCGCGGGCGCTCGGCGGTCCGGCCGCGCTCAGGGCCAGGAGCAGCAGCACGGCCGGGCCCGCTCCTCCTCCTCCTCCTCCTCCTCCTCCTCCTGCTGCTGCTGCTGCTCGTCCCGCGGGCCGGGCGCTGCGCGGGGGCGCTGGGCCGGGCGCTGCCGCCCGCCGCATCCCCGCGCCTGGCACGGCCGCGCTCAGCGGGCAGCGCTGCCCATGGCCGGCCGGGCTCTGGAGCGGCGGCTCCGCAGGCGGGCGGCGGCCGAGGGGGCGGAGCGGGGGCCCCGCATGCCGCCCGCGGGGCTCTGCCCGCCCAGCGCCGCCCGGCCCGGCTGCTGGGGAACCGAGCTGCACCCGCCCAGCCAGCCAGACACCCACAAAGGGCTCTAGCGCCGGCCCCGCTCCCCGCCCTCCGAGCGTGGGGAGGCGGGGGAGGGGGCGGCGCTGCCGGGGCCGCCCGCCGGGAGCCCTCCGCAGCCCCCGGGGCCGAGGAGCGGCTCCCGGGGATGGGGCACTGGGTCCCGGGGATGGGGCACTGGGTCCCGGGACGGGGCACTCGGTACCGGGATGGGGCACTGGGTCCCGGGATGGGGTACTGGGTTCGGGGATGAGGCACTGGGTCCTAGGGATGGGGCATAGTGTCCCGGGGATGGGGCACTGGGTCCCGGGGATGGGGCATAGTGTCCCGGAGATGGGGCACTGGGTCCTGGGGATGTGTCACTCGGTCCCGGGATGGGGCACTGGGTCCTGGCCCGTGCCCGGCCGATACCGGCTCCCGGGGATGGGTCACTCGGTCCTGGGGATGTGTCTCTGGGTCTCGGGCATGTGTCACTCGTTATCCCGGCCCGTGCCCGGCTGACAGTGGCTTTCGGGATGTGTCACTCGGTCCCGGGGATGTGTCACTCGTTATCCCGGCCCATGCCCGGCCGACAGCGGCTCTCGGGGATGTGCCACCTCCCCGTGTGCTCCGCACCACCTTTGGGTGCAAGCGGCGGTGCTGCGACACGGCCAGGCTGGAAGTGACTCTGTGCTCGCTGATGTCCCGAGCTGGGAGTGGCCGGGCCGGGACATCTCCAAAGATGTCCCTCGTTATCGCAGGCACAGCAGCCAGCACCTCCTCCCGGCAAAGCAGCCCGAGCAGCCCTGGCAGCATTTCTGCGAGTGCAGCAGCAGCTCTGGGGATAAAGGAGCTCGAGGGTAGCCCAGGAGGTGACCAAAGTGGCAGCTGCGTGCTCAGCCAGCCGCTGTGCACAAACACAGGAGAGCTTTTCTCTGATCGCTCCATCGCTCCCTGCCTGGCCGGGATGGGGTTCAGACACCCAGGCTCGCAGGGAAGCTCCAGGACAGAGAGGATCCCCACTGTTTTGCTTTAGGGTACAACACGAAGGGCACGGGATGTGCTCTGGACAGCAGAGGGCACGGTCACACCCGGCACTGGGCGCTCCATTTAGCGTTTTCTCCAAGTCTTGTTTGCAGCAGAAGCAGCGGGAATTCCTTATCCTGGCATCGTCTCTTTGCTGAACTCTTTCCCGGTCCCAGCCCGCGCCTGCTTCTGGGTGATGGTGGGAGGAGGAGCAGTGCAAGGGCGGCTTTGGGGCACAGCTCCAGGAGCCCCAGAGCTGCTCCTGACAGGCTGCAGCATTGCTTACACGCAGGAAAGCCGCCCCAGCCTCCCAGGAACTCTGCTCTGATGGAAGTTGTCGTGCTGAGAAATTCTTAGAAGTCAGGTTTGAGGGCGAGCAAACCTCAGCATGGGCCAGCCGCAGCTTGACACCCGGGTACCCAGGCGCTGGCAGCATCCACAGCCCTGACAACCCATAATTACACATTTATCTGACTGGTGTCACCAAAGCAATTATGCTGTCCCATTTCCACCGCTTTGCTTTTCCCCCCCAAATCACTAATTCATTCCGTGCAAAATTAGCTTCTCCTTGATGAGTGCCAGCGATTATCCGGAGCAAAGATGGCAGTTTGTGATTATTATTATTATTATAGGGAAATGGAGCTTGCTCATCACTCTGCTCAATCCAGGGCCAGCACGTTTAGTACGGGGCCCTCTGCTGGCACAAACCTCATTTCATCGTTCTCCTATTTTTCTAGGTTTTGACAGAACTCGACTTTGTAATAGAGCCATCAATAAGTTAATTTTCACAGTACTTTTTTCAGTCTAGCTCTCAAGCATTATGGTTTTCTCTTCATTTTCCATTACAGGGTGTGTGTGCATGTATTATGTAGAAAATACAAGTAGCAGATTGAGTTATTTCAAAGGATTTTAAAAATATGTATTTTCCAGAATGAGGAATGGATCTTACACAGCTAGTGAAAAAACACTGGGGTTTTACCAAACAACTGTAATTAGCTACTTCCTAAATTTAATTTTTCTAATCCTCTTTGGGTTGTTTTTTGTTTTTTTTTTCCAGATCCAAAATTGCATTGCTTGCACTAGACCTACTGCAGCATCCCAAATCTTGCTTCTTCTTATGAGGGATCCCATAAGATGAGGATTTCGTTCATGGATGAGAAGTGACTGTGGCCAGGCACTGACACTTGAAAATGAAAAAATGAAAACTCAAGCACAGAATGGAGTCCAGCCTCCAGGCACCTCTGCCAAGATGCTCCCACCCTGCCATTTCAGGCTCTAAGGAGAAGAATCCATCCAAATGTGTACTTCATCCCCTCAGCATAAAGCTTTATTATTCTAACAAAACATACTCAGTGCTGTTCCCCACGACAAGGGCAGATAGAATTATCTGAACCTGCTTAGAGCACAAACCCACCCCTCCCGAGAGAGAAAATGCAACTTCCTTCCTACAGGTGGGAGGCAGGAAGACCTAATTAACATTAATCACCCTCAAACCTTCCCCATGACTTAATGAGCCTTCCTGCACAGCAGGGCAGGAGAGGCAGGAGGGGCTGCAGCCTTTTCCTGGTGCTCCCAGAGCTCTGCCCTGCTCACACAGCACCTGATGAACCTTTCCCTCTCCAGTGGGGAGCAGCACTGCCCACAGCCCTCCCAAAACTTCCACTTGTGCTGCCTCAGCCCCCTGCAGGAGCCTGACAGCATGCATGAGCTGCAGGGCTGAGTGTGACTCCACAGGCCCAGCTGAAAAGCCAGGCTCATTCACTGAACCTCTCAGTCCTGCATGTGACAGCCCCATTGACTCTGGAAGGTTATTCTTGAATGAATTTGCCGTCTTCACTGCAGTACAAACATGTACTTTGCATTTAGTGACAGGGAAAATACCCAATTTCAAAGCAGTGTTTGTCATCCTGAAGACAGTTAAAGAGGAAGGTGACTTACACATAACTCCCTGTGCACAGGATGGGAAAGAACACAGGGGATAGTTGGACATCATTACTAACAGAAAGCAAGAACAGAAAGGACTTCACAGGCAGAGAATTCACTTTGAAAGGCTCAGGCTGCATTTCCTTCTTTGTTAGATGTTGCCAGAAGTGAGAGCGTGAAACGCACCGAGCCAGAGGCCCTGTCTGCTATGGGAAAAGTGGGATCTAGACACCAACATGCATTTAAAAGTCAACAGTACACGAGGCTAGCTGTAAAGAAGGGAAAGGAAGCAGGTTTTGAAGCCACAGGTGTCTGCAGAATTTGGACAGAGGCGTTTACACATCACCTGAGGCACAGAGCTGCAGGAAAAGCTTTGCAGACGCTGTGACAGATCCACATCAGCAGGATCTGATCCTCATCACATCTTAGCAAATCTCATCTGATTCTTACATTTAGCATTCTGTCAACTCTGAACTATTCTGACATCAAAAACACACTGCACTGTCATTTCAGCCTTTCACGTTTCATTTCTGACTGACCCTAAAACACAGTGCTGTGACGCTGTTCACAGGGGCTCTTAGATGAAGTAAGAGATGAAGATCTGACTCCATGTTTCAGAAAGCTTAATTTGTTATTTTATGATGAATATTTTATTAAGGCTATACTAAAAGAATAGAAGAAATGGTTTCATCAGAAGGCTAGCTAAGAATAGAAAAGAATGATAACAAAGCTTCTGTCTCGGACAGAGAGTCCAAGCCAGCTGACTGTGATTGACCATTAATTAGGAACATCCAAAATGAGCCAATCACAGATGCACCTGTTGCATTCCACAGCAGCAGATAATGTTTACATTTTGCAAATTTACATTATGTCCCTGAGGCCTCTCAGCTTCTCAGGAGGAAAAATCCTAAGGAAAGGATTTTTCATAAAAGATGTCTGCAAGACAGTGCCAGGCACAGAAACCCCCACCCAGCCACGAGGTTTAGGAAGCACTGCACCCCCAGGGCAGAGTGAGCACATTTGGCTGACAACAGCAGGGCCAAATGTGCCTTCCATGGATGTCTGGTCCATAGCAGGTGGCCATCTGGAGGCACTGACCGCGTGGGGCCATCTGTGGCAGCAGCAGCAGCTGCCACCAGCTTGGCACAAAGCTCAGCAGCAGCGAGGTGTCTGCTGCTATCTGGGCCACATCACCTTCCTCTGAGCCTGTCAAAGTGGGACATCCAGAACAAAGAGCCTTCGAGGTGTGGCTGCACTGAAGATGGATTCTCAAGACCCTCTGAAGCAAGCTAATAAAATTTAAAATTTCAAAAAGAAGCTCAGTTGAATGATCACATCAGAATTTTAGAGCCCTCTCAATTAATTTTCATCATCTTTGCCTTCGTGTAACACAGCAACAAAATAAAAGCCACCACAAGTCATCTGCTGCAATATATATTTTAATTCAAAGTGAATCTTGACAGTAATACACCATAAATTCTTATTTTGACACTCACCAAAATAGTCACCTGGAAAACCCGCTTTTTGTGACAAAGTACAGAAGGCTTGGTCACATTTAAATCACTGAGAACTAGAAAGAAATACTATCGCAAACTGTAAGAGACATTACATCCATAAAAAATTTTCCCAGTCCTCATATTGTAATATTGCACAGTGCAATTGCTACATGGCCAACTAGTGTAGCAGAGAAATCCAAAGCAAAAAAAAAGCCACAAGTCTACAAATTGTTAAACAGTAACAGTTCAACCTCATTAATCAAGTCTCTATCACTGGGTGTTTCTAGAACAAGTCTTCCTACAGCTTGCAGTGTGATTTAACTTTTACTTAACACAAACCACGTTAATTAGCAGTAAAAACAGAAAATTTAAAAATTAAAACAAAACAAAAAAAGAGGAGTTAATACAGTAGCATATTTGACCAATAAAACACCCTGAAGTTAAAAACTGAACACAAGAAATTCATCATATAAAACCTTGCAAATTAAAGTAATATGCAGATATGCAATTCCATAGTCATGCAGTGTTTTATTTAAAAAAGGCATTAAAACGGTATTGTGTAAAAATGCTTCTCAGAGGATGACTTTTTTCACAGAAAAGGCCCTCACCCTGAAAGCTTTTATTTTTCTGCAGATGGGCTCCAGACACTTGCAGTGACAAGAGTCTGTTCTCTCAGAGTACATTGCAGGAGGAGGGGGGAAAGTCACCTGGGGTGTTGAATTTAAGCTGTGACAGGATCCCAAATATTTCATTCTTTGAAATGCAGACATTTCTAAGATTACAATACAAAGAAAGAGCAGCAGATCTAATTTGGGGGAGCATTTCCAGCAACCCTTCCCTGCAGAGGGCAGGACACTGTGGGGGTGATACACAGAGAACCGTGTCAATTCAACAAGCACGTCAGCTCCAAACCTCAAGCACAGTAAAAAGAAAGGACAGAAAATACATCAGACCCATGATGATCCCCATGGCCCCAGGAAAAAAAAAAAAAAAAAAAAAAAAGAGAGCAGGGTTTTTTTGTTGTTTGTTTGGTTTTTGTTACCAGGATACAAAAATCAACGTGCTCTGCTTGCATTGGTGGTTCTTGGTGTGTCCATTGCCTGCAATGGAGTGAGCACCAAAAAAAGGGAGTGAACAGAAAAACAGCACGAGTTTGAAGTGGTAAAGGTGGACATCCAATTTGACTCCCCATGTTTAGGCTTTACATACGGGTTGGTAAGATTTCAAATTCATCAGGATACTCCTAAGTTGCTAATGTATACTTTATATACACACACACTTGTACAAAATGCATAGAGTTGATTACTAAAAACATTGAAAGTTTTGGGAAAAATTACGTTTCTTAATTTTCAGTGTGATTAAAAATGTACTGCTGGTATTTTCTCTCTTTTTTTTTTTTTTTGTTCTAATACTGTTGTATTTCAGTTATTACTTAAAAAATAAATCAAGTGTAGGCACATTTATTTCATTCAGACATTCATTAAATAAAACACTGCTTGTGTTAGTGGAGTAAAGAAAAAGATTACCAGTTATTAGCTTATTGACAGAGTTAAACTCAAATGCTTTGCACTCTTATTCCAGTCAACATTGCAAGGATTGTATTCCAGATTTTGTTTTAAAAAAAGTTAAGTCAAGCCTGCAAGATGCAGCTTCTTAAGTGTCTACACAATGCCAATATGAAAACATAAAAAAATTAAGTTACATTAATACATCCACTTATATGCAGTGATGAGCTCAAAGTTAATGGAGATAAAATACTGATGCAAATAACACACCCCAAAAAAACATATGCAATCATCTTCCATCATTTACAGTATAGTAGTTACGACACTTCAAACATGAAAACAAAACAAAAATTTAAAAAAAAATAAAATAAACCAAACCCAAACCCCAGCTTCTATTTCATGTAATTAGACTTGTACAGAAATTAGAAGGCTAAGAAAGAACTAGTTAATCACCTAATTTCACAGCTATCTGAAGTGGCAATCATTATATAGCAGCTTATCTATGATACATTCAAGATAAATGATACAATTTATTACTTGCCCATAAGCTAAAACACAGCCTCAGCTTAATACCTTCCATAAATCCCATCTCTACACTACAGTATACTTGAGGTCTATGAAAAAGTAGCTACCTTTTATAGGAAATGGATGATTAAGTCTTTGGTGCTGCAAAAGCAACTTCATTTGAACAAAACAAAAAACGAAAAGACACACTTCCTAAGGAGAGAAAAAAAAAAATAATAATGCAAAAAGCATGTAATTTACGTCCCTGACGGAATGTATTAAATAAGCAAACACCCACAATAGGCTAAAACAAATACTATTAATGTAAAAAGACTAAAATCTCTCCCATGCATAAATGAAAGATTGCACACAAAGAACTCACATCTTTTTCAAGCTTCAACAGTAAATATTCTGCTACTAGTTATTAAATACTGCATGGTTTGCTCAAGCTAAGATGAAACCACATCATGGATCAACGAGCACTTGGCTTCTCCTTTCATTAGCTAGTCAGTCATGCCTACCTCACCTCTAAACATTTTATTATGTCCAATTAGACAAACACTTTTAAAATAAACTACTTAGGTCGTATTGCAGTTCCATTTACCAGTATGAAATACTGTCTTGCATGTTTCGACTCAATAGCTACTGAATCAACTTTCCTTAAGCACTACTAAAGTCCTGTCCTGAAGCTAGATCATTCTGGGGGGGAAAAAAAGACAGCAAAATTCAGCTACAGCAAAACATGCTGCCTTCTCAATCAGGAAAATACACCCAATACTAAAATAATACCACACAAAACCCAAAATGAGCATTACGCTATCAAAAAATCAGCAGATCTGAATTTTTAAGTGCTGCAGTCCTCAACATTTATATATAAGTAATAACATTAACAACCTCAAATATTTAAGGCACTATGTGTGGGAACAGTTTACAATGCAGCTGAGATTATTAGGACAACAACATTTAAGAGCAATGTCTAGGCCTTTTCTTTGCCCATGCAAAAGACACATGCAATGTGAAGAACAACAGCTCAACTTTTAGGTAAGTGACTCAACATTTAAACACCAAGATACGCAACACAAACAAGTTTACTTCCACACCTGTACTGCTGACACATGTGCATCTGTTGCTCTAGTTCTGTACACTGAATGGCTTCCCAAATGTAGACGTGTCTTGCACTAGTTAGAAGGCAATTTTATAAAAAATAGCAGGAGCAAAACCAGATTTCTGCTCCCATAAGTCACCTGTCTAAAGTTACTATATAAGAAGATAACATGACCAAAGACAAGTTATACCAAATGTGCAAAACACATTAAAAGTGAGTTTGTTTTTTGTTTTTTTTTTTTTTTTTTTTTTAAAGCTCAGAGTTGTTTAAATTGCACCCAAGTCTACATGATTCAAAAAAATAATTTTCCTGTTGTGCCATGGCTAAATACGTAACAAACACCACGTTTCTTCTCCAGCCAGAGCTCCTGAGCACGGGGCGAGCTCTCACATGAAGGGGTACTGGCCGAGCTTGCTGGGGCTCAGCGGGAAGGCGGCGTAGGCGGCGGGCGAGGCGGCCACGTAGGAGTGGGGCGGGAAGAGGGCTTTGTACTGAGTCTGCTGCAGGCTGGGCGAGGGCAGCAGGCGGGGGTTGATGCCCACGGGCACCTGGTGCACGATGCCATTGCCAGGGTGGCTCAGCCCGTAGGGCGGGTGCTGCAGTAGCGCGCGCGACGCGCAGGGCGAGGCCAGCAGGTGCGCCACGGGCGCCGGGGAGGCGTAGGGCAGCAAGGCGGGCTGCCCACCCAGGTGGGAGCTGCCTGGCAGGTGGCTGGGGCTGCCCTGGGGCAGGGAGAAGGCGTGGCTGGCCACGGTGCCCACCAGGAAAGGCTGCTGCTGCTGGGGCTGCTGCGGGCGGCGCGGGGCGAAGTTGCCGTTGTTCCACTCCTGCGGCCCCGAGGAGAAGTGCTGGACCTGGCCACACACACAAACACACAGAGAGAGAGAGAGAGAGAAACAGGCAGGGCTTAGAGATCCACGGAGCACAGAGAGGGGAAAAATGGAGGAGAATGCACTAAAACTAGTCAACTTAAAATCGGGAGGAATATAGAGACAGGGATTATTAATGCTTCGACAGCACAAAAAAAAGAGACATTAGCTATTTAGGCAGCAGCACAGACAATAAGAGATGGAAAACGGAACACAAGTTATTTTTAATGCTCTTGCAAAGGGGAAAAAAAAATGGATAAAATGCCATGCTGGGCTGTTTTAACAGAAATACCATGTATCACATGAGCAAGGTGCTTATTCCACTCTACTCAGCACTGGCTTGGCATCAATTGGAAATGCTGCATTCAGTTTGGGCACCATAATGAGGCACAAAGAGGACAAATAGGAGAGAAATTTTAGAGGAGAGCAGGAAAAATAATAAACGGATTGAAAAATATCTGAGACAACTAGGCAAACAGAAGTCTAGGTCTATGATCACAGGAAGATGTGGCAATCATTAACAGTTATAAAGAGAAAAGACTAAAAATCAATTAAACCCATTAAATGATGCAGATTTCAAACTACACAGGGCATCTACCAAAGAAGGAAGGATCAGCATAAATTTTTGTAATGAAAAATAACGTTCTACACTTTCTGCCAAGAGGCTGAGGAGCTGCAGACACTGAAGAGATTAAAAATTAATACCATGCTGATCATATTAAGGTTTGCTTAGAATTAATTAAACCAATCCTTTTGCATAATCATGCAGAAGGGGACATTGTGTCACCCACCCAAATGTTTCTTTCAATCTAAACTATTCAACTCATTATTGCTAAATCCTCTTATCCACATATAGCATGCTTTCATTTAGCATTTAACTGACAATATTCACAGTTTCTCTGTAAGACTTACACAAACAGGTACTGCTCTAACATTAATGTACCTCCAGCTATCTAACCAAAAGCTCAATGCAGCCACAGCTCCAAGATAATTAATTAAAAGGGGCTTAAGCTTGATATTACGTGTCAGCTTCAGTCCTCAGCCACAGCAGACACATTTGCTGCGTTGTTGGGCAATGATAAAAGTAACTTTTAAATTAGCTTTAGGTATCTTCTAACATTGGATGGAACTACAATCACAGTCTCATCTCCCCTCCAGCTTCATTACCTGGCAGCAAAGGTAAGAAATAGTTGGGTTTGCTGAGCTATATCTCACCTCTGGACACTCAAACTAAAAGATTTTCATGCACACTACTGACAGAACAACACTGCCATACAGCTGCAGATTTTAACTGCACACTATGAGTATTTTAGCATTTGGATGTAGGAATAATAAATGCCAACATATTTTTCTTTTTGTCTGGCGTTTTGATATAGTGCAAGCATTGACAATTTTCCCAGTGTGGCTTTTCTGTCATTTTTTTTAAATAGAGTCAGCTGTGTTAAGATAATTACCCAAAATAAAAGATACTTATGACTTGCCCAGTAAGTTGAAATCCACTTTTCAAGATTTGAACACTTCTTTACTCAAGCTGCTGAAAACCTGCAGCTGCCACAGACAGCGACTGAAACTGCGAGCGCTCGGTTTGGAACTCAACTTGTGGAGTGTCTGGGGCTTGCTGGGCGTGAGTGCACATACCTGACTGAAGTTGCCATGGTGCTGATGGAATGCTGATGCCAGTTTCTGCTGACGGCTCCCCACCACACAAGACTGGTTTATTCTCCCCAGGACGGACCGACCCTTCCTCAGTGGCTGGCACGGAGCATCTTCCAAGGGAAGAAATAAACAATGTTATGCTTTTGTTGGCACTATTCTCTTCTGGCAACAGTTAGATAAGGCTTCATTTGCTTAGGCATGCAGGGAGAAATAATAATACAGTACACCAATTGAAGTCAAACCCCAGCACTGTTTAGGAGTGGTTACTACAGATTAGCAGTTGCTTGAGTAGATCAAAATCTTCATTCATATATATATATATATATATATATATGTAAATATGTATATAATAAATAAATACTGAAACTTCTATTCTTATCTACTGGCATAGAAAAACACCTGAACTAATTTACCTGTATTCACCATCTGTTCCTCAAGATGTAACCTGTTTTCAAGTCTCATGGGTGGTACCACTACTGTGCAAACAGTTGATTTGGTTTCAGGGTTAACTGAGGCTCTTGCTTCCTTATTTTTATTGTTGTTGTCTACAAAGCCATTTTCCACAAAGGGGCTGTCGTGTCCTGAGGAGTCTGAGCTTGGGGAACCATCCACTGTATCACATCCACTTTCCTGTTCATCATCTGACATGCTGTCAAAAAATAAAAGTATTGCAATGAAGCAGAGAGATTTTGATAGAGGTACATTTTCTTAAATTAACACATTAAATTTCTAGTGAAATTACTATAATTTAGAGTTAAATTATATACAGAAATTGCTCAAAGGTGGATAAAAATGATGCACTGTAATTACACAAGCACATATATTCAAACTCATCCTACCCATATTTTGCAAGGCTCAAAGAAAAGAAATAACTTCTTTATATTAAAAATTGATGGAATACATGATTTACTTTAAGCATACAAGAAACAGCAGTGAATTCACTAATGCCTAAATGCAAGGTCAAGTCCTTTAGTGATTTTACAGCTCATGCAACATGTCCTTATTGCATGCTGTTTAAAACAGGACATCACAAATAAAACCACTCGTGAAAATTAACCTTTTGTGAAGAGTACTTGGACACTATGAGGGCCAGCACAAAAGCCTGAAGATTCAACCAACAGAATCAAGTAATTCTGAGTAGTTTTTTCAAGTAACAAACAGTGACAATGTGACAACTACTGAACAATTAATTGTACTTCCATATCATTAACTTTTGATTAGACTTGCTAATTATATGACTTTGTAGAATGCTACTGAAACCAGAATCCAACACACTCCTCTGCTATTGACAAAGGTGAATTAGCAAGGGGAAGTAAATTACAGGTCAGCTCCTTACAATTCAAAGAAAATACCCTAAAATCAAGCAGGTCTTTATAAAAACTTACCTGAATTTTTGAATGTTTTGATATTAAAGAATACCAAAGGACTGACAGAGTTAACTACCAAACCAGAATGACTACCTGATACAGACTCAGAGTTTCACCTCCTTGTCAATACATGCTCTGACAGAATCTTTAATTATTCTAAACAAACTTTTTTCGTTAGGACCTTAATTAGAATTCATTTTGCACCATGAAACTGCTGAAGGCTCAAGCTAGACACGAGGCAGTGAAGATAAAACATTTAAAAGCTGTTCACAGCACAGCAACACTGTTCACCTAAGTGAGCCCTACTTTTAGTAGAAAAAAAAGGCATCAATTTCATAAAAGATTACAAGATACACAATGGGAAAACCAGAGGCTGTAAAAATTAAAAAATACATGGTGACCAAACCTGTCACATACTACTCAGGCTTATTTAATCCTGGTACTCTAGAACATTTTTATTCCAAAGGAAGTTGCATGCAACATGTTTATATTTTCTGTGTGAACACCATTCATTCAGTATTCTGAAAGCTTGCACTGCAGCAAGACAGATCTGTTAGGAACAAGAACAGAGCAGTCTGTGCTGGGCAACTGCAGGCCAGCAGATCCATTTTTAAACAGATCATTTACCCTCACCAGCTGGCAACATAACAAAACCTGTGCATTTGTTAGTATCAGCTGGGCCTGCTGTATACGAAGACCTTTCTTTCTGGTGCACGGAGGCTGAGTTTTCACCTGTTGGATCTCTTGCAAGGAGAGGGGCTGGAGTGCTCAGAGGAGCTGGTGCTGAGCGTGCTGTCGGGGCTGCTCAGGGAGCACACACGGTCCATGTTCAGGGTGTTCTGGCAGGCTTCACACTCCAGGCTCCCCTTACACCTGCACACACAAACAGAGTCAGCAAACACACGTTCATCTCTCACCTAGGTAAAACTGTGCAATAAAAAAGGGCCCAGCAGACATCTTTTATGGAAAAATCCTTTCCTTAGGATTTTCCTCCTGAGAAGCTGAGAAGCCTCAGGAACAAAACGTAAACAATGATTATCTGCTGCTGTGGGATGCCACAGGTGCATCTGTGATTGGTCTTATGTGGTTGTTTGTAATTAATGGCCAATCACAGCCCAGCTGGCTTGGACAGAGAGAGTCCGAGACAGCTGCCTTTGTTATCATTTTTTCTTATTTTATTCTTAGCTTAGCCAGCCTTCTAATGAAACTTTTTCTTCTATTCTTTTAGTATAGTTTTAATGTAATATATATAATAAAATAATAAATCAAGCCTTCTGAAACATGGAGTCAGATCCTCATCTCTCCCCTCAGCCTGAGACCTCTGTGAAAACCGTCACAGCCCATCATTACAAAAGACCCCTTAAATCTAAACTAACATCCAATTCCTTCTTTCTTTCACATTCAAACCAGGTTTTAAACCTTTACAGTGTTCTTTTTTGAAACCTACTAAATGGGTAATTGTTTTTCTACTGAATCAATAATAAAACAAGTAGATAAAAATGTTCTACTACAGCAGTTCAGAGCCTTGAAACTTTTGACAAAGCTGAGATGTAAAATACATGTTCCTCCAGCTCAGAATTATTACAAGTAAGGAGGAAGTCAAACAAACATTAAACTTTTACGCCTTGCATGCTTCTGTGATGGCTCTGTGAAAGAAAACTTTACTGGAGGACAATACAGCCAAAGGTTCACCTTTTCACACTGTTAGAGAAGTATTTTCTACCCACAGGTATGTAATAGTATCTACTGGGTGCTACTGCTAGAATGGTAACATGAAGTATATACAGCAAAGATACTGTTCTTTAAGAAATAAATAGGGCATGGCACTACGAAAAAAGCTCTAAAAAAACTATGGTTTGAAAAGGCATAACACACACAGATTAATGTGGTAGGTTTTTGACAGTGCTATTCCCTTTCAGTAAGAGTGCTACAGAGTTAACTTTCTGCTGAAAATTGATTAGGAGCAAAATGTTTCTCCTTTTTTAATTCAGATTCATTAGCTGTGCTGATGCCTAGAGAGGCTACCTGGGACAAAGGCTAGACAGAGTTAAAGAATAAAGTAGGGATTTATTAATAGGCCTTCAAGGGATACACCTGGGCAGTACAGGAGCCTGGCCAGGGCTACCCCCAAGATGGACTACAAGTCACAAGTTTTCACACTATTTATAAGTTTTGGTCCATTTCCATATTGGGGTTAATTGTCCAAGGTAATGAAGTCCCATCCTCCCAGTTTCCTCTCCTCAATTCACTGCTGTTTTACACATTTTAGGCCTGAAGCTGCAATGGTGTCCTTGGGCTGGAAAAGGATTGTTTTGTCTAACTAGACTGTGAGGAGAACTTGCTAACACTTCATTTGAAATTCAGAGTTATATACTAAAGCAGTACAAAATCTGAATTGAATATAAAGTTCAGAATTACATACTAAAGCAATACAAAGCATCATTAGCACTGATGCCTTCAGGTTTAGATTTCATGAAAATCAAAATTATGAAATCTAAACCTGAACGCATCAGTGCTAATGATGGTTTGAGAAGGCTGCCCTAGAGCAGAGGCTGGACAGAGCTACAGAATAAAGCAGGGATTGATTCAAAGCACCTCCTCCATGGATCCACCTCGGGCAGCACCAGAGCCCAGCCAGGGCTGCACCCAAGATGACCCAAAATGGCCCCAAAATGCACGAGCGCTCCCGGGCTCTCTCCCTGGGATCAGTTCTGCTCCATTTGCCCCTTGCAGTTCATTGTCCCATTCCAGCTTTAGCCCAGGCACTCCCACCGTGCTTGTTTTTCTCTCTGCAGCCCACGGGGTTTGTGCTCTGGGGCTGAGATTGGGATCATTTGTCCTTGGTGCCCAGCTGGAGCAGGAATTGTTTTGTCTCCCTGCTCTGTGCACAGAGCTCACCATCCCTGAATGTGGAGCCCAGACCCACTCACTAAAGCAGCACAGAATGGGAAAACCAGCAAAGCTAAATGGCTGGGACAGCTGTATCTAAGCCGAGCCTGACAAAAGCCAAGGTGATGCTCACTCCCTCAGCGAGTGCGTCCGCGCCACGTCGTCCTCGTCAGTGTCGCTGCTGATGGTGATGACGCTGACGGGGCTGGGGGAGCTGCCCAGGAACAGCGCCTGCCGGGGGCTGCTGGGGACAGGGGGCTCAGGGGCCAGCCTCAGAGAGGCCTCCTGCCCCTCCGAGTTCAGATTGTCCTGTGCTTCTATACAGCTTATCCTCTTGACAGCCTTCAGGTTGAGGATCTTTGGAGAGATAAAGGCTGAGTTTTGGATGTTGGTGTTTTGTAGCATGTTGCTCCTGAGGAGGAAACAACAACAATTTGGCATTTAGTGAATCTCAGCCTGTGAAAACTGGGCTGCTTTCAACAAAACCAAAGCAGGCAACGTAGGCTAAGTCACCAATTTAAAAAAATAGCAGGCAATGTAGGCTAAATCACCAATTTAGAAAAACACAGAAAACCACCAATTTAGAAAAACACAGTAAACACAGGCAAAAATACTTGGCACGGATGGTTTCAGACAAAAAGTACGTAATATCCAAGACATCAACATTGAATACAGTATACTGAAAACTCCACGTTCTTATGAAGGTAAAACCAGATGAAAATCCCATGTGGGTGAAAAACAAGCAAACAAACCCAGCTGGGTTTCCTGCAAGGATTCTCCTTGAAAACAAAAGCTGGTAGCCTCCAGATGAACCCCTTGCTTAATACAGGACTGCTGACACTGCCACATAACCCACACACTTTCCCCCTCATGGAACATGCCACACCTTTGCCATTACTTTGCATGGCACTTCAGCAAGCAGCTGAAGTATTTTTGGCTGTCAGTGAAAGGTGACTGCAAGGCACACAGCAGCCCTGTTATACAGCCTCTCTTTATTTTTAGTTGTCTAAACCTGATATATCCTCCTTCATGTAAACATAGGAATATCTCATTAGAGCTACCTCAGGACATTCTTATACCTTCCCAAAGGCTGCAAAGACAACATTCCACCATGAAAGGCACAAACTAACCAAAAAATAATGAAAACTAATTCGCATTGCAAGTATTGTTCCATCTAGTCTACCACCAAAATAACTTAAAGAGAAAGGACACATTTTCCCAAAAGACTGACTAAGAGGAATTGTGTCCAAAAAAGATATCATTATACAAGTTGTTCCCTTCCCCACAGCAGTAACAGGTATGGGAATCCATAAAGTCAGAGGGTTTTGGGAAAGCTGCAAAAGGCAGGCCTCAGAGACAGCAGAACTGTGATTAGAGCTAAGCAGTAGCCATGAGATTGATCAGCAGAAAAATTATGTAAGAAGTAGAAGAGTAAGGACAAATAGAACAATGGTCTGTGTATTAACACTTGGCTAGAATAACTCCCTAAGCTGCAGGAAAGTTTATCTAGCAAGATTTTAGGAAGTTCTAAGCTTATTAAGGGACCTCTGTCCATTGTGTTTTAAGGCCTACAAGCAGGTGGTGTATTTGAAATAAGCAAGCATTGTTTAAGCAAAGATATGTGTGCTTATAGTGGTTGGATGCAACCACTCTCAATGTGCTTTTGCTTTGTGTGATTGGTCAAAAAACTTATAAAGTAAGTTGTAGCATTAAGTTCTCAGTCTGCTGCCTGGGATGTGAGCTGCTGGTATCTTCTCATTGCCATAACCATGGAATGAGGGTGATGCTGGAAAAGAAACCAGCTCAAGGCACATTCCCAGCAGTCCCATCCTGTTTGTGATTTGTACACAGCCCCCAGCTGGCGAACACAGAATATGTTCTGTCTTAGAAATATTCTACTGACCTGTTCTGGCACAGTTTGTTCCTCTTGGTAGCTGCAGGCTGAGGCCAGACAACGTGTGCAATGCCCACACTAATTGGCTGAGGGGCAGACAAGGTTATCTGATGTGTTAAAAGAGGCTGTGGTATCATTGAGCTGTAGTGGGTGCCCTGGGTAATCATCTTCCTGAGGAAAAGGAAAGGCAGGTTCATACTGCAGGTCTTTCTCACCAGCAGCCCCACTCCTTGTTAAATCCCAGCCACTGAGGTGTGGCACAAAAGCAGGACTCACCCCCATTCTCCAAGCCTCTGTGGGCCAGCCACAGGATCAGAGGGCAGAGATGTTGGTGGAGCTGCCACTGGTGCTACCTGCTGCCATGCAGGAACCAGGATCTGCTGCGTCTGGTTGGACCACGCCTGCTGGGGAGCACAGAGCTTTTATGGCACAGGCAACTCACTGCAGCTACACTTGCTGCTTGGAGTTCAGCACAGAGCAGATCAAAACATTCACTAATTCAGTAAGGAAGAGTTTTGCTTTAAAGCAGGCCAACCTGAGAAAGGATTCCTGCTCGAATCTGTAGTGGCTGAATTGCGTGGGCTTGGGTCACCAGTGGGACTGCATTATCCACCCTCAGGGAGAAACTGGTGGGTTTGCTGTGGCTTGTAGGAATTCCTGGCAGGGAGAAAAACATACACAAGCTTTAGGCAAACAGCAGTCTTGCATGTATTTTGTGAGCAAACATAGAGGACAATTTTAAAACAGTTCACTGTTTTTTAAAATGCGTTTATGATCTAATTCCATAATTTAGACTTTCAAGCCAAACAAATTAACACCTAAAAGATTTTTGTGCCATAACTTATCTGCAGAAATATTTGAGCTGTAGTTTCCAGAAAGAACTGCCAATAGCTACTAGCTGGAAACAGACTACTAGAAGGAGGAATGACTTTGGCAGAAAATTCTGCAGAGCTAAGCATTTACTCCTTATCACAAACTACATTAAAAGATGTTGAAGGGAAGCAGGCAAAAGTAAGCAGAACTGCATTTCAAAGCTTCTCAGAATGGACTCCTGCACATCTCATGCTCTGTATTTCCAGCAGGCTGAAACACATTCTTCTCAGATTTTATAGCTGGCAATGCCACATGTATAATGTCCCTCTTTGCTACCACCTCTTTGGTGGGAAACAATGTAAAATCTTCTGTCTACCTCATCAAATATTTGCAGTAGAATCCATACTCCTTTTCCTCTCTTCATCAAAATAATGCAAACTATAGTAAACCATAATATAATAATCTATAATCTATAATAAGTAAGAAATCTATAATCTATCACATATCATACATCATACAAAATATATATATATATCATATATATCATAATATATATCATATATATAATATATTATATGTAATATATAATATATATAATGCAAACTGCTCACCAGAGCACAATATAAAAAAAAGATGCATCTCATATCTTGTATAGATTTCATTATCATTACAGGAAACTAACAAACCTATAGCAATGCTGCAATGTTTGCTACAATAATATTTCTTTTACACAGTAATGCCAAACTATAATGAAAGAGGAATTTTTCTTAACAGACATTGCAACAGAACAGCCATGCTTGAAGAAAATACTGGCTAGGAAATAGAAAAAGATATCCCTGGTCTCATCTTCTAACTGCACTTCATGCCTCGTGCTTTACTCAAAGATTAAGCAGGGGTGTTCACAGGTAACTACTAAGGAATTACTACACTGAAGTTTGTAAGTGATTTGGATGGGGTTTTTTAATCTTTACAGTAGAGGATGAAAGAAAGTTTTCATCTGATGTAATTCTCTCATGTCATAACACAATACTCGGTTATAACCACGCACTTCAAAGCTTTTCATTTTGAAATGCACTTGACTGATTTTTTTCCCCACAGCCATCTAGAAGAGAAGCATCTTAACTCTGACAGAAGTAGAGACTTTTAGCACTTCAGATACTCCACAGAGCAGCCAAGCTGGGAAACTTTGAAGCAGTGCCAGATACCATTAATATCCCTTTTCATCTGTGCCAGCAACTCGTCACCTATGTGATGAAAACAATATATCCCCTCCACTTCAGCTGTAGCAGAAATTAAATTTGGAAAGTTATCATCATATTAAGAATACAGTATACAAATCACAGATAAAGTATCTGCTTGTGCTGTTTTTTTTTTTTTTCTATAAATCACTTTATTCATCTGGGAATAATGAAAACAATAGTGGGGTATTTTTATTATGGAGTATGTCATTGTGTAAAGAACATAAACAATTTAAACAATTAACTGCTCAGAAGGAAATCTGTGTGAAGCAGCCTGTGAATAGTCAGACCTTTCTCAAGTTTCTGGAATCCAAGGTAAATGCAGCTGCTACAAAAAATATTATTGATAAAGTCTGCTGCACCTGTCTTTATCTATAGAGATTAAGACTTCCTGGGCTTTAAGTTTAGGTAGAATATTTCTGGTTTGTTTCATTTCAGAATGTATCTAGAGTGATTTCCGAAGCTTTAAAATGCAGAGGGAAAACTAAGGTCCTTCTTAAAAAAAAACCTACTCCCTATAAATTCCATAACTTCAAGACCTATCTCAACACAAAGCTGAACATCATCAAGATAAATAAATTACACCTTTGGAACAAAGACTATAATCAAGTTAAGTTAATAAGCAAACAATATAAACTGCCTTCCTATTTCCATAAATGACTATTACTAGGATAATACATTGATACTCACTCCATCTTTCCTGTTTCCTCTCCAATTTTACTTCAGAACACCCTCCTTATTGCTTCTCCTTTCACACTTTTTTCTCCTATTGTACCCAAGACATAAATTTATCTCTCTGTGTGTGTAGTATAGGAAGATGGGCTCTGGATTGCTTAAATAATTTTCTGCAGGTGCTGATTTGATGCTTCTTTCAGACAGATGCAATGAATCTGCATCTGCCTCACACGCCGATTTTTAATGGCATAATTAAGTTGGTTTAAATATAAACCTTAAGTGGATATAACAGAAACCTCAAATATTGCTAACAGCCAGGCAGTAATACTCATATTTTAGGGACAATTGCAGATAAATATACCTTGAATAGCTGGAGGACATATAATCAATGCTTGCTGGAAAACATCACTGCAACCAAACTGAGCAGTTCCTGCCTGCAGTGGAATCCCTTGGTGCAGAACTGAGTGGGCAGATGCAGTTAATGCCTATGGGAACAGATTCAACACAGGCAAGGTTATTAGAACTGTAAAATTACATCTCTCACACACTTGTCCCACCACTCTATACAGTAAATAACTAAAACAAACTTATAAAAATGAACGATTCTAATCCATTGCACAGGAAGACATCACACTGGGCCACTGGAGGGCACCAGAATACAGCACTGGCAACCCCAGCTTGTAAGTTAATTTGGAACATATTCTAAATTATTTGTCTAAGAAAACATTAGGGGAAAAACAGAGTAAAAGACAGAAGATTTTACCACCTAACAGATGTAATTTTTTCAATTATCAAATTGATTAGAAAAACTACATTAATTGAACTGACAGTAAAAACAAAACAAAGTAAAACAAAACCAAACCAAGAAAAACATGAACCATTGATTTTACCTGACTTCTCACTGGACCAATTTTGGAAAAGCTTGCAGTCAGGTTGGCTGCACTGCCTGAGGCAACTGATCTCATGAGTGATGTTTTATTGCAATTGCTTAAGTCATACAGGTTTGATCGGCATTTGCAAATATCCATGATATGAAAGGAGGACTTCACTCTGTCAGAACCAGAAAATAAGTTGCTTTAATCATCATTTCATGCTGTTGAAGGTAAAAAACAATTCCTCAAAATAAGGGGAAAAAAATTAGTTCAAACCCTCCATTTCTCAGTTTCACAGAACCATCCACACAGGTAGAAAAACAGAAACACTGTTGTTACTATGGTCACATCAAGCCTCTCTGATGCATATTTTAAATTCAAGAAAAATTCTGCTGTTTCTTTCTCTTTCCATCTAACAGCTGTTTACAAACAGGAAAGATAGGAAATTAAATAGATGGGAAAAACTTGCTCTTTCAGTGAAATGCTTGCAACTTTAGGAAATCCACGGTGAAATATACAACTCCAGAACTGCAAGAAAAGTTTCAATATATTCCACATTAATCAATACATGAAAGGAAGTATTTGAGATGTTAACTTCAAGAGGAAATGCCCACCTTAGCCCTCAATGACTGATAGCAATTAGGGCTCCTCATACTTCCAAAAATCACACCCACATTTCTGCAGTGCTGGAATTTTAACAATCATACATAAAACCAACTTAGGAATCTATTGCCCTAACTGTTACTTTCAGAGAAAAACAAAGTAATTCAAGCAGTTTCCTTGACCCAATAGATGTATCTAATACTGCAAGCACTTGAAAGAATTTTCTAAGACACTGCAATAATGATGAAAGATTTCTTTTTCTCTCTGATAGCAGAAGAAACAACATTTTTATACAAATGAATTGCAACAACAGAGATTTCTATGTTACATACTGGTTGCTATGAGGAAAATCAAGGAGGTGCTTCATGGTAACAAAAGAATGGTTCAGGGTCTCAGCTGGAGTGATTCTTAAATCAGCATCGATAAGCAACATTTTCTTCAACAGACTGACAAATTCCCTCCTATCTGCCTTCTCTGCCAACAGGTCACTTCCTTCCAAATCCATCACCATGTTCACCTGGCACAGAACAAAACAGTCAGACAGAAGATGTGCATATTAATTTAACTCTTCCTGGTACTGTTTTCTGCTATAAAATACTGATAGTCAGCATTTTTATCACATGGGGTATGGTGGATTTGTCTTAACCCAAAACAGCAGGCTTGGAATCGGTGACTTTTTTTAAGCATGCACACTACTCCCCCCTTGCAACCTCCCCAGTTAAAAACTGCTGAAGGCTTTATTCCAGTCTGGGACTTGCAATTTAAGAAGTAAGATTTGGAATAAAGATCTTTTTATGGTCTAACTTGAACTACAGAGTTGATCTTCAAAAAACAATTTAAAGCACATATTAATGTCAACCTTGCAACAAGATCTGATCCTTTTTTCAGGATGTAAAAGACAACAAAAAACTGCTTTTTCTTATTGACTAAAGAGGTATAAAGCTAAAGAAAAGTGAGGAAACAGGTTTTAAAAACATAATTTAGGAAACTACACTTAGAATTCTATTGTTAACAGAATTATACTGAAATCAAACAATAAACAAAGTAGGTTCCATATGCATTCTTTGTTTATTCTTTGCCACAGTGGCAGATAAGGTAGAAGAGAAAGTATACAATTTACACAAAATTCAAGGGTTCCCCCACCACAAGGACAAGTTCCACTGTTTAACACAAGCAATGGAAAAGGAAGATCTTTACTAAAACTCAAAGGGCTGAAAGAGCCAGACATTTTCCTCAGAGCAGCAGAGAAGAGTGAATATGACTGAGGCACAATAAACAATATTCTAAAAGGCATTTCTTTCCAAACCAGTACAATGTTTTCAAATCACCAGTCATCCCCACACATTCCTTCTGCAGAGGAAGGAGGCTTTAATACTCACGTGCACTATATCATCCAAACTGTTGAAAATATACTTTCTGGCCTCTTTAGACTTCATACCTGTTTCTGCCTCGTGTTCTTCCAATGTCTCAACAAAGAGAAAAGGAAAGCTTAGTTTAGAATCTGTCAAAAAAGGTCACCTATAACTACAAAGTGACTTTATGTACTTATTGACTTAAAAACCACTATTTTTTCCCAAATTATTAGTATATCAGTTATATATTTTTATGTTGCTTTACAGACTACTTCCATTCTCTAAATCAAAAGACAATAACTAGAACGTTTTACATCTGACAAATCACAGTACTGGATTACAACAGATAGTTTATGAATCACACAGGAAGTACTGAAAGCCTAGCATAGAGCAGTTTAATGAAACTCCTGTATTTTTATGTATCACAGCTTTTCTGTTATTGCATTTTACCAATTTTCTCAAACCCAGACCTTAAACCTCAAGCAGCAGCAATATCACATCACTGTGAAAGAAATAAACCAAAAACCAGGCAGTATCTGTTCAACTTCTTGGTTTCCTCTTTTCTTTTTTTATTATTATGCTTATTCCTATTTTTATTATTATATTATTAATAACATTGTTATATTTATTTTTATTTATATTTATTTTTATTATTATATTTATTCCTCCACATACACATCAAATGGTGTAAATATTTTAAATACTTCAGTATGAAACAAAAACACACTAGAGAATGAATGGTTTGCGAGTTGGTATAGTACCTTCTGTTACAATTTTCCTTCCTCAACACAGACAGTAGGTGCTGCAAGAGGCAAGGTGGGACTTCGGGGAAAAAGCTTTTAACACACAGAATAGAGAAAAGCTTCCAAAATGAACTTTGACAAAACTGCAAGTAATGAGCAACTGCCCATATCAAAACCCCTAATTAACCTCTTCAAGGTAACAAGGAGCTCCTGGAAGTGAGGAGGGCTTTTTGCACCAAGAACTTGCTCTGACATGGAGAAGGCAGATGTAAAGTGTCACCTAAAGCCCAAGTGCTTGAGCAAGCAGAGGGAGGGATTAACCAGGTGTGGGTGTAATTGCAGAAATGTTACATAACCCCAGAGCTGCTGGGGATTTACCAACTTGCTGGGGGGATCTTATGCAATGGGAGCTGGCAGCTGTTTGTTATTGCAGAGATCCCTGTCAGCCCCAAGTGCTGCCCGAGCCCTCTGTAAACCCAGCAAAGCTGGGCCATGGAGAAACGCAATTTTTAGAAAAAGTAAATTATTTGTGTGGGAAGCAAAGGCACTGCTCATGGCAATAATGTTGCTTAGAGAGAAGCAAGGTGTGCAGAACACAAAAGTACATTTTGTTTTAACTTTGTCTGCACCCATTGTATTGCAGCTTTCAGCCAACAAAGGCTGGTTTAGCAGGAGATCTAAAAGAAATGAGCTGTATACACAGCCATGTTATTTCTTAATCTCCCTTTTCCTGTTAGGAACTTCTGATCCTGAAGCCAGTTCTGGACAAATGTTGTCAGAGCAGTGTGGGCCTCAGAGACAAATTCCTTACATGAAGTGAAAAGCAGGAACAGAGCAAAAAAGGGAAGAAAACAAACCTAACACATTCATTGAGCACCTCTGGAGATACAAGGCTTAATCTGAATTCCCCACCTGGCCACAGCACAGCCTGGCAGCTGCACCTTGGGGGACAGAAAAAATGGAAGGGATAAAGAGCAGGAGCTGCTAAAAACCACAGGAGATGCACCAGGGACAGAATGGTCTTGTAGTGAATCTTGGCTTCTCTCCTTTGTCTGCTCACAGAATATGGTGCTCTTTTTTACTACATTACACTGTTTACCTTTAATCTCCAACTAGAATATGGTGCATCTGTTTCTCTACAGAAAAATCTTGCAGTTTTCGTTCCCATGCTTAACAACTGCTCTCCTGGCAAACCTTGAGTCTGTGAAATATAACGAATCTGAGGAAAAAACAGAACAGGGAAAAGCATTTACCTCTTGTTTTCAAAACGTGATCCCCACACAGTTAAAAACTTGTAATTTCATTTGAGAAATGACAAAATGAACCATGCTCAGAGATCCATGGGTACATCTTACAGAGGGGAGAAGCCTAACCCTGAGCACTCGGCACTGCTCTCTCCATCTCTAGAGAAAGCCACACACAAACAAACCTCTCAGGTGACCTATATAAGCAAGCTTTTTGGGTTGGTTGACAGTACAAGGAGCTGGGGAGAGTGGCTGCCATCACCTCCTCAACCCACTCAAATCCTAAATGTATTTTTTTCATTCTAAACAGGAAAATCAGTAGGAGTATTTTGTTTGCTTACAGAATTTCCATGATTTTTTTTTTGGCCTGCTCTCATTATGTAACTAAATTAAAATCCTTCCCATTTGCTGTTTCCAGTGTATCAGTCTTTTACACATCTGACACACCTGCATTTCAAGGAAGCATTCCATATGGAAAGGGAGTGTCTGTACAAGCTCCAGGCAGCAAAAGATAGTGTTGTTGTCCAAGAAAATCTGCTACTGAATGGACTGGCTTTATGCCTGAAAAAAACCTTGCTCTGAAATGATCAAAATGCATTTATTTTAGATTATTTACTGTGCATTTTGCATAACCTATCATAGCTGGTGATCATATGATTGCCTAGAAAAGTTAAGTTTCAAGGCTTCAGCAGAAATCTGTTGAAACATGATGTGTTTTAACTACTGGGCATGCAACTCACTCTATAAGGGGGGAGTTATCCCAGAGGCAGCGTTGCTTCCAAAATTAAAAAACCACCTTGGAATTGGAAGTATAATTGGCAATAACTGAAAACCAAGCTTGCTGCAGGTCAGGATGGAGAGGATACTGAATTTCTGAAGGGGAGGGTCCCACAGCACAGAGGGGCTGCTGGGGTGAGCCAGCCCCTGGAAAAAGAGCAGCAGCCAGGGAACAAGAGAGAAGAAAGGGGGAAAAATCAAAAGGAGAGAGTGGCCAAACACACCAAATCAGAAACTGAGAGATGAGAAGATAAAGTCAATGGAGGAGAGAGGACTTGAGAGATGGGAGCACCAGAGAGGAGAAAAACTGATGGGCAGTAAAGAGTAAAAGGAACATGAGAGGCTTCTGCTGAAAAGTGACAGACTCAAGTGGGGAGGAACTAAACACAGCTTCTGGGGTTTACTATCCTCCATAATTCCCATCCTCAGGGGATAAGGAGTAACATTTGACCAGAGATGTTTCTAGACCATTTATAATGTCCTCAGAAAACATAGAGTCTTAAAAAGTAAAGGGGGAAAGCCAGTGCATTAATTCAAAAATTCAGCAGTTAAGGGCCTGTGCCTGTTTCTAATGAGCATTAAAGCTCAGAAGCCAGGGCTGTTTTCCTCTGAGAAACACAGCTGTTACTGCTTCTAACCACAAATGAATGGAAGAACCAAGAGCTCCCTTTCAAGGGCCAGTGTGTTGGCTGCCACACACCAGGGGGACAGGGGGGAAATGCAGCACAAAGCCTGTTTGTTTGCTCAGTGACACACACCATGTAGCAGGAGGACAGGAATTCCCTTGGAAGCCATCTCCTGCTCCTACTGTACTCATGGATACTGAGGAAAACCCTGAATCCATTTTCTCCAAGCGAGTTTTGCAGGGAGCACAGTTACAACAAGGCAATTCCTGATGGTGCAGAGGAGGTTGCAGCCCCTCTTCCACCACAACTTCTCCAACATGAGGATCAGGCAAGTTGCTAAATGAGGCCTCCAGCAAACTTGAATGATATGTAAGAGGTAAATAAACTTGCTGTGTTTATGGAAATTTTTGAGAGAGCGTTATAGATTCTTTCCAAAAAACAAAATGCCTTCACTTGATCCTTAAAAAGAACAGTGAGTTATATGGGTTGTTAGATGTTTCCTCTTTTATTTTCCATTTTAACAGCAATAGTCTACAAAAAGGTCTTCTAAATGCATCAAAGCATCAACCCACATTCCATTCATAGCTCACTTCCCCATGTGAAATGCTGAGTTTCGTGTAAATGAAGGAAACTGAAATAGAAACATTACCAACATCAACACAAAATTAATATATCCCCTGAAAATGGTTCTAACAAACAGATTTTCAGAAAAGTAGGTCTGATCTGTCAGTGCAGGAAGCCAAAAGCCCACTTCATGAGCAGGACTTGAATAACCTAAATAACATGCTCTGAACTAAATGCTGAATCCAAGACCAGAACTTAGCAAGAAGCCAGTGCTGCTCCTTCTGGGGTTTTCCAGAGATTGCTTCACTTGCAAAGTTCAAAACCAGGTGGGCATGCTCAGGATGCTGATTGCATTCCTCCCAAATTCCACATTATTTTCTAAGTGTTTAAAATAAAAATGTTCTACATCTTTCATGAGAAACAACATGGAGTTTTATGAAGTTTGCTCACTAATGCTCATGGTGTCAGCACTGAAAACTCCAACAAAGCAAGGGCAGAGCTTTAAGAGCTCCAAGCTTTACCCCTGCCTAGCTACAGTATGATTGTGACAGTTCATTCTTGTTCCTCGTGAAGTACAGGCTCTCAAATCCTTGAGCTTTGTTGGATTTCCAGAAAGCATCAGAAAGTATTCATAGCACAATTAATCCTGACATCTGAATAGACATTCCAGAGTCAACCCTGTTCATGGCAAATGAAAGAGAGATTATAATGCAGTGATGGTAGCAGCAAACTTTGCTTCCCATCATCATCTATTTCATAAGATGGAGGGGAGAGGACAAATGGAAACTTAATTTTAAAAAAAAAAGCACAAGTCTGGGTCAATCAGGATTTATGTTTCTAGGACAATCAATAAGGCTACGTTAAAAGCATTGAACAGACTTGAAGAAATGCTATGTAATAGGGGATATTATTAGCATTTAAAATTCTGTATTTAATGACCTGAAAGTCTTAAGCTGCAGAAAGTGCACATATGCTTGTGAAATTTATTCTACTACCTGGTCATATTCCAGTGCTCCTGGGTACAGTGGCCATCCAAGAAAGAGCTCTGCAATCACACACCCTAACGACCACATGTCTATGGCTTCACAAAACGGCAATCCCAGTATGATCTCTGGTGCTCTGCAAATCAAACATGGTTACTGAGGCTTTCTCCTTGGGGAAGAAACAATTCATTCAACAATCCAACATGACAAACAAAAAAACCACCCAAAAAACGAAAAACAAATCTGTTTCTTGATAATTATTTCAGTAAAATCACAGCATCAGAAATTGCATTTTTATTTATCTAAGTAACCTGTGCTAGTATTTTGCAGCTCTGGGATTTTTTTTCCTACAAGTACCAGTTTGCTATATACATGAAAATAACTGATATGCCTAGAAAACAGAATATCCCTGATTCAGAACTTTCCTTTCCTCCAGTATGTCTCAAATGAGTTGTCCACTCAGTGTCATATGTCTGTAACTATATTCCAAACACATCAGTCTTTCATCTCAAAAAAAAACCCAACTAGAAGTTTTATCTGAAAATCCACTTGCACACTTCTCAACTGTACAGTACAGTTAAAGCTATTTAAAATATCAATTTAATTATCTAACTGCAAATCCCTTAATGTACTCAAATTGAATGTGATCAATTTTTAAATCACTTAAATGAAAGCACTGCATTTGCTAAACAGAGCAGGTGTTATTTTTCACCTAAAACAAATGTGAATTATTTAACCAACACCATCTGAATTTATGTCTCCACTCAAGAACCAGAAAAATTGGTATTGACACAGCTGCTAAAGGGGCTTTTAACATCTCTGTTCACGTGGAATGGAACTCAAGTATTTCACAAATATCCATTTTCATTGTATTTGTCCTTTTAAAACCTTCCCTCCCAGCTCATTCAAGCTACTAACAAAAGGAAAAAGAATGAATTTATATCTGCATTCTAACATGGAAAGACGCCTGGAGATGTAAAATATTATTTCAAGCATCACACTAGGAAGGGATCCACTTTTAAAGAAGACAAGCTTGTTGTTTGCTCAGCATGCCACAGGAGAGCAGGAAGGTGGTTAAAACCAAGAGGGTAATTCAATGCAGCTGGGCAGAACGGGAACATCCAACTGACCAGGAAATGTGGGATTTCTCACCTGGGGAAAAGCTCACCAATCCTATGCTTCAGCACATCCTGACACAGTCTACTGACATTCCACACACAAAACAGACTCTGATCATAGTAGATACCTACATATCTCATTCTCCTCTGACATTTATCCTTATCAAAATATTCTTTAATTTAATGTCATGTACTGGATTGGGAACAAATTCCTATTTTTATGCTACACTGGGACAGAGAAGCTATCTTGTAGCTGTAGAGCAGACCAAGAGCTGAAGCATCTCCATCCCGTTTCCCAAGGGCTAGTTGGTAGAAGCTGTACACAGACATATTTCAAGCTCCAAGGATGAATGTTCACCACCAGGGAAAGGACTCCCAATGCTCTGCCCCATCTCTGACCAGTGAAGCCATTCAGGCTTCTGCCACACTCTTTAGATGTGAAAATCTATAGAACGGGATATTCTGTTAAATAGTTACATACTTTCCATTCATGCTGGCACTTAAGTTCTCCCCATCCTTGCCACAAGCCATTTTGGATGTGATTCTATGAAGGCTAAATCTTGTCATGCTGACAGTGAAACTGGAGAGGCTCAGTTTTCCACTGCCCCCAAAGATATGACTACAATAAACTTCTGGGGATCAAACATATGTATTTTTGCAATGCAGGATCCTGACACTGCAGTAAGTCTTAGCTACTTTCATTATCCAAGAAATCAATTCAACATCTCTGGATGCCACAAGACAGAAATAGCAGCGAGAAGCGTCTGCCTTTCCCCCTGGCTGGGTGCCAGGCTGCCTATGGTTGTTACAGATCTCTGTTAAAATACACTTCCTTTTGTTGTATTGTGTTACAGCCTGAATAGTTAATGAATATACACACAGCCTATGGATACAGGGGCTTTAACAAATGCTTCTGCTAAAATAAGCTCTGTAAAACCTCTTAGGTTTACTCAATGGTTAATATGTGTGCTGCGCAAAAATAGCCGCAGTCCGTCGGTCTGGCTGTCCCTGTGGAGAGACAGGATCCCAAAGGAGAGAAGGATGAGGGGAGATACAATGCCAAAAAAAAAAAAAAAAAAAAAAAAGACAGAATACTTGCTGTGTTCCAAAATACAGTAATCTGGTAGTTTTTCCACAAAGAAAAGCAGTAGTAAGTACTTCAAAGGAAAAGGGAGGTATTTCATGAGAGGAGAAGCGCTCCTCGCTTGCCAACACCAGACCTGCCATCCAGAAAGAAGAGGAAATCAATGTGCTCCTGAGCACAGCTACCTGCACCCTTCCACAAAAAAAGATTTTCAGGCCAGCTTGAATAGAGGAAGATGAAGAGCTGCTGCTCTTTCAGGCAGCTACCATGCTAGTCCTTAAAATGGAGCAACTTTCTCACAGCAAATTAAGTTGCAGCAAAACTGTAACTGAGTTTGATTATGTTTGGAGTGATCTTAACCAGTTCAAATATTTTTGTTAAACAAAAGTTTGGTAATGTCATGCTCAAAAACACCTGCTTCTGTTTCTCCTTCTTTTAAAGTTCCTGTTAAAAATCTGTCTGGAGAGCTGGAGAGAAAAGTGTTAAAGCAGTGAGAATTATTCTTCAATTTTTGTTTTTAAGACAACCCACAGCTGTTTTCTCCTATAAGGAATATTTCACCATGCACCTCAAAAGGAAGATACTCCCTTTCCTAACTACAAGCATAGACAGGAGAGGGGTAGGAACTGCAGATGTCCCAACAGCCCCTTTACCATCACATTACTCAAAAAACAGTGTAACTAAGTATTTCTCTCTCTCAAAACAGCACCACATGCTCAAAAAACCACACACACTCCTGCTTGGATTTTTACTGCAGATCACAAGATATTCAGTGCACCAGAAGACACCACAGTCTCCACCTGAGCAAACAGCACCTGTTATCCCATCCCAAGACATCAAGGAGAACACCAGAATTTTCTAAACTTCTTAAGGACACTGAATCTTACTTAAATGCACTTAAACTAAAAGCAAGATTTTAGAGAGAAAGCACCTATTTCCTTCTTGCCAGTGTTAATTAAATATTAATTTAAAACATTATCATAAAACAGCACAGCTTAGACTTTACAATTAGAAAGATCTAAAAAGATGAAAGGCAAATGAATACCTGTTTCAGCTGCTTGTTTGGATAGCCACATTTCCATTTATTACATCACAGATCATAAACACATATACTATCCTATAACTTTGTATAAGCTTGTGAGAAAAGAAATCACACAATTTGTTCCATTAACTTGGTCAAAGACCAGAATATTTCATAAAATAGTTTAGCTTCAGCAGGTTAGCCAGCTTGGAATAAAGCAACAAAATTAACAAATTTGAAGAAAAATGAGATTGTTCCTTGATGGAGGATTAAAAAAATCTTTAAAAATAAAAACAAACCCCAAGCACAAACTTGCTAAAAAAAATCAAAACTGCAGCATAGTAACAGAAAATTTCTTCCAACCCTTACACTCAGGGAACAAAGAATGAAGAGCAAGAATTACCCATACTACAAAAATAAGTAATAAAAAAATCTGTAAGAAGTCAAACCATTTCAGATGATCATCACCTATGAATGGCTGGTTAGAAATCAAATCCAGAAGTTACACGAAAAAGCTAAAACCCAACAGTTGTACAAAGTAACAACTGAAGAACAGCACAAGACAATGAGAACAGCAGCTTCCCTTTTTCACTTTCAGGAAAAATTCAGTTGAATGCAGGAATAATTTCTCAAATATGTTCCCACTGAAGATTCTACAACACAGTCACACTACACATACCCCCTCAGAGATCAAGGAAGTGAGACTAAAGATTGAGCAATTTTTATTTCTATTTCTTTGGCAGCGTGGGAGGGTCAATGTATCAACTGTTGATCACAGCACTGCCTTGTTTACCTGCTGCTCTCCAGAGTGGGCCGTTTGGAAATAGCCTTCCTCCCCTGAAACTTTACTACCAAACTCTACTATCTCTATTTACTACTGTGCTGACAATGCCTATTAATTACCTACTCTTGTCACAACAACGATAGAAATACTAATGCAAGGAAGCGATCAAAAGGGTGGGATGTTTATAATTATTTTTTTTATTAATGACCTGTTTAAAGCCCTGATATAGACCACTCATGTAAATGAATCCAGTTTGCAAGAGTTAAAGTCAAACCATATTAGCAGCCCGAGTAAAACCAGTCTTTGCCCCCGGTGCCATCATGAGCACAATGCAAGCACATCCCTCCTGAAAGGAATAACCACACATGGCTTGTGAGATGCACAACTCTTCTCCTAAAGAAAGGAAGCCTAGGAGAAGGAGCAGATGCAGTGAGTGAGTTAATGAGAGATGGCAGTGGACATCCTGATGAGTTCTCATGTACAATTCACTCCCTTCACCTTGCAGTGTTCGCCACGTGCACGAAGGAATGCAAACCTTTCTTCAAGATCTGCAAGAATACAGGAAAGACTCTCGGCTGGAGGGATCAAAATCAAGGTGGCAGAAAACACCCAGAAAAAACTTCCAGGCAAGTACAGCTCAGTAATCTGAAGGATGAAATGGGAAGGAACCATGTAATGACAAAACCTGGAAATGATGAAGGATACAAAGATCAGTTGGCTCTGTAGTGGATTCGTGATGGTCTTCAGAAGGCATTTCAAATATGCAATTACATCAACACAAAAACAGGAAGTAGAGTATACATGGTGTATAGTAAACCACAGTGAAAATTAATGTACCATATTCATTAATTAATTACCCAGAAGAAATTATGTTATAAATTAACCAACTTTTCAATGAAAAGTCTAGACAACTTTACAGATTACTCAAGAAAAATATTTTACAATTGGGAGCAAAAATAATCAGGATATCAGTATTTATTTTTAAAGGACAAGGACATATAAAAAATATTATGCCTTATATAAAACTAGTGATATTCCCTCACCTTGAATAGTGTGTGTTCAGTTTTGAATTCTGGGTTCAGTTTTGGTCACCCCATCTGAAAAAGGATACATCAAATAGAAAAGACGCAGAAAAGAACAATACAAATTAAAGACTTGAAGAGATTTGGGTACAAGAAGAAACCCTGGTTAGAACTATAAAGCTTCAAGGAAGAATGAATGATCAGTAACATTACTCAAATTATATCATAAATAAGGGAAGAGAAGCAGACAGGTGTTTCTAATGCCCCTGCCTCATTTTAGAAGACCAAGGAATCCCCCACCCACCTTGAGCTAAAGGCTGATGTAAACATAAAAGTGGATTTTTAAAGCCAGAATCGCAATTACTCTCGAAATCACAGGTCACTGTTGAGATAAAAATATTAGGAGTATTTAAGAATGGATAGACAGGGAAATATCCACAAGTAAGGGTTGAATCCATGTAGAACAAGAACAGCCATCAACTGTGTAGAGCTGTAAGAAAATTGCATCAGAAGACACTGAAGTGCAACCTCATGCTACAGAAAATTTTCTGCAGCAACAAAAGACTAGGATACATAGACTGCTGATCCGAGAACATACATTTCCTACATGTTAAAATCACTATTCTTGCACAAATATATGAGTTAACCAAGCAAATCCCTTGACAGAAACTACAAGCTTCTGTACAACCTTCCAGTCTTGACAATCTTCCTCAGGGTCAGAATAAATGTTACTTGCAATGTCATTTTGGTAAAATAAGAATTATATCAACATTATTTACAGGTGTCTTTAAAGTAGTTGTGTTACACATTTAAACCCACTCAACTGCACTTCCCAAGAACACTTTTATGGTTGAATTTATTGTCTCTTGCTTTTAAGTGCACTGAGATGTCAGAGGCAGATTGGCAGTGTCATGTGCTGACATATATTTGATCTTAGAAATGCATGTATGATACACCATGCCAGGCAACGAGCCTTCCTCCCCATTCTTTGGAAGGAAAACTGCTGCAAATCAAAAATCAAAAACTGAATTATAGATTTACATTCACACTCCTGGCTTTTGTAGGAGTGTGAATATACATCTATAATCTTTTAACTCTTCCATGATTAGGCATTAAGAATTACATAAGTAGCATACTCTGATGGGGGCATTTTTTTAAAATTCTAAGAATGTAAGAGGACTTGGAAATCAAAAATGTAAGTGCTCAGACTCAGGAAATGTTAGCTAAGCTGGATAGGGGTATCTTTGTCTTTGAGGTAGCAGCAAAGACTCAGTTCCACCACTCTCTGCAATTCAAGGCCTGTACCTTAAAATAGAGTGAGAATAATTATGTTCAAGCTGATATGGGAAGTTACCCCCTCATTCCTAGTCTCACTCCTCCTCTGAAGAAGTTTGGTGCATGGGAGGTGGTAGTGAAGACAAAGGCAAATCGGTCTCTGTACCTCCTGTAAAATCCTACAGCCACAGGATGAGTTTTTCTACAGAAAAACCTCATTTTTGCCTAATAAAACATTTTCATGGGACTATGCATTCTCAACAGCTAGAAAAGCCTAATTCCCTTCAGAGCCTCCCAGTGAGATATATATATATATATATTTAGATATAGATATATAACATACAAGACTGACACGCAGCTGCCAGTTTAACTTTGAACCCTGATCTGCCCTAGAGAGGGAATTAAAACTCTTCTATAGAAAGCAGCCCATGTATGTGACTACTTTAAAAAAGAAGCAATCGCTGCAAAAAAATTCTTTAGAACTTACAGCTCATAACTGAACAGGGAAAAGAAAAATCACCTAGAAATTAAATGAGACAAAAAATTAAATCCTAGGTGATTTCCTCAAATAATAAAAAAACCCATAAACTATTCTAGATCTTTTTCCTGATAGTGAAAAACATTTTGTTTTGAAAGAGCAAGCACAAATTTTAAGCTAATCTACATTCTCAAATCATGTACCAAAAATACTGAAGATAATCATTTAGCTATTCCTCTTTGATTTATTCAGATGAGAATAAAACAAGTGATTTCAGCAGGCTCTTTTCTAATTATCCACTATCTCTTGTAAAAGGAGGAGTTGATTTTATTAAAACCAGATGTTTATGGTTCTGCCTTTTCATGATTTTGATTTTCCTTGAAAAGACTTACAGAGTAATTTATTTATACACTTGATAGGTTAAGCAGTTTTTGAATTACATGAAAATTAAGCAAAGTAGATACTGATGCAGCAACAGAATGAACAAAATGGTATAGATATAAACTCTTCAGATGCTTTAGTGATAAATAAAGCCTGCTATTTAATACATTTACATTTTGGAGAGCAAAGTGTCTTTTTTTTAAGTGTCAAATGAGGTTACTTACCAATAACTGAATTTGGACAATACTGTTTGTGTGGATGGAGGATTTACTCCTAACTGTGGGACCACTCTACAGTGCTTTATCCTTCTCAATGTCTGTGAGATGGTCACACAGACACTGCCTCTGCCCACAAGAGGAGAACACCCAAACTCTCACACAGAGCTTTTGTACAAAACAAAGCCCTGAGATGAGCTGCTCAATTGCCCACATTATTTCTGAAGAAAACCAGACTTGAAATGAGCTTGTCTGGAGCAGAGATTGCAGTCAAGGCAAGCACAAGGGGCTGTGGGGCTGCTGGCAGCCACTGGCTGACCTCCACCCAAGGAGAGGATCAAAAACACATTTCCAGCTCTGGAGGAGGACAAGAGAAGAGCACAGCGTGGGATGTTTCAAGGCCTCACAGCTCAGACATGTCAGAATTTAATTCCCTCCCTGCTTTACTTTGTTATTGTTGATTCTGTGGGAATAACAATTTCTAACCCTATGGACTTGCACTGCTGAAGAACAGGTTGAGAGCTCCTACAAAAGAGTAAAAAGCACAGCAGTATTTGCTTTTAGCATCCTTGTCAAGAGTGTCAAGGCCTTATAAATCAGTTTTCTGCACAGGCCTTTTGTGTTTTAGCCCTTGGTGACAACAGCCCTACAACTGGGCTCAGTGTACAAAGGTATGGTGATGCTAAAGAAGCAAGCAGACAGATCCTGCTGTAAAAAAACCTAGCAGTGGAAAGAGGAATTATTTTCTAATATGACTGATCAGCATGAGCATCTGTTACTGGCATAGTTCATGTTAAAAAAAAAACCAAAAAAATCCAAACAAAAAACCTCAAAAAAACCAACAAAAAAACCCCCAAAACCAAAAACAAACAAAAAGCCCCCACAAGGATGTTGCTCTTATGTCAAGAAATCAAGTGTATCATAACATATTACTTTATTTTAGGCAGCTATTAAAAAAACAAACAAAAAAGTCAAAATAAAACACAAAAAACCAACACCCCCCCCCCCCAAAAAACCAAAATCACTCACACAAAAATATCCCCAATACCAAAGAAAAGCTAACCTGAAAACACAAAGGAAGATTTCTTTGATTCTTCAGCAAAACTTGTAAGAGAATTTGCTCCCCAACACAGGGCAACAAGCTCAGCCCAAGAGCTCAATAAGCCATGAAAGCACTGAACTATTTGAAATCATTTTCCAGCATAAAGCTGTGGCACAGCAATTCTGCACTGGAGATGAACACACCCCACAAATGCTGCAGAGTAAGAAAATCTGCCCACATCCTTGTCCATTGTAAAAAGGGTTTTTTAAACTGCTGATACCTGCCCATCTGGGTGATGCAAAGTTGTGTTCTAGTGAAATTTTGCAACTCAGACTGATAAATTTTGACTTCAAATTACATTGCTTAAATTCTAGAAAGCTCACCAAAAATTAACAGAAAAAAAAAATCATCTTAGCAAAAAAAATCTATGTTTTCATTACAGATAATTCATGTAGTGACACTAGATTATAAAAACACTCTCAAATTAGGATTCAACACTGACAACATGACATCAGGATAAACAGATATGGTAGGCTTGTTAAAACTGTTTAATTTTAAATGACAAGCAACAGACTTGTAGGAGAAGCTAGCATTTGTTTAAAAATATCTATTAACAGCAAATGTGATCACTTAGAATTCAAATATTCAAAGCACATACAATTTAAACAGTAGTGTCTTGCAAAATGTCATGTATTGATGCCACAGCTTCACATTGGAGGTTCATGTCCTGTTCGCTACCTAAATGGAACATCAAAATCCATTTCCCTTTGATAGTCCCCTACATAAAAAGTTATCTGGACACAGTACCTATGCCAGCTGCAAAATGAAACACAAGAAATTAGAAAGAATAGTAAGAAAACAGAAAGTTATTACAGAATACCTACAGAGCAACAATTTGGGCAGATGAATTAACAAACATGAAATTAAATCTGCCTTCTCAAGGTTACACTAGTAGAGACCTTTTGGTGAATAAAAATATTTTTAAATGTTTTAGTCACTAAATGTTCTGTTGTATTAATACCCATACATGTCTGGCTCAATGTCCTGTGGGAATCTCTAACTTCCACAGAACTCTGCAGAAAAACACACCCAACACACAGTACACAGCAACACTTAATTTTAATTGGAATTATGCTGCAGTTATTTATGCCCTGGCAAGTGAACTCCGTGGCTGACTTGCTGAGATTTTCCCATACAAATTTCTATGATTAGGCCTGTGGTGTAAACATGACACCACCAGAACAAGTCTCATCCTTACCCATGGCTTAGCAATCCCACTGACACATCCATGGGGAAACACAGCAGCACCTCAGCTTTGGGGCACGGCAAAAAAAACACCTGGTAATGTTCTGACAGAGCTAAAAAATTACTGTAGAATATTTAAAGGTTATTTTTCTCCCCCTCCCTATGAATTTAACCTATGGAGTGGTAATAGGAAAACTACACAAGTCTATTTTGGTAGGCTAGACTGTTCAGCCTTCCAGCCATCCCATTACACCACAGCCCGCTGAAAGAATTCAGCTGCAATGGTCCCTCCAAATGTTTCACCCCAGCCTTGAACCCTAATAAAAACCCTCTTTAATTGTTCTCCTAAATGCTTTTTTCTCTCTGCTTTTTCTTCCTATTTTTCCTTCCCTATTATTCCATTTTAGTTTATTTGTCCTTTCCCGTTGAAAGGAGAGCCTGTCTATTCTTAGAAGAGTTTTGGATCCTAAAATAAACTGCTTAACTATGTATCTATTACATTCAGAACTGATGTCACATCAGACCTGCCAACATGCTACAACAGGAATGTGACCACAGCAAGGAGCCCCAGCATTTCTGCAAGCCCTGCTTTGCAAAGATTCTTGAAATAAATTCACATTCAAAAATGCATCTACCCAAACATTAAAACATTTGGTAGGGATTTTTTTTCCATTTCTTCTTCTCACTACATAAATGTGATATTTTTAAAGCAGTTCTTGCCTGATATCTAATATTAAACCCCAGACCCTCTAGCACCACACTGGAGGAAGAAATCAGGGTAATCAGATTATACTGAGAATTCTTTTTAATTATGCTGAATGTTAAAATGTTGCTGTGAGCAAATGGAAGTTAAAAACAGGTAATGCAGTTTAAAGAAATAAAAAAAAAAACCAAAAAAAACAAAAAAACAAAAAACTGAGATCTAGATAATAAATGGATAATAATGGGAGCCTTTCATCTGAGTGAACCCTTTGAGTCTGGTCCAGGACACTAATAATTACAAGTAGCTCATTAGTTATGGCTAAAAACTTCATTCTGTTCCCAATATAGCCAGACACTCATGTTAGGAAAAGGCACACTTGTTGACAATAACAACAGAAGCAACAAGGATCAAATAGACAAAGAACTTTCCCCTCATTTAGGAAGAGCTACTGCTCAAATTGGGCTGAAGCACAAGGACTGCTCAGTGCCCTGAGCTGGGCTGGAGAATTTTTGTCTCCAAGAGGAAAATGAAAGGGAAGTTATCTTCACTGCCTGCTCTTCTCAGAGTGCTAAGAAAAAATTACACAGAATTTCACAAGGCCCCCACAAGGTTCTGCTTGAAAAGCGTGAGGGGCAATAAACATTTCCTGGACTTTAAAAAATAACAGCAATAGTTATTTCAAGAACACAACTTTGTCATTTCATTTGAGCTATTAAACATGCATTAATATAATATCAATATGTCAAATATCTCAAATATGTCCTCAACAGAGAATAGAAATATACACTACATAAAGCCCACAATCCATTTAAGTACCATACCAGGCCAGGGAGATATTTTGGGTTCAGCTTTCAAATGACTTGCACCAAAATATAAAACCAAGACAATGCCAACTAAAAATTTATTCAAAGCATCAACAACTAACAAAAATTGCAAAAATAAAATAATTGTGAAGTTGGATTGTTTTGCATGTGATAGCCAAACCCTGAACACTATGGGATTATGAGAGTCTGCACAGTGGGAGTATTTACCAGGAACTCCTGCTCCTTGAAAAGGTGAAAACTGAAGTCCAGTTGACAAATCTCTACTAAAAAGGTATCTGTGATTTGCTTGGATATCTGTACAATTCCACATTGGTTTGTTTCCAGCATATATGAAGTTTCCATGGGGGAAAAAACAAATCCTCAAATCAAAGCACAACTTTTTCTTAGTGCCAGGAACTATTTTTAGGTTATGTTGTCACACCACAAATTGATAGGACAAACTTTCAAAGGCCAGCCCTGCATTATGTCATTGCTTTTTAGTAAAGCTCCTAGCACTGGCCTTGTTGTGCCGTTGCTAACAGAGTTAATATCTCCTTTTGAGTCAAGCTCATTTCATTTTCTAAAAGTGAAAAGCACAATGTAAAACTGCCAGGAAGAAGACAAGCTACAAAAATAAGTGTAAACTGCATATGCTAAAATTGGGAGGGGTGGGGGGAAAATGTCTTATTGAAAGAAACAAACACCTGCCAAAAGCAGCCACCCCCAGCTCCTTTTCAGCAATGTCCTACTTTGCTGCCTGCAGGCTGAGCAGTCCCTACACACACACCTCAATTAGTGAGGGAAAGAAATCTTGGTGGTTTTCTTCCAGATTCATCAAGGTGCTATAGTTCTTTTGGGTCCCTGACACAAAGTTTCTAGTGAAATCATCAGCTCAGTGGGACTTCTGTGTAACATAATTTTCCCCATAATCAGTTTTCCTGAATGGAAAACGGCAAATTCCTCACAAAATGGCAATTTTAAAATTGACATCAGTGAACAGTATTGACTATACAAGAATAAGAATTTATATTACTCATGAATAGGGTAGCATAAACCACCACAAGCAGGCCAGTACACTAAATAAATCCTTGGCAGTAATCCCACCGCCAAGACAGGCTTACAAACTTGTTTGCAATTACCCAGGAAGAGGTGCTGTCAACCAGCATTGTCATGGCCCTGTAAACAACATATACATTAATGATGCTGCTGGGAAAGGAGCAGCAAAATTATCCATTATCAGACAATTGCTGAGAACCTGGAATACTTGAAGCCTTCTACAGAAATAGCCCCTTGAGAATAAATAGCTGCAAACAAGAACAGTATCAGATCTACATCAAAATCAAAATAGAAGAGAATTAGAGCCTGGTAACATAACCTTATGAGGAAGAGTCCATTAGAGCATAATGATAAATGCAGGTATTTTCATTAGTCATTTCAGAACTAGACAAACTCTTCATTCTTATTATCATTTTCTGTCTCTGACGCTGGAAATGGCCTTAGGGCAAATCAGCTTATGCTATGATTTAAGATTACAGACTTTTACAAACATAAACAGAAATAACCAACCGAGAAAGACACAAAATCCAGCAGACATCAAAACAAAAATCCCCAAAGACGCATTTTTTGAAATAAATTTTCATCTGAAGGTGAAAATCTCTGGATTTGACAAAAAGTATGTCACTGCCTTATCAAGCCTTGTAGGGTACTGTAAGTACCTAAAGACAGAAAGCTGCTTTGGTGAGGTAGCAAGGAAACAGGCCTTTACCTCAGTGACCTCAAACTAAAGTGTCCCTGGAAATAACAGGCAAGATGGCCTTGTTACAAAACAGAGAACATCACATTCTGCTGCCTTTTCAGGTACTCCAAGGATGGCCAATGGGATGTTACAGCATTCACTTTAAGGCTTATTAACTATCATGTAGCAATAAAGTGCATTATGATTACTAAGTGCTTTCTCCAAGGTGGTTACAGCTCCATAGAGTAAGAAGTGATCATTTTTGCAATTTAAAAGTCTAACTACACAACATATTCATGGAGCTGCAGCAGTTAAACCTGATGTAAACAGGTCAACTGATTTATAAATCTATAGGTGAAGGTTTCTCAAAGATGCCAGGCATGTTCCTAAATCAATTTTATGATTTTAAACCTGACAAAAACAGACTCAAATGCATATCCCTGATATCATTTTATGTTCATACAAACTGTGGATGACAGCAGGCAGATAACAGGCTTCCACTCACTAGATTCCATAAACTTTCCAACCTCAAAGCAGCATGGTAAACCACCAGGAACATCAACAAACCAACCTAACTAGCATCATCAGACTTCATCTGCCAAGGTCAGGGGGAGAGGGTGTTCCATTTTCAGGGATTATAGTTTCAGCAGCAGAAAAAGAAAAAAAAAATAATCAAGCCTACCAAATTGAAGAGGACTACTAAAAATAGGCTTTGTTCTGGAGAATAATCACATACCTCACTGTGTTGTGTATTTCTTATGCCCCACTGGTGCCAGTTATACCCACTGAAATGAGAGACAAGTGAAATCATAGTGGTTTTTGTTTCACTATTCAGCACAGAAAACAAAACTATGTTAAAAATCTACTGAGAGATTAAAGTTCCCCAAGGGGTTAACTGCAGAACTCATCATGCATTTAACTGGCTCTTCTTCCTCCTAGGGGATTCCATCACCAAACCTCCAGAGGGGGAAGAGGATCCAGGGGGATCTCTGGGGTGAAAACTGACCCCTGGGAACACCCACTAGCCAGGTAAAGCAGGCTACATAAACTCCTCCAAATCATCAGTGTGTCTCAATGCAAGCTTGCTATCATTTAGAGCTGTTGTATAAACACAAGCTCCATTACAATTGTCATACATTTGGTATTTTCTAAACATAAACAGGAACAGGCAAAAACTAGCTGATGAAGTCAGTGCCTACACGTATCAACATGGCTTTAGATAAGAATGTTCTGAAATAAATAGCATCCAAAGCTTCTGCATGTGCCACTGCTTCAATAAGAAGGTATTGCTGTGTCATAACTGTGTCAAAAAAAGGAATCATAAAAATATCGAGGCAATGTTTACAAGTTGCATGATTACTTTAAAGGTAATTATTTAGCTGGAACACATGACTCTTATTTCCCTATGAAAGGCTCTCTACTTAACTGGATTAACACACTATTGATAGCTAAATTCCACTGCCAGAGGCTACTGTCAAGTCATCATTTCCAGAACAAACCTATAAGCTATTTTCTTTATCCTGTGTGCAACTATTACACCAAGCTCATCATGAATTTGTTCCCAAAGTGCTCTAAAAAAAAACTGCTGCAAAGAACATTCAAGAGATGCATGACACAGGATTACCTGTTCTAATGAAATTAGACCATACATCAGTCACAGGTTGGAAGGCTAAATATGTTTAGCAGCCAATCAAGAACCTAACATCTGATTTTTAACATTGATGATTTTTTTTTTTTAGTTTAAAGATGATTCAATTTTGATGCTGTGAAAATTTGACTACTGCCTGGAACTCAACTCTCAGATGTTTTCAAGGGAAAGCAAATCCAGCTCTGCATTCTCAGCAAATACTCCTCATGAAAATGTTTACATTTTTTTTTCTTATCAAAAGCAACCCGCAGATATGTACACTCACTTCTCCACCCATTTCTTAGCACACACAATACACAAGTTTTACACAGAGATGTGAGATAGGAAAGACAGAAATAATCTTCTCCAAGATAACCTTTCCTGCACCAAGTTGCATTCAGGGTAATGCCACTGGCACAGAATGGGGCACATTTTCCATTCCCCTCTGCAGAGCCCTCACCCTCACATTGCTGTGGGATGCTATCACAGAGGTAAACAAGGAAAAGGAACTTCTGACCTCTCTGCTTTCATGGAATCATCAAGAACAATGTCAATACAAGCAGGACCCTCATTTTTTTCAAATCTCATTTCCATTTGCAGCATCCAACTGAAATCGGAAAGAAATTGAAAGAAAAAACCCTACAAGTGGCGTCATCATTTGTTACTACTGTACTTCACATCAAGGGAATTTATTCTAAAGTTGTCAGGCTTAGCAACAGGAACAAAAACAATAAAAAAACCTAACTGGTTCCAAACTGGGGAATTTTGAAGTCTAACTTCCTTCCTTCCTCGTCTCCCAACAGCACTCTGTGTTTCCTGATGTTGATAATGCCGGGTGGGAGACAGAGCACAGGCCTCCCTCATGGAGGGCCCCAAAACCCCCCAGAAGGGCCAAAGGGGAATAAGCAAAAAGGTTAAAGGACACAGGGAGCACAATCCAAAGAAAACATGTTTGTTACATGGACAGGCCGATGTGCTGGCTGCACAAAGGACTGGGAAAGCAAGTTCCAGTTTCCCCATTCTGCACTGGCAAAAATGCTACACACTGTACAGACAGAGGGAAATGCTGCTTGGAAAATGTCACCCATCCTTCCTACACCATTCTCCCTGTTTCCCTGGGCTCTTGGCTGCCTCAGCAACATCAGCAGCCACTGATGACACTTCAAAGCACTGGTCACTCATGCAATAAAATTGCCTGTTGCACCACACAGCAGCTCCTCATCAGGACCTTTTCACACAACAAATACAGAACCTATTTCATAAAACAGAACTGGACTGGCCAGAAGTGTAGTATGTCATTAACTTAAAAAAAAAAAAAAAAAAAAAAAAAGAAAAAAAAAAAAAGGAAGAGAAAAGAAGCAGCAAAATCTACCTTTAAGGTGCTACAGATGCTGGACACTGATTGCATCTTTGAGTTTACATTCTTCACTTCTTCACTAAGTTATTAGAGACAGCCCTCTGCCTCATCCCATCTTTTACAGAATGGGTTGTTTGATACAGGAAAAATAATGAGACTGAGCATAGGAAGATTCCCCCTTTACAGGGGAAACCATATTGTACTAACACCTAGGTCTACTTGAGATACATTTGTTGATCACAGACAAGAGTGTTGAGTACTTATTGTTATTATTTTAAAATGTATCAAAAACATTACCCCTAAGCATAAAGTTGTCAATTATGCAAATTATTCAAATCAGGTTTCAAAGCACAACAAATTTTTTGCATTTTTCTTAGATAAGCCACATCTGAGTCCAATAAAGCAAAAAAGACAATAGCTAATGAAAAAGGAAAAACAAATAAGAAACTTAGTCTGATTATAAATGGAAAGCACAAAAATTAAAATATTTTCTTTAAAATCCAGTTTAAATTAAAAGCTAAGTTTGACAAAAAATAAAAAGGCTGTGTTAAACCACATCATAAATTAACACCTAGGGTATTAATCCCTTTCAGCTACCAGCTCTCTAGTAAAATGTAACAGCTCATTCAATGTTAAAAAAAGAAATGGAATAACTGTTTACAAGAGATTTTAGAGAGGAAAAAAAAGCTATTTTGACTTGCAAAAGAAAATATTGTTAATTGCACACAGTCGCTTTGCAGTGACTCCCAGCCCTGCGCACGCTGAAATTCCAGCCTGGAGCCGCCAGGAGCGTGGGAAGGGTCCCATTGCGTAAGATGTTATTAAGGCAGCAAAGCCTGCCTGCTTAACTGCAGATACTTAAATACTCTAAATAATTACACAGATTAGCCAGGCACAGTGCTGCCCACCTGCAGCAGAAGGGAGCTGCTCCTGCACAGCCTCGCCAGGTGCATTCCATTGCCAGGGACTGAGCTGGGAGATGCTGAGCCCTGGGTGTTTCACAGCAGGCACAACAGGACTGGCCTCCACTCCTGCTAGACCCACACCATTCCAAGTGATGGAAGAATTCCCCAAGCACAGAACTAATTGTGCTCTATCAACAAGGTCAATGTGACTCCCACTGAATTTAATTTACAGGCATAAAGTACTTTTCCTTCCTGCTCAAGCTGCTGCAGTTGCAGGATAGTGCTTAGGAGAAATATGTGAGGAATCCCACATTACAGTATTTCAGATGTCAAGCATCGAAGCATAGTTTAGAACAATCTGGGCTAATTTTAATTTTTCATCTATTTACTCAGAGGCTCAGACCTACAGAAGTTTGGCACAAGATACTACGTACTAGTTAAAGCAAGCAAGACGTTATAAAGTATTTGTTTCTTCACAGGATGGCTAAAAACCCAACCAAAGGACCTAAGAGAAGAAAAATGAAATACAGCAGTACACTGCTCTGAGGAGGCAATCCTTGAAGTACATGTGTATACACTACAGTTATCTCTGAGCATGCACTCCCTTCCCATTCCCCAATACATTTTTTGGGTGGGGATGTCTTTTGCTTTTGGGGGTTTGTGGCTTTTTGTTTGGTTGGTTTGCTTGTTGGGTGGAGGGCTTTTTGTTTGTATGTATGGGGCTATGGCTGCTTTCTCTTATTTTTTTGTTTTTTTTAAATAAAGTTCCCTGCTCTATCTGCAGAGTTTTTGTTCCTCTTGCAGTGGCAGTGCCATGAGAAGCAGGAGTTGAGCAATGAGCTGGAGAGAGAACTAAGAACACAGGCTCTTAGTCAACATCAGGAAACTATTTCCACTTCAGAAGTCAGGAAGCCTCTCGCACTTGTGCCACATTCTGCTGAAGAAGAGAATCTGCTGTCATGCCACACAAATGTAAACAGACCTATCAACAACCACTGCACTTAATTACACTTCTCTGTTGCTGCTTCTTCAAATTTGCACTACTGCTCTCCCCAGACAGCAATGAACAACCCTCAATCTCTGTTTTGTTTTCTATAGCACACAAAGGCACCACACGTGTTATTGAGTTAGTCCAGAGCTATGCACACAGTGACTTGCCAAATAGCTACTGCAAAAAAGCAAGGACAACCACCAACTTCTTCCTTTTCACCCTGCAGGAGTCACTTTGAATCCTCTCTCTACTCTGCAGCTGCTGTTTGTACCTCTGGCACCTTGGGGATTTTCATCTCCTGTCAGATTTGGGTTGAAGTACTCAAAGGTTCAGTGGTACTGGGACAAAGGCAAACTTTATGCACATTAATCAGACAAAAAAAGCTCAGAGGTCAGCTCTCAAGCTTTTCCAAAAATCCCCACTAGATTACACCCACCCAGCAAACATCCCATTTCTTACTGCAGGAGTTTCTTGCAGTACCCATTTCAGAAGTGCCACCTCCAACAAGCTGATCACAGTCTATTTTCAAAAAAAGGGCTCTTGCTTGTTCTCACAGCTCAACCAAAGTTAAAGGTGCAGCACAAACAGAGACATTTCAGAAATTTATCTGTAACTATTCTCTCATGAAAAACTCAAAACATTTGAAGAATCTTTAAGAGGAGCTAAATGGACATTGTCTCATGCAGAAGAAAAATTCAGCTACATGACTATAACTTAAAAACTGCAGAATTAATCCACTCCAATGACTGCCATTAAATCACTCATAGGTTTTGATTTGCTAAAACACACTGACCTGTGTGCTGCCTTTCACCTCAAAGCATGTAAATCACATGCCTGACAAAATGTTAAGTTTGTCTCACAAAGGAAAGAGCTGTGTCTTAAAGGACAGCCACAAGGAAAAAAAAAGGAAAAATATTTGAAAATATCTTCCTAACCTCAGAAAGCAAAGCTAAAATCAAAGCACAACAGCACAGAGAAATGAGTTGTTACATCCAATTTCATACATATTTAAAATGCAGCTCATGACCAAGAAGGACTGAGAGCATGCATAGGTGCAATACTCAGTGGTGGGATGTCCAAATAAACCATGCAAAGCAGCTTTCTGCCACACTTCAGCAACCACAAATGAACACAGCAGCTTTCCAAGAGGTGCACATTTTGTCACAGAGTCTCTGGCTCCACTGAGCACCCTCAGCCGGGCCCCCACCATCAGAAACACATGGAAACCCAAAACAAAGGCCATGCCAAAACTAGGAAATTGCAGCTCTCCTGTGTCTGGAGAGAGAACAGCACTAATTATAAAGTGATTAACTTCTATTAGACTTTTTGTTGTGTCAGTAAAGGAGGGGTAAGGGCTGAGGGTGCTGTTATGAATTTGGCATTCCACATCCATGTAACACCACCTTCTTTGAAATGATGACATTGATGCAGATTCTGTATCTTGGGGGAATGTGACCTCTATACATTGGTTAACAACCTGATAGAAGGGGTATTTCACTGGCAGTATTTCATACAGGCCTGCAGGAGAGAGTCAGTGGTCTCACATAAGCTCAGTCCTCTGGATACACAGAGAATGAAAATGCTGAAGTGTTAAAAAATACCTGCAGAACAGGAAACCATATATGGGCAGGATCTCCACCCCATTTAGTAAATTCAATATTACAGTAAGTTTGGGGGTTTCTCTATGAGGATTTTTGAAGGAGTTTTGAGTGAGGTAGAAACAGGACTTCTGAGTTTTTAGATGGTGCAGTTTATTTTCTTATCTTCTGCATAGGCAGGAAGGGTGAGTTCAGCTCACACCTTCACTGCATGGCTCAGAAGGCACAAGACCCTCAGTTACAAGACATTTTAAGGAGTTATTGACCAATAAAACACTGCCAACAAGGGTATTTATGGCTTAGACCCAATCCTTAAATATTTCATCTTATGGACCCATGTTACAGTGTAAGCTTTCTTAGCAATCATGTTATGACACACAAACCTGTGCTGCATTCTAAACGCCTTATTTACCTCTGTAACCACTCCTATTTTAAACTAAAACTCTAAACTTTCCTCCACTTAATGTATCTCTACTTCAAACTATAAATTCACATTCTCACTTCTAACACCTAAGTTTGGAAGCCTTTTCCAAGGTCTCAGATCAAATCCTGTGTTTAATCCTAAGCTTTGGTTTACAAGCCCAAAGTTCTAAGAATTCCTTGCATTTCAAGTTCCAACATTTCTCTTTTAATTTTATATCAGATAGCTCTATGTTAGACCAGAGTCAGTGGGGAGTCATTTGATGATATTTGTACACAGTCTAATGATTCTAGGGACAGACACATGAAGAAAAGGTGCTTTATATATGCAGATACCTAATAACCATAACCTCAGAAGAAGTGGTGTGTAGAGAGATTAAATGGAACAAAATTAGTGCTAATTTGTCTTTGGCAATCCTGAAGTTGCTCTTTCAGGAAGGCAACTACATGGCTACAAATGGAATATCCCAAATGACACATGGCACCATTCCACCAGCAACCAGCCCTGTGGGACAGTCATTCTGCAGGCAGGGTGGGGTACTGGGGCACTAATGACACAAGCTAATTCCTAATTATCCTGCTATGTAATAGCCTGCAGGGTTTTTCCCTTGTTAAATATCAGTTTGTTTCCTAAGCTTTTTTTTTGGTAGGCTTTTAGCAGCTTAACAACTGCTGTCTATATTAAACACTACATCAAATAGGAAAATTACATAAAGCAAGAAAACACTAGGGATGTGAATGGTGTTGGTCAGAAAAACACAGGTCACTGTCAACTCAGTGAGAGAAGATTCCCAGTTCATGGCAGGGCCAAGAGACCAGTTAAAAACCAGCAGAAATAAAGCTGAGAATCAGTGAAGCACTCCACATTTTTAGTGTCTCTCAGCATAGTCAGACATCAACTGCAGAGCTGTCCCAGCTCCTCTGTGTGCTTTCCATTTAACAATACTTTCTTACTGGAAATTGTTGAAATAATTCAAGGCTATATGAAAACCAAAGCAGCCAGCAGCCATACCATATAATTTACAAATTACATCCCCCTGTTCTGCTTTCCAGCTCTTGTTACCAAAAATGCTGAGGCCCTTTGCTCTACTCCTAGCTACTTTTCCAGGGAGGTGAAGTGTCCAAAATCAGCTGCATCTCCACACAATGCTGGTCCAGAGAAAAGCAACAAAGCTGGTGAAGGACCTGGAACATAAATCCTATGAGGAGCAGCTGAGAGAGCTGGGAGGGTTTAGCCTGGAGAAGAGATGCAGGGGAGACATTGTATTCTTGAAGAATACTTCAAGGTGTTTCAACAAAATACGTGTAGACATAAAGCATAATTTATATTTTAAAACACAACTAGATCTTGGTTGGATAGCAAGCAGTGAAAGAGTGTGGAAATCAGGAACTCAAAAATTTAAACATTAACTGGGTTTCAAAAAAAAAGGCACGAAGAACAACATCCAAATACTATTAGTGTAAATATCCTGGCTTTTGGCAGCATATCTTTTTGGCAAGTATCAAGTACTAGTACTGATCTATGACCTACAGCACACCCTAACAGTTTTTCAGTTGATAAAACAACAGTAATATGCAGTTTAAAAGCTTCATGTAGTGTTGTATTTATACAAAAGCCTTGTACATAAGTGAAGTGGTGCCTGCAGTTTTTCAAAGAAGCCATGACTTGAACATGTTTGAAAGTTATCAGGGAACTAAGTTTTATTGAGAGAAAGTAACAAAAATAATGGTAAAATCTGTTTCACTTCAATTCCTGGAATCAATTTGGGGCAATTAAAATACATTTTAAATTCACACTAATTTTGAATCTTCAACATTTAAAAAGGTTTTGTGCATTGCACTTGAAACAAAGTGTACTCTTGTGAAAGATTTCATTGTGTGCTTTTAACATTTTGAATACCTAAAGATGCACTACAAGGGTAAGACCCTATCATTCTCAAAAGCATCCAAGAAAGCATTCAAATACTAATGAAAATTCAACAGCGCAATTCTGAAAAAAGGTAATCACATAAAGAGACGATATTTTGTGGGAGACTGCTGTGCTGTCCTGGGACAACTGAAACAACCTTGGTATTTACAAAGGGGGGAAATGTTCTTAAGGTAACATCATAGTCTCAAAATGCAACTGCTTGAACACCTTATCTGTGAAATGCTTTTGGCTTGTTTCTCCCAGCCCTCTAATCCCATTTCACTTTTTAGAAGCTGTTTTAACAGCCAAATAAAAAGAAAAAAAAACCTTGAAAACATTAGCTAGCACTGTAGGACCAATATTCAAATATACAGTGTAAAATTTAACAGTCCAGACATTTCAGGCCATTTATATTCATACAAACTTGAATTCTACTTAATTGCATCCCAAACAGTTATTTCTATCCTAGACACCAATACCACTTTCCAATCAGTGCCTGAAATTCACAAAAGGTCTCTTCTCTTGTCAGTGTTTTGGTTTTTAATCCCCTGGTATTTTTATTCCTGGTTTTGGTCTGACTCCACGTGAGTGTAAAACATGCTCACACATCCATTTGCACTCGCTCAAGCTGCTTGATTTTCCAGGTAACAGACTTCCAACACATCTGCTCCATCCTCCTCACTCCTGGAGGAAGCCATGGATGCAGAAGGAGCCTCCACCCACAGAACAGCTCTCCCCTATAGCCAAGGATGCCAGGTGCAGGAGCAGAGGCTTGGCTTTCCACCACCTTGATTCACATCTAGTCCTACCTGCTCCTACACCAGCAAAGCCATATTCTCACAGGAGCCCCACAGTGGGAGCCATTTGTCACCATATTTACAAATATTAGCATTTACAAATGGTAGCACTGCAGCTACCACTGATATTTTCTGCAAGTGAGTTATCTGATATAGCCACGCTCACGTACGAGGAACAGATCTTTGGGACTTAAATATCAGAGCAGTGAAAAAAAAAAAAGGATCACATTTCAGTAGATCTATTTTCATGTGTGAAAAATAAAAGCTGCTTCCCAAAACTTTAGCCGTGGCAAACAGGTCTATCATTCAAGCTCAGCAGAAATTAAATATAGCAAGAACCAAGAGCTCTTTTGCCTTGAAAATCATGAAAGAATTTCCCTTCTGTTAAACTGAAGCAACCTAAAGACTAAGAGAACCCTTATCTTAACTCTGATTCACATTGCTGCTCCAGCCATCATAATTAACTTGAAATCTGGGCTGACATTACTAGAATCTCCAGCAGGTATATGGTACCTTCAAATGCTCCATGTGTTATCCCAGTTTATGTTACTCAGAAAATCTCTAGCTCAGGAAAAAACCCAACATGAAGGCTGGATGGCATTTCATCCACTCCCATCCTCGTGATTCTCCTATGGATCTTCAGAGAAGATTAAAAAAAAAAAAAAACACTTGCAAAATAACAGCAACCCTGACACTCTTTTCTACGGAATTACAAAAAAAAAAAATCCCAAACATGAAACCAAAAAACCACACCATTACCAAAAAAATCTACTCTCGTTTTCTGCTTCTATGAACAGAGAATAATAAGGTATTAGAGACCACGTTATGTTGACTAGAAAATAATGAGAGAATTGAAAATGCATTTGTTATCAAACAGCTACATAAAAATGAAGTTATGATGAGTTAAGATTGCCACTCCTGGATGATACTCGTAATGGTTTTTGTTTGGCCCTATTAATCATGAAGTTTAAAACAGGAATTCAATAAAACAATTAATGAACAGTATGCAAAAAGTACAAACAAAGTCTTGCCAAATCAATAAAACAATTTGTTCACAGACACAAGCCACAAAGGCTTATCTTGACATTAAGTTCCGTTTGCGCCGATAAGGAAATCAACCAGCAGCCGCAGCTCTGCGACTTTAAAGAGGAGGGGGAAAAAAATTGTGAAGTGTCCCAATTCACTTGTAACAGCAATTCCTTACATTATCAGGACTCTCTTATATATACCCCTGACTGCAAGCATGCTCACAGCAGAGCAGCTGACTTTGAACAGGCTGACCTTGAGCAAGTCAACGACCTCAGCAGCATGTACTTCTGGCTTATTTCACTGCAGCAGCGAAACAGCCTCACCATCTATAGAAGTCTACCGTTCCTGGCCAGCACCCCTGACTATTTTAAGATATCCCAATACACTTCAGTGATGCACAGTTCAAAGTGATAGAATAACATCTGCTAGCATGTTGAAGTGGAAGTTGTTTACAGAGGCATTTTTAGCTTGTTCTCGCACCACGCTTCCCAAACTGACAGAAAAATCAATTGTTTAACAGGGCTTTGCTTCTCATTTAAACTTATCAACCCCAAAATTTAATAAACACTGAGCAAGAGTTCTAGGCATTGCGAAAAGAGAAAAAACACCGAGACACCCCACTCTAGATAAAGCCCATTTAGAAGCTTCAAGTATGCAACAGCAATGGGTGAACTTGTAAAGGCAGTTGCTTCCCGAGATGTCAGTTTTCACAGCTTCTCCCCTTGCTCACAGCTTTAAAGAAAAGCTGTATGAAGAGATATGTTTATTTGTAGGTAGGTTTTTAACTGCTATTTGAAACATACAGAAGTTGTATGCTGATCCAACCTTAGGGGAAGATAATAGTCTGCTGGGATGCGACGGTTGTGTCACTGAGCCGTAACAACCCATCCTGCTGACAAGCCCAACCTACAGAGAGAAAACATTCAATTTCCAAATCCCACTCCAGGGAGAGGCACTGTCACTCTGTGTTCCCAGGAGTCCCTGGAGTGACAAGGACCAAGTTACAAAGGCCGGGGAGAAAACAAGCCTCTCTGGGAATTCATGGCCATGAGAATATTTTTTTCTAATTTTGAAGGAATGCATGTAAGAAAGGAGAACAAGAAGTCAAGTATATTGCATAAAGTTGAGGGGAGAAAAAACCAGCATAAGCTGAGGGTGATTTATTCTGAAACTTAGCATGAAGCTGCAAAACTCATAAATAACAAGCTGTCCTGCTGCAACGGCCTCAGAGCACGCACAGAGCCCTTGCTGAGCCCAGCACAGGGGTAGTAATTAAACCACACAGCTCAACTACTTTATTCTCCTTCCAAAACCCTTTAAAACAGAAGGGCCCATATCAGACCAAATCGCTCTTTGAGCTGCAGCAGAACTGACTGGGCAAGTGAAAACAGCGTCATGACCACAGAACACAAATATTATCACTTTTCCTCTGTCCTCTCTGATCTTCATGGGAGAGGAGGGTAAGAGAAGGAGAGGGGAAAAGCCTGCTGTCAGCCACCAGGAATACATCCAACAGCGATTTTTCCATCTCTCTGAGCTCCATTGCAACACTATTGACATTTGGCATTTTGTCTGGAACGAGTCTGTTGATTAGGCACTACCCTTAGTTGGAAGGCTGGAGGGAGAATATCACTGTCCAGCTCTGGAATGGGGTGACTGCACTGAGTGCACCTACTCACATCACTTGCTTTTCCTTATGAGTGCACTGCTGAATACCCAGGATCGTATTTTACTGCTGTCACCAGCGGGGAACAGAAAAACATTTCTGAGCTAGGAGCATCTCTTACTAACCAGACACCTTCCATTCTGCCACACCACTGCAGCTGCCCAGCAGACTATGGGGTCCAGCTGGTGCCCAGTTTAATCTGGACATCATTTATATTGCTTCCCACTCGCTTTGTTTTCCCAATGAATCTGGCTATGCTAAACGACAGTTTGCCTGCAGATCCCTGGATGCCTAAAGGAACACCCTTTGGATGGGAAACCAATGGATTATGATGCCTCAGGTTTCAGCTTTTATATTTTCCAAATTCTGTGCTGCTTTAGTGGGTGGGTCTGGGCTTCACATTCAGGGATGGTGAGCTCTGTGCACAGAGCAGGGAGACAAAACAATTCCTGCTCCAGCTGGGCACCAAGGACAAATGATCCCAATCTCAGCCCCAGAGCACAAACCCCGTGGGCTGCAGAGAGAAAAACAGGCAGGGTGGGAGTGTCTGGGCTAAAGCTGGAATGGGACAATGAACTGCAAGGTGCAAATGGAGCAGAACTGATCCCAGGGAGAGAGCCCGGGAGCGCTCGTGCATTTTGGGGCCATTTTGGGTCATCTTGGGTGCAGCCCTGGCTGGGCTCTGGTGCTGCCCAAGGTGGATCCATGGAGGAGATGCTTTGAATCAATCCCTGCTTTATTCTGTAGCTCTGTCCAGCCTCTGCTCTAGGGCAGCCTGCACAAGGCATCATTTATCCTCAAAACACATTTTCAGTCAAGCTTCCAGCTGCACTCTACCAGCAATATAATCTGACACAGCACAAAGGTGATGATGTTTTCCTTGGAGACAGGAGGTGAAATAACCATGGAGGCAGCCACAGGGGCTGGTGCTGAGCCACTGTTGAACTCCTTTTGGGGGCTGTGCTGCAGGATCCTGCAATGAAGTAGCACACTCAATGGCTACTGTCAGATCCACAGTGCTACAGGGATTTGATGAATGATGAGTTTGGTAAGGATTACTGAAGACTCAATTTTCAAATCCCCTCAGGAAGGGAACCCAAATTAAATCAATACAAAGGTGATTCCCCTTGGAAAAAAAAACTGAGCAGTAATTCCCTGAAGAGTTCCCCCTGAGTGCCATATACTGAGAGGGCCACTGCTTCCCATGGCAACAGAAAGGAAAGAAGGAAAGTAACCTGGCTCCCTGACGCAGATGGACAGCAGCACCTTGACCATTTCACTCCACTCCTCTTGGACGCTACTGCTAATTGCAGACAGCCATTCTGAAGCCTCTCTTCTCATACCAGCTTTCCCAAATGCATCTCACCTCAAGAAAGAGCCAAAACAAGGAAAAATCACTTCCAGAGAGAAACACCATGCCCTGGGAGAACTTTCTGCCTTGCCAGATGAGCACAAGAGACCAGACTTAGAAACAGATGCTTTGATTCTCCTCCTCCACAGCCTGCACTGCTTTCCATTTGGGATGCAACACTCCCCTTCTCATGATTTGGGGCACAGTTGACCAAAAGGAGAGCAACACACTGCTCATACCATTTCCATAAATGACAAAAGCTTCATCACCTACGCTGCATGTAAGCGTATTTTCTTTTGAAAAAGTACACACTGCTTAGTTATTTACCTCCTTAGATCACTCATAAAAGGTCAGCAGTCTTAATGTGTGAGGCCAGAAGCAGAAAAGGGCTTCAAATACCAGATCTCTCTAGTCCACAGCTATTAAAATCCAGACCAGCATAAAAAGAGCATGTAAGCACAGACACTGCCTTTCAGGGAAAGAGCATTGAGAATAACATCTGATCTTTGAAACAAATAAAAAAAATAATCTCTGACTTCAGACAGCGAATTGTAGCTAGTATTTATTCATATCCATACTCAACAATTTCTAGCAATACAACAAAGAGGAGCTTCCCAAAAGGTAACAAAATGTCAAATCTATTTTTCATACTTCTTTTAACCATTTTCTTATTTTCTCTTTGCTTGTCAAAGCTGAAACAGAAACAGGAAAACATCAAGTCATTATCACTCCATACAGTCTGTGTCCATTTTTCTGCTTGCTTATACCCTTTTAAAATCCAGTTAGTCTCACGTGTTTAGGAGCTCTCCTCATACAAAAGTACCCTAATATTTCCAATTATCATTAGGTCACCTCTCCTGCTGCTATAGGCAAGGTAAGCCAGCCCATTATCCATTCACCTGGCTACATAATGTTCCCCTCTTTAAGTCCTAATCCTCTTATTACTCATTTTTCCAACTCATTACTCACTTCCTCTTACAGATGCAAAATAGTGAGACTAGAATTCAAAATAAACAGCTATTTTATTTATATAGGCTGTATATAAACAAAATAGGATTATTTATTTAATCCTGGACATTGAGGCATTCTCCATTCTCATGATCATTAGTTCACTCTGATCCCAGGAACAAAAAAACACAAGTAATGATCAGACCAGGGGAGAAAAAAAAAACAAAATAAAACCAAAAAGCACCACCAACAAACAACCTTTTCTCTTTACTCAGTTTTGTAAAACTTGTTTTGACATGTCACAGTCAAACAGGTCAAACCTGCACTATCACTCCCAGGCTCTTCTAATACAAAAAGCATTTAAGTACAGTTATATTTTATGTATAACTGCTCCTTATTTGATTGGCCAAAAGCACAACCTCTCTTAAAACAAATGACATCTCAAAACAAGATATTCTCTCAAGGCCCTTCAAATTCTTCTGTAAGACTTTTCAATTCAAATTTCCCCAGTTTCATCTATTTTAAAAGCTTTTAAAAGATTTTTTTAATCAAATCCCTATTTTCTGCTATTATTTGCACTAGTCTGGTGCTTCCAACGGAGCAAAAAGAAATTTTGAGGAACTTCCAGTCTACACAAAGCCAGTTTGAATCACACAACTGGTAGAGAACTACACGTCCATGATGAAATCCAGCATGTTGAAAACCTGTCCAGAAGTAAAAACTTCTGTTGAAAGTAATTTTGAAGTATAGTTGTTTGGTGGTTTGTTTTTTCAAAGTTATCTCAACCAATATTTAGATATTAAAAAAAAATTCAAGTAAATGGACCCTAACCATTTTTCTTCTTTTTATTTTCAAACATTTCTGACTTATATCCTACTTTATAGAAGAATTACAAAACTATACAAAACAAAGAATATGATCTACTGAAACCTGAATATTTACAAAGCACTTAAGCATAACTTAATAATTAGGAAATTTTAGGTGCACACACATATGAGCCGATATCATTCAAGAGCATTGAGGCAAGACAAGTATATGCACACACAAACCTTATCTTATTCTTGGGGGATGATATATTTGAATAAATACCCACAGGGAACTCCACTAAGTCACATTTGAGTGTAATGCAAGCATCCAAAATGCCAAGGAGTTGTACGTTGATCCTGCCAGCAATGGACCTGCCCAAACCCTTAAGTGTGCCAGAATTCTACTGAGAGCTGCAAAGCAACATCAAGCCAAGTAAAACACAACTACAGCTACTGCATTTTTATGTAGGGAACTAAAAAAACAACAATATCTTGCCTATTGAGGCATCTGAACCAGAAAAAAAATGCTGAAAGGAGTTAGCTGAGGCTGAAGTACTGCAATAGGACCACCCAGCCTGGCTGTCCCCAGTCTCCCCTCTGCTCTTGGGGAGAAAGGAGTGAAAAATGGCAATAGCTCACAATAATCTGTAATTGCTTCAATAATAAAAAAGCCAAAATAGGTAGGGAAACATTCTCAGACCTTGAGTATCTGCTGGATGCTGATTCTGCACAGACCAGCTCAAGGTGAGAAGACCTTTGCACTTGTCCAGAGCCTCTCAGAACTTCTGCCATCTTTGCAAACCTGGCCTGATTTGTCCTGACAGGCCCAAAACCAGAGTATCTTTTGATTTTACACAAAAATTTATCACAGCTTTTACACCAAAATTAACTCCCAACTTACTTAACTTTTCATTCCCTCTCACATATATTTTTGTATAATGTAAACATGCATCAATCCATAACATTTCCCAATTTAGTTTTCTGCTGATGAACTTCATGAAGTTTTTAAATCCTCTGCTGCAGTTTGCAATTAAGTAATAGAGAGTGCAGGTGATGAATTAGAATATTTTATGTGAGCACTGTACATGAAGTGTTCTTGTTTACAAGCTACAGTCAAAAAATAGATTCCTCTGGCATGAACTCCAATCACTAATTTCATCAAGCCTAGAATTGCAGTGCACAAGTTTTCCTTTCCAGCATGAATAGCTGTAAAATATTTAAAATTTTCTTCCAAGTACTCATTGTCCTAGTTTACTAGCTTCTTACTCAATCAGCAGATGGGCAATACACAGCACATACTACTGCCAGTGATGCAAAGCAGAACTGAAAGATCTTCAATCAAGACAAGTTTAGCTCATAAGGAAAACAAAAGGACTAAATATTGGTAATTTTTAAATGCCAGGCAGATTGGGTAACTATTCAAAGAAAGCTTAAAAAAAAAAACCAAACAAAGTATTGAAAACATACACCCATTTTCAGGCAAAAGTTAAATGCAACCATACACCAAAATCACTTTGAACACCCTTCTGGTATCACCCTAAACATTTAAGCATCGTATCACTCCCTAACTCCAGAAGTTTACTGAAGTCCACAGCTGCTGAAGGCACTCAGACAGAATGGAGTTTCTAAGAACTAGGGAAAATATTTACAAGTGCTGGAGAAAAACAGAGGCATTTACATAATCTTTGGCAACAGGATACAGAAACATGGCACTTCTAGGACACTGTCCAGCTGCTTACAGGAAAAAAAAATCCATCATGTTGGGAAGGCTGGAAAGACATCCCAAACAAGCAAGCGAAAGATAATTTTTTTTTTTTTCCTTTTAAACAGTCTCAGAGGTCTCAAAATAGCAGTAAGTGATGGCTTCAGAGAACAACACAAAACATACTTCCAGGAAAAAGACAAGACTATAAAAATATTCAAAGCAAGTATTCACATTCAAAATGGCAACCAACTACAGAACTCTCACATTCCTAGATGGTTTTATCTTTTCCAAACCATTACTAGTTACCTGGAGGAGCAATTATTTAAGCCACTGATTTTAAGAAATGCTAAAACCTTGTTCCATAACAGGTAAAAAAATCAAAGTATTAGACACCTACCTGTAATACCGAGATTGTAAATAAGTTGAACAAATAGTCTTTGATACATGGCTGGCAGACCCAAAGTCTATGACTTTGACCCGGTAAGGCTGCCGAACAGGATCCACCAACATAATGTTCTCTGGTTTGAGGTCAGCATGGATTAAACCCAGACTTTTGAGTTTTTTCAGTGCAGTGGCCACCTGTTGCAGAATAGGCCTTATTACTTTCAGTTGCAGAGGGCTGAATTTGTTTTGTTTCAGGAAGTCGTACAAGTTCTGTTCCAACATCTCAAAAACCAGGCAGGTGTGGTTACGATGCTGAAAGCATTCGTAGGCTCTCACAAAGTTAAACTCATCAGCATTCTCAGTGCTCAGCCTCGCTAAGATGCTCACTTCTATCTGCCCTTGGCGCACGTACGAAGGGTGATTCTTCAAGATTTTGATTGCCACGATCTCGTTCGTCCCCCTTTTCCAGCACTTGACCACTTGCCCAAAGGTCCCTCGTCCCAGGAAGTCGAGAACCTCGTAGGTGTTTTTCACGGAGCACAGCACCTCGTGCTGCACCAGCTGGTAATCCCCATCGCCGCCGGTGCCGCCCTGCTTGGAGGCGGCGGCCGTGGCCACCACCGTCACGGGGTTGGCCACGCCGCTCTGCAGCATGGCAGGCAGGATGGACAGCTCGTCAACGATCTGCATCGCGCTGCTCTGGTTCTCCAGCTCCTCGCTCTTACGCTTCAGCCCGCATCGCTGGGCTCCCTCCAGGAGATCCCCGCGGCTTCCCTGCGTCCCGGCCGCCTCCGGCTGCGGTTGCTGCGCCCACGCTGCCAACGCTGCTTTTGTAGCACCTGCAGTATTTTTTAAAGCAACGGCATTTGACTGCAACCAAAAGCTCTGTCCTCGAGGTCTATCAAATGGGTTTTTAGTCTGAAAGAAAGTACTAACCCTGTGGGGAGAAATTCCAAAGTTTTTACCATTCACATAGATTTGCGGGTAGGTTCTTTCGTGGTACACGCAACTGCTTGGTTCTAGTTTGAGTTTCTTCACACTACAAAAGGCACTTGACTGGGTTTGATAAACATATGGTGGATAGACCAAGACTTGTGAGGCCATACCTACAGGGGGAGAGGAAAAGAAAAAAACAAGTGAAAATTGTGCGCATTCCCAAGCTTTCCAGCAGCTGCTACTTCTAAAAGAAAAATCAGGACACAATTATGTTCTCCAAATGAGCTGGTCTAAAGTTGTTTTATATTAAGTTTCTTCTGGCAGAACAAGGCCCTCACACTTTGCCAGTGCCCACAGGAGGACTTTAGCAGCAGCAGGTTCCTGCAGTTAAGTGCTTGAGCTGGTTGCACAGGACTGAGACAGGCTGCAGCACAGCACTGCATGGCATTTTTCAAACAGGGGTCCTACCTTTGTGCTGTTAAATTCAACTTTCATTTAAAACCTCCCACCACTTCTACACACAAAAGCAGCACAGTGCTCAGTAACACAACTGGAAAACCAATTCAGATGTCCAACGACGACAGCAAAAAATAATTCAGGAGTTGATAATTGTGAGTCAATGCTACCTGTTCCACAAGGAATCTAACCTATTCACTGTAAACACCAGCAAGCTTCTGAGAACAGACAACTGTCACAACGGCCACAGACCAAAGAATTTCACTGGGACGAAAATGAAAGTGATCAAGCCATGTGATGGGGCCCAAAATAGCTCAGGGGGCATGGGTATGTACACATAAACAACGACAAGGTTCCAGTAACTTACATGTACAGTAACCTAATCCATTCACCAAAGGCAGGTGCTTTCCTTGAGCTCTACTCCAACCCGCTGCAGAAATTCCTGTATCAGTGACAGAGCCATGGGGCTAGAGGCACTGAATTTACCTTCCAGGTGTCCTCTATGCACTGACCCAGTGTCCCCTTCCAGACCCGTCAAACACCAGCCTTAAACGGTCTTGTAGTTAAGCTAAATACTAAGGAAAAGGCTCTGGATGGACCCCAGAGGGACTACAAGGTGTCAGGGAAATTATGGTTTATACCAGTCTGATCAGCTCCCAGAGACAAATTCAATACAATAATACCTTAATTAGATCACTTAATCGTACCAAGTACATGAAAATTCTGGTAATAGGTATTTAAATTGCAGATGAGTCACATAAAACTTGAGCTAGACATTGCAGTGACTCTGATCAAATGAAAACTAACCAAAAGCACAGCATAATTATTCTGAAGCTGTGACTTGATTTATGCAAATGAACATTTAGATATCTTAAGAGCAATTAAAATAATCATACAAACACCTCAGTTTAGAATCCTCTAATGGATTTTGTCCCAGCTGCAGAAGAAAACTTCAAAGCCTTCTCCTTCCCAAAGCTGTTTTCTCAGAGCCAGACGATGTAGAAAGCTGGAGACAGCTAGGAAACAGCTGGGCTCTTCTGCCACCAAACATGATGGGACTGCCACTGGCCTCCTGCTCCACACCAAGGATTTAACACTAACTATTAACCTCAAAACACAGGAAAAAATTCCTCAAGCTCTTGACTTTTCACTTAAATAATGTGCCCCATTACAAGGTGCATAAACATTACTGTTGACTAGGAGATCTATCATAATTATATTTAAATAAATCACGTATCCTGATCATATTATTTAGAAATCCAAAATTCAGACCTCACTGACTGCCCCAGAAAACACATACATGCAAGCCCCTCTGGAGCTTCCAGTGGCACCTGCACAGCTCAAGCCAAGCCCAACCTTCTATCAGCACCTTACTATTCCTCCAGTTCTGACAGGACTCAAATATCAGACCTGCCAAAGACACTAAAATATCAAAATAATCCTTGGGGGTTTTCTTCTTAAAACCTTTCAGAGGTTCCCACTACAAAATACTCTGCCTGCTTGTTCATCGCAATCCCCTTACTTTTTGACACATGTGTGCTTGAAACAAGATATTCAAACTCAAAAACCATTTACACTTCAAAGCAAAGAAACTTCTCAAGGACACACTAGTGTGTTATCCCAGTTTGCTGACAGGGGGGTTCAGATGACCAGAATCACTTTCCTGACAGACAAACCCAAATGCTGGGCAGGAACAAGTCCCATGCACCTCCAGGCAGGAGGGACTGAGGACACCTGGCCCACAGGTGACAACCTGGCCAAGCTGCAGCAGCCCCAGCAGGTCAGTCTGCCCTGGATCTACCTAACAGCAAAAATCCCGCTCCACTGAACTTCTGGAGAAGACATTTTCCTGTGGAAGCAGGTCACCAAAGCTGAGGGCACCTAATGATGATGATAAGTACTTTGAAAAAGCTACACTGAAATTAAGGATGGTTTTGGAAGACAGGACAGTCCAGCACGAGGAGAACCAGAGGGACCAGAGGTTCACTCAAATCCTCACCTGAGCCTGTGAGGACCACTGGCATGTAAAAATGTGTAAATTTTCTAGAGCTCTTGCTGCTCAAACCAGTCCAGAAGGTCTGGAGGAACACAACCCCAGCTTTTTCTTCAATACTAACTTCAGCTGGATAAGAAAAACTAGACTATCATCTTTTGGGGTTAGTGTGTTTCTTACAGGACTAACTCCACGACCCTGAACTCCAACCACACTAACAGCTCTGTTCACAGATAAGAAGTGTTTACTGAGTTATTACAAGAACATTTTTACCAACTCAAAAAAAAAAAAAAAAAAAAAAAGAAAATTGACCATTAAATGGAACAGATAACATACCCTGGAACAGCCTTTGATACAATCAGCACAGACTAAACTAATAAAATAAAATTTTACTCCACACAAAAACAGACTTGTACAATCATCATATTTTTTACCTTCCCCTAAACACTTCTTCACAACTCCCATCATTTTGCTGGTCTTTTTCTAAACACACACTTCTAGATGCCAATGTCATTTGGAGAAGCTACAGTATCTTCACATAAGCAGTGAATCCTGTGAAACAGGCACATAAAACTCTGCAGCATCCTACACCTGACACTTCTTAAAGACCTGCGCCACACACTCATAGTGTTCAGAAGACATTTCAGACAGAAGCACACTCTACCCAACCTATATGCAATGAAACCCATCAGAACAGCATGGAGCTATCCAATACAAGCAGCTGCTGGAGGCCTTTGAGAAGCTAAGTTGATAAACAGAACTGACTTCCCCCCAAACAGATGAAAACAAACCCCCACAGACAGCAAAGCTGCACAAAAAACCTTGAAGAGAAAGGGAAAATACCACAACACCCTCTACTGTAACAGCACTGCTGTGTTTTAAGGGATTTTTGTTGGTTTGGGGTTGTGGATTTTTTTGTGGTTGAGGATGGTTTGGTTTTTTGGTTCTGTTTTTCTTACTGGGTTGATTTGTTTGTGGAGTTCAGAAGCTTTTTTTTAAACTATTTTGAGGTATTTGGATTACAATACAATCCTATGGATAGCAGCTACACCTGAAAGAATAGACTTACTGTGTTGCAGGTTTTTTGTTGCCTTTTTTTTTTTTAAACCAGGACTCCCAGCAAAAGAAAAAAATACACAGCACATTTTCACCTAGCAGAGAGTGGATTTTTCTTTTCCCCTGCCACAAAACATTTCACTGAGTTCATACATCCTTCTGCATACTTGTTAGTGAGACTGTTTCTGCTTCCTCATACAAACTGAAGCAGGTCAGACTGCACCTACATTAAACAGCCCAGCTGCAGAAAAAGAGAGGGATCTGTAGAGCCAAACAAACGGTGCTGAAAGAAAGAAAAAAAATCATCTGTGCTCATTTCAGGGAGGTTACTCGAGCCTGAACACACATAAGGAGCTGGTGCACATCTCCCAGTTAAATTTAATTTAAAATAAAAACCGAATTGGGCACTGCAAGACCCCCCCCAGGATGCAAACCAAAGCATCAGAAGGTCTGAAAAGTGCAATTTCCAGGTGACAGTACCACAGGCAGCCCTGGAGTAACTCCCCACTTGACTTTCGGTTTTAGTCCATGTAGTCCATTGCTCCACACCTATTTTTAAAGTCCTCTTCTCCTTCACTGAGTGCAAAGCAAGTGTAACCACTTCAGCACAGGCAGTGGCACACACAAACTGAATTTGGCTCTGGAGTTCTGCAGCTTGTATTCTCCAACTGGAGGCTGCTGCATCCCACCTTACTGCTAGGGAATAGTTCAGGGAAGAGTTTTGGGTTCTGTTACCACCTCTAGAAAGGCTTCCTTCAAAGGAACCAGTCCTCTTAGTTTGAAGCAGAGAGAGCTGGGAAAATCTGGCTCGTTAAACATAAAGCTATACAAAACATGAGACTTCTGACCAGAGTTAAGGCTGTGAATTCTGGGCTTCTGAAAAAAGTACGAGCAAAGTAACAAAGCAAATATATTTCAACTAAATAAATTCGTTGTTTATTCCTTTAAATAAATTAACAAGTGGATTTTCACAAAGTAATGTCAGCAGACAGGAGGCACTTCAGTTTTTCCCCCCACAACCAAACTTCTCTGTACAGAAACTGAGCAGGGAACCAGGCAGATGCACCTCTGGTTAACACCTTGCTAATGTTCACCTAGGTGTAACAATGCTCTCTACTTCTCCAAATTACATCTGCAGCCTTCTGGGGCTAGGCAAACTCAGCAGCACGACCCACCTGGCACACTGTGACAACCTGGAGCAGCACAGGCTGTTCCAGGCCTGAGCACCATTAATAATTAACTGTACAATGACATTTCCACATGGCTGAGTTGGGGGGGAAGTGTGGCAAAATAACTGGTTAATAACTGCAGGGGAGCTCAGGAGAAACTGCCACAGTGCTCTCCTAATTTGTCTGTGAAATGCACAGCTCCTGCCCCCAGCACTGCAATCACCCTGCTGCTCCTGGTGTAGTAAATTCCCAGCAGCCAGAGGCAGCTGCCTAATAACAGAGTTAAACTTTAACCCAAGAAAACTTGTTTTCCAACTTCTTTCAGGCCTCCGTGGGCAAAAACCAGCTCCAAAACTCTCACATCCTTCTCACAGGGGAGCTGGGCATCAAGGGAGGCTTTCTAAACACTAAGTAACTTCTAGCAAACGCACAATTGGAGCAGTGGCACTTATGAAATGTTTTGTTTACATCATGCATCACTTTGGAAACACTGCAAGGATACGAACTGTCATTTTTTCCAGGTAAAACAATTGTTCTTTTCATATTAGGTGCCACCCAACTTCTCAAGTTATTCAGCAAGTACAAAGCTGAAATAGTTGCCCTCTCTTTCAGCACAGATGAAAGTTCATTACCAGTAGTAGCAGCACCTCTACGTTATTGTTTATTTTGGATAGGTAGCTGAACAAGCTGTACTGATGCAAGTACTTTCATACCCCATGATCTGTTCACCCTGAGGAATTCCCTCACTCCAGCTGGACAATTAATAACAAAGCACTGGCAATTGAGGTTTCATGCAATTTATAAAGGAAAACATGTCCACAGAGAGTGCAAAGTGTCCAGAAACACAAGCCCAGGGAGTCCCAACCCTCTGGCCACCTCAAAACCAGCTCTGTGACCCACAGAAGGGAGAGAGCAGAGCAAAGAAGAAAGCACTGAGGTATTCCAGGTAATTTGTGCCCTATAAACGCTTTCCTCAATGACAGAGGGAATTCTGCACACACACTGCCCCACAGAGAACCAGGAGATGCACGAGCAGCTGATGATATCTCACCAAAGAAACCAACACCCAGCTCTGGGGCAGCAACCAGAGATGCAATTCCACGAAATTGCAAAAGAAATCATTACCATTCTTGACTAAAAAATGTATTCCAGAGCTCAGGGATGCTGGCTCATCATTCACCAGGAGCATTCAGCTGAGCCAACACAGCCTTTGCCCCACATGAAACCTCCATCCAGGCTGAAAGGCCAAAGGTTGGCTCCAAGTTTTAGTGGGAAGCAAAGGATACAATGATCCAATTCTGCCCTCGTAGGATTTAGTTACCAACCACCCAAAAAAATGTTACAGCGCTGGTTAAGGTCTGTGCAACAGCAGAGATATTTTTAATCAGACACCACCAATGTTGCACTGATAGCAGAAATTGAAAACACCAGTTGGTTTAAGTGTCATACAAACCAGTCTCAATTGCAGCATTGTCTCCATCCTTGGAAACAGGACTGACGCCATCCACTGAGCACAAACATATTTTACATAAAATATCAGAGTGAACTGCTGTGACTCAATGCTGCCATAGCACCAGCAGCAGCACTCAGGAACACAATTGCTTTATTCATATTTTCCACCAATATCAAAAGCTAAACCTTGTGATACCAATATGACTGCAATCACAGCTAAAAAGATAAATGAACCAGTACTGGAAGCATTTCTTTTTCTTCTGGGCAAGCTGGAAAGCAGGCACAAGCAGTGCAGCCTTGGCTACCAGCCCCAGGGAGAAACATGCCCTCCACATCAGAATGTGCCACCATCAACATAAACAGCACAATTCAACCAGCCAGGGCTTCACCAGCCTAATCTCTTCTTTTACAAGACTAATTATTTTTGAACCTGGAAACAGCAGGCACTCTCAAATAAAAGTCTCTGACAGTGGGGATTAGGAGAGCCCACACCTTCTGCAGGACAGAAGTGCTGGAGGATCCATCCAAACCATTCCTGTCTGCCACCCTCCAATGCAGCAGGAGGGCCAAGGCAAGCAGAGAGGCGGGGCACTTCTTCCACTGCCACCTTCCCTAAAGCAGAAATAAAATTTGATAGAGAGGATTAGTCCAAACTGCATGTTGGCATGTCACATGTTCAAATGCCACTGTACTTTAAAAAAAAAAATTCCTTCTTAGTCCTTTCTTATTTCCAGTCATTTTATTTTTGTGCAATTGCTCAATTTTGCATTTTTTAGAATGCTGGCCATTTGTTAGAACTAGAAATGGATCAACTGATCTAAGCAATTTATTTTGGAATTTCATTTTAAAATAGCTCTAGACAAAAGCAGCTCCTGTAAGAATATACATTTAGAAGTTTGCTGCCACTTCACAGAAGGTAAGGCAGCACATCTGCATGCAAAGGAACTCTACTTACATAGAGTTCATCAAGTCCTCTCAATTACTCAATGAGGAGGAAACTCATCCAAAATTACCTTTCTTCCTCTCAGGAAAAAAGATTTTCACCTGGACAAAAACAAGCAACAAAAACCAAAGCAAACAAAACATCCCAAACAACAACAATCCAAAATTCCTGTTCTCCCCACAGGACCTGCATATTAATTCTGCAGCAGCACACACACAAAAAACCTGTCGAGCTCATTGAACTGACATGCAATGCAAAAATTTGCAAATCAGGCTCTCCTGTAGCAAGGAGGTGAATACAACTTTCCTACACATTGAGAACCACTTGGTAGAAGCAATAGTTGAGTTAAAACTTTGCCCAAATACATGGAAAAATCAGTCCCTCTTCCAAGAAGACCAACAAGAATGTCAATATCAAGTGGTTACTGAGTTGTGAAGACAACACACCTAGAGCACATTCAACTTCCTCTGCAACCAAAATGCCAGAGTAAATAAGAACATTAGCCTTTATTTGTTTTAAAACTGACTTAACTGCAGCACAAAAAGATCAATCAAGGTAAGTGTGTGGGATTAGATGCCTTGATTATTTTTCAGTTTTCAGGTCAGTTGCCCCAGCTACATCTAGTAACAACTCTCAAACATATACAGACTGAGGTAAACACACAGACACACAATAAGCAGGAAGGTATTTTTAAACATACACAAAAAAAAAAAAAAAAACTTTTGAAGTCCCAGTATTTTTCCCATAATAGAAGTTTGTTATTTAAAAGTGGTTTCAATATTCTGCTTTTATATAGCAGGTGTTTTTCTTTCCTTGTGAGCAACACCATCATGAAAATAGCATTAGTTGCTTGCAGAAAACAGTTGTATAAATTTGACATGGCATTTACTGTAGAACAGTAAAAAAAATAGAGGGGAAAGGTGTTTACCCCTTCTTTCAGCTTTCTAAGGATGCAGAGAAGCAGTATTTCCTACAGATAAATATCAGTGCACTAGAAATCCATTCTTTCTCACAGAAGGATCAGTCTTAGGTCCTACTGAATCAGTAACTGTAATAACCCATATTATAATGCAAGGGCAAGAAATGTCTCCCTCTCCCCTGTGCAAAGAAACTTCCTGATTTAACTACACAGAAAGCACAGGCAAAGAAAGATTATATGCAGCATACAACCCACTACCTGGGGACATAATAATACTGCTAAATGTGCATACATTTTTTTCTCTGTTGTATTCCCTTCCATGTTTAATAATCTTTCCACTTTAGCATAAATAAACCTTTAACAGCCACTCTTGTTTTAACCTTGAGGAGAATGTTTAGACACCTCTGTGACAGAGTTTTTAAAACACATCTAGTCTCAAGCAGCATTCGTCACAAAGAGCTCCCAAAGCATTTCTTGGCAACACTTCCCACCATGGCCTCCTCTTGCTGGGCTCAGAGCTGACACGTGCAAAGGAAGAAGCCATAGGGAAAAGTTATTAAAATCAGTCTTTATGAAAAACAATCTGCTCCTATCAGGCTGAATACCAACTAATTCTGCAAATCACAAAATAAGTTGGTATTAAAGGGAAAAAAGTTCTTGGTCTCCTCTTTCTCCTCTGAGGAGCAAATCTGGTTCCTTCTGAAGGGCTTCACAACATCTCAAACACCAAAATTCCCACACTTAACAGATTGAAATGCTGAAAAATAAGGATTACCTGAGTACCTCTTCTAGCCACATGCAATCCCTAATAATCTTCAAAGAGAAGCTGTGGAAAAAAACTTCTCAACTGAACACACAGACTGCAGACAAACAACCAAGTCCAACAGTTAAAAAGAAAAAAAAAGGGAAGAATTGAAAGGAAAGGGGTAAGAAGTAGCAGATGACCAAAGTTTCTAAGAAAAACTCAAGAAGGAAGATGTTGATAAAACAATGATGGACATCAACAGCTTCAGTCAAAACAGGCAGAAAGGCATCTTACAAGAAACAACTACAAATCCTCCTGGAAATTGTGTAAGGCCCACCAATTGTGCCAACACAGAAAAAAAATGCGCACCATAGGAAAGAGGGGAAAAATTAATATATTTTACTTAAACCAGTGGAATCTGGTAAAAAAAAAAAAAAAAAAAAAAAAAAAAAAAAAAAAGCTATGTCAACTTTTAATGCTGACAAAGGACCAAAACAAAACAGCAAAACAGTAAACATGTTGAGACTGTGGAAACACAAGAGAAGAACCATTTATTCTATCTACACATGAAAAAGTAAATTACTTTTGCAAAAGTGAATTAAAGCTTTAGAAATAAATGTGTATATGAACACTTTTTATGGATACCTGGTATTAGTGGTTATTCATGTCCTCCAAAGGGAACTTAGATCACCAGTAAGAAAAACTTCTTTTCCTTCCTTACAGAACTTTCTAATGATTATGAGTTGAGGCCCTTTTCTCTCTGCATTTTTGTCTTGACAGGTGAACCTTCTCGTGCAGCCCTTGATGGGGGCATGCATTAGAGGTCCCTGCACCAGATGGTTTCAGCCTATTCCAGCAGGAGCAGGGAGAGGTTCAGGTGTCAGCTGGCAGGCAGGGAGCAGGCCTGCAGGGATCTGGCCACGCTAATAAAAGCAGCAAACATCTCTGCAATGAGGACACTGCAGCCCCACACAAAGCACAGCTGCACCACTCATTGCAGCCCCAGCTCTCCTGGCTCTTTCTCCTGCCCAGGGACCAGTTCTGCCATCTCAAGGCGAGGAGATCCACTTCCCTCTCACAGCTCAGAGCCATGGAAAACTAGAGAAAACCCCTGAAACAACCCAAAACCTGTTTTCTCAGGCACTGGTGGCTGCTTACCCCAAGGCAAGCGAACAACCAAGCCAAGCTTGGTGATAGAAATCTTGCCTCACCCAGTAATTTAAGTTCCTTGGAGGTTTTAGTGTCCTGGTGACACAAAGAGCAGCTGCAGGACAGTGGAGTGTGGTGACCCAGAGCAGCCTCCAGAACACAGGAGAGAACAAGACCCACTCAGAACAGTGGATTATGAAATCCAACAGGCTGGAGAAGTGGCCATGGGCATCTCCAAAACCTCCTCTTTTCAGGGTGTTTATGGGACTCAGCACAGGTATCAGGAGTTGAGCTTTCCTGCCCAGAAGTTTTCCAGGACTACATGTATCCAGCAAGTGATCACACAAATAAAAGCTGACTTTTTACATTAAAAATGTTATTTGTGCTTCATTTGTAGTGCGCTTTAAAAAGCACTAAAACGTCTTCTAGAGTTGTTACATTATTTCAGCAAGAATGGAAAGCATGAGTTTAAGATTACTGATGTTAAAGATAGCTTTTTTGATGGGAGTGCCCCTCCTAACATGCAAAAAGAGTTCTCTGTATGTAAGAATCCAATTCCTTTTTTAATATTGAGAGTTGCTGTAGCTTTGATCATCCTAAAAGATAGGAAAATACTTCTTATGTCTATTTTGTCTTTGGATGTTTGACTGCATTTTCTTTTATTCCTCTGTTTTGGAACTTGAACTTTGCATTTTCCTGTTATAGCCAAATACTGTAGAGCATATGAGAGCTGGATAAAAGGGGAAAAAAGGATTATATTCCTTACTTACTAAAAGGAATGATTTCCTAATCTTTTTGTACTGTATGTTATGCTTTTAGAAAAAGTTTATACAATGCTGGAATTAATAAATATGTACAGTTAATATTCAGAGAGTTATTTTGAAATTACACTGACTCCAAGCCTCAGCATAAGGAAAAAAACACAACTAAACTATTTGAGTCTACTTGTTTAAAAAACACTTGTTATTTGGCTCTTCTTCCTTTTCCAAGCCCAACTGCTAAACCAGAGATTGTGAAAAAGTTACCCACTATCAAAAATGCAGTATTAAAATGCTATATGGAAAAGTGATATACAATGAAAAAAATACTACAAAGCTTTACAAATATTATCCCTAAACTGCATCTAAAACCAAGACTCACACCAACTCCTGTCATCTTTTTCAATATTCACTATATTGAAATAAAACAACTGAAGAACTGGGGAGAAGAAGCTAACCTATAAGAAATACATTATCAAATATAAAATCCACCTTCACAGTTACATGATGCTGTTCCCCTGCTCACCTGTCACTCAAAGCACAGCAACTCTGAAGAAAAAGTTATAATTTCTTTAAAATTCTGTATAAGAGGTAGAAGCTCTAAATTAAAACACTCTCTAAAGGGGGGGTAGGGGAAGCCAAGACCAGGTAACAGGATTTTCCAGGCTTTATCCTTCATTATAGGTTATTTCAGGTTAAACAGAGGGTGCTCAGTGCCTGCAGAAGTCAGGAAAGGTAACCCATTACTAACCCATATCATAGCATCAGTTATTTCAGGCTGCTTTAAATTGAGTTAAATGGTCATTTCAGGTGCACTGCACTCCCAGCATGGTCTGCAACACGTTCAGTGCTCATCCTCACTCCTTTCCCCATGTCTCATGTTGTGCTCAGCCCAGTCACAATTCTGAAGCACAGTTTCAGACACCTGAAGTCCCATCCTATACTCATGATCTATTAAAATTAATTATTTTCTTTCAAGACCTATTAAAAGTAATTCATTGTTTTCCAAGATCTTGTAAATACCAACTAATTCTGCAAATTACAAAAGAAGTTGGTATTAAAAGGAAAGAGGAGATCTTTTCTTTCAAGATCCATTAAAAGTAATTAATTATTTTCTACTCTACCTCTGATTGTCAGTGAAGGGATGACAAGAAATAGAATATTTCAGTGACTTGGGAACTTGGAAAACACAAAATGGTACAAACAAGCTTTTTTGAAGTCTGAAAGGCAGATGCTATTTCACAAAACCCAACAGCCAACTCGTGACAGAGGAATGTTGGTGGCACCACCATGACACTTCCACATTCCTTCTTCCCTCAGCCAAGGATCACCAGGTGATTACCAGGCCTGCTCTCCCCAGCTTGTACTTCTGGCAGTCACAGCACTTTCATTCAGCTCTAATGCCTCTGCAGATCAGATGAAATCATTTCATATATTCAGACAAGCTGAGGCTGATCTAATAAAAAAATGTAGGAAGGCCTCTCTGTCCTCTGCTTTACTCCCTAAAGTTCTGTGCAGAAAGCAGCACAGTAAAAAAAGAAATAGAGGGGAAAGGTGTTTAGCCCTCCTTTCAGCTTTCTAAGGATGTAGAGAAGCAGTATTTCCTACAGGTAAATATCTGGTGCACTAGAAATACATTCTGTCTCACAGAAGGATCAGCCTTCTGCCTCCTAATGAATCAGATCGGGTGAAATAATTTATATATTCAGAAAAGCTGAGGATGATCTAATAAAAAATGCAGGAAGGCCTCTCTGTCCTCTGCTTTTCTCCCTAAAGTTCTGTGCAGAAAGCAGCACAGAAAAAAAAAAATAGAGGGGAAAGGTGTTTACCCCTTCTTTCAGCTTTCTACGGACATAGAGAAGCAGTATTTCCTACAGGTAAATATCTAGTGCAGTGTAACACTAGAAATCCATTCTCTCTCACAGAAGGATCAGCCTTCTGCCTCCTAATGAATCAGATCAGATGAAATAATTTCATATATTCAGAAAAGCTGAGGCTGATCTAATAAAAGAATATAGGAAGGCCTCTCTGTTCTCTGCTTTACTCCCCAAAGTTCTGTGCAGAAAGCAGCACTGTGTGCAGGAACTGTTCTGTAAGTGCCACGACACCCCACACTGCAACAGCGAAATTTAGCTCCACTAAAAGCAGTTTCTCCTCCTGTATTTAACATCCCTCCAAAATACATGTCCAGCCTCAAATGACAGTGCTGTTCCCGTGCCCAACGCTGCTTTTCTCCCCCCTCACACACAAGAAAGGCAACCACAAAATTCCCGTTCCAAAAGGCACCGCTTTGTCAAAAGGGCCTTTGTTGCCGTGATCAGCACGCTGGCAAAAGGGAAAATACAAGAAAGAGATCCTATAGAGAGGTAAAAAGAAAACTGCTCTGAAAACAGGAAGTGTGCAGTCCCTTCAGAGAGGGGTACACACACCTCAACCCGTGAGCTTGGGGAAACACAGCCTGACATTCCTACACCTCTGCACTGGGCTTTCCACAGGAATTCAGTACAGTTAATTCTGTTCCACCCAGGGGCTGGTGAGCTGACCAACCCTCTGCCTCTGAAAATGCTGCTGAGCCTCCCATCCCCTTCCACAGACAGATGCCATCAACCCCACAGATGCTTTTGGAAAAAAAAAAAAATCACCGAATTGTTTTGAAGCAACTGCTGCAAACTGTAGGACACAAGGAGAAAAGCAGCGCATGCAAATAAATTCTGGTGGTTTTTTATCAGTTAGTTCTGAAAGATGAGTTGCAAGCTCAGCCTCCCTCCCCACACCCTGTCTTTGTCTCTGCTATCTTGTTATGCAGGAGCCTGTCTCATTTCCCTGTTTCCACAGGTAGTTGTTTGAAAGAGACGAGGGAGGAAACACGCAAACACACACACACACACAAAAGAAAGAAAAAAAAAAAAAAAAAAAGAAACAAAGGAAAATTCACAAGCGCCGCAGAGACCCCAGGGCAGGGGCAGCTTCCCGAGCAATTTTTCAATGTAACTTTATTCCAGCTCATGGAACCCATCCAATTCCACACCGCCCCCAAGCCCGGAGAGCCACGCACCACCACCACCGCAGTCGGAACCGGAACACCCGGCCAAATTTATCTACTGAAAAAAAAATTCATAAATTAATTTCCAAGCACGAGCGGTGCCACACCCTAGCAGAGAAGCCCCCAGGAAGAAGAGGAGGCAGCGAAAAGTCCGAGGGCTCCCAGCATGTGCTACCATAAAAGGTCCGCAGATAAAGCCGCCCCACGGCTCCAGCGGGATCGGTTTTCCCCCGGTAAGCCTGCGTTAACACTTTGCTCTATTTATTTGCCATCTCACCACGCCGCTTCGTAATACAGTATTGACCTATTTTCCAGGTGCTTAATTAATCTCTCCGCTGGCTGCCACGCTTGTTAGGCAGCTACTGTGTGTATTTTAAACTTTAGTTTATAGAAAGCTCTAGCAAATTAAGTCTGTTACGGAATTATTATGTCAGTCCTCAGAGTTCATCCCAGCTTTCCTACTTAGTGCGACATCAATCAGAGCCTAAACTTTTTGCAAACGATGTCATGGGGAGGTAATACCGGGCAGAAAGTAAATAATCACAGAAACATGCATTGTTATCAACAACTACAGCTTCAACTAATGTAATCGTCGCTCATAGTAACATACTTTCCCACAATTTCAAAACGCTGAAATAAACAAGGCGATACGCAAGTAGGGAGATGTGAAACACACAAACAGGAAGATGCAAAAACATCAGAGCGCCACATAATTTCTGGCAAGTCAAGCCCCGGAGTGCCAAAAACTAAGTTAACAAAGAAACAAACAATCGCAGTTTCTGACATTTTAAGTCAGATGCAACAGTTAGTAACAAAAGTATAACCTCAAAAGAAAGCTCTTTATTATATACGTGTAAGCACATAGCATTGACGATCGAGGGCTCGATCTAAATAAAAATAATTTTTACACACTCATCACAATTTCCTACAGCGTTAACCACATGCAAACGCACCTGCCAGCTTTACAATTGATACCACGACGAATCCAGAACAAACCCCGCACAATCCCTGCCGCAACCATTACGGCAAAGCCTCCGGCACACAAACCCCTCCGCTTTCACAGAGCCCGTTCTTGGGAACTGACCAAATTTTAAAGCGTCCACTTCCTTTCCAGTTGCTGTTAGCGATGCCGGCCCCGGGCACCATTTGCCGCCCCAGCCTCCCCCCCGCGCGTGTCTCTGCTCGGGGCTCAAGGCCGAGGGTCGCGTCCCGCCGGGACTGCCAGGAGCAGCCGCGCCGGCGGCCGAGCAGCACCGGGGCGGGAGGAGCCGCGGCCGCGCCCCGGGACCCCCCGCAGCCCGCCCGGCCCCGGCGCTCCATACAAGGCACGGCAGGAGGCGGCGCGCCCGGAGCGGAGCGGGGCAGCGCCGGCAGCGGGCGAGGGGCGGCCACACCTCCCCCGCCGGGCGGCGCCGGCCTCGCCCGGCACCCGGGGCGGCTCCGGGAGGGCGCCGGGCCGCGCCGCGGAACGGGAAACTTCGGGGACGCGGCGGGGCGGGCGCCGTCGAGGGCAGCGGGAAGGGGAAGCGGTGCTGCCCGCTCGCCGCCGCCGCGCTCGGCCAGGCCGGCGGCGCTACCCCGGGCAGGGGGGTCGGGTGTGCCGCGGAGCCCCCCGCGGGCAGGGCGCGATCGCCGCCGGCGGAGGCAGAGGCAGCGCCGCTCTCCGCCCGCGGGGCCGGCCCCGCTCGCCGCCGGCCGCTCACCTTCACGGGTCGGGCCGCGCTGGCGTCCGCGCTGGAGCTGCCGCCGCCGCCCTGGGCATGTCCGGGAGCGCTCCGGGAAGCGCCGCTCCGGCCGGGCTCAGCCGCTCAGCCCCGCCGCTGCTGCTGGCGCCGCCGCCTCGGCCGCTGCCATCTTGTCCTGGCGGCTGCGAGGGAAGAGCCCCGGCTCAGCCCGCTCGACAGACCGGGCCTCCGCCTCATCTTCCCGGGGAGGGACCCAACCCGCCCCCGGCCGCCGCCTCCTCCGCCTCCGCCTCCTCCCGCCTCCGCCCTGCCCGCGGCGGCCTAGCGGCGCCCGCCGCCGCCCATCGCCCCGGAGCGGCGGCCGCGGCCCCGCCGAGCGCTGCGGAGGGGGCGCCGGCCGAGCCCCGCTCCGGCGCGCCCCGGCCCCCGCCCAGCCCGCGGGGCGCAGCCTGCGGGGCGCTCCCGCCGCCTCCCGCTCCGCTCCGCCCGGCCCGGCCCGGCCCGCCGTCAGCGCCCCCGCCCGGCCCCGCCGCGCAACGCAGCCGCCGCCGCCGCCCCGCGCCCGCCCGGAGCGCCATGCACGGCCCGGCCCCGCTGCCGCTCCTCTCCTGCCCTCCCGCACCGACCGGCCGGGGCTGCTGGGCCATCACCGCCCATGGCAGCAGCTCGGCGGCGGAGCCCCCTCAGCGCCAGCTGATGGTCCCCCCGGGAAGTCACCCCTGGGAGGACAACTCGGGATACTCCTGCAGCGAACTCCCCCTGGGAGGACAAGTTGAGATGCTCCTACCCCGAACTCTCGTGACGGTCCCCCTGGAAGTCCTGGGAGGACGAGTTGAAATGCTCCTACCGCGAACTCGCCTCCCTGCCCTCCCCGGTCTGTCACTACCTGGAGGAAGGCAGCCTGGTGCTTTGTGGGGGCTCTGCCAGGGGCACGTGTAAAACTCCCAAATCCTCCGGTGCTGGCCATCCCGATCACCGCAACCCGAATCGGTGAGCTCTCCCTGCCAGATCCCAGCTAGCTGCCAACTCCCGTAACACTCATTCACACACACTCAACGTGCATAACGATGAGCAAACTGGTGCCAGGAAAAAGGCCTGGCTCTCAGGACCTGGAGCTTAGAAGATGACAAGGTGAGAATGAATTTACCAACTCCTAACTCATTTAAATGAGTGGTAAGACAAAGAGCCTTCCCCAGCCAGCCCTGGAAACAAGTGTGAAGCACCAACCTTCCAGATCTGGTCTGGCATCCTTCCCTGGCTCGCAGTCCTTGCCACGCTAGCCCGAGCCCGTCAGACACACCACCAGCTTGAGAGCAAGCAGGACAGAGGAAATGTATTGCCCAGTTTGCATTCAGCATTTTGCCTTGCTCAACTCTTCACAAAATAACAGGATACACCCCCAGTAGCAACATGTCCCTAATATTATACATCACTTAAATATTAGTGGTTTGTAGGACTGGTCAGCTTCTCTGCAAACAGCATTCTTGACCCGAAATAGTGTTCAGCTGATGTGGGGCAAAAAAGGAATTACTGTTTGCCTATAAAGTATTTAGCCCCAAGATAAATCCTTGGCAACAGCTCCAACTGGACATCACATGCTTCTCCACCTCTTGCCAAAAATAACAAAGAATTTCTTTATTTACTTGCACAACTACACGTACTCTGCTATTTTTTCTCACTACTTGTTCCAATATTTTCAACACGTGTCTGCTTGATTTTCACCTTTATTTAGGACCAATCCTTGTAATAAAGATTGTTAGGATGTGAAGTCAGAATTTGAATTAATTAATTGGAGAAGCCAGACTTATTGTACGGAAGTGCTAAAACCTAACATTGGTTTTACTGCCACAACACCACCAATTTTCAGTCTTGTAAGTAATGAGCCATATAATTTAGGGCTGGGGAAGAAATAGGTGGGTGTCAATGGTAGTAAATTATAGCACTCAAGAGCTGCTCATAACATCTATTGCTTACTAATTTTAGAAATATTAATCAAGCTCCTAAAAAAATAACATCCTACAGAGTTATTTCTACACGTTTTATTAACATATAAATAGACAGTAAATGTTGATAAACATTCTTGTTGATTACTTAACCATACAAACTCTAAAATGGCTTAACAAAAAAAAAAGCACATTAAAATATGCTGATTCAATCCATACTTGATCTGCAAACTTAAATTGGTGTATATCACCCCAAATTGTGATCCACTGACGAGTATCAACATGTTTTTTAGGATCTATTTCTAGCAAATTTCTCGTGTTTCACCATGCACCTTCTTACAATTTGATAACCAAACCAATCCAAATACAGTTGTTAATTTCAGTGTTACCAATCCTCTACTAACAGGCAAAATGATGAATCCAGTGCTCCATGGATACATCTGCATAATTTTAACCAACTTTCAGAAACAGATTTGAATTTAGATGTAGAAAAGAAGGGGTGACTTTGGGCTCATTAACATTTCTTATCATGCTGTTCTCTCACTGGAGTTTTGGGTGGGTCACGTTTGTCACAGCACCTCCTGAAACATCCCAGCACTGTCAGTTCTCTCCTCGTGTTCCAGTTTTTGCTAATTAGATCAAGCTAGACTCCCACTCACCTTGCAACAGGAGTATCACCAGCTTGTAATCAAACTCTCAAATCTCGTTGGAACTCCTTCAGCTGCTTCTGTGGAGCACAGCACCCTGCAGATCCATTGTTCGCCCTTTTTTCCTTTCAAGCTCCCTCAAGGAGCTCCCTTCTTTGGCAGCTGTTTCAATTGAAGCTTTCCTCAGCCTTAGGGCTAAGGGCTGGCCAGAGCCAGTGTGAGCTGGAGGGATGAACCTTCTCTGCTGTCAGTGACTCCTAGGGATGGCTTTGGCCACAAAATAGTTTTGAAGTGCCCACAAAGCACAATAAAACAACATTAGATGTATCAGCAAGCTTTAAACACTCTGATGACCGTTTCTATCAGAGGTTAAATCTGTGACCGTGTCTCAGAAGCCCTCACATGACTTTTTTTTGTCACCTGGAAAGCAGCAAACACTTCCCTGTCCTAATTTTCTCTTGGCAGGTCCATTTGTGCTGGTAGGCAACAGAGGGGTTAATGTGGAAACTCCTGTTACACCTATAAGTGCTCTGGGCTCCTGATACCTTTTGGAGGGGAGGGTTTTGTTTCAAAGTGCTTAAGTAACTCGGTGGAAGGAGGCTCTGTGTCATTTAGATTCATTTATGAAGTTCAGCACTGAAACACACACCCCCGTGGGCTCCTGTTCCTCCTTGTCTACAAGCCCTTGCAGAGGATAAGCACTAGTTAGGTGTGAGTGCTCTGAGTGGAAAATAAAACCCAGAAGTATGAAGAAGAAGATATTTCCAACAGATGCGATCTATTATACAGCAAAAAGAAACAATCTGAGGACAAACACAGACTAGAAGCTTTTGGCAGAACACCTCCCAATGACATTTTGTGCTATTTTTGTTACCAAAATCCCAAGTGTAGATGGAGGCTGAAAATGCTTTGGCTAGAACAATTTGTTTTACTCCTCAAACTGCTATAAGCTGTATCATCAAAACACTTTTTACAGCCGGGATGAGTTGCTCATATCAGCTTATGGGTCGCTTGCATCAGCTTGACTCTTAATTTTTGACCAAGCTTGGAGTCCTGAACGAGGCTGTGCCATCACAGGCGAAGCATTTTTAACTGATGTTATTGTCACTTAAGTATGACTTGTATTATGAAAAACAAGCATTCGATATTCTGCATTTGGATCAAAATTTTTCAAGATCCAAATTCCTGTGGAAACCTGTAAAGGGGTTAAACCGATAAAGTAACTGAGAGTTAAGCTGATAAAAACTGCTCTTTTAAAATATAAAAATTTAAATGTACACTTCCCACTGATTACCATCAGATTCAGACAAGCACAGTTCAAAGTTCCCCATCTCCCCTCCCCATAGATATGTTTACTAGATATACCCAAAATCCAGCCTTCTGTTGCTGGGTGTAAATGGAAAACTACTTTCAAATTTAAAGCAAACATACACTTTGCTCCTTTTGCAACAACTGGAAGGTCAGTTGAGAAGCACTGTGTTTCCTCAATTAAAAAACACACAGTTTTCTCTATGCATTTTCCACTGAGACATTTGCAAAAATAAGTACAAATTTCACCCTTTATTTCCACTTTATTTTTTGCAGATTTAATGCAGGACTAAAAAAAACAAATATCCAGACAAGTTGGTGAATTGTTTGTTTCTTTGTTTGTTTGTTGTTTGCTGTTTGCCTTACAAATTCAACAGCCTGGCTCCTCTGGAAAGATTTAAAAGCTGCTAGGGACAGAAAATGCTTTCCATGGGCTCATGGTGGTTTCTGGGCCTTTGTTTATTTCACAAAGACACCACAGGTCCATGTGCTTCTCCATCCACTGGATGGCTCTTCCAAAGAAGAAAATCAGATTAAAGCATTCTTCAGATTGCCTCTCTTTCTACTTGTTCCTTCCTCAGCCTTTAAAGCCCAGCTCCAAGAAACCTCCTGCACCATCCTGACATTGCTGTTTCAAATTCTGCCAGGCAATGGAATTTTCTCTAAGGAAATAATTTTGTCTGGTATCTAAAGGTAAGGATAGGATGACTGAAATGGTAATTCTTAGAAAATGTAGAAGGCAGAGTGACTAAAATGGTAATTCCTAGAAAATGTGAGAAGGAATCTAAAATCTTTTTTATCAAGTGGATAAAAGCTGGCTGACTTGAGATGAAATGCACTCGTCACCCAAACTAAAACACTAATCCCCTAACTTTTCACAGCAGAGAAAGGCAGAATAACAACACTGTAGAATCATTAAGGTTTGAAAAAACCTCCAAGATCATCGAGTCCAACTTTTAATAAAGAGTGATGTCAATGTGCAAGGAAAAGGGAAAAACATAAGTAGAAAAATACAATTAATTTATCTTGAAATTACACAAATACCTACTAGTTCAATTTAGGTTTTACAGAACTTTTCTCTCTCTCTATTTTTTTTTTAATTGTTTCTTTTCAACCTTCTTGTCCTTTTCAGTGCCATAGTTGTTGAAACAGCTAACTGGGACAACTATAATTTAAAAATATGGCACCCTGCTAATTGTCACAGATGATTTTGCTCAGGGACACTGTGAGATATTTATTTCTCTGCTTGTGGTCATATTACATCAATAGGTGAAGATTCGACAGATGCTTCATTGCTGTCTTTTAAACTATGCTAAGATCTTTTTCATATTAACATATTTTCTTTAATAAAGAGTTAAAGAAATGCAATATTTTGGGGGTAGTTGAAATATCTTTACTGGACCATGTAAATGCTAAGGTATCGTGGTATTGTATTTTTCAGGCTGTATTTTTATTTTTCAGGCCTGGTTTTCCACTTACTTTATTAGAGTCAGAGAAAGTAGATAATTCCTCACTCAAGTACCTTAGGAGATCCACAAGGAAAGGATTTGTCTTCAGGAAATGTGTCACAATAATTTGCATTTCTAGTCTGACACTCTAAATTTTCTTGCATTTTCTTTACTATTTTCATGTAGTCATTAGCCTTTGTGGTACCTGTCACAGAAGTGTATTTAATAATTACATTTTAATGCTCACTCTCTCATAGCAGGAAAAGAGCTGGAAGTGGCTGTTAGGGTTAATGAATGTTAAATGTGGACAAAAATACAATAGGTTTCTATTTTTGAGGTGTTTGGCAAGGACAAATATATTTTACAATATCTGACTATTACAACAGAAAATAGAGAGAATCTGATATAAATTGAGAATGATAATATTCAAGGCAATCAATAAAAAATTAGATAATCCACTCCCAATTTAATGATATCCAAACATTGGAAAAATGTTTACTTTACATAAAAGTTGAAAAAAACTCTGAAAAACTTTTTCTATGGAGGAGAAAAATAACCTTTTAAAATAAAAAGCATATTTAAAATTAAAATTCCAATGATATTGTGTTAATTTTAAAAAAACTTTCATAGCAAATATTGCCATTTCTTCCTGTTGTTTTGAAATAAGCATCAATAAGGACTCTACATTCAAGAATATCCATAGAGTACCACCCACTAATACTACAATAGTTCCATTTTTACAGGTGAGTAATGACTTCTGTCTTCAGTGACTGATACATTGCAAGACCAAGGTGAAGAGCACAACCAATGTTCCAGCTGACCTCACTTTCCAAAACTCATCATTCCTTCAAATAAACATCATTGAACACAGGCAGGCAGTGGAGTGACAGAATTCGAACACAATCCTGCATTACTCCAGTGAGTTTGTGCTAATTAGCAGCAATGTCTACTGATTGCAGGAAAAATACTGACAGCACTAAAGGTTTCTGGAGCTGTGCTTTTGCAACATGTGAAAAATGCCTATTTTATGATTGGATTTTTGCAAATATTAAAATGAATATTATATGTGTTAAGTAAGAAAGTTATGCTGTAATAATTCTCTTAAGTAGTGTGTTAAATATAGTTTTAGATTGTAACATAATGTTAAAATAGAAACTATGCTGTGTGGGATACTTGAATTTTTAAAGAAAGGACTCCCAGTGAGACAGCAGCCACAGGACACCTGAATCTTTCAGAGAAAGAGAATTTATTGTTCCCTTATCGGAAGAAACAAACTTCATCCTGCCTCGCTCAGCCATGATGACACTGTGAGGATTCAGAGGAAGAAGCTGACACTGCCCAGACAGAATCCTGTGTTTGAATGGAATTTATGCATCATGGATGAGGTGTATGAATATGCAACAGGCTGTTGTTTTTAAGGGTTAATCCTCTGTTAACGTGGGTCCTTTTTTGGGCTCCTGCTGCCCAGAAAAAGGTACCTGGACGTCTGTAGCTCTTTGTCTCTATTGTCTCATATTGTCCTAATCCAAATTTTCCAAATTATTATTACTCTAATTATATTGCTATTTTTATAACCATTTTATTACTATTAAAATGTTAACATTTTAAAAACAAGTGATTGGCATTTTTCACGCAGCGTATTCCAAAGTAAATCGTCTGATTAGCTGGCTGCTGGTCCAGGCTGATGTTTTCCCATGGCAAAGAGAAGTTTTATCCTCATGCAGGATTTATCAGCCTCCCCCAGCAGCCCCACAGGAGTGGAGCCTGCTTTAAATTTAACTCTGCACTGAATCACAGCCAAGCCTATTTTAGAATTAAATGGAAGATGACCTCTTTACCTGCCTCTCTCCAAGCTCACTGTGAAAGCACTTGAGGACTGAGCCAAGGCTTTGCTATCAGCAGCTAAAAACAAACCCAAAGTGCACAAAAAGCCCTTTTTGTGGCACTGGGGTAAGGACCTGTCACTAATCTGTCTGAGGCACAAATCCCACCTGAGAAGCAGTTTTACCCCAGTCCACATCCACCTGCACCCTCCTTTATCAGTTTAACACATCAGCAACTTCTCCATGGGTTTTCCTACTTTTTAAAAGCCGATAGCCTTATTTCTCCCCATCTGCCATGAGACATCCTTAATGGAAAACCAGTTAAAAGTATCTTCTAAAGGTGTAAATTACCACATTAAGGACTTTCCTCCTCGAATAAACAACAGAAAAGGCATATTAATTACATGAGTTATGAAAACAGATCAAACCATTATAATGAAAAAAACATTTCCTTCTTTAGTAAAGAACATATTTCCCTATAAATGTGTTTATGTGTTCTGAGAGGATTCTTGCAAAAGTCACAAAACTTGTGCTTATTTTTTATTTTCCTGTTCCAAACCAGTAACAGCCCAAACGCTTTCCAAAGGAAAAGGTGATGCTCAGTTTAATGAATTGTTTTGACCCAGTGGAACACACCGTGTCCCCTCCTGGTAATGAGACACTCGGCAGAAAGTGTCACATGGCAGGAACAATGGCAGCAGGCTGTCACTACGGCCACAAAGCCCCTTCACCTCGGAGCAATCTCTCCCCAGACAATGCAGGGGAAGATCAGGTAACACTTCTGAGCTAACTGCATCTGCACTTGCTGCTGCTGGTGGTGCTTTGACCTGTAGCATTTTCATTTAATGAGAATTATTATTATTATTATTATTATTATTATTATTATTATTATTATTATTATTATTATTATTATTATTATTATTATTATTATTACTACTACTACTACTACTACTATTATTACTATTATTATTACTATTATTATTATTACTATTATTATTATCATCATCATCATTATCATAATTACCATAATTATAATGTTATTTTAGAAATATTTTAGAAATATTTTATATTTATAATTTATGTACAAATATTTATATTTATTATATATAAATATACATTTGTGTATATATTTTATATATATACATACATTTGTATGCATATTATATATTAATATAATATAGAAATAATTTCTTATTTATACATTTGTATATTGCATATTTATATATTTGTATATTTGTATATTTACCTATTTACATATTATATATTTATATATATGTCTTCTATTGAATTTTTACTTTTATAAATATTTTTATTTACTTTTTTAAACACCTCTTGGCTACTTAGACGTAAAGCTCGTGTTGTTTTCTGACTCACGGGCACTCTTGATTAAACAAATTGAATTTTAAAGTGTTTTAGTGTGAAATACACAAAAATATCATGTGTACCCACGTGCCATTTTAATTAGATTTTGTGCAAAGGTAGATATGAAATCAGAGGGGTTTTATGGCTTTCTCATATTTTGATATAATTACCACTCTCTGCTACTGAAACAGGGAGTGCAGCCTTACACACTTATGGCCTGATGTTGAAAAGAATGGGAGAAATAATTAAATAAATAATATTTATTATAAATATATCTAATAAATATATATTTTTATATAAAATAAAATACATGGTCATAAATAAAAACATGGTCATAAACATCACATCACGCTCAAAACCCAAATGAGCAGCAGTGAGATTCAACAGGTGAGAAAATGAAAGGACAGAAACTGCAGAGCACAGGACACTGCCAATAGCCCAGGAGGACTGAGCCTGGGGAGATCCTGGTGAGATTTGACCCAAAATCATGTACATGCAAAGGTTCTCATGGCACCCTCAAAGTCTGGTAGCAGCACCCTTGATTTTGCTGGATTTTGCTGGATTTTCCCTTGGAGGGGTGTCACTGTCATATTTTATGGAAAAATCCCTTCACCAGGATTTCTTCTTCTGGGAAGCTGGGAAGCCTCAGAGAAAAAGGAAAACAATAATTATCTCATTTGCTTCTCCTGTGTTTTGCTGCTTTGCAATGTGGCTGGAGATTGTTTATCCAACATGTGAATTGTTTTTACTTAATGACCAATCACGGTCAGGCTGTGTTGGACTCTGGAGAGGGTCACGAGTTTTAATTCGTATCTTGTTAAACCTTCTGTCTGTATCCTTTCTCTATTCTTTAGTAGAGTTTTAGTATAGCATTCTATAATATAATATAATATAATATAATATAATATAATATAATATAATATAATATAATATAATATAATATAATATAATATAATATAATATAATATAATATAATATAATATAATATCATAAAATAATAACTTAGCCTTCTAAGAACATGGAGTCAGATTCAGCTTTCTTTCCAATGATGGGGACCCCAGAAAATACCACAGAGGGGAGCAGGGAGCCCAAGGAAGGCAGAATTGCGATCAGGACACAGAGGGGAGCACAAGGAAAGGCCCACAGCTCCAGGCTCAGATGCTCCTTCAATGGAGGTCTCAAAAAAACTGGAGATCCTTCTATAGCTAAGTTATTTTTGTCAATATATACTTGTGACTTAAAAAACAGAGTTTCCACAGTTCTAATATATGCACTAAATCTGCAGATCATTTTCAGGTTTATTTTTCTTTTTTGAATACAAACTGCACACCTCAGAATAAGATAATGAAGGGGTGCATGTTACATAAATAGTACATGTGTCAGGGATTGGAGTACTTCCATTCATACCTCTTGTGCCATATCTTACAAAGGAAATTTGTACACCTATTCCTGACAACAACAATTTAATATGTCCAAATTACATTATCCTTTTTCTACCTCACTGAAAAAATGCATCTGTATATACTTCATTATTTTTCTATGGGCAGGTAATAAAATAATTTAGAAATAAAAAAATATAAATCTGACAGTGGAGATATTTTCATTTAAAATATGCTTTATTAATCAATTTAATTTATTATTTAATTACGTAAATGTGGGAGACTGTCATCGATAGTTCTTATTCAAAGTCTCACAATGCTTATATTAAACTACTAATGAACATTTAGGGGAACTACCCAGAATATCAGTACTAATTTTAATGGATATAGAAACAGCAGTATTAACAAAGTAGCCTCAATTATGGACCAGAAATTCCTGGTCAGGAGTAAAAAAACAAAAAAATTTAAAAATATTTTAATATAATAAATATTTATATTATTTAAAATATATTTAAATATAATAAATATTTATATTTATTTATATAATAAATATAATATATTTATTATTTATATTATAATAGATATAATCAGTAAAGATGGCTTCCAAATGAAATCTTTCAGAGCTTGCCATCCAAGTATCAGACAAGAGATGACAGATGGATTCATGGAGAAAAAGAGGAGTGTAGAAGGAATGAGGAGACAACCTTGGCCAGCACTGTAGGGAACATCATTTCAGTGCACCAGCTGCCCACCTGCCTCAGGAGTCCTTATTTCCTGAAGGAAGAAATTCTGCCAGTGCCAGTTTTTATTCATTATTGTAGGACTGCCAACGCTTTTTCTGAAAGACAAAAACCTGTGTGTATTTGTGTAAAGCCCAATAAATATCATGCAAGTTGCGCTGAAATCTTCAAAAAGTACATCAGTAGCGTGGGTGGGATCAAGATTTTACTCAGATATTTTCAATTTCTTCAGGTACTGTTTAGACATGTATTCATCCCCCCTCAAAAGCCAGCCCTTGGAGATGACAATTGAATGAGAAAAGTATTAAAAAAAAACCCCAAACAAACCTGGATTGTTAGTGTGGTTCCACTAATCATTACATTCCATCATAAAGACAAGGAAATAAGCTTTTTATAGCCTGGCATGATGACAGCTCTTTGACTCCTGAACTCAAAAGCAGTATAAATATTTTTGGTTTAACACACGAAATGTAATAATCAGACATCAACTGTTCTTCACCATTTAAATGCATTTCTTCAGGAGAAGCAAATTCATGTATTATAGCAGAAACTAATAACTATTTCACAGCAGGGTATGAGTAGCTTCTCATTCATTTTTTATTAAATAGTTGTATCTGTTACATGTGTGAAAGATTACTTTAGCTGCTTATATGAGGCTTTTAAAGCAGAATATCATTCCACTCAGCAGACAATACTGAAAAGCTCCAGTTTAATTCAATAATTAACTTCCTTGTGTTTCATTTCCAAGCACAAAATATTACCTTTAATTAAAAACACAATAGGAAATTGCCTAGTTATCCAGTTCTTTAACAATGTACTTCTTAGTGGAAGGCACTTAAAACTAATTTAATCATTGTCTATAGCTTCTGCACTAAGTCATACTTGAAAATGAGCTGGTTAACTCATGTCCCTTAAGTTAAGCTTTGTACCAAAGCAAAAAGATGCTTTATACCAGAAGCATCTCCTGGCTTTATTTCTGACCAGTGGTGGAGCGTCTTGATGGCAACAACCTGGCCATTTATCCTTTGCCCCTTTCATTTCAGTGAGTGAATCTCACATTTTCCACAGCAGCCTCCAAAATGCTTCTGCTCCAGCAGACTCAATTCTGTCATTTCTAACATCATTTGCATTTATGTTATTTACAACTTTACATTGCCTTTTGTACCTTATTAAACTAAGTGACTATGGAATCAAACTTCCTCATTAAAACATCCCTAGCAAAGCTCCTTTCTGAATCATAATTTTCATTTAGTTTCTATTCAGAGTATAATTTGAAAAGCTTGATGTTTATTAGACAAACAATAATGGAGTTGTGGGGCCTCCAAAGTGATTTATTGTTGAGACCTCTTTCTAACCTTTTAATTTAAATCTTAATTTGGAATTAGTTTAACATGAAAAAGTGAGATCTATTTTTCACTCTAATCCTAAATCAATATTAGCTCAGAAAATTATTCTGTCTGAGCCAGAGAGCATATATTATACCAATAAAGTAACCTTTTGCAGAGAAAATCACTAATGCTGCCTAAAAAGAAGTCATTTCCACAAATCAAAATGAGAAATCCATGGGGGTTTTTTTTGCCCAGACACCTTAAAATAATTTTGCCTCTCTATAATCCTTCTCTGTATACTATTCCTGCTTAATTGCTGCTAATGAGTATGTAAAATAAGGGATAACACATCCCCTAGAATGTTTGCCTTGACAAATGTAAAAAGGTTCTTCTACCTCAGACACTCCAAGACAGCCCACAGAAGGAATTGAGCTGAAGGACATTGGAAGAAAATCATGATTTAAATTCAACAGTTTGATTACATTGCAACATGTTGGCATTATTTATTGCAGATATCTATAAAATCATTACACTTGCATGAATTCTTCCAGTTGAGTCAAATCAGTCTTTCTTAGTAGAGATCCAGGTTTAATCAGTATTTCCCAGAAAAGAATGGTTAACACTGCAAAATTGCTGAACTTGATTTAGGTATTAATTCAAATGAAACTCACTGAATATTTTTTTCTAAGAAAACCTTACCAATATAACCCCATCTTGGCAATGGGAATACACAATTATTGCAAATTGTGTGGTTTGGTTTAGAAAAAATTATTTTTTTTTAAAGTTGCTAAGCTGTTTCCTTTTCCACTGATCATCACTCCCTTATTTTTAAAGCCCTCGAGATGAGTTTGTCTCCTGAGATCTCTGAGACTCCCTGCAGAATTTCCTCTCCCTGATGCACCCATGGATGTGTCCACAGCAGCTGTGGTGTCACTGCATGCCCTGATGGTCCCAGGGACACAGGGCAGGACTGAAACCCAGCCAAAGAATCAAAGAAAAACAGTGCTAAAATCAGATTATTCTTCTTGCCATCATGAAGCTTTCCAGGAAATTCGCTTTCCAGCTGAGGGAAGTGGTAGTGCTCTGTAGTGCTCGATGAGGAAGTACAAAATCAGCTGCAATATCAGCAAGGTTTTCTTTTTCTTCAAATGAGACGGTATTAAACATTAGAAACATTACACGTTGGGATCTTTAGCTTGTCAGAGTGACCCCGAGGAAGTTCCACAGTCTCTTTTCCCAGACCGGCACTCCAAGAAGGAGTCAGAGCTCTTCATTTCTCAGTCTCAAGGTTGTTTATTGTATCTTATCTATAAAAAATTTTCTCCTGCCCTGCTGAGGTCCATCCTACAGGACAGTTCAGGCACTCTGCCTGCCCCCAGGGCAGTGTTATGTCTTTATACTAAAAACTACGTGTACAATGTTTACAATCACTTTCCAACACCTATCACCTATGTTAGACAGTGAGCTTCTACTCTAAACCTATCTAAAAGTGCCACCACCACAGCAGAAGATGGAGGCCAAGAAGAAGGAGAAAGGCTGGACATGCCCAAATTCCTCCATCTTGCCCCCTGAACCCCCATTCTAAAAACCCCAAAATCTACTTTTTCACCTTGTGATAAATTCACTATCATTCTACTTAATTTGTCATGGCTTTCAGATCTTCATCTAAGGTTGGAGATTGGCTCCATGGGTCATAATCAGAACCACAGGGGCATTTATGAGCTCTGTGCCAGGGTCTCTGAGACCCCTGGCAGGGGTCTGGGCTGCTCAGGACAGCCAGAGGGACGTCCTGGGTTCCGACAATTATATACATTTAACATTATTAAATTCAGCCAGGGCACACACAGGATTCCATCCCCTGCTGCAATGGCCTTGGGGAGCTTGTCAGCCAGGAGCAAACTCATCTTTCACAGACTAAAACCCAAAGGTGTCACTCAGTCCTGTGCATTCCCCACTTTTCTCTTACAGCCAACGTTCTGGTTTGTCTTTTCCTAGTTTGTCCTTTATCCTCTACAAGCAGCTGTGATATTCAATTGATTTTCTATTAAAGGCTATTGCTTTCTCACAGTTACATTTCTGCTGTAATTCAGATTTATTTTGGTTTGGTCTGGGACCATGACAGAGGTTAACCCAATTCACAGATCAGATCAGATGAATCATACATGAAAATTTTCCCAGGTCACTCAAGGTGGAACAGAATTTCAGATGCAATACCCTCTTACAGAAAAAAACCAATATTCAGGTGATCGCTGAATAAAGATTTGCAATAAAATTCTGACTAACAAGAAGAACTGGAAACAGTGTTCTCCCACATTTTGTGCTCCCTGCACACAGCAGCCACGAGCCCTGACACGTACAAAGCATTGTCTAACAAAATGAAATCCCAGTGCTGATGAAACCCTGATTACCACCCACTGAAATGCCCAATTCTCCCTGTGCCTTTTTGCATATTTCCCCCCCACCCAGCTGGCTGAGCCATCCTGCTGCAGTCCTGAGGTGTCTGCTTGTTAGTCTCTGTCTCTCAGAATATATTTTTATTATTATTAAGATTTTTTATTTCCAGTAAGGATTTTTATTTCGCCTCTGTTTTTTCTTATTTCTGAAAAAAAAACGGCACATTCTCCAGTTTGAAAAAAAAAAAAAAAAAAAAAGTTGAGACAGAGTGTGAACACTAATTAGTAAAATGACTTCAAAGTATGTACTTTATATTTTTCAAGTATATTCTACACATTATCAAAAAAAAAAAAAAACCAACCGCAACCTAATGGAGCTCAGGCAGTGAAGTTATTCTGTACTGATGGTACTAGGAAAACCTCTTTTACAGATATAAAATTATTGGTTTGCAATGTCATAAAGAAGAAAAAAAGTTAAAGGTTGCCCAGAAATATCAAAAACATATGCTTTTTATGAAGAGCATACTGCAGAAACCATCTCATCTCCATGAATTAGCATTTGCTCATCCTCATTAACAGACTCATACGCCTGCTTGTCCTGTAACTTAACATTGAAGGCCAAATTTAAAAGATGTCATACACCAGTTGCTGAACAGAAATTATCCATATAAAAAGTTCATTATTTAAAAGACTCTTAAGAGGATGCCAGCATTGATTTGAATTGACTCCAGGCATTTCTCTGCTGATTATTTGGAAGGTTGTAAGTTGCACTTACAAGGTTGGAAGTGACATTTCACTTTGACACAAAAAGGTATGATGCAAAACTGAAATCAGGCTAATAAACTCTGACAGAAAGAAGACATTAATAGGAGCAACCAATGACAAAATAAACTGTAGATCTAAGCAATGGCTTATCAAACCTAAGAGGATTTGCCTAATTAATCCTGTGTTGCACAGCTATCCAAATGGCTTTTCTGTCCAATCCATATTGTTGCTATTCATTACTTACTCTTGGCTTTCTAGAAACAAGAGACATATCACATAACAAGCTAAACAGTATCACCTATTTTTGAACTGCTTTACTGTACTATCCTGTAAGCAGTTAACTAATGCACTGCACAAAATAGTTCCAGAGCTCCAAACTGTTTGCTTCCTTTTTAAATGACAACCCAAAAGGTAACAGCAAGCATTAGTTGTTTGGAGAGCAGCATTTGCCTTCAGAAGGGAACATCTCTTTTTAGAATAAATTGTGGAAAAAGGACTTTGTGTCTGCATACTTCATGTTTGGGTTTGAGTTAACCAGAGAAAATGTGCAGGCTAACAAGAAGGGTATTGTCAGTGAAACCCAAATGGCCACAGCTTCAAGGCTGCTCTAATTGATAAATGTAAAATGTCTGACAAAGACTCTTCAGAGTGTGGCAGGTGTGTGTCATGTATAGTTTTACTGTCTAAGTAAAGCAAACATATGAAGAGATTAAAAAAATAGATTAAGTGTTTTATAAGCTACTGCTAGCCTACACTAGCCAGCTGAAGGCTTTAAATAATTTAATCCCTTCAGCAACTGCCAGTCCCAACTGCAATACTGAAACAAGGTCTGAATTCAGTTTGAAACCCAACAGGTGCAGTCTAATACTGCTTCCTTAATTCAGCTACTGATCTATGTTTATGCTTGTAGAGAACAGCATATTCTTAAATCTACCATGGCATTAATTAAATTAGTCTAAGTGCCTCTTGTTTTATCCCATCTTCTACTATCAAATTTACCTCAGACAGCTCTCTGTTTCTTTCCCCTCCCCTCCAGAAATGCTCCTCATGCCAGATGGAAGACAAAGACTTCTCAAAAAGCTTTTAAAATAGATTTTTCTTTATATATAAACTTGCAGAAAAACATAAAATTAACCAGGGCGACTAAACAAAAGGAAATATTTGATATTGGTTTTCTTAGCCTGAGTTTTAATATTTGAAAGTGGAAGGAGATACTTAAAGTTATCAGCAAGCCAAGTCTCTGATGCCATATCACCACTTCTACTCACTCCTTTCTTTGAATAATCCAGGCAATTTAAGTTGTACCTGATACCTTGTGCATAAGCTATTTATCATTCTTATATGCTAAATATTTTTATCAATGTTTGCTAATAGCATGAAATAATGCATATTAACCAAAGCAATAATTCATTAGGAAAAAAAAAGAAAAGAAAACTCTGAGTAAAAAATAAGCAGCATCACTACAAAGTTCCCAGCAATGGTAACAGGGAGGGTCCCCAGCACCTTCCTTCTCTTTCCAATCATGGACTCCTTAACAAACCACAGGGAAATGCTGCTTAGTACCCTACCCAAAGGTTATTTAGGAAAATAACCTTTTTTGGTTAAATTTTAGGTTAAATTCCCTTTAAAGGAAATTTAAAGATCCAGCTGCATTTTTCTCCAATCACAGGACAAGAGAAGAGGAAAATTCCCACCACCTCCCTGCTCTCACTTTGCATGGAGAGCTGGAAGATGGGACAATCCAAGGCACAACTTCCTTTCCCTTCCTTGCACTTGCTCTTGGGATGCACATGGAGAGATTTTAATTTTAAGTAATTAAGCAGCATCTTTGGCACGTGCAAATGAGAGGACAGCATTACCTCTTAATGCAATCTTCACTCCAAATTTCTGGATGCTTAAGTGAGGAGCCATTGGAATAGGAAGGCCAGCTCAGACAGCAGATGACAATTCAATGTCATTCAATCAACCAAGAATATAATAAGCCATGCAAGGGACAAGCAGCCTTCTGAAAATGAGAACAGATTCCATGTCCATTAAACAAAATGTTTTCTTAAATCTTAAGCTGCTCAAAACAGTAATACCTAGCTAAAAAAACAAACAAAAAAAAAGGCAAAGAATCGTCATCCATAACAAATGTCTTGTGATTATAACAAAAAGTGAACTCTGGTATGCCAGAGTTGAACTCCCAAAAATTTCACAGATTTGAATTCCCAAAAATTCTACCAGCACATTGACTAACAGTACCCCTCAGTATATTAAAAGCATCTTGGAAATCTTTGACATTTCCATTGTTTTGCATGTATGGAATAGAAATTTTAATTACTAATCAACAACTATTCTTTTGATTATGTGAAGTAAGACAGGCACCATCCCTCCTCTATTTCAAAACTGGATGGATAATGTTGAGGTCTCTCGATTTTATTAACATTGACAATGTGTTCTCTGATCCCAGTTGTACTTCAAAGCACCAAATGAATCAAAATTTGGAGCACAGAATAACCCAAAGTGAATTCAAAGCTTCTGAAATGGCTCTACCATTTCAGAAAGCAACCCTGAATGCAAGCCTGAAATTTAAAATTCAGTTTCTAAACCATCTATTCCAGGACTTTGGCTTTTGAAAGAAGGAAAAGACAGGAGGGTGGAAATTTACAAGACATTGTAGGAAGGCTCAGCTGTGATTATAACTGTATTCTATCAACAAAGCCCAGTTTTAATTCAGAACTCCCTCTATGTCAAATAACTTACAATATCTATATGATTTTATTCCTGTAAAAATGTTTTTACATGAGCAACTTTTAGTCATGTGAATAATCACCGCTTACTAATTCCCCACATAATCATCTGGGATCAAGTTTGTAGTATCAGACCTTTTTTAAGTATTTAATGAATATTATACTCAGGAAAATGTCAACTCCCTTGGCATTGCAGTGGTAAAATTCTATAGTACCCCATGGAGTTTTGGGGCAAAAGTTGTGCTTCTACAAAGAGCTGCACTCCCAGACACAGTTGGTACAATAATGTGTGTGAAAGCATGATACAGACCTGTAAACCAGAGTCAGGCATCTTAAAGACTTCAAAATAATAATAAATACTGGGTTAGTTTAAATTCCAGTCTTTGTCTTTTTAAAGGTCACTACTTTGTTTTTGTTCTCTAAAACAGTTCCTCAAGAAAACCTATATTAACTGGACTTATTTTTCAAGACCAGCAGGATTTTAAAGAAAAACCCAAACCAAAACCAAACCAGCTACACTGAAATGAGGAGAGACTCCTAAAAGCTGCCACTTGAATAGAAGGCATTGCAGCTCCTCCTCTCTGTGTCCTGTAGAGATTTAATGGGGAATGAAACCGTCGTGGTCCTCTTGGCCATTCCTTTTCTGGCAACATTTGTCCCCAGGTGGACACACCTAGCTGGAGAAATGACTTTTGGACTGTAACAATTTCTGGAGCAGAAATTTTTGAATGGAGCAGGCCAGGCCCCTCTAGAGATTCCCGATTTCATGACAGATGCTTGCCACAAACCAAAGGGAGCCTCCAAATTAGCAAAAAATGTTTGCCTTTGAATGGCATCTTTTCTTCCAAAGCTGGAAAAGGATGTTTCAAACACACAGTCATGTATTTTAATAGGCAGAATTTGGCAGAGAAGCACGCTGCAGAGAAATCCAGCCCTGCCCTGCTTGTGCCAATATGAACTTGATCACTCGTTCTTTAAAGTGAATAGTCAAGTCTCAAGTATCCACCGTGCCTCTGTAAAAACAGCACTTATTAAGCAGGTTAATTAATAGCCTTGTTTTATGGAAATAAGATTAGTAATCCCTTATTCCATTTGGGTTCCATCCCATGCCCAGTCACCTCAGCATGATTGTCTCTATCTAGTCAAGTAAATGGCAGATTTGTGACTGCAGGTTTTTTTCCACCTCTTCCAGAAGAGGGAAATTTAATGTTAAATTAATACCTCTTGCACATGAGAGAAAAAGTGGTCCAGTTTGTGTCAATTCTCCATTCCTGTGAGAATTAACTCCAAGCGCACACAGCAGCCCCCCTGTTGTCAAGTGGCTGTAAGTGATATGTGGTAAGTGATACACGGAACGGGAGCACTGGGCTACACCCACAGTGGTGTTAGTGCAAGGAAACGTGTCACACCAAGCTTAACCTAAACTGTGCACACCAAAGCTTCACCTAAACCTGCCGCTCTGCATGATCCCCCTGCACCTCTGGGCCTCCAGCTCCTGTCCCCACGCAAAGAGGCACGAGGAGTCCAGCCAGGGTGGGCCCTTCCTTGCTGGGCTTTCTTTGGGAAGGACATATCAGTGGTGAGATGAGCTAGCCCTCCACACAAAACCCTTGCAGCTTCCTCTCACCGTGCCCAGCTCACCAGCGATCACTGCACATGCAATTTTCAACAGCTGAGTGCTGCAACATTGCCTTAGGCTGGGGGTGTGTGTTCTGTCCCATCTGTCAGAGCTGGGGCAGTTCTCTGCTGTCCATTGGGCAGTTTTCTTTATCTCTCCCACAGCCAATCCCCCCTCCAGGAGATCTTTGCTATCCATGGCCACTGAGTGTCCCTGCATGGCTGATCCAACTCCAGCATCCCATGGGGAGCTGCTCCACCCAGGGCAGGAGCCAAGCATTCCTACCTGGATCCAATCTGAGGTTTGGGACATTCCTACCTGGATCCAATCTGAGGTTTGGGACATTGCTACCTGGATCCAATCTGAGGTTTGGGACATTCCTACCTGGATCCAATCTGAGGTTTGGGACATTCCTACCTGGATCCAATCTGAGCTTTGGGACACCCCAGCAGCCTTTGCCCCCTGCATTGCCAGAGGAGCAGCTTTCTGCTGCCCTGCATGGCCAGAGGGAGCCCAGGCCCATCTCCAGCAGCCCTGGAGCTGCAGAGGAAAACTCCCCCCTTGTGCAGGATCCCTGCTGCAGCAGAGCCACAGCTGGCACTGCAGGAGGGCTGAGCCCCCCTAGGATGGGGCTGGGACACCTCCCTGACACACAGGGGCAGGGCATGGTCTGACTCTGGCAGTGTTTTTTTATTTTATTTTTGTATTATTGCATTTGTATTTTTAATTTTCCTAGTAAATAACTGTTATTCCTACTCCCATATCTTTGCCTGAGAGCCACTTGATTTCAAAATTACAATAATTCAGAGGGAGGGGGTTCACATTTTCCATTTCAAGGGAGGCTCCTGCCTTCCTTAGCAGACACCTGTCCTTCCAAACCCAGACAAACACCCACTCCTGTGAACGTGTGTGACCTCTGAGTCCCTGCTGAGCCCCATGGTACCCAGCCTTGGTGAGAGCAAAGTGTGGCACAGCAAGGAAAACTCCAAGTACTAAATGTGTCAATTCATAACTATCCTGATTATTCTTAGTACTTAGGACTCTTAACCCCACCACCACCATCCTTTTCCCTCAAGCTCATTTTCTAATTTCTCTTCACCATTTGTACTCATTTCTATTTCAAGTTGTGTGTGTAGGGTTTTAATTATCTTCTATTTTGGGGCATTAAAAGATTCTGAATCATCCCACCTTCTGGGAGATTAGTAAATCCAGTGATTATCAACAAAAACGCTGTTGAATGCCTATTATCCATGCTAATTATTCAATTAAAAAATATGTTGGAGCCATCAGCAGGACACTTCCATTTCATGGTTGAATAAAAGAAGAAACATCTTTCAAAATTGCTCTAAAGCAATTATTTTAAAACTTGCTTTTCAGAGCTAATCTTTCCCCAGTACCTCCATGCTGGTACAATAAAACCTGTGCATAGAGATCAATGGATGTGGCAACCCATGCAGAAAAATTCAGGAGATGCAGAGACTTGTCTTGGACACCCCACTAAGACAAGGCCCTAATTTGTACTCCTTTTCTCCTGAGTAGAGTACATTTTGTTTCTGCATAACCTTTCCAAACACATGGATGCTGCCAGCACGTGTCAGTATCCTGACACTCTTCTGGTCTCAGTATCTTCAGTATACATTTAGGATCATGAAAGTAATTTTCAGCCTAATTAGTCTTAAGACCACCAGTAGTTCAGTCTTTAGAGTGATTTCTCCACTTGCTAGCACTTCACCCCTTTAAAAAAAAAATTAATCATGATTTTGCAATCACAGTGCTTAGATCTCATCTTATCATTTGGCTACAGTCTGAAATGACTTGCCTGACTAAACTGGGAAGGAAACCCAGCAGCAGGTGAAAAAGTAGCCTAGGATGGGCCTTTCCCAGCAGGTATTTACACCTGTCAAAGCACTCACCAAGACATGCTTCCTCCCAGGTCTGTCAAGCCAGTCTGAAATTCAGAGATGCCCTTATAATTCATCACCAGAAACTGAGCTACTCCCAAACTCCTCTAAAGCCTCCTGACAAAACCCTGGGTGGATTTCAAAGGAATCTTTCATTTCTGGGATCTGTTTGTGGCACCTGTGGAACAGGAGTTAGGCAACACGGAGCAGCTTGCCAACACAAGCAATTTTGAAATTAGCTAATCCAACAAGCACCACCACACGAAGATCTCACACCACCTGTCTGAGATTCCCCTTATCAGGACATTTAGCTATTACAAAAAAAGGTGCCCTAGAATGCAGGATTTGAGCAGAAAACCCATCTGGAGGTACACCTGTTTTAGGCAACTACTTGCAAGGCTTGCCTGCGTTTTATACTTCAACAAAGATTTTCAAGAGGACTTTCAAAGGGCCACCACAGAACAGTATCTACACATATTCTGCTTGGGGGCAAGATGGGAATAAACAGGAGTTTTATTTCAAGGGATGGCATGTGCAGGAAGCCTGCCAGTGCCTTGTAATTGCAGAAACGGTCTGTGCCCAGCCTAGCAGCAAAAGCAGCATGGATGTTCCCTGTGCTGGATGGGCTCTGGAGATCCCTGGGAGCCAGCCATGCAAGATGCAAATGAGCAGGGCAGGGAGCACCATGAAAGGCTCCCAAGGGACATATTTGTACACATATTTTTATGCATAAATATACACACAAGCTTTAAAATACGAAACAAGGGTGAATAAATAAGTTTCAGACTTGCTATTTTCAGGTGCATTAGCATCTGCTCTACAGACACAAAAGGCCAAAAAGGTTAGGCAAATTACTATATGCAACTGGTGACTTAATGTGAGAGAACTGTGTCTGCTGCCTGCCTCTAGGGTCTGTTCTTCCTTTTGGGGCTAAGTGGGCAGGTTCCTGCTCCCCTTCTATTTCCAGCCAAATGGCAAAGCTGTGGCTGCAGCACAGCACTCCAACCACCACAGCCACACTTGTTTAGAGCAACACAGTCACATCCTTCACTGGGTCACACCTTGGTGTGGCCACGAGGGACAAAACACCCCATGGAGAAAGTTCTCCATATCTAACGGAGAAAATACTCTTCCCAGTCCAACCCGGAGTGATTCTGCTCAACCTTCAGGGTCAGACTTGACAGAGAAGACAACTGCCATTTGGTAAAGCCACCCACCCATCTATCTCATGAAGACTGAGGTCAGCCAACAAGCAGCACTTCTGTTCTCTCCTACCCAGAGCTGAATACGGAAAAGTAACGTAAAATCGAGATATCGAAAAATCCTTCATTCCGTCTCCATTTGCTTTTCTTGGTTGCTTAACTTGGAAAAACAAAGGAGGCAAATGTTAATGCAGAGCCCTGTGCATGTACACGTAGACTCCTGACACGCCCCAGTGACTTGTTTTCACAGGAGGTGCACAGCAGTCCCTGTGTTGCCTCAGTAGCAACTCCTACACTGGGACACTTGAGGAAACCAGGGCACAACTGAATGAGCACCATGGCACGTACTCTGCAGTCCTAAATCTACTCCAGCAGTGTCTGGGAGGAGCCAGTTACTCCTTACCTTCCCATTTTCCAAGAGAATATGAAGCAGACTGCGTCACCCATGACACATGTACAAACCCCAGGGCTGTGCAGAGGAATTATTCCAGAGAAATGACCAAAATATTTGGTTTGGAGTCTTCTCTTAAATGTCTTCATGTCTTCTACCTTTTTTTTAAACCTTGTCTGAATGCAATTTATTAAATCAAATATTCTGTAAGAATGGAGAAACAAAGAACTAAATGAAAGGAAAAAAACCAAACCAAAACAAAACAAAACAAAAAACAACAACAACAACAACAACAAACCAAAAAAAAAAAAAACCAAAAAAAAACCAGAAAAAAAACCAAAACCCACAACAGTGTTAGCCTTGAGATGGAACAGGGAAGATCCTGGATCCTGTAAGGAAAACATCTCAGCTCAGCACCCACTAGATTGGAGATGTTTTCCAGTACCCAGCCCCTGTTGTGGATTTCAAATGCTGCCTTTGGAGGGGAGCTAGCCTGTAGTAAAGGAGAGCTGATGAGCCGCAAGCACATCATTGGTAGCAGAAACAGCAATGAAAAAAGCAACACAGATGCTTTATGAATAGCAGAGCTGGATGTGACAGGGTTCTCAAAAGCTGGTAGGGAAAGTTTAAGAGGTTAGCAAATAAACAAGCTAATATGTCTTCTTCTGGGTTTACCTTTTTACTCTTTGCAATTGTAATCTTTCTTACAAAAGCTGCTTACTTTTCCCCTACTCCAACAGCCTGGAGCTGCCAGACCAGTCTGGACTGAACTCCCCTCTTTTTAATGCCTTTTTTTTTAATACCTTTTTGCTTTTCTGGCCAGGAAACAAGCAGATAGAGGCCAGAGAGCAAATTCAATAAGGATTTTGTGATTTTTTTTTTTTTTTCCCAAAGATAGCCAGTTCCTAAAAGGATTTGAAGGGTCAATAGGTGTCAAGGAACCGATTTGCTCTGGAACTACAGCACCTCTTCACATTTTTATAGTAATTGCTAGGGACAAGACATTATTCTTGCAATTAGGGGACAAATGCAACAGCCGACAGGATCTGACACAGCTGATGTGCAGAAAACAGCATTGCACTTGGAAACGAGATGGACACCTCAAATATGTACCCCATTTTGAGCTGTAACCCCATTTTGAGCTGAAGCTTTGCAAATTCCAGCAAGTGATGATTCTTTAGAGGGAGGTAACAAGGTCTTTGTGAGCTTTACAACTACCTTCTCTAGGATCAGAATTTAATCCAAAGACAAGGGCAATCTAAAGAGAAGAAATGAAGGTCCAAAATAGCCATGTGGGAAGTACAAACTCTTCAGATGGCATGTTTGGACTTGGTCTTCCTTTAGTAATGGTGAAGCCAGGTCTGTTTTTTGTTTATTTTTATACTTTCTTTCAAAATGCACTTCAATATTCAGCATTCATTACTCCCTGGAGATGAACTTGACAGTAAATTTCAGTGCTGATTCAAAGGTGCCTAGGGTTTGAAGGAGATAAATTATACAGGCTTTGGCACACTGAAGATTTTAGCTCTGCATCTTACAATTTTTTATTTACAAAATTGGCTGAAGAGAAAGCAAAGGGCTACTACACTTCTCTTACTCTATCCCCCTCAAGTTCTGTCTATGGCAGGTTTAATTTTTACACATTTTAATACTGCATTCTAAATATTGTTTCAAACCTGACCACAAAATAGTAACACAAATATTTCTCTGAATTTTGTCATTTTACAAGCGCCTAAAGTATTTGCTTACCTTTTATTCTCAGCCTACAAGGGAAACTGTATTTATTTGAAATATTTCTAAAATACAAAACAAATTAATTAAATTGAATCTTATATATTCAGATAATCATTAGGAATAATATTTTTTTCTGAATTCACAAAAATACAAGATAAATTAGCTCTTCTCAAGATAGTTGCTTGTTTTTCATTCCTCTTTCTTACGTTGCTGGAATTTCTCAGTCATTTGTTGTTCTGTGTCACTGGGATGTTTTACTGAAATAGATGGCAATGTCACCAGAAAGTTCTGTCAGATGGCTGTCAGGCAACACACTCTACCACCCTAAATGTAGTTTTTGGCCTACATTTGGTAACAATTTCAGTTCATGTTCTAGAACCCTGTGTCAAGCACACAAGAGATGAGAAAAATGTATAAGCAATGCCCTGAGTATACAATGCAAGAGCACAAAAAAATTGTTCCTAGGGGAATTCTTAGCTAAATTGTATTTTAATAATATGAAATATTTTAAATTTCTTTAGAAAAAACAATCAGAACTTCCAGATGCAGGACTGAAATTGCCTTTCAACACAGACACCTTATGTCTGGGGTTTATTTATGAACCTTTATATACCTTTATTTATAAACCTTCTTATACCTTTGTCTGTGCGGTTGCCGTGTGCTGGGTGTCCTCCTTTTCAAGTGTTAAAGGCAAAATTCAGAACAAATGAAATTCAGCTGGGAAAGAGAAACTGTTTACTCAATTTAATATATACACATAGATATAGGAGTTTTAAAAAGCTGTAGAGACACTTTAAATGTATTTAATGTAAGCAGTTAATTCTTTCAGATAGCAGTGGTTCTGTGTAACAGCTGCTCCTGCTTTTAAGTACAAAAGAGAGGGATAAAGCAGTCATTAACAGTTTTTAATTCCCAGCATTCTTCTGAAGCCTTTAAAAATGTGAGCAGATATGGGTTTGATATTTATCATAGTTGTAAGGGCCATTTACCACTGTACTTTAAACAGTGGCGTTTTTCCTCATTATTGCTTGGTATTAACATTCCTCACAGTGTTCTCCCTTTTCTGGTGCATACAGCAGTGCTTTTCCTTACAGACTTGAATTCGGTCTGAAAATAAAAGATATGTCGTGATCTAGCACATAGTTTAGGCGTGGTTCTCTAACGCTGGTAACTGGTACCTCCTGAGAGAAAAATGAAGAAAAAAATCAAAAAACCTCATGAATTTATAAGCATGAATTCTGAAAGCAAGCCTGAAGAGAGGCGAAAGGAAGGAGTGGGACTCATTACGAAACCCAGCAGATAATTGTAGCAAATGCGTCTTATGAAGATGAGTCACACTGCAAAAGGCTGAAACAAAAGGCAGCGAGAGCACCGAGATAGGGCTGGGGAAAAGCACATCGAGTAGATAACACACACAATGCACTCAGCGCTGCAAGCACTGCACACAACCAGCACAACCTGCTGGCTCTCCTTTCTAAACACAATTACCTCCTTTGACGAGCAAATAACTCACCAGAGCTATCGCAGTGCCATCCTTCAGTCACACACAGCTCACTTATCACGCTGCCTTAGCATTGTCTTCATTACCCGAAACCAAGGGGTAACTTGAAGTAGATGAGGTATAAATATCGTGATAATTACGGTTTATTTTCTAAAGTTTTTTTTTTTTTTTTTAATGGTGTAACGTTTAGTTAACTAAACAGATTATTTAATTATGATTTTTTTAAATTTTGAGTTTGGTCATATTTTTTGGTAATTGTTGTATGTCTTCATGTGTAGATATTGAATGGTTGGAAAGGTGCCACACTTCAGTCCATCACATGCCCACGGTAATCAGCTCACTTATCACACTGCCTTAACATTGTCTTCATTATCTGAACCAAGGGGTAACTTGAAATAGATGAGGTATAAATATTATGATAATTACGGTTTATTTTTTAAGGTTTTTTTATAATGGTGTATGGTTTAGTTAACTAAACAATTTATTTAATTATTATTTATTTTAAATTTTGAGTTTGGTAACATTTTTTTGTAATTGCTGTATGTTTTCATGTGTAGATATTGAATGGTTGGAAAGGTGCCACGCTTCAGTCCATCACATGCCCACAGTGATCAGCTCACTTATCACACTGCCTTAACATTGTCTTCATTATCTGAAGCAAGCAGTAACTTGAAGTGGATGAGGTATAAATATCATGACAATTACGGCTTCTTTTTAAAGGTTTTTTTATAATGGTGTATGGTTTAGTTAACTAAACAAATTTTTTTTTTTTTTTTTTTTTTTTTTTAGTTTGGTCATATTTTTTGGTAATTGTTGTATGTTTTCATGTGTAGATATTGAATGGTTGAAAAGGTGCCATGCTTTGGAAAGGTCCAAAAAGGAGACAGAGGAGTCCTTTTACTTTATTGGAATAAAGGGAGAGGGCATGGGGCATTCCTCTGGGATCTCTCAAATTATTGGAGGACGCAGCCTCCTTTTTATCCCAATTTCCCATATTTCCCTTCTCTCTTTCCCCATTGGCTGAGGTACTTGAGAGGTTCAGACTCCCTGATACCGAAGATTTCCCACTAATGTATAACTCTCCCTTTTAATTTTTAATTCTTACATAATTTAGGGTTTTTTTCTTCCTTATTGTTTCTTTCATCTCTCAATGTTTAATTTCGTTTATCAGCAAACCTAAAGTTTATTTGTAAAAGCAAATCTCTTTTTCCATTCATCAATCAGTGGAACCCTTCCCATTGTTCCTTCTATCTCCCAGTGATAGTTTTACCTACAGCTTGTGGGAGAAAGTGCCCTGGTCCTTGCAGCATCCCAACTACATCCCAGAGCCCTGTTTCTCCCATTCTGTGAGAACAATTGCTGCTTAATTGCTCCAAATCTCCCGGCAATATGTTTGTAACTGGGAAAGCTGCGGTTCTTGCAAAGGGTGCCTGGATTTACAAGGTAATTAGTGTTGACAGTGTTCCCAAACCTGCTGTCGTGTCTGAGTGGATGGCACTTCCAAACTGTGCTGGGATACACACGTCCTTCTGTGCTCATGGTTTCTAACGAATTACAACAGGGGAAAAAAAGGGGGAAACATAAAAAAGAAAAAAAAAAAAAGGAAAGTTGTGGAGTTGTGGGATTCATTCATTTTCGACCAAACTTACATTGAAAATCTGTTTTTCATATAATGGATGCACACTTCTGATATACAGCAGCTCCAGTTCTTTGCTCCCAAGACAAACAACTGCAACGAGAGTGACAACGGAAAGCCTGAATGATGAGAAATAAAGACACATCATTTCTGGTCAAGGAGCAAACAAATATAATAAAAATCCAAGGCACCTCAGTTTTTCATGTTAAATCACTGCAGGATCATTACATTTTGAGTCATTTCCCCAGGAATTGTCCCCAGTCTTTGGAAAGAAGCTACATGGAACAAGTACTAACTAATATATAAGCATTACATTTCCTTTTCTGCCTCATTGCCCTCTGTATGCTAATAAAATGAAATGGCTGTTCCAGAGTAAACACTCACCAATGTATTATTATTTAAAAACTGTTAAAACAACACAAGGAAAAAAATAACAAATGCATGCATGTAACATGGAATGAACTGTAATGCAAGATTTAAGTACAATCAATACATAATTAGAGCAGCCTGGAAGAGGCAATACTTTTCAGACTGTTGACCTGAAGGGTTCTTTTTCTTATGAGACATTTCTCTTAAATAAGATTTCGAAGTGCAGTGTTATATTTCAGAAATGCAACAACAAAGCAAATTCTACTGTAGCATGTGGTGATTGGGCTGGGGTGTCATTACAGGTTCAAATGCAGTGTAAGCTTAGCCAGAAAAGAGAACATAAAAGCACCTCCTTAGCTTTGTGTCCTTGTTAATTTACTAAAAAATGGCACATAAGGAAACTTGGAATCACTGGTTTAACTACAGAAGACAGCTCTGTTAACATGAATCCCAGTTTCCTACCGGAAAGGACTCCAGCATTGCAGTTATCATTAAGCACAAGTGGATCTATCTGCTTGGCTGGTGTGATCACCATGGCACCCAGCTGCTTTAGAGATAAATATGAAAACACAGTCCTTAATTCAAAGTGCATGCAATCGGTCAAGGTAAACTCACACAAACTCCTAGGGGGCTGGGATTTCATGAGCAGGTCTGGACGAGGTGACATCAGAAGTGCAGGAGATTCACACAGAGGTCAGGAACATCAGTCATTTCTTCAAAATTAGCTTTGGGAACAATAATGGCATTAGAGACATAAATGTGGCTTAAGGTGGGACACACAGCATAGTCACCATGGGTTTTGAAGGTGAGCTGAAGCAAGGGGTATCTTGTTGGATCAGGAGGAGGGGGTGGTTACTATTCCATTACACAGGCATTTCCAGGACTTGTAGATCAAGTTTGCCTAAAATTAAGGAGATTGAAACAATCCCAAACTTTGGTTTCTTCCACATTGCTTCTAGGTTTCTGGGAGCTTGTGATGCACTTGAATCACACAAAGAAGCTTTGTTTCATAATATAAGGAAACAAACTTAGAGGAAAGAAAGATTGATTCCTATGTAAACCCTTGTTTCCTGGAGCTGAGCTTTCAAGCAAAACATCAAACACTAAAGTTGCATAGCAACCTCCCCACCCCCATGACAGGTGGACCGGGTGGCCAGTTCCACCTTTCCTGTTTCTCCAGGCTGCACAAACACGGTGCTTGCACAGGTAGGATTTATGTGGGCAGGGTGAGCTTCCTGCCTGTGGACAACTTGTGTTTAGGAAAACAAGAGCTCTGCCCAAAACACCCCGAGGTGGAAACCTGTGATGTTCTGTGCTCATGTTCTCTAGTACATTATGAAAATGAACAGCATGTAATGTCTTATAAACTGACTCTTGCACATCATCTTATGATGATTGGATTATTCAGCTAAGTAGAAGGCATTTGAGTGCAAGCAACATTATGCTTAGATAGTCAATTATTTATTGTTAATCACTAGCATTTTTTGAAAGTACTATATCCACTAATCACAATGAACACTAAATTTTGTATCACTGGCTTTAAGTGAGAAATATCTGCAATCACCACTATGTTTTTTACAGGGCTTTGTCTGTGTATTTGCAACCAGAGTAAGCAAGCATACACTAGAAAACACCTGAGGCTAAATACTTGTATGCAAAAGCACAAAACCAATTACAAGTAAGTATGTTCTGCCCCACCTCATTTTGTTCTCCCTTTTATTTGTTGGATGATCTCTATGCTGCCTACTGGCAAGTTCCCTCTTTGATTTTCAATCATCCCTTGATGACTCTAGTTTTCTTCCTACTTTCTGCCCTTCTAATTAACTGTTAAAACCCTTACACCCAAAATGTGCCTGACTTTTTCCTAAAATAAGGTAAAGGAACTTAACTTTGCAAGCTGTGACTCGACAGCAGGATTCACAGAAAGACACTCGTGATGTCCAACAGCAATGCGGCAGGAAAAAAATCCCATAATCCAGACATGAACCCCCCCGAGTTGGTGCCGTGCCGTTCTCCCCGCTGGGCAGGTGCCAGGTACGTGCAGCTCGTCCCCTCTCTGCGCTGGCCGAGCGGTGTTTGCCTGCCACCTCCCGGGTGAGTCACACAGGGACACGGGGGAACGTGCCAGGGCTCGCTAGGAGCATCTTAAGGACTTCCAAAATACTTAGGTTGCAGACACTCCAAAGTTTGAGAACATTGCAATCAGTGAACTGCGCTGCTGTTTGTGTACAGTACCTCATCTTTCTCCCTTCATTTGGGCTCCACTTTCATCCAGAATAGCGTTTTTCAGCTGGTTTTCTTTTGTTGTTGTTGCTATTGGCTTGGTGGGTTTTGTTGTTTTGGTTCGGGATGTTCTGTGTGTTGGCTTTTTAAACCGTTATTTTATTTGAGGTTTTCTAGATTTCTGCTCTTTTTCTGCCAATGAATTTGGCCCGGGCAGAGCTGGTGGGTATCAGCCCCTCTGATTTTCAGAGCCTTGGACACTGTTGCAGGAATGCCAGAGGAATGGCTGCTGGGCATGGAGGGCTGACTGTGCCCATCCTGGGGAGCTGATCTGCTCACAAAGCATTTAGGACATGTTAGACCCACTGTATGTACACTATAAAGGGTAAATATCTGACATACAGAAACATCTGACCACAAATCTCAAAGGAAAAAAACCAATGTAACCCTGCCCATGAGGATACCCAGTTGTTGGCTTAAATAATTTACTGCACTATGTTCACTGCTTAGTGTTTCATGCTTAAAGTACAGCTGTAACCAGAGAGAGAGAGATGCACAGAAATCGAGCTTCAGATTTCATTTCATTATGGTAAATTTTCCCAAGAATCCACAAGGCAATATAAATAAACATTGATGAATACTAATAATGCTCCACAACAGCAAGAAGTGTTATAGGAAGGTAACAACTACTTGCACTGGGAAATAATTCTGCATTGAAAACAGAACAGGATTTGATTGACATGATGATTATTTATACTTTCCTTAGAAAACCTGAAAAAGCCGCTAACAAAAAATAAGTGAGGCAACAATGTAATAAATAGCACTAAGTAATAGGCAATTCAAGCAAATGAATTGATGGTGAGGAGGTTAGAATTCAACCCCAAATTTTAACTTCTTATTACACTATTAAAATACATTACTGGAACTATGTGATCTGCTGTAATTATTTTTTACTGATCACTCTAGCTGCTCACTGGTCCATTCAGCTCTGTTTTCTTGCTCATACACTGGATTTCCAAACTCTTTTCAATCCTGTTGCTGCCTTCTCCTCACCACCCAAATCCCCCCCAGATGCTTCCTTCCTTCTTGACTACAAAGCCCAGCAGTGCCAGTGCAGAGCCCAAGAAAACAAACTCAGCAAAGCCTGTTTGGGTTTTGCCTCCTTCCTCATTTATACACTTGATTAGTAAGACACAGCTCGCTGGAGGTGAAGTGGGGAGCAACACCAGTCTGGATTGATCCATCAGAAGGATTAATTTATTCATTCTTAATCATGACCTATGAGAATGTAAATTTAGGCTGCTTTCTCCTCTTTGGTTCACAGGATCCCCAGGGTGTTGTCACTTTAGAAGCACCAAAGGGGTGATTGTGGGTTCTGTAGGGCAGAAGTCTCAGCTGAGCAAACACCAGGCCCCAGCACGCTCCTGGCCAAGAGCAAGGTGGGATCTCTCCGTTTCCAGGTCCTCACCTTCAACCTGTGTCCGAAATGCATCTCAGAGGAGGGGAGACAGCCCACAGCCTCCAGCAAGTGTGGTGACACTGGTGACAATCTTCAGCACCCTCTGCCCTCTGGTGGGATTCAGCACTGGCACACAGAAATTACCAGGGCAGCTCAAATCCGAGGGGCTAAAACTGTCCTTCCAGCACTGAGCAGACACAATCAACACCATTACATCTGTGACTGAATCCTTCTGAGAACTAGGTTGCAAACAATGTTTTTAGTGGTTTTAGTTTCACAGAACCCATGATTTCATAACTAGCTGCTAAAATGCCTTGGGAGGCAGGTATGCCAGGCCTGTTTGATAACCCCAACTCTCTGCAAGCAGCTTCCTTTCAAATTTGCTTTGCTTACAGCTCACCAAGATCCTGCCCTGGCAGCCTCTAAGGTTCAACATCTATCTAGGTTCTCATTTTCTTCCATTTCCAAGTCCCTGCAGGTACAGCAGCCTTTAATTCCTGAGCAGCTCTGGATTTTTGATTTCTGCCCCATTCCCTCCCAGAGCAGCATAACCCAGAGTTTCCTTGTTAATTCATGAAGTTCCACATCAGTGACTGAGCTGAGCATGAATCACAGCAGGCACCAACAACATCCTCCTGTCTGATATCACAAAGCTCAAGTGCAGCCCTGCCTGCAGCAGCCAGGCCTGTCATCATGTCCTGGCTGCCCCAGCTTCCTCAGGCTGGCGTTCACAACAAAATGGGAACCTGAAGAACCAGAAAAAAAAGAGATTCAGCCAGGCCAGGGAGGCAGCTGACACTCTGCAGCCCTGCAATGACACAAGTGTTGTCTAATTAGAAGTTTTCCCAGCATTGCTTCAAGCAATTGCTTTGAAGGAATTAGTTCCTGTGTAGGAAGTGGAAAAACATTACAAGAATGACTTGGAAAATTGCAGGGTTTTTGTAGTCCCTGTTCTCCAAGGGCCTACTATCAGCCAAGACACGTTTGTATTTCACTTTTGAAGAATCAAAGTTCTGAGAAATGTTACTGCACAATTAGTCAACTGACTCTCCACTCTCTGCTGCCTTTATTTTTCCCAGGTGAAGGTTCAGAAGGTTGCACATGTTTTCCTTATGTCCCATTGCCACACATTTCTGTGGTTTAAGACAGTGACTTCTGCAAGATGAGGCAGAAAAGAAACCCCAGCACTAACACCAAGTTCTTCATGCATTACACAATTTTAACATCACTTACACTGCTGTTGTGAAGGCAGCTAAATCACCTTGGTATGTGCCAAGCCTCCTCCCAGATTTTTTTTTTAAATATAGCAGAGTTTCCCTGCACTGGCTGCCTCAAGGCTCTTTTCTCTGGCTGGTGGGTATTTTGTAAACAAAACTGTGAAAAGTGTGTCTTTTATGATTGGCTTTTAGCAAATATTCAAATGAATATTATATGTGTTGCGTTAGAAAGCAATGCTGTATTAATTCTCTTAAGTACTGTGTTAAATATAGTTTTAGGTTATAACAGAATGTTAAAATAGAAACTATGCTGTGTAGGATACTTTTTTTAAAGTAAGGACTTGCAGCAAGATAGCAGCCACGGGACACCTGAATCTTTCAGATAAAGAGAATTTATTGCTCCATTATCAGAAGAAACGAACTTCTTCCCACGTGGAAGGCACTGTTAGGATTCGGAGGAAGCTGACGCTGACCAGACAGAATCCTGTGTTTGAATGGAATTTATGCATCATGGATGGGATGTATGAATATGCAACAGGCTGTTGCTTTTAAGGGTTAATCCTCTGTTAACGTGGGTCCTTTTTCAGGCCCGTGCTGCCCAAAAAAAAGGTACCTGGACGTCCGTAACTCTTTGTCTCTATTGTCTCATATTGTCCTAATTCAAATTGTCCAAAACATTATTACTCTAATTATAGTACTATTTTTATAGCCATTTTTATTACTATTAAACTTTGAACATTTTAAAAACAAATGACTGGCATTTTCCACAAAAACTAAGTAGCTTTAGAGGAAGCTCCCTCCTGCGCCCTTGACATCTTTAGTGACCGCGATCTCAGCCTGGGTTTTGAACTTGTCTCAATCAGCAAAAGCGCTTGTGAGGTGCAAGGGACGGCCCTGCGGCTGGCAGCCGCCTCTGGCGCTGCCTCAGCGAAGGCAAAGCGCCGGCAAGGAGCTGCTGGAAGTCTCCGAGCTCCCGCAGCTGCCTCCATCCCTCTGAGGGGTGCCATGAGCACGGCTACAGCGGCTCCCGGGGCCACCCTCATGGCCGGGCCGGGCATCGCGGCTCCATCCTGCCCGTGTGGGGCAACAGCGGCTCCGGGGAGCCAGCTCTGTCCCCACAACGTGGAAAGAGAAGGAAGGGGCAGGGAAAGGGCAGGAAAAAGGAGAGGAAGAAGAGCGGGGAGAGAAGAGGAGCGGGAAGGGGAAGCGCCGCCTCAGCGCGCCTTCCCGGGCCCACCCTCATGGCCGGGCCGGGCATCGCCGCTCCATCCTGCCCGTATGGGGCAGCAGCGGCTCCGGGGAGCCAGCTGTGTCCCCACGACGTGGAAAGGGAAGGAAGGGCCGGAAAAAGGAGAGGAAGAGGAGCAGGGAGAGGAAGCGCCGCCTCAGCGCAGCCTCCCGCCCTCAGCGCGGCCCCGCCCCTTCCGGCCGCCCCCGCGCGCCGCGATGACGCACTTCCTCCCGCCAGCCCCGCTCCCCCGCCCCCGGCCCGGAGGTGCCGCCGCCATTTTGCCGCTCTCTCGCTGCCGCTCTCCGGGCGCGGCGGCTGCGGCCGGACGAGCGATTTTTAAGGAGCTTTAACCCGCTCGGGGCCCCGCGCCCCAGCCCGCTTTGAACGCGCCATGTCCGGAGAGGGAACCGCCGGCGACCAGGTGAGGCGGGGCAGGGTGAGCGCAGGCCGCGCCCTGAGGGAGCGGGGCGGTGTGGGCTCGGTGAGGGCGGGCGTGCGGCGGGGCCCAGCGGAGCGCGGCCCTGAGCCCGGCCGGGCTCCCCTGCCCCGCTGGCCGTCGGAGGAGCTCCGTGTGCTCCGTAGGCGGGCGGGGAGCGGAGCTGGCCCGGCCCGGGCGGTGATGAGCCCGGAGCTCCGGCTCTCAGGCCCAGCCGGACAATGGGCGGCCCGGTCACGGTCCCGGTCCCGGTCGGCCGTGGCCGCTGAAGGCAGCGCACTCCGGGAGCGAATCGCAGCTCGGACGGGCTGTTTACAGAGGCAGCTTGCGGTGTTATGTAAAGCGAGCGTTGGCCGAACTCAGGCGTTTCATGGCGAAGGCCTCCAACGACACCTTCAGAATAAAGCATTGCTAAAATACGCTTAATCCTTAAACTAGAAACGATAAACACGCGTTTGCTTGATAAAGGGTTTTCTTACAGTACAGCGCTCGTCTCGTTTAGTAGGGAGCTAAATTAAAAGCCCAGAAGTGCCAGCTCAGCATGAGGAAGAACTGCTTTAGGTTCAGCGTTGCAGAGCCCTGGATCGGCTGCCCAGGGAGGGCGCGGAATTTCCTCTCTGGACGCATCCCAATCCCACCTGGACCCTTTCCTGTGTCACCTACTCCAGCAGGTGACCTTGCCTGGGCAGCAGGGTTGGACTAGGGGATCTCCAGAGGTCCCTTCCAAACCTCATCCTTCTGGGATTCTGTGAAATAGCTGCAGTTTGGTTGTTTTTTGTTGGTTTTGTTGTTTCGTTGTTTTTTTTGGGTTTTTTTGTTGTTTTTTTTTTAATAGGCTAAAGTCCGTATTTACTCTAATCTCTTAATTTATAGAGAGCTACCGCAGTGTTGTATGTCACCTTTTTAAATCTAGTGTTACTATGAACGATTTCTGATTTACTGGCAGAGTTTCTCCAAAATGGCTTTTTTTAGTAGTTGGGATTATGTTTAAAATCTGTATCAGTTGGAGGGGTGGGGATGAAAATTCCTGATTGAGGGAAGAATTATTGATAACAGCCACATGGGAAGAGTTATTGATAACAGCCACGTGTCTTAGCCTTTAGAAATACTTAAAATCAAGCCGATGCCTTAGTTGCTTCTTGAAGTGGCTTTTTCTTTGTAGAATGTTAGTTTCTTACCAAACTGGTGAATTTCTGTATGCCTGTGCCTTATACCCCTAAAGGATGGAGTGTCAATTTTATCTATAAGCTCACTATTTTGGTGGATGGGGTGGGTATAGGAAATGTGATGCTCAGAGTGTAAAATACTCAGGATATGCCTGGTTAGGGTCATGCCCCAACATTCCCTGTGTGCTCCAGGCTGCTCAGTGTGCTTGGAGTGTGTTTGGGCATCCTGCAGGATGGTTCCCTTCATCATGAGATGCATGGCTGCAGAGAAGTAAGAATGTGCCACAGCAAAATGTTGTTAGTGCTGGTGTGTGGCATGTTCCAGGTTTCATCTCCCCACTCCAGAATGTTTTCAGGAATACTTTGATGTTTCATGGCTCAGTTAAGCTGTTTGTTGAAAGGGCACGTGTGTTTCTACAGCTTGTAAAGTGTTACTATTTAACTGCAGTCCTGCTGACTTTAGACTTTATTCTTTTGCAAGGGAGGATTTGATAAGCAAAAGGTTGAGTTACTTGGTCTTTGGGCCATAATCAGGTTCCTTTTTTTTGCCCATTATTATTTCTGTGTTCATGTTGAGTGCACTTAGATTAAAAAAACCTGCTCATTCATATAGGTTGGGTTAATTTTTATGTTTTTATTTCTACTGCTCCATCCTCCTGATGAAGGCTTGTGGATTCTGATTTGCTGGAGGGAGGAGCAGCAGAGCCTGGGGCACCCTCACTGCAGCTGCTCTGGGCCAGCCTGGTGCTGGATGAAAGGCCTGGAGTTACCTGCACAGGGTTCTGGCTGTGCCTGCCTGTAGAAACTGAGGCTGGCATTGCAACCTTAGGCCAGGCTTAGCTGCAGGAGTTGTTACTGTGTGACAGGAGCCTCTCCTGTGTTATGTAGTTGTCTCCTCATTGTGTTACTGTAGAGCAAGCTGGAGCAGGAGGACAGAGAAATGCAATGCAGCCACAACTCTTGGAGTGTATTTAAATTCTTGCTCTGTGCTGCGCCCAGATTAGTCCTAAAGAACCAGCTGGATCATGTGAGGACTTCAAATCCATCAGGCCTCTGCCAGATTTCTCCCGAGGCCTCATGGTGTTGAACAAAGCAGAATTTCCAGGCTCAGTTTCTGGAATAGCAAGCACTCAGCCTGTCTGTGTCACAGAAATGCACTTTTGTAGACTGAAGGGCTGCTGCATCTGCCACTGTTTGCCAGAAAATTCCATGGCAGGCTCTGCCCAGGGTTACAAAAAGCCCATGCTTGCACCTCTGCATGTCTGGACATGTTTGTGCTCCTCTGTGTGCACATCCAGTTTCGTGTCAGTCACGGTGCTTGTTTCATGGGCTTGGTGACAAAACCTCCATTCCCCACTTAATAAATGCTTGCCAGGCATCACCTGCATCTGATGCTCACATAACATTTGCTTTGCCCCTGCCTTAGTTACCTTCCAGTCTTTTAAGGTTACAACATGCATTTCACACTCCCAGTTAGAGTTTCTAAGATGCTACCCCAGTCTGAGATGCATTTTTTATGTTCCATGAATATGGATCTGTGGAAAAAAAAAATGTCTGTATTGTCTCTGTGACTATAAAAATACCTCAAAACCAGTTTGTTCTGGTTTCTTCAGGTACTTTTGTCCCTTTTGATTCCTTCCTCTCTTTGTCATGTGTCTGTTTGATGTGGTACATCATGAAAGTTTCTGCATGCTCAAGACAGTAGTAAATGTTGTAAAGTTGCAGTTAACTTCAGTTTAATATTTTAAAAATAGATGTCACTGAGTGCAGTGCTGAAAGAAGACTTTCCTTGCAGGATTGTGTGGGTTTAACATCACAGGAGGAGCCATTCTAGAGAAAGCTCTTTAAGAGTAGACACAATAAGTGCAAGTATTGCTGAAGGAAAGCTCCTGAGTTTGTAATGCAGTGCTTTATTTACAACTGTGTAAAAACTGTCATTTAGGTGTATTTCCAGAGTCAGTAAGTTCCAGGTATGCAAATAAGAAGTTCAAGTGAAAAATGTGTCAGTGCAACATTTGGGAAATAGTCCTGTGAGGGAAGAATGGTAATCATTACTAATCTAAAATTTCAATTTCTCTGGAGTTTTGAGCCCAGATGATGTTGGGATGGGGCAGTACTTACAAAAGTTCCTTTTTTGGTCAAGATGAATATCCTGGGCTGTGTCTGCTCCAGCCTTAAAGGACACATTTTTTTTCCAAGTGGTTTAGTGTAGAATAGAAGAAATCAAGGCATTAAAAACATTTAAGAAAGTGCAAGTGTTGCTAAGCTGAAACTACAGTTCCCCCAGTGAAGGGTTGTGTTACTGAGGAAAGGGTTTTAAAACTTGTTCTTCTCTGCACATGCAGCTTTAAATAAGCTTAAAGGGAAAAAAGCCTTAGACTAAACCAACCTGTAAATTTAGCAAACTGAACAACTACCAATGCTTGTCAAGTTAATATAATGGATGTTAATATATTTGAAATTCCATTCACAGTTCAGGCTGTGCTGAAGTGTGCCAAACCAGCAAACTGGCTGTGTCTGAATGGCCAGAAAGCTCCTTTTGGCTATTAAAGCAATTTGACTAAAGTAGCCATTACAATTCCTGCCATTTTGTATCCAACAGCTCCTCCTGTTGATGTTAAACCCACACAATCCTGCAAGAAAAATCTGCTTTGGTTTGTAGAAGTTCTTATTTCATCATTAATGGTAGTTTTTAGAGCATCTTGAGCTGGCCACTCCCTGGATGTAGCAGGTGTTGTAAACACATTTATTTACTTTCCACTGCAGAGGATCCTTTTGTGGAAACAGGAGGATACCTTAAACTACTGGATGTATTTAGTTTTGCAAACAATATGAAGGTATTTAGGTATTTTCTTAGACACTTTGGTTGGAATCATGACGATTTATTTGAGAGGCTTGAGGAAACCGTTGATTTTAGGAATATAATATAAACCAAGAATATTCCCTTGGAGATGATTGATAAATAAGCAAATACTAAAAGTGGACTTTATTTCCTCTGGTTTTGTTCCCTCAGGCATCCTTTATGACTTCAGAATTGGATTTTGTGGAGTTGATGGATTTTGTGGGAAGGAGCTACTAGATCCCTTCCTAGAAATGTGGGTTTAGGTCTCTTGAGATTTTGGAAAGATCTTTTTATACTTCTAGTATCTGTGAGACTTCAGTTCTATTGCTGTTTGGCAGTGTATAAATAATGAAAGGGTAGTTGTGAGCTGGACTAGGTGGTGGTAATCTGTAGAAAAGCCTAAGAGCTGAAATAATTCCATGACCTTCAGAGAGTTGCTCATGGGATAGGATCCTGATGATATAGAGATCTATTGCACAGACTTAACAAAAGCAGAGGGAAAAAGGGTTTTTACAGTCTGTGTGAAAGAAAAGTTAAAGCCAAGACAAGTTAAAAGCCAGTATCTGGTTAGGTTCAGCTGGATAGTGTTTCAGCTGGTCTAAGTTGAGGCTGCTGGAGTCCTGAATGGTTTTGTGTCCTTTTTGCTGCATCTGATCCCGAAACCAGGAGATTGAACTATTAGAAAGTTAATCCCTTTTCCAACAGGATTATTTTTCTGCTGATTAAACTCCCTGAAGTGGTTTGCTACAGGATGAGCTTCCCTGGAAATGCTTATCTAGGGGCAGGATAATGGCAGTGAACACCCAGGAATTCCATGTTCCCAGTTTGGATATTGGCTGTTGTGCAAGCACTGCAATGAGAAATACATAATTTCAGTGTGCCCTTGAACTGTGATAGCAGCAGCTGCAAGCACAAATTGCAGTTAACATCAACTCTCAAAACTGGGATCACATTTTTCCTGCCTGTGCTTGAGAGTCAGGCTCGTGGTTCCATTTTGCTGTGTGTTGCTGTAGGTGTTGGTCCTCACAACGGGTGTTTGTTCACACACCCAGCTCTGGAAAAATGTTCAGAAAATCCCGAGTGTTGATTCCTGCAGGGTGTTAGGAGTGGTTATTTGGGAAGATGCAGTGAGGCCCCATCTGTGCTTTGCCTGCAGTGCAGTGTCCTGAGATGTCTGGAGGTGCACAGGGACAGCACAGGGACTGCTCCCTGAGCTCACCTAAGGTACAGCAAGTGCCGGCAGTCCGGTTCAAAACTGATCCTCAGAGTTATTTTCCATTCTGTACAGTGCCTGTCTTTTGTCTTCTACAACTGAATGGGGAACTTCATCTGCTGCTGCTGAACAATTATTTACCAACTTAAAAAAATCAGTCCTTTTGATTTTCCAGTAAAATAATTGTGCTTCTTGCACAGTTTGATTCGTGTATCAAATACATAAAATTAATGTAGGATTGCTGTGGTTGTGCATCTTATCCCCATCTGTTTTTTTCCTGAGCTCTTTCTGCCTTTCTGAGTTTGAGTTTATGACCTTGTATCTGCCTAGATGAATGAAATTCCTGGAAGTCTTAACATGAGATGAATATTTTTGTGTCACCTGGAAAGATTTGAGGAAACACAATTTAGCTACTGATGTAATAGCTGAAAGGTGCCTCAGTGGCCCATTCTGTTTAATATTGTTTAAAAGTCAGTACTTAGAGGGCAGGACCTTGTGCTTTTGTAGGTGGGGTCCTTTTGTTGTAGCAGACATTAATGGTGCATCTGCCAGACCCTTCTGTCTCATGTACCCAGAATAATTTATTTGAGACAAGTAAATTTCCCTCTGATGTTGGTGTATTGGAATTAATGCTTCATTGAATAAGCAGCATTTCAGTTTTGGGTCACCTGGAGGGGTAGCTTACAGAAATAGTTTTTAAATGCAGAAATTTCAGCTGCAGTGCTGCTTCTGGAAGCTGAATAATGTTTATGCATGTCAATTGGGAAGAAATAAAACCACCAGATCATTTTATAGTGTTTTACATCTTAAGCCAAATTTTGATGGACTTAGGAATGTAAAACTATTCATATGGCACTTTATAAATTTACTATTTCAGAGTTGACAGCTTAGTGCTACTTTGATTTTTTAATCAAATTAATTTTATAATAGTTTAATGTGGGATTTGATGTTTGCCTTCCAAGCTACCCTGCTTTGCATTAGTGTTAAGAATTGCTTGAAAAGTGAATCAAAAGAAGTAATGGTGTTTAGCCTCCTATAAAGCTCAGCTACTGATTTTTTTTCTTTTTCCTTTATTGTATATCTGCAATATCAGATATGTCCATTTAACAGTTCTGCAATATTTTTGAACCTTTTCCCATTTTATAAGTAGTTTTATTAAGTGATGTATTTAAAGGGATATGCTTTGAATTATATCCTGCTAGTGGCACTGACACAAAAACTGGTGATGCTGAAAAATATTCAGAACTAGTGTAGTTACCTTCTGCTTCTCATTTATTCAGAACTAGTGTAGCAAACTCCTTGAAATAATCTTCTAGCAAATGACAGAATTTGGTTGTTTGGGGTTTTTTTAGAATTTTCTGCAAGTTTTAGAATTTATTTTTTTATAAATCAGTCACACTGCACGGTACATTAGAGATGAATATTTTTAATTATGTAGTGAAATTATAAAATTTCACCAGCAAGGTCTTACAGTGATGATTTAGGGGTTACTATTGTTACATCTCACAGAGGCAAGGATTTAGTTGGTGTGGTTTTTGTATTGCTCTTACCTGCCTAAAATCAGCCAGGTTTTCAAAGTTAGTAACTGCTTTGGAGTGCAGGTCAGAACAATATTTCAGGCTTAACTAATAAACTTCAGTTCATTTAGGGTTGTAACAAGCATGTATTTTAAGGGTGTCTGTATGTGATCTTCACACTGTAATTTTTTATTCTACTTGTGCTAACAGTGTTAGGTCTAGGGGAAAAAAGCCCTGAAAATCATAAAGCAAGTTATTTCCAAAAGTGTTTGAAAGTAACGGCGTTAAAAAGTTTGCAGTCAGTTTGGTACAGCTTTTAGCCTGAAAAAAACCTTTTAAACTTCAATCAGAATGTCTGAGTGTTTTTAAAAAAAGGTGATGTTAGGGCCAAAACTACAGGAGAGCATCTGTAGGGTTGAGAGGTCAGAAAGTGAGCAAAGGAATTGTGCTTGGATAGTGTGTATGTGTTTCTGCTGAACATCATCTCCTGGTTTGCTTGTTAAACCTGTGATACCCAATACCTTCTGTTCTCCAAGTCCACAATGACTCCTGGATAAACTGGCTTTGTTTGCCTGAGCGCTGTGATAGAAATAATGAGCTGAATTTATTTTTTACATCTTAAAGTTGCAGGTTGGTAAAAATGTTTAAAATTCATAGTGCAGTAAATATTCCAGCAAAGTCAAATTTGTTTTCGTGTTTTAGAGACATTGAGTTGGTTTAGTCTAACATCTTGGTCGATGTCCATAACATGTAGAACTTGTGCTAAATGTGCATTATCTTCCTGGGACAACTTCTTTTCCAGCTGAATTCCAGTTTAGAAACTGCATTTTAAAATATTCCACTGTTGAAATGTGTTCTTTTGCTTGACTGTGTAGGTGGGACAGAACTTTTCAAACGCTGCTTGTGATCTCTTATGTCTTCTTTTTAATTTTTCTAGACTGCTGAATATGTCCCTGAAAAAGTGAAGAAAGCTGAAAAGAAACTAGAAGAAAATCCATATGACCTTGACGCTTGGAGCATTCTCATTCGAGAGGCACAGGTTTAGTGATATAGGATTACATTTCCTTATCTATGGTCCACTCACACTATTTGGTTCTGGAGTAAAATCAGCATATTCATTGACATGAATCATAATACTGTAAATGCTGTTTTGATTTTCAATTTTTAGAATCAGCCTATAGACAAAGCACGGAAGACCTATGAACGCCTTGTTGCCCAGTTCCCCAGTTCTGGCAGATTCTGGAAACTGTACATTGAAGCAGAGGTTAATATTTTTACATTTTTTCTTACATAACATTTCATAGGATTTTAAGTTTCTATTTTTATAAGCATGAATAAGATAGGCACATAATATCTAGGGGAAAGGGGATTTTAAATATGCCTTGCCTTTATTTTGTAAAATAGGTACAAAGGAATGATTAAAATGAATTCTAAAGTATTGGGTCTTTCATGAGTTGATGATTGTTGCATTATGGAATTGCAACAACATTAAAACTGTTTCAATGGTATTGGAGTGCTTTAGCCTTTTATTTGCTTGTCGTGTCAATTTATTGCCTCCCGTGTCATTTACTTAGAGAATTTTTTTTTATTTACACATACAAACTTATTTGAGTGACTTTCTCTGAATATTTGGTTCTTTTATTTATTTATTTTTTTTTGCTTTCTTAGGGAATTGAATGTTTCTGTGAACAGTGTTTGCAGGGAGGGTGTGGGGATGGAAGCTAATTTCTGGAATGAAAATGCATTAGCCCAACTCAATAGCTTTTAAAAATCCCAACAAATTGTGATTGTTTCCATAACTGGGTAAGACTTATCACTAGGTGCATTGGTCACTGAACTGTCTCTAATGACATGCCATGAAATTCCCTGTATAATCATGGGGGGGTGGTGGTGGTGTTCATTTTGGTTTGAGTCCTTTCTGTAGCTGATATTTATTACTAATACACATGGTTTCTGTGGGCATCCTCTGGCTGCACATCTTCCTTGAGACAGATTTTCTATATGCTAAACTTCAGGGGTGGGGACCTGTGTTCTGTAGATGAGAAATGAGCTCTCTTTTTCTTCCATTTGCTGTGAAATTTCATTGCATAGTTATCATATCTTATTTTACATTCAATTACTTATCCAGAAATGTCTGGCAGTAAATTTTGAAGATAGAGAAAATTGGGATCATGGGAATCGAGCAGAATTTTTTATATTGCAGCTCATAGAAAGATGCTACAGTGCAAAATAGTGAGTGCCATCTAAATTGAATGCTACCAAATTAAATATCTGGAGTTTTCACTATCCTGTTTGTAGCAGTAGTTAGAATGTTGATGTTTATTCATGTTTGGGAGATTGCAAATGGACTAACATACAAATACAAGTTTTTCCTTTTCGAACCCTGCAGCCAAATCCATTAGTACACGAGTACCCTGAAATTTTTGCTACAGGTTCTAGTTTTTAGAATCTAATCTTATTTCATCATTTCATTAAATTGCCTGATTTCTGCACTTTTTTAAAACCTTTACCTTTCTCATGCCTCAAATTTAAGGGTTGAGTAAGGTTCAGAAAGCCAGTACCACACTGTGCATCCTTCAGCAGAAAGTCCTGTTGTCAGTGTGAAGCTCCCTGTCTTAAACCACGTTCAGAGATGAACTGACAGACATCACCTCCCCTAATTTATAATTAAGACTATTTAGAAACCTTAACAGTGGCAAACTTGGAACAGTCTAGGGCAGAGTTTTTTACCTGTTCCATCAAGGAGAGCAGATCAGCACCTCAGCAGTTAGGGGTACCAGGGAACACAAGGTAACTCTGAGAGGGAAAGAATTCTCATAACCTTCACTAGTTCTTGTGTGTGTGCTTATTAATACACTTCAAATATTAGAGAAATGGAATATAGAGTTCTGTAGTTCAAAACAAAAATGGGAACTGTGGATTTCTGGTAGAGGCTACAGCTGAAGAGGGTTGTATTTGAAAGAAATGTAAGAAGGTAGTTTTCAGAAATTTATCTTTTATCTTAACAGCCAAATTTTTAAAATCTCAGTTATGACTTAATTTTCAACTTTCCTGTTTACAGTGACATGTTCCAACTGACAGTGGCCAATTTCCAAACAAAGCAATATGCTTTTCTCTGTTTTTTTAAAGCATATGTGAGCATACATAGCTGTAAGTTGAAATAACTTATTTCCAAATTCCTCTCTAAAAACAGATATGCTCACACAATTGGGCACCATTGTCAGTGTTGTTTTCAGTTGCATATCATTTGTGCAGTCCATCTGGGTGAATTCAAATCAAAATGCTTTATCAAATGTTCTTTAAACCCAGTGGTTAAATTAAAGACTTCAGTTAATTTTTGAAGGCTGAGTGGAGGAATTCTGTTCAGGCTTCTTTTTATTGCAGCCTTAAGTTTTGCAAGGAATATGAGGAAAGTATTTTCAAAAGCTCTTTTCCTTGGCAATTTTAGTAGTCTCCTCCTGCTAGAAAACTTTTCTTGGGCTGTTTAGAAGTATATAACTTTCTAGCCATGCCTTAGTTAAATAAACCCATGGTAGATCTCCAGCACTGCTTTCAATTTACTTTTGCTGCCTCATTATTGAAATCTGAAACTTGTAAAATCTTCAGTCATCTGTTACCTGCATTTCCTCTGATGTCAAAAAAGGATTTTACTCTTTAACATGAAAACGTTTTCTCTTTGCATCCCAGAAAGACAGAAAGAGAGAGGGAAGTGGGGGTTCTTTTCTGCCAGGTTGTCTTTCACTAGAGAATTTTGCCCTCTGCAAGACATAAATCAGAGCTCAAAAATGTTCCTTAGTTGTGATGTATTGCAAGATGAGCCAGGGTGAGGGTTATGAAAAGGGCCTTACAAAAAAAGAAATTAGCCCTTACACAGCTGTACTCTCAAAGTTGTTAGAAGGCTTCAAATTCCCCTTTGTCTGACTTAACAAATGTGTTCTCTTTAGTCACTTCCAGTCTTCAGTAGGAATTATTGATAAACTATCTGCACAAAAAGTGCATGTGCCAGTTCTTTCTGTAATGTATAACTTGTAAGTGCAGGCCTTGCTGCTGTGATTGCCTCTGGGTTTTATGGCTGTGTTTGTTCAGCTTGCTGACTGTTGTGCTTTCTGTGTGTGACTGTGTTCCCTGGTGGAATATAGTGGGGAGCAGTGCTCAGCACTCAGTGTTCATCCAGCTCACCACACCTGGTGCACAGAGCATGCTCAAGTAACCAAATACTTCACATTGAGCATTTTGTGTGCCAAGCACTGGTTTAGATGCTCTGCTCTCTGCATTGTGACTGGTTAGGTAGGCAGTAGAACATGGAGATTAGTTAGGAAGAGCATGCTTTGACAGTTTGTTAATGGGAATTACACTATTAAAGTTGAAATTGTTGAAACAAGTTTGGATTCTTGCACTGGTTCTTATTTCTTCTGACCTTCAAAGAAGAATTGCAGGACTTAGAAATGATATAAGTGGATGAAACAACTCCCAGTTCACAGCTGGTTTTGGGTCATAATATTTGAACATCTAAGTAGAGTTTTGGATTTGATAAGTGTTTAAGCAAGCAAAATAGTTAACTTTATAAACTGCATCTCTTAAAATTTAGGAAGTGGAACAGTAGTGCTATTCTTCCCAAACTCTTATTTTCTCTAGCTACTTAAAGCACACTTTTCTTCTGATAACCTTTCTCATAAAAACCTCCTCTCAGAAACTTGACTCTGTTGAATGGCAGTTGTATAAAGGAGTGCCTAAGTGTCAGCCCCACTGTGCCATAACATTAAATCCATAGATCACACGCTCTGGACTCTAGCCTGCTCTGCTGATGTGCTGTGTCTCCCTGGGTAAGTTATTTAACCTGTTCTTTAACAGTTACCTACCTACCTCACAGGGTTGTTGTGAGGCTGCTCTAGTGATTAAAGTGCTTTTGGCACCTGCCTAAAAGGTGCTACAGAAATGTGCAAATAAATCCAGTTTAATACCCTGTGATCCCATAGGCCCACCTGTCTGTTGCTGTTTCCTTTGTCACTTTGATTGAACCATCTTTTAGATACAGAAAGACCTGATAATGCTTTTCATGCTCATGAAAGAACATTTACTTTACCAGTCTCCTAAATCTCAGTAGTTCTGAAGCTTTTGAAGTTGCCTTTTTTTCCTCTGCTAGTTTCCTTTGAGAAATCACCAGGTTGAAAATCTTCTTAGGCACATTTATTAAACTGTATTCACATACTATCAACATTTTTTTTTTATGATTAAGGAATTTTTAGTTCTAGTTACTCTGAATGGAAACTTTCCTCTGTAATTGTCCTGAATGCTTCAGGCCAGTTCACACCACAGCCTTTACCTTTATATCCTGGTCACTTTGAACATTGTTAATAGGGGTTGAAAGGTTGCCATAATTAAAGACATAAAAATCAGATCCAGAAAACAGTTGTGACAAGTAGCCCAAGTCTAGAAACAATAAATACAAAGCTGGTAACATACATGTAAAAGGTTTGGCTGTTAATATGTATTTTTTTGTCTTGAGAATTTTGCAAGACTCCTGTGTTATTGCTTGTCCTAAAGAAATGCAACCAGATACATTTGTTTAGATAACTTCTATTTCATATGGACATTTTGAATTTTAAATGTCTTGGTAACAAACAGATGCTGTTTGAGGCATCTCACATGCAGGGGGTGGGACCACAGCTTAGGGTTGATTGTTTTGCATTTCATCATATGCAATACATCAGTAGCTTTAATCCATGTAATTAATTCACACTGGTGTGGATACTAGTCAGAATGTATCATTTAACATACCTGTATATGAAAAATGTAAATAAAACCATTTAGAAAAATGATTGTTTTTGTTTAAAATGTCTGTGTTTTTTCAAAGCATTTTCTTCCCCTGTTTTACTTTAGTCTGGTTATGAAAGGAGAATGTTGTACCTATCACCAAAATTACTCTGCTTGGGGAAAAATGGGAACTGCCTTCTGTCAGGATGAAGTTGGAGTGATCAGAAGTCAAAGTAGAATAGGTTTCTTGCCTGAGATTCTGTTTAGTGGTACTTTCAACTGAATATATTGTGTGTATCACCTGCTGATCTTAGTGAATTTCTTAATGGAAGGCATCCCCATGATAATCCAAGCCCACCCCACTAGCCAGCCACATTTCTCATGGTAATCTCCTGCTTTGAGAAACTGCTGTACAGGTGCTCTGTACAAATACCCACACTGCACAGTCTTGACTGCCTCAGTCTAAGATTTTCAATCTTTTTTACAACTGTATTATTTATGATCTTTTCTTATTCATGTGTGGACTTGTTCCATTCCTGTTAATAAATGTTGTTCTGTCTGTGTGATTATTGTAGACTTGCACTAGAAGGTGAATGCACCTTTTTCCTGTCTCTTCTGCTCCAAGTGTCAATACAGGTGTGTCTACATCTTGCATAGTTCCCCTGCTCCTACAAGCTGTGTAATATCAGAAAATTGCCCACATACTGACATTTGTAGTTGGGGAAGATGCATGCAGTACAACACTAGTGGGTTTTTTCATAATTCTATTTGCTGTATTTGATCATTAAAAATACTATGGGGAAGCTTTAGGACATTTTTGAAGTGGAAGGGCTGCCTAATGAAGAGATTACTCTGAACCCTCTTCTGTAGTGTGTTGCTATTTACACGTGAATAAACACAAACTACTTCCTGTTCTGTTGTATTCTTTCCATGTGGGGCAACAGAAATATCTCCCTGTTAGCTGTGCTAGCTGTGTGCTCTTGTTCACAACACTTCTGAAGTCTCACTTCAGGTGTGTGTTTTCTTCTGTTGAAGTCATTTGTTGATTCTTTGATATTTTGAGGGGGGAATCTGAGTGTCAGGTCAGGCACGAACTTGGGCTTCTTATGTCAGAACCTGAAAGAACCAGAAGTAAAACCAGGTTTCTTGTGTATGCTGTATTTGCTATGGATTGGTTCTCCATCTGCCTGGGAGAGGGAAACTGGAATTGTAATCTTTTGATTCTTTTCTACATCTCTTCCAGCTGCCAGCTGGTTGAGTTTCCTGATCTTTATTCAGATTTTGAGAAACATGATGATTGAGAGAACACTTTCTGTTAAACCTTCTCTGCTAGTGCTACTACATAAAATATTGTGTGCTGCAGAATGTCTTTACAGACTGTGGGAAGGCTTTGAGTCATAGCTGGGATGAAATCCAGTGGCTTTTCTTAGCTGGAAGCTCTGTGGAAGCAAGTCCTTCCTCATGGCATTCCTGTGTCCTCCTTGCACCAGTGATCTTCATTTACAAGAGTGCATTGGGTTTCCTCCTTGTTTTATTCTTGATTTTTCTCACCAGTGGCCTCAGAATGATAGGTGCTCCATATCCAGTGACAGTTTTGGATTTCTGCAATGGCATGTGTACCTAACATCCTGTGATTTTTTTTTTTCTTGTTTCTTACATAAAGCAATTCAAAAGTGAGAAGAAATATCCGCTGGTCCATAACTGTGTAACATTGCACAGGTAGCATTTGCTTTGTGCACATTATGTACATGTAGTTAACTACAAATGAGGAAATTTTAATTTGTAATTAAATAATTATTAGAAATTATTCTATTATTTCTATAGAATTTTTCTTATTCTGTTATTTCTAATAAGCTGAGTAATTTCAGTCTGATCTCTAGTGGGGTTTAGCTGGTTTGGTAATGACAAATATAGTACAAAAGCATGGGAGCATTTCTGGGTTCATTGGAACATCATAAATGTAACATTTTGAGGATAGGCAGATAAGTAGAAAGATGTTCTTTTTTAATTGAGTTTGTGCACAGTTTTCAGTAATAACTTCTTTAGAGTGGGGTCCTGTTGCATCTTGAGACAAGACCTCACTGTTAATCTGAAGTGTGAACAGCTGGGCTGTCCGTATTCCCTTAAAAGCAGATTGGACAAGCCCCGTGCCAGGGGCTGTGCATTAATCTTAAATTGCCCCATTTCATTGAGCACACAGGGCTGATCTGTTGGCAGGTGCTGCACCCAGTGCTCTTGTAGATTGCTGGGCTCAAGGCTTTCAGAGCTGTAACATCTCTGACATCCTCCAAAAGGAGAAGAGTTAGTGCACTGAGGATGTGTGCTAATTTTACTTGTGCTTTCACCCTGGCTCTGATTATCAGCAAAGCAGCTTGTACATATGTTTAAATTACCTAGTTTTTTATCCTTAATTCAAACTATTCCTCTCAATCAGCTAATTTGGGAAGTTTAATATTGTGATGGAGGATAAAGTGTGTTACCTCCTTTGATTCCTATAATATATCTGGATGAAACTTTGAGATTCTAATGAGGACAAGATACTCAGTCCAGTTCTTTATGCTTTGCATTAGTGCTTGAAATAGAGAGTCAGAAATAACCAGTGTGTGAAACTAGAACAAGAGATGACTGTACATTCTTGCTATAAACAACTGATGTTTCTGTACTGGTTTTTGTGAGAATGAATACATTGCTTAAAATACATTTCAGGTCTTACATTTGGACTAAAATAATGCCTAGTTGTTCAATTTATATTATTTTCTATGTCCAGACTGCAACAAAGTCAACTTCCTTTAGCTGTTGTTCACCCTCAAAGTATGGGTTTTCAAACACAGTTTTTACTGTTTAAACAAAATTAAAATGAACTCTCATTTTGAAATTTAGATTTGCAGAAATGGGGTGGCAGATGTATAGTTGTATATTTGCTGTTCTGCAGATAAAACAGATATGAAGTTAGCCTGTTAGCTAACTTCATTGTGTTCAGTGGAGCTGCATTTAAACATCAAACTCTTAATTTAGGATTTTGATTATTTTAATTTTTATGGTTAAGTGCAGACTTACTATAGGTTCTATGCCTGTGGATTCCTGAGGAATCTCTCAGACTATGCATATGCATCCTTGTTTGTGTGTGTTTGTGTATGTTTAGATTATAAGGTCACACAGCATAATGTTCTTTTTAAATCATAGAGTAGGATAGGAGTGGGTGAGCTTATCAGTGCAAATTGTCTACAGGTAATTTACTCACGCTACCTAAAAGTGTATAGGTACTTAGAAAAATAATGTATGTAGAATATATTTCGAATTTCAGTGAAAAGGATTTTATTATCTGCAGCTTCAGCCTGGGTGCAAACACATGCCTTGGTGCTGTGTGTGGAGGAGTGGGAAGATAGAGCTGGATTTCCTCTTCATTTTTGTTGTCTTCATCCCAGTATTGGCCTGCCTTTTCTCCATTCTTACCTACCCCTCACAGTCCTGTGCTTGTGTGTTTTTATGGGCAGATGCAGTAGTGTAAGAATTGTCACTCAGTGTAAGAATTGTCAATCTCAGCTCTTGCTGGATACTGGATCGTGCAATGTGGGCTTGCAGTTCATCTTTCAGATGCTGAGGAGGCCCAGGAGGCCTTGGCAAGAAGCTGTCACTGCACAGCTCAGACGTGTTCTTGCAGTGCCACAATTGTGCTGACCATTTGAGATGGGGCAGCAAGGGCACTGGGGGGGAGATTCCCTAGTATTGAAATGGAACTGATTTGATCAAAAAGATCTCAAATTAATCCCCTACAGACTATTTAACATTGCAGTTACTGCAGAAAAAAATCTGGTATTCTTGCTATCTCTAAATTATGCTTATGCAGTTGCATAGCTGCTGGTTAGTAATGGTATTGCATTTGTAAAGTGTGCAAGTACATTTAACAGCCTGTGATGAGCACAGTATTGTAGGAACAGTTCTGAATTAATTTCTTTTAAACTCCCTGAGACATGGTTTAGTTAGTCTCTGTAGGTTACTCTTTCATGTTGGATCACAGAAAATTGTATTACAGCATGCAGGAGCTTGAGGTCCAAGCAGCCTTGCTATTGATGTTAATGCAACAGGGGCTAGAATGATGGGAATTTAATATATATATAGGCTTGCTGCTACTTAGAGGTGTTAAGCATTTCTAATATACAATTCATACAAGCTGAACATGAGTGACAGTGAATAAGTTCACAAAAAATTGCTTTTGTAATACATTTGCTTTTGGAAGCTTAGCTTGCAGTTTTCCTTCCACCAGCTTTGTCAACTGAGCCCTTCTCAAGATTTTCCCACGGCACTGCAGTAATGAACAGTTTTAGTTCCCAGCAGTGGGCTTTGGAAGTGTCCCTGCACAGCCTGCCAGTGCAGCCAGGTTCCTCCATGAGGAAACATTTCCTTCCTAGCACATCAGAGCAGCAGGCCCTACACTGAGAGCCTTAGTCTGGCAGGGTTCATTTCACTGGGGGAATTTTGTCATTCTGGTCCTGACTGACTGTGCCTTGGGGAATTTGAGGTTCTGTCTAGTTGAAGGATTGTGCTCAATATTCTTACTCCTTGTGATGATGGCCAATGGTTAGATAAAAAGTGACTAGGAGAAAGTGCAGTCCATTTATAATGAAAAACATAAAGTTCAAATGGACTGGTTCTAAATAGACAGGGATAAATGTTTAAAAGCACACATAGATGCCCTGGAAAACCCTACTAGCTATTTAAGGATTTATTTTTTGTAAAAATGCACTCTTAAAATAGTCTCAAATGCATGACTTGTTGGTCCAAGTCACCCAAAGAAGTGCAGTGGGTGCAAGCTAAATGCAGAGCAGGGTCCCCATCCCTACTGCACCCACTAAGAAAGAAATTGCTGCCCTGGTGCCTTACTTGCCCATGATTGTATCCACCAGTTACCATTCCCCAGGGCAATATTATCAATAATTGTAGCTCAAGTGAAATTCTGCACAGAAATCCTTGAGCAGGATGGGCAGGCACCCCAGTATCTCCTACTGATAAAATATCAGTGCTTGTAAGGCTGAGCAGGAAACAGACTGTATGATTTATTGTTACAGGATAAAAATTTAAGTTCTCCCACACAAGGTGTGACTAAACTTAATTCAGGCCTCACTTTTTTTTTTTTGGGGGGGGGGGGGTGGGAATTCAATTTCAGATTGATACACAAAAGCACATGCTTTTTTGTATGTGTACAGGATGGGTGTTAGAAATACTGTAGAACTTTAAAATTAGCTGGCTTGAATTCAGGAATATTTTTTCTGGCACTAAGTAAATGGAGGTAAGTTTCGTGCTAGTGGGTCTTAGCTGTTAAAAAAATCACTGTTGCATTATTGGCTATTTACAAAAGAAAAAAGGCACAAAGTTAGAGATGACATAAGTATGTCATTGGACTGATGCTCCCAAGGTTTGGGTTTACCCCTAGAAAAGTTGTGAATAAGGTCAGCTGTGGTTTTTTTTTTTTGTAATTTGTCAGTGAGAAAAGCACTGGTGTTTTCAAATAATTAAGTTTGATAATTCTGGTTGATCTTCTCTCTGACTCAATTGAAGACCCAGCACTGAGGAGGTGTCCTTAGACTTCCAGCAGTCTGGCATTTCTGCACAAGCTTCACAGTCAAACATTTTTCACTGCTCCTGGAGTGTGCCTTTGTGCCTGCAATGCACCCAAATGTTGAGCACCTGCTGAGTTGCTGCAGCTGCTTGAACCCTGTGCTGGTGGCTGTGTTTGCCTCCCAGGCTGGCAGAGTTGCTGTAACTGTCTAGAAAATGCTGGTTTTCAGTCAGTACTGGAAGTCAGTTCTCAGGTGCTGCCTGACTCAGTCCATCCCAGAGCTTTTGTGGTGATGCTTCACTGTGTTGCTGAGCCTTCAGAATGGATTTTTAAGGCTGCTGCATCACCATGATGACACGTGCCCAGAGTGCTGTGGTATTGACGTGTACTTGGTGTTTTTATATCCAACCTGCTCTTGGCATCCTAGCTTAAAGCAGCAAAATAGAAGAAAAAAGAGCTGTCTTGGGATTTCTGAGATCCCTTATGTGCTTCCATGCAAATTAAATTAGCTAGGAGCCTACATACCATTTTTAACACTAGGCTTTAATTTTCTCTTTGCAGGCATTTGCAGCATTCTATAATGCAAGTGCTCTCTGAATGTATTCTGTATTTACATAAAAATGCACCTAACCTAGGAGTCAAAGTCAAGTCCTGAATCAAATAATTGCCTGCTGTTCATCTACCAAAGAGGCTCTTCTCTGTAGAAGGTTTTAGAACACTTTACCATGGGCTTCTGAATGATCAGCAGAAAAGCCCCAGAATGCTTGGTTAGAGGGGTAGGGGAGAGAAGTATCATACTGAACAGATGTTCTGCTCTCAAAACAGCAGTTCCCTGCTATGTGTCTCATTCTGCATGGCCAGCACTTGGTGCTGATGGGGTGCAGAGGAAAATACACTTTTCTCTGTGAAAAGCAACAAAAAAGAGATTATTAGTACCAAACAGGGCTTCACTGCAAAGAAGCTGTAATTGTTCTGAGTGTTCTCTCGTGGGGGAGCAGAACTGCCAGCAGTATTTGTTTGTTGTGCACTGGTGTCTGTAAAAGTGGCACATTCTGGTCAGGAAGCTGGTGTTCTTTCTAGCATGTGGGTCAAGGCTGACCTTTGGCAAGGCTGGGGATTTGCCTATGCCAGTTTCTCTTCATGACCCCAAAATCAGAAGCTGTAGCTTAAATACATGACCCTAACTCCTGGTATTTCTTCTCCGTATAATGACAGGGGGATAGGTGGGAGGAAGGTGGGAGGTCAGTGGTGTTCCACCTCTCTTGTTTAGGCTACAAGTGAGTTTCTGTACTGCTTTTATGATGGGTTTCTGCATTTCATCTTCCTCCTAAGAGGTGAAATAAGCTGCAAATGCACCTACCTAGGCTGCATGGGAAATGAGTGTTAGCACCACTGTGATACTGAAATCTGCCATCAGAGCAGCTCTTCTCTCTGCTAACCCAACACCAGTGAGTTTCAGATAGCAGCAACATAATGAATTGTCTTTGCAAGTCTTTTGTCTTCTAATGCAGCTGGCTTAAATGGATTTGAATCCTTTAATTCTGATTTATAATTCCTATATACAGAGTGTATAGGAAAAGGCCCATAAGCAGACAGGAACCTCACATAAAGTGTCAGTCATTTGGAGTTGACCTGTAAAATTAAAAGACTTCAATGTAGAGCTATCCCCTCTCACATTTCAGTGGCAATGTCACCTAAGCATGGGCATGTGTGATCTGTGGTTTTATTTTCCAACTTCAGTGCATCTCTGCATAGCCAGTTATTCAAGTGTGAAGTCACTTATTAAGTTATCTAAGCACTAACATCAATTCATAGATTTAAAATAGCTATACAAATATTTTTGTCTTGATCCTGGTTCTTGAATAAGTTCCCATGAAGGAAGTTGAGCAGGCTTAGCTTTAACCTTTGAGGGCATGAAGCTGAAATTTAGGGAAGGAGAAGAGAAACCCACTTCAAAAACTCAACTTGTACAGTGTTTAAGGGGAAAAGCAGTATAGCATTTAAATATTTTAGAAACTTGAGGGGTTTGTAATGCAGTCTCATCAGCTAGGACAGTAATTACACTCAAATTCAACTATTCTGGAAAGAGGATCCAGAATACTTGTGCAGAGCCTATCCATGGAAAGTTTTGGATCAAGTTTTTACCAAAAAGATTTGCATTGTTCATGTAATTATGGATGAGGTTGTTGGTGATCAGTCCAGATTTGGTTGCTCGATATTGAGACCCTGCAGTAAAACTCCTGTCTTGGAGGAAACTGTTTTACCACTGAATGCTGTTTTTATAGTGAAGTCTGTTTTCTCTTCATGGCCAAAAGACAGAAAGCTGGATGTTTATTCTGTGATTGACTCTTCAGATAGAGTCTTTCCAGTATAAATCGTAGATGAGATTTCCCAGTAATTATGATTAGGAATATGCATTTTCAAAAAAGACATGGGGGAATTTCCTTGATTTCTGACAGACATGTGAAAGATTTTTGATGAGGGCAGCTGCCTATATTAGAAAAATAACTTCCCTGAACTTCAGCAGGAAGAAATTCATTAATGGACTACTTCATTCATGTAAACCCAAGCAGCTCAGTCATCATCTGAGGCAGGTTATTATCCTGCTTTAGTAAACGATTGACCTAATCCTGTTAATGATTTCATAGGAAATCCATGGCAAAGCCAGAACCACATCCCTTCCTTTAGAGATTCATTTCATGGCACTGCAGTTGAGTGTGCTTGCTTTGGGATTGGTGGGTTACCTTTGCTGGGGTTTATTTTGTAATGCAATGTACAACATACAACATCTTGTCAGCTGCAAATGGATGCTGGGATGCAGTTGCAGAGAATTGCTTGTGCCTGAGCATTATTCTGCACTATTAACTTGAACATTTCTGATTGATGGTTTCCTGTGATGAGACAGTGGCTCCTGTGGTCAGACATGAGAGCCCTTAGGCACTTTTGGAGGCTGAGGGTCAGTCTAATGGTTTTGAGAACCATTCTCTGGGCCATTTCTGCTACAAATTATTGGAAAATTGCTCTTTATGTTCTAAGAACAGAGGCAAAACATTAAGAACAATTTGTTCTCTGCTAACAGGCCAAGCTGGTCTTGTGCTAATATTATAAGAGTAAGATTATGCTGCATGACATAATTACATCATATATTTTTTAACCTATTTTTAACTCCTTGAATAACCTGTATTCCTTTTCCTCAGGAGAATTGCTTGTTTGGCTGGATTTACTAGGGAGAGCCTTTCTGAGACCAGTTCCATGCTAGAAAATGTGAGCCATGAATGCATGGCCACTGAATGAATTTGACCACTCCAAAGAGCAGCAGTTCTTTCTGGTCTTAAGATATCTTCATTTGGGTTAGCAGCCCTTTTGCTAAGTCCCTGTGGAGGCTGCCTTACAGATGAGTAGCTGTTAAAAAATTTTATATTCTAGGATCTCTTAAAGAAGTAAGATCTCTTTGAAATTGTAAATTGCTCGGGTGTACTTTTAACATATGATTGGTGAATGAACAGATTTCTTCCATTAAAATTATTATTTGATAGCCATATTTTACTAAAAAAACTGTCTGAAATATTATAATTGACAGTTTGCTTATCAAACTTACTCTTTTCTGCCCTTTTATGCAAACCCTTTTCATCTGAAAAGAATGTGTCAAAACTGTAGGCACTTGATGAGTATAGGGAGAAATTATAAAACTATAAACCTAATGGGGAACTCTGTGCCCCCTAAAACACCTCATTTTCCCCAGCTATAACCTCAAATGACATAGTAAACGGCCACTTTCTTAAAGAATTTGAGGATAGCAAAATGAAAGCAGGAATGATTTTTTAAAATAGCTGTACATTACTGTAATGGACACTGATTTCTGATAGACATGAGAAAACACAATGATTTCAAATTAAGAGTCTTAATAAATTACATTTTAGGTCACAGCCTTGTAAGGTGTGAGAGGAGCAATTGGCCTTTTTCCCCTAGGTAGTGATGCCTCACATACCCTTTATTCCATGTAATCTGTTGCAGTGCTCTGATCCCTGCCTTGATTTTAGGTCTGAGTGTAGCAAGGAATTTCCAGTTTGGATTATTATCTAGCTTGGATTATATTATTATGAAAATTGACTTTTTGTTAAAATGAGATTGAGGATCTGGGTATGAAGTAGAATCTGACTAGAATGTAATGGGTGCTTATCATTATTATTATTCTATCTCTATTGGGGTAGGGCCTGTGGTGGCACTGGCAGACTCAGTGGGTCTGTGCTCCTCAGATAATAGGCACTGGTGCCTATAATCTTATTAAATCAGCTGGAAAAAGCATTAGAGGAGTGCCTGTGTTCAATTGCAATGGGCCCTGCTGAGGGACTGTTCTCTTTTGAGAAGCAATTGAAGTAGACAAATGGTGTAATTTTCTGATTTTACAAATTAGGGATCTCTAGCCCAATGAGATGGGCCAAATACCTTGGCTTTAGTCTTCCCTCTTAATGAAACTTTAAAACTTCAGTGATCTGGCCAACAGTTAAGACTGCAAATCTTTAATTTATCTCATTGCATTTTGTCATGTTAGATAGAGATTATCATGCACTCCATGGGTGCTAGATGTGCTTTTGATCCTATAATTTGAGAGTTAAATGATAAAAAGTAAATTCTAGGAGGAAAATCACTGCTGCTTTGCATACTTCCTAAGAACTGCAAAGGATCCCAGTAGATCTGGGGGTATTAGCTATCCAAAAACACATCCTAGAACATCCCACTGCTTCTGTAAGGTACAAGGGACATTGAGAAAGGGATGAACAGCAGAAGTGAACTAAAGCACACAGGAAACACTGAAATGCCTAAGTTGGGAAGGAAGCAAGTTTGCAGGGCTGTGAATGTGGGATGGTGTTTTCTGCTGTGCCTTAAAGGGAGTGTGAAATTGAAGAGGAAATTACAAGCCAGGGGGCATGTCGAAAATTGACTTTTCATTAAAATGAGATTGAGAATCTGGGTATGAAGTAGAATCTGGCTAGAACGTAGTGGGTGCTTAGCATTTGTGAATTACTTCATACAGCTAATATTACATTCCATTTCATAATGGGCAGATTGCCCAAATAAAAAAAGATAATGGTTTTCCTAAGTTGGAGAATATATTAAAGAGTGGGTAAAAACAGAGCAAGGGAAAAAAGCTGGCAGTGATGATGTGATCTGTGTATCTGGGAGCTTCATCAAAGAACAGCCAGTGCAGTAGACTCACAGAAAAAGAAAACTTAGACATGGAGCAGTTCTCTTCTTCACCCCCAATTTCTGGGCAGAAATGCCAGAGCTGTCGGGTGCTAAAGTAAAAGAGAAGTGACACTGTGTTTGTTTTGAAGAACATAGAGTTGCTTTTCATCATGATTTAACAGGGCTGGTTTTGCAGCTTCACTTCACTCCTAATGTGTGAGAGATGTTTGCAGTACTGGGGCCCAGTTAGTCAGGAAGAACATCAATGCAAGTAATAACAGATGGGTTTAGTTTTTAACATAACTCCCAATTGGGGTGGGGGGTGTGTTGGGTTTTTTTAAATGAAAGTGTGTTCTGGAAACAAAGTAAAACTCCAAAATGAGAAGAGAGAACAATAGGATGCTGTAGATAGGAAGAAAGAGAAATGACACATGAGAAATTGCTTATTTTTTGTAATCACATGAAAAACAAAATAGATGTATTTGATGTCTGAAATAAATGAAGTAGGGAGTGAATCAGTGATTGCAATTCAGAATCATTCTCCAACCAGAAAAAATCACTGAAGAATTTTGTCACTGCAGGTTTGGTTTTTTTAAGGCAGCCTGGAAATAAATATTTCTCTGCACACCTTTTATCTAGTCTCTTGAGAGTGGTGCCTGAAAATTGTGCATTCTTTTCAAAATACTAACATGAAGGAAGGCCTTCTCTGCAGGACCAAGAGCCAGCAGTTTTTGTAAGGGGGTAGGGGCAGATGCTGCTCCTGCAGATTTCTCTATTTCATAGAAGTAGACAAATTTCTATTTCTAATGTTCTGTTTAATAGGAAATTAATCAAATTGCACTAAGGTGTAAACCAAAGCACAATTGCTGCTTTTAGTAGCTCTGTCTCTGAGCTCTTACTTGTTAGCAAAGCATTTGCCCTTGACACTAGAGTAGGTATTTAGGAATTAGATAGATAGGTAGTTCTTTTATATTCCAAACTATATGATTAGTAGCAAAGTTTATTTACTGTGGTGCATTAATCCTTCATCACTTCTAGATCAATGTTTGCTGTAAGTAAAAAACAGGCTGTCAACATCCTCAGGCCTTGTATTCGTGCACTTCTGCAATGCAGTTTGCTCATACCTCAGCACTTTCTATTCAAGTATTTGTATGGATTGATTCCTTTCCTGATACCTCTGAAAATGAAAGGTATTGGGTCTTTCAGTCTAATAGATTAAACTAAAAGACATCTTCCACTTGCAGTTTTTTCAATTGGTAATTATTTGCTTACATAGGTTTTCTAATTAAGAATGACTCTTAACACTTTAACTGGGGAATGTTACTCTGTCTGCAGAGGGGCATTTCACAAGTTCTTCTTTTGCACCCTTTTCCAAAGCCTTCTGCTCTGAGCTGCTCCCTCCTCACCCTCAGGCCCCCTGTGTTCCTTTCTTTCCCAGACTTCCAGATAAATCTAGTTTTATGTTTGCAGTTTCAGAAATAGCCTTTTCAAGTCCTCAGTGTAATTTCTGCAGTTAGTCAGTGAGGGAGATGCGCAGGCAGAGATTCTCCAGGCTGCTGCCCCTCAGAGGAGAGATGTTGGTAGAGTGTGTTACCTTGATATGCTGTGGTTAATTGTTTCTCAAGGCTGTTGCAGGTTTTATTAAAGGCTTGGGGTGATGAAGCTGTAATGAGAATTTTCAAGAAGTTAAGAGAACGAGGAGCAGTTTTGTATATTGCTGCCCATTCATGCAGTGGCTCTGTCTTTGCCACTGCCTTGTCCCCATTTCCTGCTGCCTCTTAGCTCCCCATGAAAATTACTGCCCTTCATTTCCTAATTATCATTTTTCCTGTAGACATGACCACTTTTTTCTGTTGAAAATGGTAATGTGGCTCAGAATTTTGCTATTAAAAGTCAGCTTTCTCACTATCTGTTCAGTAAGTGCCTGTTCAACTATTTTTGGGTGCAGGATATGAACTGGTAATTGGATTTACAGAACTGCAGCTTTGCTTCATTAACAGAGCCAATATTCTCAGTTAGTGTAAAGCTTTTTATTCTTAAATACTGTGAGCAAATAGAAAGTGTACCTAGCTATAAATACAGTGTATGTGACACCTCAAGGATGATGGGGATCAGGAAGCGGGTGGAACACGGGGACAGGCTTCCCAGAGAGGTGGCCCAGAGCCTACTGGGCTTTAAGTGTCATTTGGACATGTAAATTACATTTAAGTGTCATTTAGCCCTTAAGAACATCCTTGAGCCTCTTGTCAGCCCTGAAGTTGGACTGGGTGACCAGCCTAGGTTCCTTCCCACTGAAATATTCTGTTCTTGGGTTTTCTCCGAAGCAGATTGCAAAATAGTGGGGATTTTCCCCTCTGCATTACAGATGGGGTTTTTTGGCAGCTGTGTGTGAATCCTTTTTTTCATGTGATATATCTAGTGGAAACAACATGGCTTTTAAATTTTGATGCCATGGTTCTGGAAGCTCTAGAAATAGTCCTTCTAAATAGTAGTTGGAGGCATTTAATTTAGAATAATTTTAAGGAACTTTTATGGCAGTCTTTGAAATTGAAACATATAAGCAGGTGAATGTGAAAAATTACAGTTCTGAATGAAAATATGTAGAATCTCATCTTGCTGTCTTTTGAGAAAATGAGTTTTCCCATGGTCAGTGTACTCTTATCTCTTCCTTGCAGGCTTTACTAATAGCAAGATAAAAGCTGTATTTTCACAGGGAATATTAAAACTCTGAATGAAGACAGCAGAAATACCTGATAATTCAAGCCTTATCTGGTACAAATTTTAGCAAAACAATACATTACAGAAATTGTATCTGCAATCACATACTAATGCTTTTGAAGAAAGGATTCGGAATATCTGGCCCAAATGAAATATATGCTTTGTTCAGCATACATAAAAGAAGTTTTGCATCCAGTTCTTTAGACAGTGATAGTCCAGCCTCCTTGGGTTAATGAGCACAGGGAAGTGCAGTGCTAGCCCTGCCTTTTTGCTGCATTTCATGTGTCTGGGCAGAGCTTGGGCTGCTGTTTGCAAAGGCCATTGCTGCTCCCTGAGCTGGAGCCAAAGGAGTTTGCCACATTTCATTGTCTGGGAGCCTCAGCAAGCAGGAAAAGGCTGAATGTGCTGAAGACACAAATGGATTCAGTGGTGATAAATTTTGTGTAGTCTGATATTATTTTTTAAATGTTAATATTATTTATTTATTTAACACCCAGTCGTGTAACTGAATTAATTCAGTCAGTGAATATAGGTCTTTCACAATGAGTTCCCTTCAGTTAACAAACAAAAGCAATATTTATACTTATATTTAGACTCTAGTTGTAATTTTGCATATAATGAAACAGATTTTGTGTCCTTTTTTTATAAAAACCCCAAACAATAAGGATGGTGTGCACCTTTTAGTGTTTGTAACAAAACCAGATTTTAGGAAAATCCTCAAAAAGGTAACACCTGTGTAGCTGTGGTGTTTCTTCTCTCCCAATTTGTCTCTCATCAGCTGCTGCAGTCTCAGGGGTGCAGAGTCCAAAAAGAACTCTAAAAAACCTTGGAGAGTAGTGCAGGGGCAGTGGGAGCAGTAAAGAAAGCAAGAGGATCTGCCTGACCAAGGAACAGCTGCAGGGAGTGAATAAGGGAGCATCAAATTTTCTGCTGGAGAAAATATTTTTTCCCCTGGAAAGTAACAATTGCTAGAAAGAAAATGGAGTTGGGATATAGAAATAAATGAAACCATGCTGGTCCTTAATTATCATATACTAACTGTGCTTCCTTGGGAGCTTGATGGAAAGCTGAAGAGGTTAAAATAAAACAGGGATGTTTTTTAGGCTGGTGATGCATGTTGCCAGACAACTAGAACTAGTATTAAGTCTCTAGATTAGTAAAATCACTTGCCTTGCATAATCAGAAATGATTCATGTGGCTTGTAAAAGTCTGTTTAAAAGGATGAAGTGCTGTGTAATTTATGGATTAAGATTTGCCCTTCAATGCTTGTGAAGCTCATTATAGGGAATTACATTGTGTATTCTGGGAAGAAATTTGACTTATATTGCAAATTAATCTTGTACAAACGTGATACAGTAGTGACTTAAATTTCTTATTGGAGCATCAAATCTAAAGTTACTCTTCTAGCAAAGCAGGTGGAATTTCTCCTTGTCATGGGCACAGGAGGGCAGGTTCAGGTGTGTTTTGCTACAGGAATGTCCAAGCAGAGCTAGTCAGACTGGGTGGTGTTTTGTAGTCCTCAAGGATGGAGGGGAGACATTCATTACATGGATTTTACCTTGGAATGAGGATATCCCTCATCTCATTGAGATAGGAGATGGATTTGTGGTGGAGCCACTCCTTGGTGTCAGCTTGTGAGGGTTAGACCTGCCCCTTGAATTAAAGCAGTCAGAACAGGACTCCTGGCAGCCTTAGAAACTGGAGGATAAGCTGCTGTATCTTTACAGTTGACTTTATGTTTGTCTTTTAAGGACAAAATTACAGTATTAATGTCAGTTCTTTAATGCTTTCCCACATCTCATCAGTGCCCGTTGCAGTGTCTGTTGTAGGAAAACCAAGAAATGTGTGCTGGGTCCCTGCTGGGGGTGGTGCTGGGCTTTCCCTGAGCCAGGGCTGCAGGGCTGTTGGCATGGGAGTGGTGAGCCAAGAAATGCAGATTCCTGCAGGAGAGATGCTTTTCTCTCATAGTTGAGACAGTCATAGTACAAAGCAACCCACTCCATTTTCAGAAGGCTTCAAACCTGGTTTTATTGTAGCATGAATGCTTTTTACACATTCTTACAGAACCCCTGAGTTTACACTTTACTCATAGGTCAGGAAAGACAAACAAAATGCTCATTGGAATAGGCAGTTGTAGATTTCTCTTCTTTATCCTTCTTTTTTTCTTGGTTTCTATGTCAATGACCTTGGTAGGAAGTTCTTTCAGGGGTAAACATGGATCCTCTTATCAAACTTCTCTCTGGCTCACAGCAGTCACTGTAAAACCTCCTCCACACTTTTCCATTGAGAAATCCAGTAAGCTTTGGCCAATATTGCTTTGCTTTTCTTCTTAAATCCTGCTTGCCAGCCTTCACTGGTACCATGGTTTCTGAATTTTTAGATACCAAACCACTTGTGTGCATTTAACAAATACAGAACGCTGACTTGAAGTCCAGATGTGGTCAGCAGCTTTTCATATATATGATAATCACATAGCAAATATTTTGCTTTGAGTCATAACCCATGCAAATGAAGAATATACCTCCTTTTCTTAGCAAAGTAGTTTTCTTTTCAAGGTCTTTGGTCCTGGGAAGTGCAAGCAGTCTAATTGATGTGTATTCCTTGTGCTCCATCCTTTGATGCTGCCTGGTGACAGTGCTGCCTGGAGCTACTAAACTTGCTGACACTGTTTTCCTGGCTGCACCTGGCAGGCAAACTCATTTTTTTGCCCTCTCTGCCTACAGCTTTTCCTTCTGAGCTCTTAAAAATTATTTTTCATCTTGTTACTAAATAATCGGAGGGTGATGGCATTTGTCAGTGGCAGAGCCATGAATTATTTGATTTTCACAAAAGAATTCGTACTATCTCCTATCTCACTCTCTTTAAAAAAAAATAATTTATCCTGCATATCTTGTTGAATGTTTAACTTAATACAAGGGAAAGAAGGTGCAGGCAGCTGTCCTGTGTGCTAAGGCATAGAACCCAAGATTCATTTGTTCTTTTTCACTCAGGAGATTTTAGGGAGTGGGAGAAGAAGGATGAAGTAAAAATGTCTTTTTTAAAAAATTTTTTGGGACTTCTTGCAATACACAATGAGATTTATCTGGATTGTGTGGAATTCTTTCAGCCTGGGTGGGATACTGCTCCAGTTCAAGTATGGTACACACACAAGGGTCCAGTCTGCCTTGTGTGTGCCAATAAAGTTTTTTTTCAATATTTTTTCAGTTCTCTCATTTTTCATTGACCTTTTTTTGAGAGTGAGAGAGATGGGGATGGCTCTTTGAAGCCTCTCAGTGCTGGGGTGTTGCAGCAGTAGAGACACTCAGCGGAGAGGAGGCGTGGTGTTCTTATTTTAGGTGCATCCATTAGAAATGCTGCTGTGCTCTGGAGTGGGAATGCTCTAAACTGAAATCCTGAATAATCCCTGGTGCAGAGGGTGCTGCTGTTTGCTACACTGTGCTCCTCAGGGAGATGGAGAGGTGCTTGTGCTTCATACCACAATAAAGCTGGGAATCCTCCAAGTGAACAAAGAGCAGTGAGATCTTAAAGGGGAGTTTGATGCTTTACAAAAATGCAACACAGCATAAAAAATCTTTTTTTTTTTTTTTTTTTTTTTTTTTTTTCAAGGCCTCTTTTAAGGGTGTTGTTGATTTTCCTTGTGTCACCAGGGTGTGTCTGTAGAGGTTGCCTAGCCTGCTACCATGGCTGGAGCTAACAAATCCATGCAGGATGCTAGAAAATCTCGTGCTTTCCTTTGTCCTGTCTGAAAGGCAAACTGTGAGCTGGGGTCTGAACTTCACCCCTGCCCTTGTGGTGTGTGTGTGTGGATGAATGAAAGTGCTGCTGCCATGTGAGAGTGTTTGCTCCCTCCTCCCAGGGAGCACCGGGGCTGGGACAAACAGGTTCTCCATGGGTGTTATTCCCTTATTCAGCATCAGCAGATTGGAGCAAAGTGCACTTTGAGACATGAATATTCAAGAAGAATACATTTATTAGCCTAGTAGTTTTGTAAATAAGTGTTTTACCCTTTACTAAATCTTGGTCTAGAAGCTCTACATCTATATCTGCTCTGAATGCATCAGGTTCCTTGAAATAAAAGGCTAAGTCTGGGGGTTCAAACCAGAAAGCAAATTTGCCTACTGGTACCTACATTTTGGAATTGAAGAATTAAAAATAAAAATAAAAAATCTGCTAATTTTACATGGCTTCTGTATGTTTAATTATATTTTTGCAACGTTATGGGGTGTTTTGGTGTAATTGGTTTAGGCAGACAAAGTACAAACTGGAATGCTATAGTATTGTATGAAGAATATATTCCTACTATTCTAAAATAGTTTCTTAAGTGATTTGTTTTTTTTCTGCTTCCCTGTAGATTAAAGCAAAAAATTATGACAAGGTGGAAAAGGTGAGTCATATTAATATATGTAATATATCTCTATAGCAAGAGCAAGTACCTTGTGATTGGGCTAAATCAGATTGAAAAAACTCTGTAGCTGTCATTGAATGTGAAACACAGATAAAAAGTGGCACTAAAGTTGACTTGTTGCTGCCAAGCTCTAATCAGTGAAATGTGCAGGGGGATTCCTCTGCTTAATTCTCTCCAGTTCCCTTGCACAGGAACAAAAGAATGAGTAGTTTAACTTCTTCTTCCTTATAAATCTGAATCATAATTAGAAGGGCTATTTAAATCCATTTTGTATAGCTTTAAAAGTAGAAACCTAATTTCTGTGTCTGGAATCCTGATCAATCTTCTTGCTGTATTGCACAGTTATTTCAGCGCTGCCTTATGAAGGTTTTACACATTGATTTATGGAAATGTTACCTTTCCTATGTACGAGAAACCAAGGGGAAGCTACCTAGTTACAAGTAAGTTCCCAGAGTTGCTCTGAATTATTCTAGTTTTATGGTGGATCTCTTCTTGATTTTTTGACCAGGGGATGGGGAAGAACCTGGGTGACAAATCTGTCTGGGGATTTTCTGGTGGGGGGGGTTAATATATAATCTGCATTTAGAAAACATTCAAGTCTCTCTAGTTGGGCTTGCTGGGTAAAACTGGTTCCTGAGTCTGGATTCCTCTAACAGGATGGGGTAAGAGCAGTGCAGGGGCTGGTGTATCAATGCCAGTTCCCTGCAGATGGGATTGGTGCTTAAGCCAAAAGCCTGAAACTCCTGAAACACATTTCTTCTTCTTTGTCCTTGCCCTCCATGTCCTGTTTAGTCTCCACAAAAGTTAGCACTGGTTCCAGCTGAGACCAGTCGTAGTAAAGAGTTCAGGAATTGGAGGAAGTTTTGCATAAAAAAAGTCATAAAATTCAGAATTTTGGGGTATGTTAATCTTCATCCCTTTTCAGTTATTACATTTTGCTTGTTTATATTCCTGTGGGTTGAGTTTCAAAAATTACCAGTGACTTCCAGCATCTATAAACTGTTTCTTCCCCAGCCCACCATAATTTCTTTGCTCTATACTTAGCAAAATGAGTAATGCATTAACAAAGAAAATAAGCAAGGGGTTTTAATTTATTTTTACATGACTGTTTTGAAACAGTTTTAGGAGATTCAGTTTGCCTTTCCTCTGTTTCTCCTGTAAATGTGATCAAGGAGGCAATCAGGTACTGAAGTATGTTTGAGTAAAGGAAGCTAGGACAAAAGTTAGGGAGAGAAAAAAAAAGAGCTTTCACTGAAACTTAACCAAGGAAATTCTGTAAACATTTTAAATTTGAGGAAAAATACTTGGAATTTGGGGGAAATAAATAGTGTGAAGTATTCTGGGCAGTTTCCACACAAGGGAGCTACTCCTAATTGTCCCAGCCTTTTGGGGCTCCTGGAGAATTACAAAAAGGTTTGGGGAGCTCTGAGGGGGAAAAAGTAAGAAACCATGGGTGCTTCTGTCAGCTGAGAAGATGTGGAGAGCAGTTGGTTTCTTCTCAGCTTCATGGCATATTTGTGGATTTCCACTGACTTGGGGTGGGCCAGGAACTATTAAAATGCTGGATTGCCACCAATGAATTTATAATTCTTGAATAAAACAAACAACCAAAACCCCAACAGAATCTGAATAAGGAATTTAAAGCTATCTCAATACCAATTTTTTCTCTCACCTGTTGAATGTTTCTGATTCCTTGATGTTTGGTTAGAACTTGCTGCACAAAAGAATACACTAAAAAATAAAGAATTTTTTAAATACTAAACACTTGCTTTATGGTCTTTGTGGTTCTTTCCCTCAGAGAAAAAATGGCTCAGGCATATGATTTTGCTCTGGATAAGATTGGCATGGAAATCATGTCATACCAGGTATGTTTTCTTAATCAAAACCCATTTTATTTCTAACTTTGTGACAACTACAGCTAACCATTGGTTTCACCATATGTAATATTTTTTCTCACCTAGATCTGGGTGGATTACATCAATTTTTTGAAAGGCGTGTAAGTACCTGAAAATTCACTTTTTTTAAGCTCAGTTGATGCAATGCTGATGTTGCTGCCAGTTGTGACCTGTCATAGCTGACCTTGCTCTCTCTCCCCACTGTTTAGAGAAGCAGTAGGATCTTATGCAGAAAACCAGAGGATCACAGCTGTCCGTAGGGTTTACCAGCGTGGTTGTGTCAACCCCATGATAAACATAGAGCAGCTCTGGAGAGATTATAACAAATATGAAGAGGTAACCAATAACTGATTCTTTGTGACATTCAGAAAGAAGTAATTATCCTGTAATCAAACATGGTGCCCAAGCCATATCCTCTAAACACATATGTATAAAAGAGATGACCAGCCGTATAAACACATTTTTCTGTGCAGTATGTACCAACTCCTGTGGCAAAAAATCACTCCTGAGTGATTTTTAAATTTCTTTCAAAGACCCTCCATGAGATTCATTTGACTGTCCCATTTCTCAGCTGGTAAATGCTAGTGAGTGAGTGAGTGAGTGAGTGAGTGAGTGAGTGAGTGAGTGAGTGAGTGAGTGAGTGAGTGAGTGAGTGAGTGAGGATCAGTGGAGCAGCTGAGCTGGCAGTGAGGACTTGTGTCCCCAAGGAGGCACTCCCCTCCTTCCACTCAGACTCAAATGGTATTCAGCTGGGATGGTTTGGGCTTCCTGCACAGCATCAAGTTACATGCTCTCAGTGCTTAAAAATGCTCCTCACCATCCTCCACCTGAAGCCATCCCAGCACCCCTTCAGGTGAGTCTGCTCCCACACTGCCTCCAGCTCAGCTCTCTGCCCTTTCAGGCCAGTTTGGAGCTGCACCCTCAGAGTGTGTTTTTAAACACATCTGCTGGCCAAGCAGCCCCAGCCAGCAGCAGCGTGAGTGCAGAGCTGATGTGGGTGCCCTGGTGCTCAGCCCTGCCTTGCAGGGATGCTCATACAGCTCCTGCTGGCTGTGCACAGGCGTGCTTGCTGTGGCTCCCTGTGTCCTGAGCAGCAGAGAAGGGCCAGTTCCTCTTTCCTTGTTGCTAATTAGGCCAGTTGTGAGCTTGGTGCCCTCTCATGTTAATAAGGCCGTGGTGCTTAGCTGCTGGGAGAGCCTCTGGGTGGGAGAGCCTCTGGGTGGGAGAGCTCCAGGCATCCCCAGCCACGAGTGTGTACCATGACAGCTCATTGCCCCACAGGTGTTTGGGGACACCACTGCTGTCCCCAGGGAGGATGCCCAGGACACACCTTCTCCAGTGTAGGAAAATCCCCACCACAACTTCCCCACAAAGCACCCCTTCCCCTCCCACACAGCCAGCAAAGGCTCTCGCTGCTGGTTGCTCCTGCTCTCATTGTACATGGGGAGGCTGCAGAGCCATGGCTCAGAGCTGTCCCACCCGAGGCAGCTTCAGCAGCCCCTCAGACTGTTTGAGCAGCTGGGAGCTGAGGGCCAGAGCTCTGCTGGGCCACAGGGATCTGTCTGTCCTGTTGTGGCTACTCTGACCTCAGGGGCAGGGCTGCTGCTCACCGGTGTCCTGGCACAGGGAAAGCAATTCTCCTCACCAGAAGGGCTCTTTGAGAGGGAGGTGATTGCCCAGCTGCCCAACAGCACAGAGACTTCATGCAGGTCTCAGCATGGAAAGGTGATGGCCATTTCCTGTAATCTGAGCTTTCCTTCAGCTCAGCTGTAGCCACCAGGTAACAATACCAGCCTGTCAGTCACCAGTCTTTAATTAACTAAATGGTAAAACTTTTAGGGAGACGTGGCTCAGCGACAAAGTGACAATCTGGCTCACAAACCTGCATGGCTGCTGAGCTGGGGGTGCATCCTGGGAGAGTGCTGCTGTACCCTCAGCCTGGTCCTGTGGGTTTGTGTGCCACATGGCCCAGTTTGCCATCCCAGACAGTGCCTTGGCTTCTGCAGTGAGGGCAAAGCTCCCTTTGCTTCCCAGCTCAGGGGCCTCTTTGCACTTGGGCTGAAAGCTGTGCACATCTTCTGCACAGTCTTGGCAAATACAGCAGCAAAATCCACCCAGACACAGGCATAGCCAAGGGGGGGCTGCTTTTCCTGCCCAAGGTTTTGTTCTTGCCAGGACCCTGTGCCCAGGGCCTGGCTGCCCCCAGCCCCTGCTGCTCTTGCAGAGCAGCACAGCAGAGCCCTCTGCACGAGTGTGACATGTGTGCAGGCCTGGAGGGTGTCAGGCAGTGCTGACACATCTCAGCCCCAGCTGACAAAGGCAGGTGCTCTGCAGGGAGCCACGTTCCATGTGCTGCATGGAACCTCTTCTAAGAGCTGTCAGTTCCTTCAGGAACAGAGAAGGCAGAGCTCTGAGCCTGGAGGTCAATCCCTACTCCTTGTACCAGAAAATCAAATTGCTCATGTGCTCTCAGTCACTGACCATCATTTTAGAGCAAAATTGTAAATCACAAATTTTCCCACTTTCACCCACAACAGTTCATGTGGAGCTCATTTTATGTTTGAAAGGGATTAAACATAAGCTGAGGTGCTTCAGGGCACTTGAATTTTAGTACTGAGTTAATCCTCTGGTATAAGTTCTTGCCCATATATTTATTAGGCGAAATAAATATTTTGAGATTGGTATCTTTAAATAACTTTGTCTTTGGTCACTTTTGCATCCCCTTTCAAGCTCTTTCCTGCATAAATTAAGATTCAGTATGTCCGAAGGGAAATTGCACATTGCCAATGCCTTTTTTCACCCTTCTCCAGGGCATCAATATTCACTTAGCCAAGAAGATGATCGAGGACAGGAGTAGAGATTACATGAATGCACGACGTGTGGCAAAGGTACAACCTTCTGTTGAATTTTCTTTGTCCTATTTAACACCACAAGCCAGCATTAAGCTTGGTTCTTACACCAAATAAAAGTGTGCACAGACTAGTAAGGCTGGCATGCTAAAATATTTCCATTTCTTTTAGGAAGCATAACCTGAAGGAAGTGTTCAATGTGTTTAAATTCAAAGCCTTGCTTGTGTTTCAGGAATATGAGACGGTGATGAAGGGCCTGGACCGCAACGCTCCCTCCGTGCCCCCACAAAACACCCCCCAGGAGGCTCAGCAGGTGGACATGTGGAAGAAGTACATCCAGTGGGAAAAGAGCAACCCTCTACGAACAGAAGATCAAACTCTGATAACAAAAAGAGGTAATGAGATGTCTCTAGGGCATGGAGAATTGTTTTTCTCAGCTCCAGCAGAAGCCACGATGTGATTCGGTGTTCAGGGATCGTGCTGGAGTAGGTGTTGGTGGAGTTTCTTGAATTGTGTGGGTGGTTTTTTTATAAAAAACAATCTAGATTTTGCTAAAGGCAAGCTGGAAGTAAGAAATGCATTTTGGCAGACAGTTTTGTGCCACTGAACCTCTGGTGCAGGTCAGGGAACAGTAGATTGCAGCCTGATTTTATGGCTGATTTTGAGTGATCTGTGCTTGTTCCTCTGTGGACAAGGCAGATTTTAGCTGCTGGTTGTGGTTCGTGAAGTTCCTGGCAGTATAAAAGAACTGCAGCAGTGACCATTGTATTCAAAGCCAATTAGTGTTGATGTTGTCTGATTTATTTGATGAATTTTGCATTCCACACTTGGGTTGTACAATGGTGGCACCATTTCCAAGGAGTGTTCCTCTCGTGTTTTGCCCACAGTGATGTTTGCCTATGAGCAGTGTCTCCTGGTGCTGGGCCATCACCCAGACATCTGGTATGAAGCAGCTCAGTACCTTGAGCAGTCCAGCAAGCTGCTGGCTGAGAAAGGGGTAAGCAGCTTGCCACTGGCTTTCTCCTATTTCCTTGCTCTGACATGCTGTACTCTCACTTTTTCCTCAGAATCAGGGAGTGGGGGTGTGAAAACACAGTTGCGACATGTTCAGAATTTTGAAATGGGGAAACTAAAAATTTTAAGAAATAAAAATGTCTGCATTTTAGACAAGAATTGTGAAAAATTGTTTCAATCTTGCCAGCTTTAGGCTTGGGGGATTTTTTGTGCCTGATTCTGTGATTCCTTAAGTACTGGGGAGATGATTTTCTCTTTGTTGGAGCATTGAATGGAAATTCACTGGGGCTTGTCACACACAGAAGATATTCCATAAATTGGCCTTCATTGTCACAGATGCTGAACAATTGTATTATTATACTTATTTTATAACAGGACATGAACAATGCTAAACTTTTCAGTGATGAGGCTGCTAATATTTATGAAAGAGCGATCAGCACTTTGTTAAAGAAGAATATGCTTCTTTATTTTGCATATGCAGATTATGAAGAGGTGAGCAAAAATAGCGATGTACTGAAATTAAAATCCAAATAACATCTCCCATTAATACTGTAATTTATTTGAAACATCCTGAGTGCACAAAATTCTGTAGAATTAATTTACTGATTCTTCTAGCCATATTCTCGTTCAGTGTTTCTGAGAGGAAGCTGACAAAATGGAGAGGAAAATCTATGAAAATCCACTCTCTTTCCATTCCAATATTGACTATATTTCTGAAATTATCATAAGGGTGAAATGCTTAAAAATTTCCATTTCCCAGAGCATCAGCTTCTTCACTTTTAAAGTGGGCATCAAGGGCAGCTTTCCTGTCTGATTCTTGGGGAGGTGATGTTTTTGTTGGCACAGCTGTGCAGCTGTGACAGAAGATGGAGCCACCTTTGCTGCAGCTCTCTGGAGAAATCTCTTTCCCCAGACCACAGCGAGCCTCCACAAGGAGCAGTGCCCCAGTGGTGTTTATTCCACCAGGAATAAATGCTGTTTCCCACTGGGCACATGAGGACTGTGGAGTCTTCTGTGGGGCATAATTTGCCCACTTATTTTATTGTGAAAGAATCTTTCCAGGGAGAACTTCAGGACAACAGAGGGGGGGAAAAAAGCCTTTGCCTTTAAAAGAAAAATCCTTCCTTGGTTTTCAGTGCTGTGTCCTGGTTTTTCAAGGCTGCACAATACAGCCTGGAGGGCTGCAGCTGGCAGGGAACAGAATGGGCTATTGGAAATGTGTAGGTTGGAAAGTTAAAGAGATGGTGTTCCCACCTATCTGCACATTGCTTTTAGACAGAGGTAAAGGATAGTCTTTGTGTGCCAAACACCTCCAATGGCAGTTCTGCTGCAGCATTACTGCATTAGAAAAAGACTTCAAGGACTCCTGAAAAGCATGTAGTGGGAAATGAGTGTGGGAAGTAAAAAATGTCTGCACAAGACAGAATATGCATCTGGGTAAAGGGGCTGACATATACAGTGTTCAGCCAGGGAAAAATGGGACCAGGAGAATTCTAGTTTTGTCTTCAGCTTGAGTTTTGCCTTCTGGGAGGTGATCTGAAGGGGGTGAACGAGCAGTGTGTGCTTGCCTTCCCCCAGAGCCGGATGAAGTACGAGAAGGTGCACAGCATCTACAACCGGCTCCTGGCCATCGAGGACATCGACCCCACGCTGGTAAGATCATCCTCAGTGCCTCCACATCCCCATGGATTGGCACCCAGTGCATGCACAGAGTGGGGAAGCTCTTCCAGGACTCCTTGGGTCACAGGCATGGAGTACTGAGGTGGCAGAATTACAATCTTTAATCCATTGAAATACCCTAAGACGTGTGCACTTTCCTCCTGTGTCTCTTTTACAACGAGTAATGAAGATAAAAGATGTAAAATATTTCACAAGCATCCTGTGGCCGTGTAGTTTGCAAATAAATCTGCAATGCATCATGTAGGTAGCAGAGTGTTGCTGTACCTGTGCTGCAGTGACACAGTGAACACTGTCCGTGTGCCAGCTGTGGTGGTGCTGAACAAGTGGTGTCAGCAGGAACCTGCCCTCAAAAGGTTGTTTAGTTTATTATAACACAACAACCTGAAATGGTTGTTCAGTTTATTATAACACAACAACCTCAAAAGGTTGTTTAGTTTATTATAACACAACAACCTCAAAAAGTTGTTTAGTTTATTATAAACAGACACAACAAAGCATGAGGGGGCAAAAGAAGGTGTGAAGCCTAACACTAAACATCACATCAGTGTCAGAGGAGAGGTATCCATTCACTGACACTTGCCATCCTTTTGAGACATCCTAATGCTTCCCAAAGGCACATTGTATGGGAAATCATGTGCCAGTTCCTCCTGCTAAGGAATGCTGCTATTCATGATCTAATTCAGAGTGAAGGAGAGTTGAACCCCAAAGAAATGCAAATCACAAATTGGCTGCTGAATCAAGTAGCACGTTCATTATTTCCTTGATCAGGTATAAATACTTGCAGGCAGGAGGATTTGTATCTTGGATTGTATCATGTACAGTAAAATGCTTCATCAGGCCTTTTGGCTGTTCCTTGGCTTTATGGACATTTTAACTTTACTGGAAAGTTATCATTTTTACAACAAGCCTTGAGTTCTCTGAAGGCACCGGCTAACGTCAATGACATTCATCTCCTTACCTCCCCTTCCTTGAAAAATCTATGTATTCACTACTGTCTTTTCATGAGATCAGTCTTAGGTGTATCCCATTTTTTATTTTTAAAAAAATCTATAAAAAGGTTTTCCTCAGTATTATAAAGCAAAACAACACAGAGGCACAAGACAGCCTTGTTTCTATTAGGATTCATCTGCTGTATATTGTGAGTCATGATTACTTTAGACATAGTAAAAACCTTAATGATAGCCTGGTGTTCTTTGTTAGCACTGATGCTATTTAAATATTAATGTGCACCTTAGGTTTATATCCAGTACATGAAATTTGCAAGGCGAGCAGAAGGCATTAAATCCGGAAGGACGATATTTAAGAAAGCGAGAGAGGATGCCCGGACCCGCCACCATGTCTATGTTACTGCAGCTTTAATGGAGTATTATTGTAGTAAGGTAACCACAGGTGCTCACCCTGAACCTAAACAAGTGCCAGGAGCCTGCACAGCTTACTGAAGCTAATAACTTTTTTTTTCCCCCCCTAATGTTTGCAGGATAAGTCTGTGGCCTTTAAGATTTTTGAGCTAGGGCTGAAAAAATATGGGGACATTCCAGAATATGTACTGGCATATATCGACTACCTTTCCCACCTTAATGGTAAGCTTTGAGAGGTCTAATGAAGCATTACTCAGACCAGGTTCTTGGTGTTTAAATTCTTCATGAAGCTCAGCAGTTAATCTGAACACAAAACCTGCTGCTGGTTTGTCTGAACCGAAGCTCCAGAAGTCTGGTGACATTAAATCTGGATTCTGCTGAAGAGAGTGAACTTTCCAAATTGTAACTCACTGGCAGTGCAGGAGTTTTACAGCATCTGCTGTGAACAGTGGGAAGTGCACTGAGGAATTTAAATCGTGAAGAAAAAGATTTAAAGGAGTTTACAGTCAGCATGAGAGGAGTGAGGGATTAGCTGGTCCTGATCAGGATGAATTTAAACTCATTCTCCCCAAGCAGATGAGATGAGCAAGATGTAAAATCAATACTGAGCATGTCAGTCATGCTTGGAAGGTGCTGGGGAGCTGCAATGGAAAGAGCAGGGACAGGGGCTGGAGGTAGAGGTGGTGATGGAAGGGCTCTGGGTGGGATTCCCTGAGGGGCTGAATGGCCTCCTTAAAAAGGAAACCCAAGCTGCTGTGTGGGTTCTGCAGCACCAGGCACCATTCATTCATCTGTCAGGCTGCAGTTCCTGGGGTTTTCAGGCACTGGGAGTTTAAAGATTTTTGAGGGTTTTTTTCTCCTGTGAGCTGTAAAATGAGAGATTTTATCTAAGATTTTATCTAAGTATATTTAATCTTGCTCTAAGTTATTGAGGGTCTACATAAATATTGACAATACCTTTCTGTAAGATGCCATGAGAAAAAATTCTCCTAGAACTCCCTAGTTTATTGGTCTATTTTAATAACCCAGCAGAACTCCTGAAAGCCAGGAGAACTGATCTCTGAGCTGTAAGTGCAGGAGGTGGTGCAGTGCACAGGGCAGGAGTTGGCAGCTTTAGGAACAAACCCACCAACCTCTCCATCCCCCCAGCTGGCAATGTGCAAAGACTGACTGCTTGCTGGGAGCCAGCTCTAATAATTTTGGGAGGATTCTGATAATACAAGCATATTAATATTGCCCTGATTTAAAAGGGAAATAATGAATCGAAAGGCCAAATTTACATTTGCCAACATATGCTACTGAGATAATTCAAGAAAATTGATAAAACCCCCAGAAATCCTGAAGAGATGCTAAGTAATAGCTGTGGTCTTATAAAAGAACCTGTAGTAGGATAAGTTTGTCACTATCAATAAAACAGACTCCCAAAGAACAAATTCACATGAGAATTTAACATCAGGGAAGTTTTATGTGGGCACTCAGATCTCTTTATACTTACTGAAATTCAAATCCATGAAAGTCAGCCTTATGCTTAATTCAATGTACACATCTCTTTGAATGGACATATTTTAACTTGTCTTTAATATGTTATACTCAGTGTGATTTTTTTTTCTTTCTATTTTTAAAGAGGACAACAATACAAGAGTTTTGTTTGAACGTGTTTTAACTTCAGGGAGCCTTCCACCTGAGAAATCTGGGTATGTTGCAAAAGCAGTTTCACTGCTCTGGAAAAGACACATAACCCCTTTCAACCGTAAATATCCCAAAGAAATTAGAAACATGAACAGCAGGACAAAAGTAGGTACAGATGTTCCTTCCCCTCTTCATGCTGTCCAAAATAGCAACAGCTATGACAGATCTGGGAAAGTCCCTATCCCACCTCTAGTGAAATTCATTAATTTATTGACTTTAATAATAAATTAAAGTCTCACTGATGCAGGATTGTTGAGGATAGAGTGCAAAATCCTCCTGTACAGTAAGGATTCAGTGGTCTGAGCTGAGAAGGTGAGTCAGGAATTTGTTGAGGAGGGTGCTGAGCATCTCCCAGCCATGAAAATAAAATAGGAAAAGAACCAGAAAGGACTTGGATTAACCACTCACTGCCATATTTGCATTACTGCTTTTTAAGTTTCCTTCTCAAAAAAAATACTCACCAAAGCCTTGCAGTCTGAGGGTTCACTTCACCATTATTACAAAAGCATCAAAAGTAAGGAATCAAATATGGCACTGCTGTGCCTATTTGTTCTGCACTTCAGTTCTGATCTTTCGTGAGAAATATTTTTATACCCAATTTAAAAGTGACAAAACACAAGAGCTTAAAAGCTGAACCTTCTTCAAAGGTGAACTCCAAAGCTAAAATATAAGTTGAATCAAGTCCAGAAATATGGTCAGATGTTGCTGAAGTTATATATGAGATTTTCCATGGAGAAATCAGCAGTAACTCTATATATTTTGGACTGTATACAATTCTGAAGTGCTGCCTGTTGTGGTCTTGCCAGTTAGAATGTGCTGCTCTGTGATCACAATGCATGGTAAAAATACCTTCCCATGTCAGCATCAGAGTGAAGCTGTGTGTACAGGATGGAGCAGAATGTTTGATGAAAGCTCGCCTCAAATGCTGCAGTCCTTGACACCAGAATTCCTTTCCCTTCTGTAACAAATTACTTTGCAGTCCACCAGGCTGAGGGCTCTTACAGAAATACAGCAGGCACTGGGAGGGCAGTGCCTGTTTTAGATGCACCTAAAGCAAAAAACAGAAATGGCCATGCCCTCCTAGATGGGCTCCTCTGGCTCTGTCCTCCTGTGGGTTTGTAACTGGGTTGTGCTCAGTGTTCCTTCCTCCTTCAGTAACTCTCAGTGTCCTGCTCTGTTCCAGGGAGATCTGGGCTCGGTTTTTAGCCTTTGAAAGTAACATTGGGGATCTGGCCAGCATCCTGAAGGTGGAGAAACGCAGGTTTACAGCCTTCAAGGAAGAGTATGAGGGCAAAGAAACAGCTCTGCTGGTGGACAGGTACAAGTTCATGGATCTGTACCCTTGCTCTGCCAGCGAGCTGAAGGCCCTTGGTTATAAGGTGAGTGGCTAAGAACACTTCAGTTCTCTGGTGTTCTTCTCAATCCTAGCAATCTTGGGCAATTCCTTGTTTAGGACTAGCCTTGTAGTCCTTCCCCTTGCTAGAAAAGCAGGTAAAATAGGCCTGTTCCTCCTCCTCCTCCTGGTCTCCTTGGGCAGTAAAGGAGTCGGGACCATCAGTACCAGCTGCGGTTTTGGGTGTTCCTGGTTAGCTCCCATCTTCCCATGGAGAGGTCAGTGTGTTAATGCCATCCCCTTGCAGCTACAGGCCTCCACTCCATATCTGGGCTCCTTCAAAAACCAGAGTTCTGTGGGAAATTTGTAGGATCAGGTCACCTGTATGAAATATGGCTGGCTGTCGTTCTGCTCTGGGGTGGCAGAGCTCCCCTGACTTCAGTGGGAACTGCCTCAAAGCCCACATGCTGCAGTGCCAATGTTTGTTGGGAATGGCTGAGGAAAGCTCTTGGCAGGGGGCACTGGTGCCTCTTTTTTCAGTTTTTGCTGCCATGTGGAGTTCAAAGTCTAGGCCAGACCCCTGTATCTGGTGGTCTCCTTGGTTTCTAACCACATGTATTTTTACTATTTCTGTCATTTAACACTTTGGGGAATCATTAGAACAGAACAGGATGTTGGTTTACAATTTTTAAAGGCTGCCAGAGAAGCAGAAACAGCTGATTGCCATTTGCATGGACAGGAAGAAACGCTCAATCCATGGTTCTAAAGCAATGCCTCAGCTTCCACTTACTTCTTACACAGAAAAATAATGTATGAAAAATACAGATGTCAGCAAAGTTAACAAAGCAGCTGCATAAAATAATCTGATAGGTGGAAATCAGAGTCACATTGAGCCACTGAATACTTTTCTTTGAATGCAGTGGGGGCAAAGTTATTTTGAGGTTAGATGTGAGCTTACCAACAAGTACATTTTGCTAAGTGCATGCAGGGCAGTGTGTACCTAAGATGGTGCAGTCCTGCTGCTTGGAACATGCCAAAACATAATCCTGTTTGAACTGATGCTTTGCATGCCTGCTGACTGCCTTATGCTCTACTTCTTTTCCAGCTAAAGCAATCTAGGAATGAAATGAGGGAGAAATGATAGTTGTGAAGGCCTAGTGGTCTGCACCTGTTCACCTAAATCCTGTTAACCTAAAAAAGGAGCCACTCCAAAATGACAAACGCACGTTCAGGAAGAGAAACAAGTGTTTCCATTCCATCCCATTGGGTCGCTGTAGGATTCAAATCTTTAATGAAACCATGCAAGTTTTGCCCAGATGGCCTTGTGAGAGGCCATCTGAGATGATAATGAAGACAAAGTGAGAAAAAGCAACTGGTGCAGAGCGAGGTTTTGTTCTGTAATTGAAGCTAGCAGTGTGATCCTGCCAAGTTCACACTCTCTAATTGGCTTTCACAGGATGTCTCCCGTGCCAAGCTAGCAGCAATAATTCCAGACCCTGTGGTTGCACCTTCCATCGTGCCTGTTCTCAAGGATGAAGTAGACAGGAAACCTGAATATCCCAAACCAGACACCCAGCAGATGATTCCATTCCAGCCAAGACACTTAGCACGTAAGTCAGGCTTTGGGGAGTGGTTGTGTTTCACCTGTGGTGAGTTGGGAACCTGGCTGTTCAGCCTCATCAGAGGCTTTCCTGCTCCTCAGCCATCTAAACCTGTACTTAACTCTCAGGCTGTCATTTCACTGGCTTGCTAAAGGCACATGTGTTTTAATTAATGCCAAGGTCACATGGAAATAAGTACAAGGAGTTTGGGGTCTGGTAAATGGTAATAAGCTGTTACACACATCACAGAGCAGATGGCTGAGTGGACAGTGTGGAATTAGTAGAGGCAAAAGGGACAAGGTACTAATTATTTGTATCAAATAACAATGCAGTGCAAAAGCAGCTCTGGCCCAGCTGTCCTGCACTGGCTTCACCCAGCTTTTCTCCCCACAGCTCCAGGTTTACATCCTGTCCCCGGCGGGGTATTTCCTGTTCCACCAGCAGCTGTAGTTCTCATGAAGCTCCTGCCACCTCCTATTTGTTTTCAGGTTTGTTTTAAAGAGCTCTGAACATTTCAGAAAGCTGTGGAAGACATTCTGTCATGACAGAACCACAGTGTGTATCACTCTATTGAAAATAACCTTCTAAACTCTTTTTTTCCCTTTGGTAACAAATCAGGGTCCCTTTGTTCAAGTGGATGAGCTCATGGAGATATTCAGAAGATGCAAACTGCCAGACAGTAAGTTACTTGTCCTCTCTGGAGGCTGTGCTAGTGCTGCATGAGACTTGCTTTTACATATGGATATTTGTGTCTAAAACCCAGACCTCATTTACAAATTGTAATCAGTGTTTGAGAGCAGAGGAGATTGCACTGGAATCTGCATAGAGGTGTTTGCACTTTTACCTGCAGGGAGGCAACAAAAAGTCAAAAATCTGCACATCACCAGCTGCTCTTTAATATGTTGGTGGTATCAACTGAAAGAAAGAAATTAAGACTTTGAGAATACCCTTTAAAGGCAGCGTTTCCAGCAGCATTGCAGCTGCAACATGAAATTCCAAATCTGCAGCATGGTGAGGGATAACTCTGAGTGCATGTTGTTGAGCCCCTGCAAAGAGGGGAAGGAGGGTTCTGGAACAGAGAAAAAGCACAGATCCTACAGCAGATGATAATATGCCACTCTTCATGCTCCTTGTTTGAGGAAAAAAAATTATCATAGAGAAAGAAATGTAGGATTTAATTTCTTCGAGTGAAACTAAAATATCTATTTAAATTATACAGGGTATTTTTGAGGCTTCCTCTGTTGAGAAGCAGAAACTGAGTTGCTGTGCAGCCTCTCTGGTGAATCATGAACTAGTTACCCTGATTCCCAAAAGGCCTTCCTGTTTTATTGCAGCTCTCAAATGACCTCAATTCCTGTGTAAAGGGAGGGGAGGGCTCCAGCTAGAGCAGCAGCATTTCCTCTCTAACTGGTGCTCAGAGTTTCAGACAGCCAAGGCTTAATATTTGTACAAGAGGGCAGGAGAAGTGTCTGATGCTGCAGAAGTCCCCAGGGTGTGTGGGGGTGTCCCTGCTGGGTGCTGGGCAGGCTCTGAGCTCCCCCTGAGTGGCTCTGTGTGTGTCTCTCCCTGAAGCTGTTGAAGAAGCCGTACGGATAATCACGGGCGGCCTGCCTGAGATAGCTGTGGAAGGCAATGGACCTGTGGAAAACAACACCATTCTCAACAAGGCTGTGAAGAGATCACATGAGGATTCTGATGATGATGAGGAGAAAGGATCTGTAGTTCCCCCCGTACATGACATTTACAGAGCACGACAGCAAAAGAGAATCCGGTGAAACAAGTTTGGAGTTCTGCTGTTACAGACAAAGACTTGCATTGAATCAGTCTCTTAAAAGTCAAGCATTTAAAAGGGACAGCTGCAAACAAAAAAATCCTTGAACATGGTTTTGTTACTGTGGTGCCTCTTCTCCCATATGGTTCTTGATCTGAAAACAGCCCGAACAACCTTAGAATGTGCTCTGAACAAAACTCGGTTTTCAAAACCAAAAGTGCAAAATATCAAAACTGTATTTTGTTCTTCGAGGGTGTACACATCTACCACTTGAACTCTTGTGGGTTTTCAACAGTTTTATTTTAAAAACTGGATGGCTTATACTTGTGAAGCATTTTTAACTCACATTTTCTGGAAAACAGTTGTTCTCAGTTTGTTCATGTAGTGTCCTGCCTTATTGTTCGTTTTTATTTATGGCAGAATGTAAGGAATCTGTTTTGTAGTTGAAAATTTAAAAACAAAATGACAACAAAAGACCATTCCTTTAAAATAAAAGGATATCCATAACATCATGCCTCATTCTGGTTTTATTCAAACACAACAAGGTACTTCTTAAATATTACTCAGCCACTTCAAAAGCAATGCTAATTATACCATCACAGGAAATTGATCTGAGCATACATATTAGAATGGAGCTTGCTTTCCATTTTCTAGAGGATACAGCACACTTTGGCTTGTAATTCCAGGACTGTTTGAAGAAGACAGCATTGTAAGACTAACTCAGTTGAGTGTGGGTAATCCAGGAGCACTGGCTCACACAGCCTGGTCCTGGATACCTGCACTGCTCTTCCACATAATGCACAAAGCTAAATGTTAATAATCGGCTACATCCTTGCACTTATCTTCAAACAAGCTAAAGAAACACTATGTGAGCTTTCCAAGCAGTTTCTACGCCTACTTCAGCTTTTAACTTGGAATTGGCTGTGATAAGATTGACTCTGATAAGATCCTAAGAAGCCCTTGGACTAGAGGGCAGTCAGAGCCTGGGGCAGATGGAGCCATTCCCAGCCCAGCACAGCTGCCCCTGGAGATGAGGCTGGCCTTGGCCATCCTGGAATGTCCTCCTTGCTTTGCCACTCAATTGCAGCTCCCTGTTTCTTTAGAGAGGATGTAGAGATGTTTGTCAAACACTCTCCTTAAATAGAACAACCTGGGAGAATCATTACCTTGCACTTGTGGGAAGTTTTTGCAGTTCCTTTAGGTCCTTCCTGTTGAAAGGCCCCCAGCACCTGTGCCAGGGGCATTTGTTCCTTTGTGTGGGCCCTGGAGGTGAGAGTGGAGCCAGGAGAGTACTGCACTCTGTTCCCTCATTCTAGGATCTTCCTGCTACACAAAGGCTTAGGATCAAACCCATCCTGTGAGGAGAGCTGGGATTCCCTGTGTGGGCCTGACCCCTGAATCCCAGCCCTGGGAGCAGCCATCTCCTCAGTCAGGGTTTTATCCATTGCTAGAGCAGTGCCCTGCACCCTGCCATCAGTCACACGCCTTTCAAGGGCTTCTCTTTGTCCTCCCCACACCCTCGAGCTCCTCCTGTGCCTCTAAAGGCAGCTCCTAGGCAGGACTAATGATAAAACAACAGCAGCAACTCCTGACCTCTGCAGCTCTCACTTAGGAAAATGGAAACAGCTGTGCCTGGTTATCTGTCCTGGTGCCATCACCTCCAGCAGTGAGGGCTCTGGTAGCTCACTGAGCACAGGCTGAGGGAGTTGGTGCAGCTGCAGAGCTTTAGGCTGTGATGGGAGCAGAGCCTGCTCTAATAGCAAAGCCCAGCAAGCTGAGGCAGCAGCCTTGAAGGCCTCTATAGAATCCTTTGCTGATCCAAACAGTGAAATAGATCCTACTCAGAACCCTTTTTTTTTTCTGGCTAACCAACCTCATTTTTGAGTTCTCAAAGGAGGATTCAAAGACGGACATTCATTTGGCCAAGAGAAAAATCCCTTGTCTGAGCTGATGAACTCTCACAGGGTTTTTCCCTTGGGGAAGGGGCTTTGTAATGCATGAGAAAAGATTTGGTTTAGAGTTGCATAGGCTAATATAGAAAAAAAGGTCTTATTTCTCCCATCCCCCTCCAAACACAAAGTTGGTGCAGCTTTATCCACACTGACATTCAAAGGAAACTGGAAAGGGAAGCATCAACAGTGGATCATAATCAAGTGCTTCTGCAAGTTCTGTTTGGCTGATTCCTAAATTAACCTGCCTGCTGGCAATACAAGGGCCCTTCATTCATTTATTTCACCTACCTTGTTGTTTAAAAAAAACACAGCACGTTCTGGTTTGGACAACCTCATACTTGGGCCACTTACTGTGAGTAACTACAAACTTTGCTCTCACAAAACCATCAAATATTGATTACTGAAATACACAGTTGTGCTCAACCAGAGGAAAATTTCACTTACCTCCCAGCTGAGCCTGAGATTGCAATGTATGATCACTGGGCTCTTCTCCTCTCTACAACATGTAGCTTATTAAATTCGAGACCTACAAATATTCTAAGTTTCAAGAACACATCTAGAAAGTGAAAAAATCTACTAAAATATTCCCTATATATTCAAACTAACATCAAACCATTCACCTCTCACAGTACATTAAAATCACTGATACTGCCCACAGTGCCCTGCACATAACATTTTTGAAAACATGATTGAATATGCAACCATCCCCTGCTGTAGTTTTTAAAAAAGCCCAAAATTTTCAACCTAAAGTTTCACACACTTTAAATCCACCTTCTGCAAATGAGAATTTACTTTAAAATTAGTATTTCACCTAAAAAGGAGTAAATTACTAGCAAAAGAAAAGAAGGTAAGAAATGCCACTTTTATCAAAATGTTTTAGCTCTGCCCTTTCTGAAATCTTTACAAGATATAAATACAGCTGCAATCTATAAGATTGCCACCTCTGGGAGTACTGTACATAGCAGAGGACAGTTACCCAATAACCAGAAAATTTGCTACAAAAATATATTATGTTTTGTAACATCTGCAGGTAAACAGCAAAAAAATACTATTAAAAATGCAGTAAAATACAGAAAAAAACTAGTAAGCCTACCATACTCACCATAATGTTACAGTAAAGTGCTGTTTGGCTTGGTGTTTTGTCTGCTAAAGTTCATCTTTAGGATTTTAACTTAATTAATTCTTTAAAGTAAGATTTTTTTTAAAAAAAACCAAATCACCCCTTCTGGGAAGAACCATTGCTAATCAGCTCTGGATAAATTAAGTTCACTGTAAATTAAGAGTTAAATGCCCTGAAATGAGCCACTTAAATACAAAGTTTGGTTGTTAAACTTGCCCTACCTATCACCAGCTCAAAAATCTAAAAATTGCAGCCAGAAAACTCCTATGATATCCCCTTCCCCAGGTTGCATAATTATATTAGAAATGCATCTCTCATCTTTTAGCTCAGAACCCTTTTGGCATCTCCTCTGTTTCCCTCACCAGTCAGCACTCGTGGGTTAAAGGAACCAGTATTTACACGGAAAGCTCTTTTCCTAGACAAATATTGGTACAAGTTTTATTTAATAGCTGACAATACTGTAGTGATAGCACACAGACTGGTTTTATGATTCTTCTGACTTCCCTACAATTTGGGATTCTTCCTTAGTCAGTATTTTGCCAAGGACTGCATCATAGTAAGGGCTGAAGACCATTCTGTTGTAGTTGACAAGACGAATGTACTTGGCAGCAATCTCCTCCAGCTCCCTCTGAATGGGGCCTAATCCTCCAGGAATGGCAGGCAATGATTTCTGGTGACTGGATGCAAGATAATTCTCCAGAAACTTTTGAATTCGAGAATCTGGAAAAAAAGGGGGTTGGTTGGTTGGTTTGTTTGCAGAAGAGATGGTGAATTAGAAACAGCATCACCTCATGTGAAATGCAACAAGCCTGAAGGTGGCCAGCAACTGGAAAGACAACATGGAAACAACGTGGAAACAGCAGGGAGAGAGGAGCCCTGCACATCCCCCAGCCCCAGCTCCACAGACAGGCAGAGCAGAGCACTCTCCAGACCCACCTATGAGCTTGGAGATGGAGTTATCTGGGCTGCCCACTGCCTGGATCTGCCCCTTCAGCACAGCCTCCCTCTCAGCTGAGAACGGGGTAAAGCCATGCTGGGAAAGGCAGCTGTTCACCTCAGCACACACCTTCTCACCCACGGTGGCCAGGGATTCCTTCAGGTTAAAGGAGCTACAAAACATGAGGTACAGCACAACTGTATTACTTACTCACTGTTTTCCCACTTTTTAAAAATAAATCATTCAATTAGAGTTGCCTTACTTAGCAAATGTAGCGGGAAAAGCACAATGCAGATCAAGGCAATTATAAAGATTAATCCAATTATATACACATGAAAAATAAAGCTGAGATCTAAAGCAAGGAAGTAGGAAATCATTCAAGACTTAAAACCTGAACAATCCATACACATAAGAGCTGACTTTCTGCCTGAGCACAGCTCTGACTAGAGCAAAACCTGGAGGTGTAATCATTGACTCTGCAGGCAGCTCACTGTGCCTCTTCCAAGTGGGAAACAAACATTGCTCTCCTATAAAAAAGCTTCCATGGAATGAACTTCACTAGCTCCATATTTTTATATCCCAGGTTTTTGGGGAGCCTGGCCCAAACTCTGAGCAGGGGCAGCTGCTGGCACTCTCCTGTGCCAGCCTGGCACCATGAAAAACACAAAGTTTGTACAAACCATGAAAGAGCAGATTAAGGAAAGACGGCTCTGTGTAAGTTAGCTGAAGAAAAGCTGGACTCATAAAAAGATTGCATTTCCTGCAGTCCCCAGCCAGAAAGTGCCTTAAGCAGATCGTTTCCCAGGGTGCCAGGAGAGCTCCTGCAGCTGCCCTGAGAGCAGGAGTGCTGTACTCACGGGAGATGCATCCCTGTCAGCAGCACCTTGACGATGGTTTTGATCCTCTCTGCAAAGCCAGGCACATCGATGAGAGCTGGGCCTGCTGCACTGAAGGTGACCAGCAGCACTGTCCCCACCAGCAGCAGCTGCTCCAGCTCCAGCTGCATCTCCAGGAAGCGTGTCTGGTCCATCAGCAGCGTCTGCAGGGAGCCAGCAGAGCAGGGAGTCAGCCTGCAGGGCTGGGAAGGGTCAGCAAAGGGCCAGGGAACAGCAGGCCAGCATCAGGAGCACAGCGAGAGCACTGGCTCCTCTCCCCCAGCTAAGCAGCTCTCAGCACTGAGACAAGTTAGAGCTGCCCCATCTCCCAGTCACACATCAATGGTTTAGCACTGTACGTGTTGCCAAGCTACAAATCCCAACAGCTTCTGCTGTGTGCTGGGAATAGAGGAGTGGAAGAAGCACAGAACCAATTTTTCTGTTAAATACCTACTTCTGGAAAAGGCCTGTTCACGTGATCCCACTTCAGAAGCTTCAGATAGGCCTGATTTTGTACAGCAGTGAAGCACAAGGCAGAAGCTCCACCAGTGGCACCATCATTACAGTGGGGAGGCAATGTTTCATGTCCCAGCTTTGCAAGATCATCTGCTGCTTCTTGCAACCACTTTGTGACAAGGTCTAAAGAATCTGGAAGAGCAGGGGAAAAAACTCTTGTTGAGAAAATTCATTTTCAGAGTCAGGTTCTTCCAGCAATAATTTCCAAACAATCCCATTAGTTACTATGACTAATGCCCATGATTTCAGGTATGACATGCATTTCATTTATTGCATCAAGCAGAACATCTAAAACAAAACCACACAGCTACAGGAAATCAGAGGTGAGATGATGCTGGGTAATCATGCCCTACACTGTACTGAAATTAAACTGAATGTAGCAAGGGCACAACTATTGCTCTGGCAGACTTTTTCCAACCAGTTTTGGGGCACAAGTCCCAAAATGTCATTTACCATATGAATTCTAGAACTTATAAAAATATCTGAGTTCTTTTCATGATCTACAAGCAAAGACACGCAGTTTACTGGGAGGTCAGGGGGGAAGAAAGAAAGGAACAAAGTCATACTTGGCTGTTTCTCAAGAAACTCCTGAAACTTCTTTCTTTCATATTCAGCAGACTGCTGCATTAATTTTGGCCTAATACTACTGACAGCGAAGTTTGCCATATCCATTTTCATTAGGTCTAATACAGAGAAAATTGCTCTAAACAAACAAACAGAAAAAGTTATTCAAGGCTGCAGATGCTTCAGAGGTGCTGTTTACAAGATTTATTACAGGTTGTCTAAAGAAAGAGCAAAAACATGCATGGGAAACAGTAACAGCTTAACAACTTCAGAGCATGAGACAGAGAAAGCTGGAGCAAGCATGTACATGCATGCATGTGCCTCTTCCAAGTGGGAAACAAATCTTGCTCTCCTGTAAAAAAGCTTCCATGGAATGAAGTTCACTAGCTCCACAGATTTTATCTCCCAGGATGTGCAGTATTGTATATGAAAAGATATCTGGGTTTCCTTGCATGCCATGGCTCTTGGCAGCCTGGAAAGCCAACCTCAGTGGGAAGTGAATAATCAGACCCAAGGGGCAAAAAAGAAAAAACAAACAAACACACACCAAAGAAAAACACCTTCATTTCAAAGCAACCTAATTCCTGCTGGCAATATTTCTGCCAAGTCAATCTTGAACTCCTGGGAGCTTTTCAAATTAGAAAACAGCAAGGTTAATGAAGCCTCTCCCAACTACTGAGACCTTGAGCTGCTCCATGAGAACGTGGTGGCAAAGCAGAAGCCTGGATGCTCCAGATGTGGAACACACACTGCCTTTGGAACTGACAGGGAATTCCACAGGGACTGGGGTAAAGAGAGTTCCAACTGGGAGGAAAGGACAAATTGGCTGGAAACCAGTAATGCTTTTCCCCTAAGCCCCTGTGTGCTTTTTTCACCTTCTGCTGCTGACATTCAATTCTGATACAAACTGATTATTCATCTGCTACCTTACAGCTTATTTGCATTTGACATTTAAGCAAATGTCCTTCAGTGCCATGCAGGAGCCAGACAAATCCTCCAAGTCACCAGATTAGAGATGGCCCTTGTTAATCACTCCTGGAGCATCTCTCCCCTTCACACCCACAGCTATCTCTTTTTTCCTATTACTCTTCTCTTTCTAGGAGTTTCAAGTTGCCCCCTCCACTTCTAAAATTATTTAAGGGGCTCTGAACATGACTAATAAATACATTTCAGTACCTGAAAAGAGGAACTATTTCATTAATATCTTTCAGTTTCTTAATGTCTTCATCTCGAGCTGGAGCACAAAGAGTCCCCATCATGCCAATAACAAATTTGACCAACTTAGAAATGTCAAGGGCCCCATTCTCTGCCTCCTGTTTTATCAAATCCAGGTCAAGAACTTCTGTAATCTGGCTTCTCAGTCTAGTGTGACCAGGCAACAAGAATGACAGAAGACTCTGAAATGGCAAGTTAACAGCGCATTAGTTCTACATCCAAGACTACAAGGATCCAAACAGTTACTGAACCACCTCTCACAGAATTACAGAATCATAAAATAGTTTGGGTCAGGAGAGACCTTAAAGACCACCTAGTTTCAAAAGCCTGCCAGGGGCAGGGTCACTCCCCACCAAACCAGTTTGCTTAATGCCCCATCCAACCTGGGGGCATTCTCATCTAAACAACAAATAATTGATTTTTTTATTTTTACACCAACCACTCACCAAGTCCAAGTGTTTCACCTGACACTGTGTGACGCTGAAGTTACTGAGTGGCAAACCCTCTGTGGCACAGAATAAACTTCAGACTGTTGTGCTTGGTTTTATCAGCCCAGGGTTGGAGCATCTCACTGATTCCATGACTAATACCAGTGCCATAACATGAAGGAAGCTTGCAATTATGGAACTGGTATTGTTTACCTGTTAATCACCTTACATGGTTTTACATTTGGTTTTATATTCAAATTTCTCCTCTAGGATTATACAGCTTGTATATGTTCACAGTGATACAGTAATGAAAAAGAACAAGAGGATTTTTTATGAAAAGCCAAACTCCATCCACTTTTGCTCATTCATATCAGTGCAGCTACTCAAATTCAATCATTTCCCTTCATATCACATCATCTTACCTCTTTAATTTCTCCCAATAACTTAATTGCATGATCATATGTTGGGGGATCTTCCTTCAGCTGAGCTTCCAGACAATCCCAGAAAGCTTTATGCACAATATCTCTGACTTTCTTCTCTAAGCTGTGAAAAACATGTTCAAAAGAATGATATTGGTCTCTTCACCACCTTACAAAGATAACCTGCAGCTCCTGAAGCCCAGCATGTAATAAAATCAATATAATGTAGTAGTAATGATGTGATGATTAACAGAGATCCATCATTTAAAGTTACTCAGAAAAGCAGGAAAAACCGGACACAGGATTTGGAATGGTTTGTGTCTTAATACAAGGTTAAACACCAGCCAAGGTGGCTACAAAGTAAAACCTTTCAAAGTATTTATCACATGCTACATCTAGAAAACTGGACCAAAACAAAAAGAGCAAAAATTACATTTTGTCTTCAAAAGACCAGTATTCATGTTCCTTTTAAAGGCCCCACTAAGTAAAATCAATTCCACTACACAAAATTCAGTAGTCAACCTAACAGAAATTAAGTGACTTCCCTGACACAAAATCTTCGGTTTCACTACATAAGTATTGCACCTACTCTGAGATAAGGGCCCAGATCAGTCTGTATACAAAAAATAAATGAATTCCACTGCTTCAGTACCAATTCTTAATTCAAAATAGTGACAGTTCCTGTTCCCACCAGGTGTAACTTCAACACTGGCCCCAGTGGAGAGCAAGTTCCCCCCATGAAATATGCACCCCCTGTCCCAAATCAAGGCAGGAGGCTGTCAGTCACACCTCACCGTGTGTGAGAGAGGGAAAAACAGAAGATGAAGCTTCCTCTGCTCTCCCTCTCCCCTCTCAGCAGGGCACACAATTACTGCAGACTCACACAGACAAGGAAAGGCCTCCAACTTGAAAGGAGCAACCTAATAAAACACAGGAATCTCTGTCTAAAATATGCCTGAAGAAACAGACAGGAAAAGCTAAAATAACCAGTTTCCTCTTACTCCCACAGGCAATGAAAGCTCAAAAATTGCTAAAAGCACCACCTACATCTGCAGCCAGCCTGGGGTTCTGGGCAGGCTGCAGCCTCTGGGTGCTGGGACAAGGGGAAACAACAGAAACCTCAGCACTCTGGGGTTTGCACCACACATCTCCAATTAATCCAGGAGGTTCTCCTTTCACACACACATCTGGGGAAGCAGAACTGCACACTTACCACCTTCTTATATTCTTTCCTACTTCCTCCACCAACCAGAGCCTTTACCTGAACCCCCAGAGCTGCTCTGCAGTTTCTACAAACACAATTTTATTAGTATTTGGTACCAACCTTACCTGTGTTCTGGCAGTTCAGCTGGCTTTATCTGGAAGTCTCCATTCACCACAATTTCATGTGCCAGTGCCATGTTGGTGACTCCCTTGGCTGTCTCCATGAGCTCTTCTATGGACACAGGCCGAGAGGGACTGGCTGCAACATCAATGACACTGTCAGACAGCTCTCAGCAAAAGCTGCAGAAAGAGTCTTTTGGACCCTTTCCACCTTACTGACAGCACACAGGGTCAAATGACAGCATCAGCTGAAGATTTTCCTCCTTTCCTTCCCTTCCTTTCCCATCTGGTGGATGGCACAAGTTTGGAGTATTTCAAAAACCCAAGGAGTGGATCCCAGTTGATATTCTGGGCTCAATATGTCAATTGCTTCTATCAAGCTCTTTTAAAAACCACCTCCAAACAAAACCCCCCACACAAACCAATACTTCTTTAGGATGGCTTTAATAGCACCTTGGAATCTTTCTCCATGTTGCAGCAAGAAATAATTACAAACAGCACCATTTTCACCATACTAATTCCACAAGCATTGTGCAGATATTGCCATTTCAGTTTTACATTTTTCAAGGAAGTGATTTCATCATTAAAGCAGTCAACAATCACCATCACTGTTAAGCAGCAGCACACCAGTAGCTAATTATTCTCACTACTTCCAATGCAAATGGCACTCCTCCAAACTCTTTTTTTTTCCCCCCAGAGGCCATTACTCAAACAACAGAGATCAGCAGCAGTGGCAGCACCAATGCTGAAGAGCTGTTCCCCTGGCAGGCATTTGGGAGTGAGCAGGATGGGCCAGCAGCCTCAGACTGGGTGACAGGGCTGGTGCCCTGGTGGATCCATTCCATTCTGTACTTCATTCACTTCAGCTACAGGCATGGGAGCAACACATTAATCCCAAAAGTGAAAGAAACCAAGCAGGCATCTCCATTTCTCCCTGAGAAATGTTTCAGGCAAACTATGACCATCTCATTTGATATTCCATGTTGATTTGACTTAAGTGATTCCACAGAAAAGTCTTTCAAAAGGAAGTGTCCATCACTTGTCTGCCATGCAGAGCTTTTCTGAGTTCATACAGCTGGGTTCCAATGTGCTTGTTTTTCATCAATGTCTTGCTCTTTTCATGCAGCCCTCCTAAATCCTTATTTCCTTCTGCTTGGAGCTGAACCTTGCACAGTGACTCTGGGAACACAGCAAGGATTGATAGTCTGAGAAGAACCAGCAGACAGCAAAGTTCAGTGCTCTTGTCCAAGCACCAAATGACTTCACTCCAGCACTGGGGGCTCTGAGAGCAAAGGCTCTTTCATTGGCCAAAGATTGCTCCTAAATCACATCACTTCATTCTCGTACCTGCTCCCTTGCAGGAGGGAAGGGCTTGAGATCAAACCACCTCTTTGTGGTACAGGGCAGTGCTAGACTGTGCCATGCCTTTTCCTTCCACGTGTTCAGGGCCTCTCTCCACACAAACACCCCATTCCCCACCAGGCAACCAGCAAGGCATGGGAACAGAAACTCCCTCAGAACATCTCCTCTGACTAACACCACACTGAACACAACCAAAAAATAAAAAGAATGCAACAAACAAAATGTTACTCCCTACAGAAATACAGAAGCCTGAGCACTTCTGCTTCTTTGAATTGAATCCCTGGAGCCAAAAAACTTCCCCTTGGTTTTATCTACAGATCTGCCAGAAATATTGGCTCCCATATTGCATCCAAGACCTTCACGTTAAAAGCAGAATGGCAAAGAAAATATGCCTTAGGAAAAACATGCAGTCCTGCTTATATGGAAGTAGCAGTAGGATTAAATATACAACTTTCCATCTATCCTGTGAGGGGGCTGACAGGACATCCCTTTGTTGATAACAGCCTTTTCTGCCCTGCACTGGGAACAGGGGCTGCAGCAATGCAGAAGGGTCAGCTGATGAGGCAAACAGCAGAGTAGGTTTAGCTGGAACACACTGGGGTGGTGTTCATCCATTCCAAGAGCACAAACTCACCAGGATATTTAGGATATATCACCAGGATATTTAGGACACATGTGGCTCAGAGCAATGTGGTTATTGTGTACAATTAAGAAAATGTACACACTGTGTGTACAATTAGGGAGATGAAAAGAAAACAGGGAGAAAAGCGTTACAGTTTCAAGGCATAACATCAAGAGTCCCACTGTATTTAATTGCAAGCACAGAATGCTATCAAACACTAGGATTGCCCCCACCAACAATTAGAGAATTTAGGGTTTTTTGGTGTATTTCATAAAGCAGTTTTGCTTACACTTGGGTGTATCATCTCTGTGGGACCCTGGAGCACTCTGTCGTATCCTTTTTCGGTCAGACTGATCCGAGTTGTCCAAGCTCTCCTCCTCATCCTCCTCCAAAGCATTCAGCTTCTCTTCACTTGAATTTAGCTTGTCAGGATTCTGAGACATTTTCAGTTGGTTCTTTACAAAAAGAAAACGTAGGAAAAAGGGAATGAATAAGCATTTTCTGACATGGCTGAGAGGGTAAACATTACCAAGAGTCCTCTTGATTAAGAAAAAAAATTAAGAATGAAAGAATTCTTATGAGAAGTTATATGATGTCATCCCCATAATGGCAGGGGACCTGGACTCAGTGACTCACTTCCCATCTCCCACAAAATGGGATGTTTTCATTTTTATTTAATCTGCAGTCCTAGTCAGTTCTCCAAAATCTCAAACTGTTCCCTTGCCATAATGATAGACAAGAGAAAAATATAGTTTTCTTTCCTAGCACTGCTTTTGAGAGAACAACAAAAAACACCTTCAGAACAACGCCACAAACATGTTTTACAAAAGATGATGAGGCAACATTTCCTTATTACACAGCAATAAATCTTCCTGAACATAACATATCCCTGAACTATGGTCTGTCCCAACTGCTCACACCTTAAAAACTTCCCTCTGAGCCATCCAAAAGCATTAAGAAGCAGCAAAAGAACTAGAAAGAAATTATTATAAAATTCTACTCCCATATTTTCATTACATTCAAGAGTCCTGATTTATGCATAAAATATCACAGTTCTTTAGGTTTTTTAATTAAGACAGTAAAGAATAGCTTTTGTAATTAAAATCTTGGTTTATGAGACATTACATATTAAAGGATATTTATATCACATTGCAGACACCTGCAGGGTACCCAAAGTTACACTAAAAAAATGACCATAGAAAACCATGTCTCACTTGGTTCCTTATCTTCACTTATTTCATTCTCAGATTTCCCTATCAAGAATGTCATTTCTACATCCACCATTGAAAGCTATCACACAGGAAGCTGCTGCTCAGGCTTTAATTTCACAGAAATCTCTCAGAGAGCATATGATGTCTCTAAATTAAATAACTTAGATGTTCTGTGAAGTGGGAGTCTGGAAGAGCCTGCTTTCAAAATAAAAGAAAGCTCCTGGAAAAATAACAACTTCCTTTTTCTGCTAGTACATCACCATCTCTACTTTCACATTTTGAAATAAACCAAGTTCTTAGCAAGAGAAAGTCTCCAGAGGCACCTCACAGCCACTGAGAGAAAACACAGCATCAAAAACTACCCTGGAGAGGATGCAGCAGGAAGCAAGCAACAGTGCAGAAATATAAAATGCAGCACTGAGATTTATTTTCATACAACAGCTGTAATAACCAACCCTGCTCCACCAGGGCTTAGATTGATTGCACAATGTGATTCCAGGACAGCTGGAAAGCTCAGGGCACGTAAGGAACAGCTTTGCTCTACAGCAATGACTCAGGATCATCATCTTGCTCGGTGCCTGAGAGACAACAGCATGCAACACATTGCCCACAGCACTGTGTCATTGCTATTTTAGAAGAGAAAACAGCATGAGGAGCTTGGGACGAATAACACAGGAGAGTTATTGGCACACAGGCACCAGCACAGGTACTGTCAGACTCACTCCCGCTCCAGATGGAGGATGAGGAGCTCTGGTAATAAAAGGGCTGCTCACAGAAAAGAGCATAGCAACCACTGCAATATGAAATATGAAATATGAAATATGAAATATGAAATATGAAATATGAAATATGAAATATAAAATATAAAATAGCACTGGTTAAAGGGAGAGAGAGAGACCTGTTGTTGAATTTGGCTAGGATAAAAGCATTATCATAAAGGTTTCCACACTCATTCCAGACTGGATGGTCGTTCTTCCCATCCATTCTCTTCCACAAAGCATCCCCTGAAGTCAAATCTGAACCACAAAGATGACTCAACCAAGCCCCACTACAGTCTTTAATGCACACAACAACCCCTAGTGCCTTGCAATCTCTCACTGCACTTTATCCTCACTACCCTGAGAAAAGCAGAGAAAAACAATAAATCTCACAGAGGGGAAACTGAGGTTTGAGTTCAGCTGCTTGAGGACTCACAGAAGATAAATGACAGGGACAAGATCATCAGTGTGATGATTCCTGGCCCCAGCTTTGCCCAGCAGGCCATCATTCCTACCATGCAGACTACACCCTAAAGTGTTACCTTCCAGAAAATGGCAGCTCAAGAGCCACGGTTTCCAACCCAGCCCAAATTTCATTTAATTACCATTTGTTTTTAAAAAATCCTATTACAGCTATGGAGGGCAGGTATTAGAACTCCTGGGCCATTCTCCCAAATGACTGCTCAGCAGATGATGTAAACAGGCACACTTGTTGGTTTAGTTGTTTAGTTGTTTAGTTTGCAATAGTCTGCTCTTTCCTGATGGATTACTGCTATTATTGCCAGAACACATCTAGAACATATCCTCTTTCCACGGGGTAAATAAGCTTGACAATACCTCTTCCAGAAGCATGACTGTCATCCCTCCTTTCACAGAAACAATTCCAACTCTTAACAGAGCAAACTCTACTTCTTGCCACTTCCCTCGCGTTTATTTGTAATGAGAACAGAAACGCGAGGAGAAAAACGCAACAAATTAAAATCTAAACGAAACATTTTCCACAGCTTCATTTCATTAGGGCTCCTCAAACCATGTGATGGGCACCTGCACGAAACAACCTGCCTTAAAGCACACACAGGGTGGGCACTAAATAAAATAAACTTCACTGTGCTGCCCTGGAGCACACACACACCAGGGTTGGAGCAGCAGCTCCCGGCTCCCAGCGCTGTCCCCACCGTCTGAGGCTGCGCTGAGCCCGGCCCAGCACTCCCGGCTCTTTCCCCAGGCGCTGAACTCTTCCCTTCCTCTGTTCCCCTGCCACACCACAGCTGATTTCCCTCATAACCCGCTAGCAGGCAAGCCTCAGCCTGTCCGCCGTCCCACTTGAAGGAAAGCTGTGGAATCCCGCTTTTTCCTCCGCCGCCGGTTCCGTGTGAGGCCCAGCACGTCCATCCCTACCGGCAGCTCACACGGCACCGTCCCCATCCCCACCGGCCCTGCAGCAGCGCCGCTGCTCCCACCACGTTTTCCCTTCGCAAGGCCCGGGAGCCCCGGGCTTCATCAATGGGCGAAGGGGGAGAACGAGCCCGGGGGGCCGTGGGTTGGCAGGCCGAACGGGGAAGAGGCGGCGCTGGGGCCGAGCCCGCCCGGGGCCCCGGCGCTGCGCTGCCCGGCCGGGCCCGGAGCCTCCGCGCCGCCCGCTCGGCGCTGCCGGGCCCGGGCCCCGCCGCCGCCCCCCTCAGCCCTGGGCCGCCCTCCGCCCCGGGCCGCCCCGCCTTACCGCCCTCGGAGCAGCCGCCGCGGCCGCCGGCTCGGACGGGCCCGGCCCCTCCTGCGGCCGCGGAGCGGGGCTGGGCCGGCGCCGCAGCCCCAGCGCTGGGCGGGCCGCGGCGGCTGCGGGGCGGAGCGAGGGCCCCGCGGCGGAGCGGCTGAGGGGCCGCTGCCCGGTGCCGGGGCTGCCGTGTGGGGAGCGGGGCCCGAGCCCAGCAGAGCCCCGGGCTGCCCGACAGCGATGGGTGGGTGGATAGATCGGGGTCTGCCCCACCACACTGCGCTGGTTCAGGTCAAACCCCCAACAGCCCGCGAACGCGGTCCTGGACTGTCCTTGCTGTCCTTACACGGGTCACGGAGTGACCGCCAGTTCCTCTACAGAGGAGTCTGAGGCACTCAGATTCCCTAAATCAGCCCGAAAAGAGCAAGGGGTGTGCTGACCCTGCCCTGTGCCCACCTCTGAGTGCCCCGGGGCTGCTTTTCCGTAGCCCGAGCCAGCCTGGCACCGGGGCCAGCCCAGTGAACCGGGACTGCAGCAGGCGGTGCCCACCGGCAGCAGCTCATTTTCCAGATAGGAATCTCATCCTCCTGACCGAGATGTTACAGCAGGCAGCAGGTGGAAAGGGGAAAATACTTCTGCCGAAGAACAAACCAATCCAACACCACCACTAAGTTAGGATTTCCACTCCAGCATTTTAAAGACAATTTTTCTGAGGAAGTGCATTCATAATAAAACCCTTTCAGTTAAAACTAAGAACTATAACTATAAAGGCTTGTGCTTCCCTGCTAGGTTTCAGGAACAGATTATTTTTAGAAGTCCTTTGTAATTAACCAGAAGAAGCTTTTGACATTTTTGCCTTCCATCCCCCATCAGGACACAGTAAAACATTGTCCTGTTGCACACCAAGTCCTTCAGCTCCATTTCAGAGAAACCCTCTGGCCCCTGGCAGCAGACACCAGTAATCACTGAAGCATTAGTTAGTGAGACATGAAAGTCTGACACAAGATGATGCTTTTTAAGAACAGCTCACCACATATGACTGTAACAGTTATTACTACTTTGTTATCATAATTAAATTAGTTTTTGCTCCTAAATAAAAGAACAGAGCTCAACACTTTAAACTGAACAAAACTTGGTTGGTATTTTTTTCCCAACAGCAGCTGTAATGAAGTTTTGGTGATACCATTCCAAAGTTAACTGCACAAGAGTCAAAATTAGATAACTGATCATGTTATATATATATATATATATATATATGCATGTGATTGCAGTTGCCCACGTTGCAAATCTTGGTATTTCCACTGCAGACCAGCCATGAAGAAAAAAAATGCCACAGGCCCTTCATTTGCTCCAGCACTTTTCTAATTACAGCTGGTGCCATCAGTAAGAGTTACAGACAGAGCAAAACCCTGCAGGGATGAAGATAACCAGCCACTGACAGCACATCCTGTGGCAACCAAAGCCAGGCTGACTTAAAAATCCAGGCTGCATTCACCACCCCAGGAGAGCCAGTTCCTCACTGTGGTGCCATTTGAGCTTAAAACAGCACAGTAATTCAGCACACACATGGGTTAGTTGGCTGGCAAGCCTGAAGAAAAGCTGTGCAGTATCAAGCAGAACATGTTTTTTAGCTCTCTTTTCAGCACACAGCAAGTCAAAGATCAATGTTATGTAATACATAATCTAAGGCAAATTAGGGAAAAAAACCCCCATAAAACTCAGTGCTGGGGCAAAAGGTGGCAGAGAGATTTCATTCATGGTGTCTTCCATCTCAGTGATTTTGATACTTGAATAGAGTATATTGAATACTTGGCTTTTGGGGAGAAAAAGGAATTATTTTGGTCCTACAGCAATTACCAATGAGAAAAGCTAAACTATAAATAAAGGTCAAACTCAGTTACAGTTGGCATTGGTAATAATTGCATAAATTCCATCAATTTCCACAAAATAACTTTATTAGGCAGATACATGAATATAAAAGATTTACAAATATATTAGTGTTTTCACTGCTGGAGTATACAAAGTAATCAATATTTACAAACATTAGTAACTCTGTCTCCAAAATACTGCATAAAAATACTTGGATTACTACTATGAAACTGATCTAGCAGCCTCTTTCTCTCTTTGTCAGAGAGCTTTGAATCTTCATCAATAGCTTTCAATAGAGAGAACAGCTCATCTTTTGTGGTCTTCTCTGTGTTGGAGCGATACTCTCTCTCATCCAGCTTTTGGCAAAAGGTATAACCTGAAAGGAAAGGTGAAATATTCAGAGGATTATCACCACACTCCACCCACTCTCGAGATTCCAGGGACCCACCCTCCTTTAGATCACATCAGCCATTTTTACAAACTTTTTTTGCATTTGGGGGCATGACAAGATGACAAAGCTCAGTGGGAAGGGTTACCTGGTATCTTGCTGGGATCCTGGCCTTTCTGCAGGGCCAGCAGTTTATCGCTGACCATTTTGTGCAGTGCCCCTGGGACCTGGAACAGAAAAAGAGGACAAGGCAACAGCAGCTTTTCCATCAAAGTTCTCCATCAAGTTTCAGACAAACAAAACCTGGCCATTTTCCAGCTCCTACCTTCAACACATCTCTCTGGTTGTCCACAAGGAACAAGATCAGGAGGTCAGTTTTCCCTCTGGACAGGTTTTTATTGTTGATAATAGCTTTAGAGAATGTTCTTTTCACAACCATCCTGTTGTCACTCTACAGAACAAAGGGAAATAATGACCAGAAGAGGAGAGTTAGTGTCCACCTTTGTTCTTCTGAGACATGGCTTTTCCTGTAGTCACAAATTTAAACTACAAAGGTGGTTTCTGACCAGTACCTGGGCAATCTGGATTTCAGAAAGAGCAAAACAACTGTCAAGAATGCAGATTTACCTCCTTCTGTAGCTTGAGCTCAGAACTATGTGCTGCAACAGCCATGAAGTACAGCAGTCTCCTGAACTCCTCCCTGACTTGGCTGTCTAGGAGCTTCAAATAGAGCTGAACAGCTTCTAAAGACTGCTCCATCTTCCCATTCACTGGGGAGAGAGAAAGGGATCCGTTGCCATATTCATTTAAATAAATGTTACCATAAAACACGTGAATTATCCACTAAAGAGATGCCCTTCTCTCTAAACAGAACCTGCCAAACACAGCAATCCATTCTCCCAAAAACCTCTCCCAGGCTGAGGAGAGCTGCTTGCAGAGCCTCTGACAACACCCCACACACAGACCTTCAGCCTGGCATTAAAGCTCCCTTGTAATTAAGTTCAATTACAGTTCAGCCATCTTAAAGGGGGTGAGAAATACAGAAAAAGGAAAATGGTTCTATTAAAAATAAAACAAAACAAAAGAATGACCACTGGTTGTGGTAATAAAGACCTCAGAAAACCTGAGGAATATGTCCTAGATACATGGGCTAGTTTGATGAGTTAATTGCAAATTACTTTGTAGAACTTTGCTAAGTTTTAATTTGCCTTACTATGCAGAATAGTCATTTTAGAGTTGTGAATTGTTTAAATGAAGTAGGCTGTGCTAATATCCTTTATCATGTAGAGAAGAAGAATGGGATATAAAGGCTAAGTATTCCAGTTAACATGAAAAAAGGAGAATAATCAAGGCAGAGAACTTATGAAAAATAAGAAGATCTGGGATAAAATGTTCAGAACTAAAACATCATAAGCTTTCTAAAATGGTGTCCAAACAAAATTTAAAAACAAGTAAAGAAGAAAAATTAAAAGTTGCCAATGGGATACAAAGTATGTATAGCTTTCAGTTTAGCTCTTACAGCCTAAATATTTACTATTAGGCTATATTGATATTTCATTTCCCTTGGATATCTGACTTCCATGGATACCAGCTAGTACCAAATAGTAACACTCTGGTTTCACAGCCATTCTACATACACCTGAACAATGATTACAGAGCTGCATGCAGTAAGAACCAAAATGTCAAAGAACAGTCTTTATGACTAGAAATTAAAAAAAAAAACCCAACCATACATAAAATCCTCAAACAAACAAACCCAAACCAAAACAAAAAGCCACTTGTAGAAGTCAGCTTTTATTCTCAGCTCCTGAGGTAAACACTCAGTTTCTTAGTACATATCTCACATAAGCATTGGAACACAGGTCTATCTTACTTACCTAACAGTTCTGCAATTCCTAAGTGAATTTCAGATGCATGGCTTAAGAGTGGCTCCTTTTTTTGGCTGTAGTATCTCCCAATGTTTTCAAACAGCAGCAGCTTCCAGGAATCTGCTTTGTCTGGCTGATCAGGCAGGTTCCTGCTAATATCCACCACCATATGATCAGGAAGATATTCCAAGCAATCAATTGCTGCAGAGAGCCACTCGTCTGTCCTGGAAGACAGAGAGGTTTGGGGTTGTACCTTTAATTGTGGGTGCCCTTCAGAGCTGGCTGCAATGCTTTCCACGGAGAGCAGGCAGACTGGTTCCTTCATCACACTGAAAACTGAGCGTGCGGGCACTAAAACCCATTGGAAATTCACACACAAGACACTTCACCTGACACACTGGGACAGATCACAGCCATAAGCCTCTTTGTTATATATTTAATCAAGATGAAAAATTAGTAACCCACAAGTAAACAGGCCCAAGCAGTAAAACCCAAAGTCAATCATGTCCTCTACTGTTAGATAAGGACACAATTATCGCTGGATAAACAGAAACATGAACCTTGATCTGATTCAGACTGGTACAAGTTTTTCTGAGAATGTTTTCACCTCTATGCACAGTTTCAAGCTCAACATTCTTAGCTCTTTGAATACAGTAGGAGAAACTAAACTAGTTCCTCACAAGCAATGTCTCCAGGAAAAACTTTCATGATGATTACAAACCCTCTATCCTTCCCTCAACGCAACAAAGATTTTCCCCTCTGGACACCATCAGCTACTGTCATTGCATTCAAAACCCATCCCAGTGCTCAGCAGACATTCTCACCAAGCAACTGATATTTACCAGTTATTCCAGTCAAGTCCAACAGGGAAAAAAAGCTCACATCCTTTCTGCAGCACTGAGACTGCTACATTTGCTACATCCCCCCAAAGCCCAACTGTGCTTTACACTCCCCTGAAAGCAGAAAGTTTTTCAGAGCTGCAGAGGAGAGCAAGGATTGCTTACTGAGAGTCACTGAAAGCCTTGAGGATCTCTCTGTCCAGGTAGTTGCTGGTGATGACATAGCCAGGTGCCTTCCTGGGCTCTGGCAGCTGAGCTCTGATCTCCTGGTGCTCCAGCAGAGACTCCAGCAGAGGGAGGTCCACCAGCTGCAGCAGGCGAGCAATTGTTTGTTCTTGCCACACTTCATTAATAACTGGGGAAGGTGCATAGACAAAGCACAGGGAGACTCAGCAATGTGCAAAAACTGATCCCAAGGAAGATAACTCCCTTCCTCCCATCGGGCCTAACCTAACAGATCGACTTTACCAAAGCGGAGACTTGCAGTAGCAAAGCATGTGGCTCTTATCAGCTTGAAGTGCCTTTTATCACCACAAAAAGGCAAGAATTACCCATTTGTTTAGTTAGCTACAAGTGTGGGAGAACTGCTTTTCGAATAAATCTGAAGTGCCTTACACTCTTTGTGCTCTAATTTGCAAACAATCTTTGTTCTAGATAAGGGATGAAAAATAAAGCACAACAGTGACACTCTCCTTATCACAGCTTCCTTGAATATTTCCCTATGATGAAACCACAGTTTCTAGGATGCATTAGCACTTTTAACCAAAGGAAAAAACACATCAGATCATAGTTTGGTCTGAAAGACAAGCAGTGAATTGTCAAGAAGAGTTTCACACAACACTGAAGGAGTGCTGGACATGCAGATACACAATTCACTTCCAGCTAACAGCAGACTATTTGCCCTGACTAAAACCAGCACAATCAGCGCAGGTCACTGAGTATTAGGAATATTTCTAACTCGAATCAAGCTCATAATACTCAATACCAGCACAAGTAGTGCAGGTAACTGAGTATTACGAATATTTCTAACTCAAATCAAGCTCCACACATTGGGTATTCTCCACAAAAGTCAACGCTGATTTATTTCAATCAAGAGATAATGCCTCCTGTCTGATGAAATAAAAAGGCAAAAGGCAAGCCTGCAACAAATATAATTTGCCTTTTCATGACATGGTGGTTAAACCAAAATACTGTGAGTGTCAGTTTGCCTCCCTCTCCAACCCGAGGGGCACAAGTCCTGCAGAGGGATTTTCCTTCTCCCACAGACAATGACTGGGACATTATTTGGCTTACCTCGCCAGGACAAGCTGTCTGAGATGTTTACTTGAGGGCTGCTTGCAGGATTTAGACTCAGGTTTTCCCAAAGATCCTCCAAGCTTTCTGGTTTGAATGGGGTATTGTAGAGCAACGTGCTGTTCTCGTATCTGAGATTAAAACCAGTTTATACATGTATATGTATAACCAAATATATCATGCAACATACAGATATGGGTAACTGTCTCAAGATCAAAAATTTTCTCCTGTATAGATGTTTACATAATCCCCCTCATCTCCTCTGCCTGACATTTCCTCTGTCCAAGTCACCCAAGAGAATCTATCATACCTGCAAAAATTATTTGCATGTAACAGAACCACTCCAGCCACAAAATTACTGTTTCTCCAAGCAGAGCTGTATGATTTCAATTGCCAGCTCTTTGTTTTAGGGCACTGCAATATCTTTTTGATGTCCACTACCTTTGACATGGATATGCATGTATTGACAGAGCTGCTTCTTTGACTAAATGAAGAAATGTAACCCGATGGATCTGTGCCCTGCCCAGAAGAAAAACACCTTCATTCTACACTAATAAAACAGGAATAATCCTGTTTAATGACTGTTTGTTAAATATATTCTAAGTCTCACTTTAACAGCTCTTGTGATGGAAGTATTTTTAAATACCACATATAATTAAAGTGATTTTAATTTCTCATGAATTCTCTTTTTAAATAAAGACTTGGGACAGTATGCTTCAGGAAAGAACAAGAGCCAGTGGGAGAAAGGGGAGAAGCAGAACAAAGGAAATATTTTTAATCTCTGTTCCTCTACTTTTTTCATCAGGGTTGATGCACTCAAGTTCACATTTGCTACTCACATGAATACGTCAGTCAAATAAGGAATTTTGGGTCAATACCATTTACAATCTCCAAAACTGCACATTGCTAAAACTGCTGCATTAAATACATCCAGAGTTTCTTGTAAGAATATGTCAGAATAGGTGAAGAGACGAACACTTAACTTCCCTTCAACAGTTTTTGTGATGTGGCAAAGTGGCATCTACACATTGTGCTTTGTGTGGGGTTAGTTAGCACCAGGGATTTCTCTGCCCACTCCTAAAGGGACAGGGAAACAAAAAAACCTCACCATTGCACTTGCCTCTGGTTCTAGGATGGAGTGCAATAGCAGAACAGCAGAACAGCCTGCTACCCTGCCTGGGAACAAGTCATACATGCATAAAGAAACAGCTAAAAAAAAAGAGTAAAGTTGGAAGTGTAGCAAAGCGAAGATGGTGAAAGGAGAAAACATTTTCTTAGAAGGTGCATGGATTACTGGTTTATGCCAGAGCTAGATGTGCAGTGACTAGACTGCCCTGTTGCATTAGCCTGCTTGATGCATTCCAGCTGGTTATATTGATTTAGATCAGTATGTAAATGCACTTAATTTCTACCCTCTCACCTCCCTCCCCCGAGGCGAGGTGATAACAGACAGAGAAAACAAGCAGCCATGTAGGCTGTGTGGTTTACTCTCTTCAAATTGCTCTTTCCTACCTGTCTTCCACCCACATCTTCACAAACATCTATGCAGTGTCTATTTTTACCCCTTAAACGAACAAATTCGCTTTTCTCTCCCCCAGAACACATAATATTTTCCTCTTGTAAATAATTTCTCTTCACCTCCCCGTACTAACCTCTGCGGGGTACACTGCTGGTAATCCTTCTCAAGCTCCGGCTGGCTGGGGGCGTTTGTGAATCTGTAGAGGCTGCAGCTGCTGTCCTCAAACACGGAGCGCTTGTCTTTGCCAAAGACCCTGGTGGAGACGGCCTCGAACACTTTGCAGTCCATCAGCGCCTGGCACACCCGCACCACCTTAGCCCGGGAGATATCCACGTCCCCAAAATACTTGTTCTGCAGGAGGTGGGCAAAGACAACATCCACTGCATCCGAGCCGATGAAGCAGTCGTGGTAACTCTTGAGGTTCTGGCGGCGCTTCTTCACTTCCACTTGAGTCTGGAGGGCGCTGATGATGCTGCTCCAGACGAAGGTGGCTCCGAACGGCTTCTGCGCCAGGCTGAAGCCTGAGAACACACACAAAGCCTGAATTCATGCTGCAGCCTCAGAGAACAGCCCCCTCTCTGGCTTCCAGCTTTCCTCAACCTCGTAAGGGTTTAAAAATCTGTCAGACTTCCACTTTGGCTCGGGTTGCTCAGGCATTAACACTGTGTTACTTCCTCAGCAAGTCTGCCTGCTCTGCGCCCCTGTCCCTCTCTCTCTTTGGTGCTTCCCCTCGCTACACCAGCCTAAAGCTTTGCGACCAGGAGTTCCTGTTTTGTCAGCCTCTCACTTTGTCCTTTTGTGTCCCTTGGTCACCTAATGGTCACCCTTGCAGAGCCACTGCTAAGTCCCACAACCACAAACCAGCTGCGTGCACTCCTAACACCCCGGCTCCTCCACAACACAGCTGGGCAGGGAACAGGGATGAAGAGACACCTCAGAACCCTGCTTGCTCCAGGACTGTGCACACAACACACACAAGCTACCTAACACAGTGCTCAGCACACCACTAACAAGTGCATGGATCCTCTGGAGATGGCACTGACTCCACACCGATGCCACCAGAGAGCCCTTTGCCAGCACGGCTCCCTCTGTCACCCAGCGCCACTCCCGTGAGCCAGCCCGTCTGCCCTCCCTCCCCCAGTGAAACCACTGAACTATTACTCATTTACCAGTCTGATTAGAACAAAATGCCAGCAGCCAACATTTTGACCTGAGGCTACACTCAGCCTCCACAAGGACTCAAAAACACACGAAAGTTTGTTTTTGAGCAGGTGGCACCCAACTGGGGAGAGCTGCGGCCACCAGGGAGGCTAGAATTAGAACGTGTTTTTCACTAAGTCAGATGAATAATTTACTAAGAGTGAAAGCAGAGGAAGAAGAGGGAAATCAAAAGCTGAAGGACAAAATATGGAAGGAGGAGTTGGCAGCAATCCTACAGAAAGCCAGCTGGGATTGTGACAGACCTCAAACCAAATGAATTAACAGTGCAAGGCAGTGTTTGAAAAAAACAACAACATGCAACTCCTTCTGGAACATATTACCACGAGCGTTTTCCACAGGGATGCAGGAGAAGGTTGTTTCTGCTCTGTTTAGTCTGAAGTGGCTTTAGCTAGAGAGGTGTATTCCAGTTTGAGGCACCAAATCACCAATCAGTTTTCAGCTGATCCCCAGCTGCAGGAAAGCCCACACTGGCAAATAAGCAAGGGGAAAAGGAAAGGTATAGGGGCAGTGAAGACTGGGAAGAGGGAGAGAAAGCAAGGAACACACCACCATCTGAACACAGCAACTCTTCAGAAAGACAGCATCTTTTGTTTCTGAAAAGATTCAAGCCAGAAAAAAAAAAAAGAAAGAAAAAAAAAGAAAAGAGAGAAAAGTAAAGCAAAGCAGCTAACACACAGCATTGAACCAGCCAAGTGAGAAATCTCCCAGAACCTCCAGTTTCCAAAGCTTTAAAAGTACAAGACGGACAAGGTACAGAACTGCTGACACTTTAACCCGATGACACCTTCAGGAAGGCAGAACAAACACAGCGAACACGGAATTCGCTTCCTGCCCTACATTCCAACAGCCAGCTATGCTCTTTGGGAGGGAAGAACCCCAAACCCGACACCACCAAACACACAACCGCGCTGGTTTCCAGCGCTAGAATAAACACAAGCACCTGCAATGCTCTAACTACCACTCACAGCCTTACCAGCGCTTCGGATCTTTTCTGAGGGAAGCGGTATGAAGTGTACCATTATGACAACAACTTTCCACAAAGTTAAGGTGGGGAAAGAAAAAGACAAAGGCAGGGAAAGAAAAAGGGCAAAGGCAGGGAAAGAAAAAGGGCAAAACCGCTTTCCAGCGAGCGCGCCCTGTCACCGCTTAGGCTGCGCCACCGAGGCACCTGCTCCTAAACCGAGCTGGGGCCGCGGAGCTGCCCGAGCCTCCCTGGCAGCGACTCCGGCGGCAGCTCCGCGGGCAGGGAACGGCAGGGCAGGGCAGGGAAGGGACGGGCAGGGCAGGGTCCCGCGGGTCCCGGCGCTGCCGCCCGGCCCGGAGCGTGCACAGCCGGGACGGGATCCCCGCGGAAGCGGCTCCCGGAGCGCGGCCAAGTTTTGAACCTCCCGGAGCCGGGAAAGGCGCCGAGCGCAGCAGCCGCCGCCGCCGGGAGCCGCATCCCACTCCACGCCGCTCCCGCTCCCATTCCCTGCCCCGCTCCCCGGTATCCCCGGTGCTGGGCCGTACCCGGGGGCCTGGCGGCGGGGCTGCAGACCGCGCTGAGGCTCAGAGCCGCCGCCTTCTCCCGCACCGTGGCCATGGCGAGCGCCGGCTGCTCCGCGCATCTGCCGCTCCAAGGCGGCTCTCGGGGCCCGCGGGGGCGGAGCTGCCGCGCCCCCGCCCCGGGGCGGCGCCCGGGACCGGGCGGGAAGGGCAGAGACCGGCCCGGCACCGCCCGAGCGGCCGCGGCGTGAGCGGCGTGGGTGGAAGGGACCTATGCGGATCATCGGGTGTAATCCCCCGGCGAGGCATTTCAAATGTCTCTCTTACATCTCAAGCACGTCAGAAGGCTCTCTCTTCTATACCAAACTTTATTCTTTAGATTTCAAGTGTCTTCCCACAACAGGAACGCGCTCGGGGGGCTCTGGAGTGTCTGTGCCAGTGCGCTGTCACCTTCGGTGCAAGGAAGCTCCTCCTCGTGCAGTGAGCACAGCCCTGGCACCCCAGTTTTGACGGGGCAGGCAGCAGATACTGGCTGGTCAGACAGGATTTGAGAAATGCCATCTTTTGCTATTTCTTAAAATAATATTATTGTAAAATGCTTTCCTAAAGCACAGTTAAACTTAATATATACATAATTATTGTCAATATAATAATTCGTTTATAGATTTATTTAGTCACTCTAAATAGTGCAGCCTCATGCAGCCAGGATGGTTTTGGCTGGGGGAATTCCTCAGACCATAGTGGAAAGAGCTCAGGATAAAAGTACAACCCCCTGTGTCTGGTTTCCCCTTCCACAGCAGATTCCCCCCAATTAACCTCCATAAACCTGAACACGGGATGCACAAGAGAATGCCAATTACAAAGACACTAAATTATGTTAATTTATTCATAAAATCGTTTGAGACCAATGTATTCTTAACAGAAGTCCTAGTCCTAACAAAAGCCACAGTTGTGTCAAATTATTTTCAACTGTTGCAAAGGACTTTTATAGCAAGGAACAGCAGAATAAAAATCTATTTTCATTTATTTCCAGGTCATCTAGAAATACTCCTACCAGCTACAAAAGGATCAAGAGAGTGGTTATGTTTTGAAGAACTTAAAAACTTCAGTTTTCAAGAATTTCTGAGTCTCATGTAAGACCTGTAGGGTTTAATTAGAAGCATAAAGCAGAAACAAGAGTATTTAAATTCAACAGCCACAATTTCAGACATGTCTGTTGATTAACTTCCTCATGTCAATTAAGTGTTTGCTCAAGGATAAAGATGGTAAAGGATAAAGAGCCACGTTCAGGTCTTGTCTGATCATGGAGGGAGAGAAGGCAAAATGGAAACCTGCAGCTCACAAAGGGAGCAATGATGCACACCTGCGTGCAAAATGCAAAAAGCTTTTCCCATAATGAACCTGGAATCTGGGCTGCCAACCAGGATGGGGAAGTGACAGCACCTGGAATTTCCAGATATTCTGAGCACTGTTCTTCCAGATAACAAAGGAGATCTAATTGGATATAAGACCTTACACAAAGTAAAAACATGAGAGGCGTATCAATAGAAAATATTCTATTTTATAGGGGTGCTGTTCTATTCTATAGGGGTGCTGCTGTTTTATCTGCAACAGATGAATGTTTGGTTAAGTGACTGGGAAATGTTTTGTGTTCATGAAAAAAAACACAGGAGAAAGTTTTAATTTCATAACTTAAAATAAAAAAATGGAAGGACACCAAAGCTGGAACATAAGCTATTCTAAAACCCAGAATTGTTCAGAGTTCCAATTAGTATTCAAATTTTAAACACCAAAACAGACAGTGACTTATCACTGAAAATTGACTAGGAAATAAAGAGGGATTTTTGCAGAACAGTACCATCCAATTTCTTATTTTCAAATGAATTCAGATTCCACTTTCTTGAATGGTTAACATAGAACTCTGCATTTCACATGCCTCTCTTACATCTCAACCACGTCAGAAGGCTCTCTCTTCTATACCAAACTTTATTCTTTAGATTTCAAATGCCTTCCCTCAACAATAAAGCTTTAAAGATTAAGTGTATATCAACATAGCTTAAATGTATATGTACATAAAATTTATTGCCATTGTCATCAGGATCTGTTGAAGCCAATAGTTTTCTGTTTCTGAAAAAGCAAAGCAATAATTACCATAAAAATTCGGAAAAATATTCCAGTTATTTAGAACAGTTACACTTCTGTTTTTTCCCCACTTAAATATCAACAATGCCTGTATTCACTACAGTGGTGAAGTTGATGAAAGGAGTACATTATAAAGAGTAACGCTTAAAATGTTGCTCCATTCCATTGACAAATGTCGAGACAAATTAAAGTTCAGCATTTGGTTCACTGTCGCACAGAGATCCTCATGGAAGGGAAAATCAACAGCTTCTGGTACAGAAATTGATACAATTATCAGGGCATTGTCAAATCTGCTCTACTTCAATGCCTGAGGATACAAAGGCCAGTGCAAAAGGTTTTCAGTAATGAAAGGGACCTATAAAAATGGGAAAACTCTTCTCTAGCGTGAAAAACGCCAGTCTCTTGTTTTTAAAATTTTTAAAGTTTAATAGTAATCAAATGGTTATAAAAATAGTAATACAATTAGAGTAATAATAATTTGGACAATTTGAATTAGGACAATATGAGACAATAGAGATGAAGAGTTACAGACATCCAGGTACCTTTTTCTGGGCAGCACGAGCCTGAAAAAGGACTCACGTTAACCCTTAAAAACAATAACCTGTTGCATATTCATACACCTCATACAGGATGCATAAATTCCATTCAAATACAGGATTCTGTCTGGTCATCGTCAACTTCTTCCTCCTAATCTTTACAGTGCCTTCGAGGTGGGAAGAAGTTAATTTCTTCTGATAAGAGGGCAATAAATTCTTTTTCTCTGAAAGATTCAGGTGTCCTGTGGCTGCTGTCTTGCTGCGAGTCCTTTCTTTAAAAAAATTATCCTAGATAGCATAGTTTCTATTTTAACATTTTTTTATAACCTAAAACTGTATTTAACACAGTACTTAATTAATACAGCATTACTTTCTAACACAACACATATAATATTCATTTTAATATTTGCAAAAAGCCAATCATAAAATACGCAATTTTCACATCTGGTAATCTCAAATTCAATAACGTGAACAGCTATTCACACAGAATAGCAGATTGCAAAGGGCTGTTTGACAAGCTGGACAGATCTGAGGGTGGATTACAGGGCTGGCACAGGGGATCTCCCTTAGTACTGACAAACAGGTTCTGCCATTTGCAGCTCAGAGCAGAAGCATTGCTTGGGGCTGAGCTCCACGGGCTGCAGAGCACAGACACTCTCCCTTAGGATGCAGAGTAGGTTACTCACAAACTCACTGCTTGGTCCCATTTCCCATCCTCATAGGAATTACAAAAGAGGATGGCGTAGTTTCACAGCTCTTGTCACAGAGAGCAGCAGGGAGAAATTCCCAGGGATTTCTCCTAGGGAAAGGCAGTGAGAAGCTCAGAGAAGAAGAGAAAACAATTGTTATCTCTACTTGCTGCTCCTGTTGTTTGGCACATGTGGAATGTGTTATGGAGCGTGTTTCCCCAAAGTGATTTGTTAATTGGATTCTGCTGAGGGTTGTTTGGACTGACTGGCCAGTTGGATCCATGTGTGTGTCGTGACTGTTTGGAGACAGCCACAGGTTTTTCTTTAGTATTCTTTAGTATAGCATCTCTTTAGTATGTAATTTTGTTTAGCATTAGTGTAATATAGTATAACTTATAGCTATATACTTCTAGTTTATATACTTATGAGCTATATACTTATAGCTCTATAGTATATAGCTCATAGTATGGCATTTGTTGAGCTTTCTGAACCATGGAGTCAGAGCACATCATTCCCTACATTGTGGTCGCCCTGCATGGATAGGTGTTCCAGATTGCAATGCAAGATGTATTCTATTACCATCTGTATGGCAGATTATCTTTTGTCAAGTGGGCAGTTTGCCTTATCTCTCTGTCTGAGTGACCACATTCACACCTCCCTGCTGATAACAGACTATTGAATGTCACTGCATGGCTGATAAGAACTATAACATCCCACTGGGAGATGTGAGCCCAGAGGGAGGAGCCAAGCATTGCTACCCAGATATAATCCAGAGGTTTTTGAGACACCAGCACGGCTTCTCCACTGGCTTCCCCAGAGGAGCAGCAGCTGCCTCTCCTTCCACTGGATCTTCAGAGGAAGAATACATCCTTCTCTACAGGATCCCTGCTCCAGCAGAACCGCCCCTGACACTGCAGGAGGGCTGAGCCACAATTCCAATGGGACTGCCACCAACACCCTGACCCACAGGGTGTCAGGTTGGGTTCTGACTCCGGCAGTGTTGTTCTAGTGTACTGCATTGTTTATTTTATCCTTTTATTTTTCTTCCCTATTAAAGAACTGTTATTTCCTGTTCCTATATTTTTACCTGAGAGCCCCTTAATTTAAAATTTATAGCAATTGGGAGGGGTGGGGGGGGTTTACATTCTCCATTTCAGGGGAGGCTCCTGCCTTCTTTAGCAGACTCCTGTCTTTCCAAACCAAGATGGCAGGCGCAGGTTCTGAGGGATACAATGATTCCATCTAGTGACCACAGAGCACACTTGGCCTGGGTGAGGGCACCACTCACTCCTGAAGGGTGGCTCTGGAATGTCACGGTGAAGTGAAATCTGTAAGGATTCCACCCTAAGTGAAGTGAAATCTGTAAGGATTCCACCCTGGCCTTTCTGAAGGGCCTAGAACAATGAACAAGCTGCCAGGACAGAAGGTTCTGGCAACAAAGGGAGCATTGTCCAGGAGCTCCATGCTTGCAGTGGCGGGCTAGAATAGCGATGCGTCTGCGGGAGCACGGCGGGCAGGGCAGGCTGAGCCGTGCTGCTGCACACTGACCCCCACTGGAACACGGAGTGCACTCGTACAGAGCTTCTAGAAAGTTCACACTTTTGTATGTCAACTTGGAGATAAGAAATTCTGACCTTAGAAATGTTACGGAATTAGGATAGATGTTGTTGAGACAGAAATGGAGTTAGAAAAGAGTTTCAAAGGATGGTTTTACAAATAAGACTAGATACTTCAGAGAAATAGAACTGTAAGAGATGTATTGTAGTAAGACTCACAAGGAGTTGTTTTAGATGACTAGTTTTAAGGCATATACAGCACAGTGTAGTAAAAAACTGATATAAACACTTGTAAATGTATTGTAATTAGAAAATAGCTTCTAATTGTGATAGCGTGAATGACAACATCTGTATGGTGTCTCACTTTAATCACTTTACAACATCTGTATGTATTGTCTCACTTTACTCATAAGACTAAAAATAGAATAGAAGTCTTTAAAACACATCTCAGTTGCCCCATCTCTAGGTGAAGAAAAGAGTATTGTCACTTTTTTTGGACAATACTATTTTCTTGACCTAGAGCTCTCTACAAATCCATTTCCCACGCTCCAGGAGGAGCCACAGTAGCTGGCATACACTGATCCTCCAGGTGCCTCAGGGCAAGGAAGTGGGAATGAAGCAACCTCACCACACTTGTGAGGTCACAAGCCCCCATTTCTCAATCCTAATAAAGAGAAAAGATTTTGTCTGAAGTGGATTTTCCTACTTTTCCCTCTAGTGGAGGTTTCCTGGGACTTCAAGCACGATTAGATGCTGTGACCAGAGACTGACTTCACTGTCCCTAAATGAGTCCTGGCACTGTAGTCTGAATTACAGTTCCTAAGAAGACATTACACTTCTGTCTCAGGTGTGGGCTACTGTGTATTAAAGAGATCCTGGAATGTATGTTAATAAGTTTTCTCTTAATATTTCTACTTGTAATACATCTAGAACGACCTAGAAAATTCAAAGAATATAATCATCCAAACATTCTAGGTCCAAAGTATACATGGAACATGAATTTACTAATATTGAAAGCAAATTTCAGCTGCAGTCTTTTAACTAAGAATTTGCACCTGTCAGCATTTTAAAAACCTACAAGACACCTACTAAAATCAGTAACAAATTTCTAACTTCTAAGAAAAGGATATTGCTTACACTGATACCATATTGTCAAACTATGACACATATTAACTAGAAAATTTAAATATCTGTATTTCTTTAATTATTCATAAGTTTTTCATGTTCAAAAAAAATTTTGCACTATACAGCAAACCTCTCCCAACCAATTTTATAGCCCTGATCATGCCATGAACCTGGCTGGTAAAGAAAACTATTTAGTATGCAAAGACTCCTCTCAGAACAGTGACGGCTCAGTGTCCTCTGCAGGACAGAAAGCTGCTCAGCCAGAAGTGCAATGAGACACTGTGAATAATTGATGCTCTCATGAAAATATATTTTCTTTAGTGTCTGCTCTGAGATGTGACCAGGAATAGAGCAAAGCAGGGTTTAACTTAGGAATAAAGGAAAAAGACTTTATTAACTTACAACTATATGTAAAAAGAAACACACACAGAACTCAGAATGAAAACATTCCTCCTCCCCCCCACCAAATTTCTAACACATCACAGTAAGACAAAACACTGGATTCTCAATTCAGTTACTACTCCTCAGATAACTCTCAGTCTATCAACACTCTTCAGATAATCAATTCTCAGTTCATCAAGAAGAGAGGAGTCTCTCTTGTACCACAGGCTCCTCTAGGAAACACACTTGAAACTTCTTGTGTTTCTATGTCTATTGTTTAAATTTTATTATTTAATAAACAGGTTTTTTCCACTTTTCTCCAAGTATTTTCTCCCAGACTAGTTGGTGAGAAAAGCCAATTAAATCTACTTTCTTTAAAAAAAAACCTTTAAAAAGTTCTCTCCAAAATTTGCTCTAAACCAAAATAAATACAGGTGTTAACTTCACTGTGGGACAAGTTCCATGTTCCTCCTCCCCAGTGAGCACTCGTAAGAAATTGTAGAGAATTCCTTAAAGTTTGACAGAAGGTTTACATAGTATGTACTGTATGTAAAGTTTGAGATAAAAAATGTTGACTTAGAAACGTTATAGAATAGAATAGACATTGTTGAGAGAGAAATGGAACCAGAAACAAGTTTTAAAGAAGGGTTTTATAAATAAGATTAGATATTTTAGAGAAATAGAACTATAAAAGATGTAGTGGGACTTAGGAGGGATAATTTTAGATGATTGATTTTAAGGTATTTATAGCATGTTGTAGTAAAAGTTGATACGTAAAGAAACACTTATGATGTATTTTAATTAGGAAATAGTTCATTTCTGATTGTGATGGTGTGAATTATAACATTTGTATTGTTTCACCCTTCACATGAGACTGAAAATTGAATGAAAGTTTTTAAAACAGCTCTCAGTTGCCCCATGTCTGGGTCAGAAAAGGGCATAATCCCACAAGCACTCACTAGTGGCACCAGCTTAATGGGATAGCAGGAGCTAGTGGGTGAGGGGGGAGAAAAGTGAGAACTCTAAATGGATTTGCTGAGCAAAAGTGAATTCCTGATTTTGACCCTTTGTTTTGATTTTCTTAGAAAACAGCTGCATATCCTATACGCTCTGGGGCAGAGAATCAGGCTTATTGTTTCTGTTAGAAGCAGGAATCTATAATTTACATTTTATATTACTGTACAATGTGCTGAGGCCACCTAACTCAATTATGCCATATTTGCCAGGCCCATGGTTTAGGATAGGAAAATGTCCCGAGAAGAATCCTGCAGAATTTTATTACCCCACTAAACTCAAAGGGAACTTGTACAGTTCACGTCAAAGAGAAAGTGACAGTCCCTGGCTGAGCATTCCTTTTACCTGGTTTGTGGGGTTTATTTAAGGCAGCTGGTCCCAGAATTGCAATACTTGGATTCTCACAGAACCTGTGAGCACTCTCTTCAACTCCTTCAGTGCAAAGTCCATTGGCTGTGGTCAAATTACCTCTAAACAAAGTTGCTGGAGGCTGCACTGAAACAAGTAAGTGTTCCCTTACTGTTGTTTGCTAGGAAAGCTGTAGGGACAGCAATTTCTGCATTCTGACCAACAACAAAAATCTGGGAGGTTTCAGCAGCCACCAAAGCTACTTTACTTAGGGAAGAGCTCTAAATCCTCATTCTCCCAGAGCTTTGAGCAAGATGCCCATTTGACCTAAACACATAATAAAACATTGATGCTCCAGCTTTTATTCAATTATCATATCACTTACCTTCTGTTGCCACAGCAACAATATCTGATACATAAATAATGCACAGACAAATCACTCTAGCAGCCAGCAGAGTTAGAAAGGAAAGGATGATGCAAGCCAACATAATTTTACTTAAAAGATCTTTCAATCACATGTTCTGGGAGTTTGAGAAGGCTACATGTATTCCCAATTATATAGTTTACAATTTCAAACAACACATGTAAATAAAAACCTCATTTATTCATAAAAAGTAAAATGAAGGACCTTAGCTGCTCCTTCAGTCCTGCTCATGGGCTCTGCTGCTTCCCTCTACCCTTTAGGCATCAGGTAGCTAAAAAAACCCAAACAAAACCAACCAAAATTAAGCACACACAAAGAAAAGAAAATGCCCAGTGGAACTTTTAAAAGCAAGAACCCAAGACATACTCAGGACAAATGAGAGAATACAGCCCTGAAATGTTTGTTGCTGTTTTCCCTGACTCACCGTTTATTTTGCTCCTTTATAAAAAGCTTGTTCTCTGTATTTGTCCTGTATTCTTTTAAGAAATCAAATGAAAAGAATTTTAATATGGTTTTCTCTTCTTCAGTTTCTAGAAACGAAACAGATTTGTTAGGTTATCTATGGAAAAGGCATATAGCTAATGCAGAGCACGTAATTTTGATTGCCTAAGATACTTACCCACAAACTGCTGATAGTAGGAGCTGCTTTCCTTTCTTAAAAAGCTGTGTGCATTCAGCTTCTTCCTTATTCTTTTTGAAAAAAAAAAAATAATCTTCAGAAATTAAAAGCCGTATCAGAAACACAGCATTAAAATCTTCAGGATTGCAGCCGGACATTCTCTGCCTACCTGCTTCCCAAAGTATTTTTTGGAGAAAACAACAATCAATTTCATGGGAAAATGACTCATTTTATATTCATCTTGGTTTGGGAAGAAGCTTATACAGAGAGCCATGAAAAAAAAAATAAATATTCCAGCCTCCAGAAGCTCCTTTTTCTGCAAACAAGCTGCCCAGAGAAGGGCTGCTGTGGATCTTATGGCCAATATCCACAGCGTGGGATGGGGGTTCAGCCCTCTGTGTGAGGGAAAAGCAGTGCTAAGAATATCCAGGGTAATTCCTTGTGGCTGCGGGCAAAAATCCCACAACTCTGTGAGCACCTTTTCTTCTAAGGCACACAGAGATGACATCCTAATCCAGCAAGAAAGAGAACAAATGAGAAGAGTGAAGTTCAGGTAAACCCCACCTGAATCACAGCAGCAGATTCTCTCTTGCCCCAACAGTGAGGCTCCTCACTCACCACAGCAGTGGAAGACCTAGCAGATGTATTGTACAAATTCATTCAGAATTAAGAATTAATTCAGAACCCAGAATTAAAAAATCCAGATCAACCAGACATGCTCACTTCAGTCAACATAATGGAAAAAAACCAAAACAACCAAACCCAACCGTAGAATTGTATTTCTTCATGTTGCAAGCAGAAAATATAGGAAAAATTCCAAATTGCCAATTTGTTTCCAACAATCTTGACTTTTCAAGACTTGTGGTTTAATAACAAATGACTAAGCATTATAAGGTTTTTGTTTAAAAAGTGTTTTCACTTTAATGGGTTTAGTTAATAACATCATGAATGGTACAAAACTGTCCTTTTTCACATTTCCATACATTGTATTATGGACCACCTGAAAATCTGGACTAAGAATGCATAGTGTCTCTTAATTAGCCCTAGCTTCATTTTTGCCATACGTAGAACAGATATGCAGAAAAACATGCATTTATTACCAATGACATGTTAATATTAGCTTAAATAATAAAATATGGCAGAATGTGCACTGTGGAATGCACAGGTTCATAATAGGGTAAAGAGAGACCAAATGTCAAGTGCTGGCAACAAAATAAGAAATGGTTGGTGACACACTGACATTTTGTGACCATAGTATTAGCTTTCCTGCTTTAAAATTGTTTTAAATAGTAGTAAATATTTAAATAATATTTAAAATATATTTCCTATGGGAATCATTTACTTGGAAGACAGCCTGTAAGATCTGACTTTCTAAAAAGCAGTATTTCATTTTGACAATATATGAATACATTACATGCCACAGAACCTCCAAGACCCTAAAGTCCTTAGCTGTTTTCAGAAATAATTTCTCAATCCAATTTGTGTCTGATTTTTTGCTAGCAAAACTTTGGGAGTAGCATCTCAAAGCAAACCTGCCTTTAAGGGCAATGCTGTATTTGAATAAAACCAAACCCAGTGTAAATTGGGATGCCACACTAAAGGATAGAATAGAGGAATTAAAAGCCAAATAACTGATTATGCAATTTGTTTCATTCCTGTTCTGCTGATTCATAGTCTAAGGAGGGCTTTGTTCCTTCCCAGTGCATCTTCTCTTGCAGTCAAATCAGTTGCTCAATTTCCACTGTCATATTAAGGGATGAAGACCTCACTGTTACTCCAAGGGGAAAAAATCTGAGGTGTGGGTGCAGACTTCATTATCTAAAATGCAACAAAACAAAGGATTTGTGCAAAAAAAAGTAATTTGTACATTGACTTTTTCATTAAGTTTGCTTCAGTATAAAAAAACCTGTTCAATCCTACTAACAAAGCTTTGCTTTGATTTATGACCCTTCAACACACTCAAGAGTTTCTGGTTTTACTTATTCTGGTTTGGTAAATTAACAATCTAGCCACCATTTCTGCACCCCAAGACAAAGATGGAAGCTCCATTATATTAATCTTTAATAGTCTGGGGCAGTTAATTTTATTCAAGACAAGTTTTTCCTGTCTTCTACAGGCACAGTGCTTGTTTAACTGGCCTTGGGAACAAAACAGCCAAAAATAAGCCAGGTCACTTTCTATGGCAGTGCAGAGCATCCTGGCCCCCCACCTCCCTTTTATTTTAAATGGTTGTTGCTAAAATTACTTCCTTTTTAAACAGGGACAAGCTACTCCAAAAGCCTCTCATTTATTTTTTTTTTTAGCTTCTAAGGACTGAAAGCAGCTTTCTAAAGCTACTTCTAGATTAGAAAATCCAGAGTAAGTACACAGTAGTGGTAATCTTCTAGAAAGCACAGAGAACCCTCTCAACTCTCTGCTGCATTAGGAAGGGGTGTGAGAGAGACAAAGCCTGACCAGCTCTTTACTACACCATCAAGGAGCTGATTCCATTCTTCCCTCAGTCCTCATGATTTTTAAAACCACAGACTAGGAATTTCCAAACTGTAACGTGACCACAGAACTCTGCCTGGGCAAGTAACTCCCTGTCATCAACCTGCAGGCATTGCCAGCCATCCCAGTAAGGGATGGAAATTTGGGAATGCCCACTGGTGATTGAGGAGCGTACCAGGCACGTTTCTACTCCAGTGTGCACATTTACATTAAAATAATTTTGTCTGATTGCTGCCAAGGCTGCTAACTCTGCTGGTTGGGTTTCAATCTCTAAACTCACAGGACTGAAACTACAGAAATTCCTTAATCCCACAGCTACCCCTCTCTGCACCGTGGGAATTAATTAGCTCCATGATTGCTCTAACCATCTGCACATTCTGCCTAACCCCAAACCCACCTCCTCTCCTTGATAACTGCAGACACAGCAGTAGCACAATGTGTCATTAACACGACAGTGACCTCCCTTTTTAAAGCAAAACCACCAGGAAGGGGCTTGAAAAAAGGCAAGGGCACGTACCCATTTCTGTTCATAGCAGTCTGCACACAAATTGTAAAGGAGAATTATTGCTTTGTAAAGATGAAAAGCTTTGGAAATACGGTAAACATCCTACAAGGTTCTAAATCTAACCAGCTAAAATTCTGTACATACTTTAATATTCAAACCTCTATTTGCTTACCCAAGATCAAATAATTTCATTTTCACATCTATTCATTAAACTCTTTATAGTTCTACAGTCTAATGAATATTTAACAACTAAATAGGATCAAAACATGGGGGAAAGGTCACATGGCAATGAACATTACTTCATTTGGCCAATGAATAGTGAACCCTGCTCTCTTGGCTGAAATTAAGGCACTAAGTGGCAGTAAAAGGATAAAGGAATGAAGGGGTTTTTTGACAGTTTCTGAAAAAAGACCACCATGACTTTTTTTTAGGATGCCAGTAGAGTACATCTCCATTCTGAATGACTCAGTAAGGCATTCTATTGGCAAATTCAAAGAAAATGTTCTCCTGATCAGAGCCCATTACATTCATTGTCTGAGTGTGACTAGTGGCACTACCAAGTGTTAACAACCTGGAGGGGGGAGAAAAGCTACAAAGATGTCTGAAGACTTGAAAGGCACCAAAAAGAGAACAGCTCTGCAACTGCCAGTTCTACAAACAATTATGTAAGCTGTGTTTAACACTGCATATAGTCTATTTTCAATCAACAATCTTTGTTGACCAAGATAAAGTGTAGTAGCTCTTCATTTAAACTCTCAGTTAATCAAGTGCTAGTTCAGTAAGAAATTTATTTTCACATACCAGGAAATAATTGCAGTGTCTAACACAACTACACTTAAAGCAAAACTAGTCTAGTATGCATTATGCATTATTCTGGTTAACACTGAAGCAAACCTGTATAAACAAAAGGGTTACCTCGAGATACATAGTTTACAATATAAAATCAACATATAAATGAATAGGATTTACTGAAAACAATGGGAAGTGTATTACAAAGATACATGTAACAATTTTAACCACAATATTTCCTCTGTGAAAAATACAACTATTAGTGAGATAAAATGTACAATTGATTTTTTTTTTTCCAAAAGAAAAAAAAAACCACAGTATAAAGGAAAATATTTTTTTCTTCAAAACAGGGAAAATAGTTAAGGTCATTGTCTTTCATTACAATATAATTTGACACAAAAGCAGTCATAGGATTGCACCAACTCCATGTTTGGTCTCCCAAACATGACAATAGTAAAAGGAGTCCATAAAGCATAATGAAATTTCTGGATTTTATGATGGCAATATACGTATGCAGAAACTGATGTCACTCCAGCTCTGTTCACAAAATGTACAAAACTCTAAATTTGGTGGCCAGACATGTATAAATTAGTTCGCCCCAACGCTGATTTTTCTCTCACTTAGTCAGGGATGGAAAAATCTGTAGTATTTTAAGTGTTGTTATCTGTTGAGCAATAAAAAAGAAAAAAAAGTATATGTAGTGCATGCTTCATCACTTGTCAAAAACATTTCTGAAAATAAAACTAAGTTATCCAATAGTTTACAAAATCGAAAATAACTCTTCAGGTTAAAAATGTGGTTAGGTTTATGTTTAGTTCCATCTCCAAAGGACTGATTTCCTTGGCAGCATCACTTTTCCTTAGCACGAGCCAAGGCACAGAGTTCCATAAAGAGAAATAAAAATGGCTACGAACAAGAATGCAGTCTGGCATTGTGAAAGAAATCAGAGCCTCTCTCTGAGCTTTCTGTTCCATCAGGTTAGTGCCATAGAAAAATGTGGGATTTGGGACACATTTCTGTTAGGAGCATTTCTGCTGGACACGATTCAAGAGTTCACCAAACTTTTCAAAAAGATCCTCCACCCATTTTATGTTTTTCATGCACAGCTGCACGATCTCCTCCTGGCCTAGATCTGCACTCGTCTTCTGAACAGAAGAAATCTATTCAAAAAAGATAAGGAGGGGGAGAGAGATGTACACACACATTAGGCTGCCAGAATTGGAGAATTTTCATTTTTATAAAATTCTGCAGTTAAATATAAACCTTCTCTGCCAGAAAATCTTTGAGTTTTAAAAACAAGGGTAATGCCCCCCAAAATGCATTTCTTAACAACTAAGACAGAGCTCAACTCTTGTACTTCTGCTACCTGAAATATTTCCAGCAAGGATTTGCAGAAGAAATAAAGGCACAGCATTCTAAGACCAAAAAATCCCTTTTAGATCCAAGGAGTTAAATACACTGTCAATATTTGTTTTGTTTATTTTGGATAACACTGAAGAACACTTCAGGGAATCCCACAAACCTTGCAAGCCTCACATCTGAATGTTCTAAGCAGCAGCTCCCATTAGGGGCAACCCATGTGGTCAGTGAAGCCTTTGCTTGCCATAAAAAAATAATTAAAATAGGAGAGAACAAAATAGTTGTTTTCTCATTTACCAAGAATGACAGAACAACCTCTCAAGTTGGACTCAATTCCCTCAGTGAATGCAAAGAATGAGAGCAATACCTACCTCTTCTTTACATGTTAGATATATGTGATATTTGTAATGATGGAGTGAGTGATACAAAGAATACAACTGTATTTTTTCTGGATCTACTGTAAACTCCTGCAAAAAGAACAATTATTTTAGGCAAATTCATGTTATTTACCAGGAGACATGACAGATATTTTCTTCTGTAAACAATTTTTTTCAGCAATTCAGAAATTGAGTGCTTCATTCAAATAATGATTGTGACATACCTGGCAAACTGATTCCCTTTATATCTTAATTATCTCCTATCTCCACTTCCCATGTTGTTTTATCAAAACCAGATGTGAGAATGCTTTCAGTCATCCTGAATGCACTGCAAACTCAAAATGGGTAAGACACACCCTTCTCAAGAAGTACTCCAAGAACTACCAAAGTTTAACCATTATTCTACCAGATTGATGGCTATCATTGCAAAAGACATAGACTTTGTGCTTGAGAAAGCTGATTTGTGCTTACCTAAAAATTAGGTTAATTTGGCCAGAAATATGAGTGTGAGCTATATGTACAGGTCATTTGTCAAGCCACTATTTACTGCAGGGAGATGAAGCTAAGAAAGCCAAATCTAGTTAGAGTGTTCCCCAGGAATTCTATGGAAATAAACAATATGTGCTTCTCAAATTTTTTCCATGTTGTTTTTCTGATTTTTTTTTGTTTGTTTTTTTTTTTTTTTTTTTTTTTTTTTTAATTTAAGACACACAGCTTCATTCCACCATGGAAAATGAGGACTGGAACAAGATAGAGCTCAATTTTTAAGAAGTGTTATCTGATCTCAAATTTTACAGGGTTAACACTATTTTTACTAAATTTTTGATCTAGAAGTCATTGTGTCATTTACTTTGCAGCAAGTGTAAGAAGCTATTATTATGATTATTATATATGTTACTATTATAATATGATTTATTATTATGATCTACAGCAGCAATGGTGAAGGCAAATTGTTGCTGCTCCAGCAACAGCCCAGGAAGCTGACAAACCATCTTTCACATATGAGTTATAATAATGATTTAATGTACTTCCTTAAATGTTGGTTTTTAACATTCCCTTGCTACAGAAAAAGTACCTCTCTCAAAGATTTTACATTTTGATCAACCAAACAAAGCAGCTAACACGTGAAGCAGTGTTTTATATAAACATGGTTATCACAGCACAAGTCAAATGGTGGCAGCAACAAACTCTGTGAGCACTCACCTGTGCTGATTTAGTGGTTGATTTAGAAGCCCTCAGTGTTTTCTTGTTGTAAGCTTTACCATTCATTTTTATCTTGGACACAGATGTCCCTCCACACTTTGTCTTGGAATCCCGAGTGACCACTGTCAGTTCAGGAAAGTTTTCCAAAGCGTTCTTCAACAGAGCACAGAAAGACAAAGGATTAGGAAAAAATCAAGAATGGCCACATTGGTGATAAATTGGCCTTCTTTGAAAAGATTAGAGTGCAGCCTATTAGGAAAAAATTTATTCTTCCACAAAGACCTGATAAAGTCTTTATCAGATTATACAACCAAATCTGGTTTGGAAAGCATGACCACCTGCTCCTGACTACTGTAATTTTTCAAGACCAGCAGATCCTTTCACTGTACATCAGATTAACATCTGTGATTCTCTCACTAGAAAGAGAGGAGGGAAAAAAGCTCCACAGGGCAATTTTTAACTTCTAAATTGCTTTCCATTCCATTTCTACACAAGAATTCCTAAGGCTAAGTTACTTGAAGATCTCTAAGTATTTCATGCATAGTCAGGCACGTGGGGATAGGATGCCTAAATATCTTCATAGGTTTTGTTCCAGATTTTGCAAATTACAAACTAATTGCATATCATCAGATCTGTAACGCAGAAATGGTTTGCACAGTGAAGTAGAAGGCTCGTTCAAAAAAGTACAAGTTGAAGACATTTTAACTTATGAGCGTGAACTGCATTTCTGTCAGCTTCAATTCTATATTATTTGCATGAGTAAATTTGAATCCAATTTTGTTGAACAAATACAGCATTATGTTAGCAGCTGCTTTGAAATAGTCCTGCTATGCTACATAATCTGGCCCTGAACAATATGTTTCACATTAAATAAACATACATCTTTGTATTACACTCCACCATGAGGCAGAAAACTACACATATGGAAAAATGAATCACTGCAGCTTAAGGACCTTACTGGGACTATTGGGTTAAAATATGAAGTTGACTCCATTTTTATATTTTCTTTTAATAAACAGTACCTGACTACAACAACCTCCCCTGCCTATAATTTATTAGCTCTTTATCTATATCAGCCATTTTTTACTTTATTAAGCAAACCTCTCAGTAAACAGCTGCACAGTGGTAGCAGGAACCTTGACCAGCCAATCTGTGCATATCCAGTCTTCCTTGCAGTACTTCCAAAGTGGAACAACTTACACAGGTTTGAATTATTTAGTTTTGCGATCCACTAAAATAGCCTTCCTCAAGGCTGATTTGGAGTGTCAAGGGGCTCTGGCCCCTTCTGGAGAATTCCTAAGAACCAGAACAGTTCTGTGGCCACACCACTGACTTACACCAGACAAAAGTGAACTGGAATGAAGAAGTAAATACTAGTGATTACTGCATCTTTTGGATGATCATCCCAAAATGTTCCCCAAATGCCACCTCATTATTTTCAAATGAAGTTTACACATTTCAGCTGAGATGCTTCACTTACTGATCTTCAACTAAAGCAACAATAATATTTCATAATTTTGTTTGTGACAACTATTACCCAAATGATGCAATGAACTGTCAGAACTACAAAAATGTTACAGGCAAAACTACCAAACAACTGACTGCTAACTTCAGTGTCTGCTTTGGTTTGTAATACAGTGCTAACATATTCCATATTAACTGTATCCAGTATTGAATTCATCCTTGCCTATCAATGCAAACCAGTAAAAACATTCAAACTGAATGGTATCAGTGAATGACAAATTATACTTTCAACCTATTGCTTTCTTCAGTGTCTCACTCAACTCCGATATCTGAACTGATTATTTCATTAAAGGTGGAACAGAAACCTTCTGTATCTTAAAGAGCATCAAACACATTTTCCTAACCAACACAAGCACTTATGATGACAAGTAGGCATTTCATTTTTATCCAAGACATCGACCCAAGGATGGCACCAGTTGGCATTGTCACATCAGATGAAAAACAGAAAAGGTTTTCTGTCTTGCAGATGACATCACAAGCAGATCCTTTCCTGACATCCATGAACTCCATTAACATCTTGCAGATGATAGGATGGAATACAGTCTGAAGTTAACTTCAGAGATACATAATCTGCTGCTAAGTGAACACAAAGCAAAGCTATTGTATTCACTATGAACTCCAGCTTAATTACATGTCGGAATTCATGTTGGTATTACATAGAATTATAGTAGCTTTTCCCCCTTAAACTGGGAAAAAAATCAAGTGTGACTACCTCTCACTTTTTGTGTACTGTGCATGTAACTGAAATTCTACAAATTTGTATCTTCTCTGCACAGGCAGGTCAAAAAGAGGTATCTATATTAATAACTATTAACACTAAATTCTTACCATGACCAAAAAACCCCAAGAAATGGAGGGTTAATACATGCCACCTCTTTGAGGCTCTGTGCATTTGAAATGACACAGCCCTCGCCAGGCCTTTTTACTGTAAGGAAGAAACCACAAGTAATTCTGTTCAAGGAGGTACAAATCGTTCAGCTGCTGGGAAAACACCATAACTAACATTAAAAAAGTTCAAGAATCATGTGAATTGTAGCTGTTTCTCTGGTTGATGGTGGTCTCCTCCCTGAAACAAAGCCCCCTTATGTCCCACAGAATTTACCAGACATGGAATGGGGGAAAAGGTTTCATGATGGAAAAGAGCAGAACTTTCAAGTCTGTTATTATCTCCCTCCTCACCTAGTTGTCAGATATGAGCTCACAGCAGTACAAAGAACAGCACTCACTCTCCAAGTGTCTCTGTGCTGTGGGACAGTTCAGAGGAAAGGGGGACAGGGAAAATCAGGCAAAGAACAAGTTTGGTGGTGGTGTTCATAGCCAGGCCTGCTTTACTGTTGTTGGCCTCAGAGCTGTTACAAGAACAAATCATCAGTCTGATTACAGACACTGACAAAAGGATGTTTTATTCCCAAGCAGCAGGACAAGAGTAAATGGGATATTTAGAGTGGATATTACAAAAACTTCCTCACCAGGAAGGTTATGAAGTACCAGAACAGGCTGCCCAGGGAAGTGGTGGAGTCCCCATCCCTGGAGGGCTCTGAAACACGTGCAGCAGATGCGGTGGCACTTTGGGGCAGGGTTTAGTGGTGGGCTTGGCAGTGCTGGTTTAACAGCTGGAATTGATCTTTTCTAACCTACACGAGTGAAAATCACCTTGCTGCACTTGCAAGCTCTGCATTGCTGCTTGGAGGGTGGGTGGGAACAGTGGGAAGCACAGAGATTATCCTCCTGTTTACCTTCTCTCTACTGAGATGGTACGGCTTCTCTCTTCCCTGGCCACATCCAGACCTGATTTTTTATTACCACGCCAAAGCTGCTGTAATATGGGCTTGTTATCCACACTTTTCTCAACCTTCCATGCTGAAGATACATGAAAGAGCACACAAATGAGTTGTTCTTGCATCCCTCTGTCCTGGTTTTAAACTCCTCTGATCATGTTCTCTACTTCAAAGAGGTTCAGACATCTGCTCCACAGCATAGCTATTTCACGTAAAAGTTTATTTTTAGGCAATACAATCACTTAACCAAAAGCTCTAGAAGGACAGGAAACAGATTTTGTTTGGCAAACTGGAAAACCTTAATGGAAAAAAATGCTTGAGAACAAAGCAGAAAGCATGGGGAGCAAAACTAGAACTTCACCTTTGGAGAAGTATGAACTTCTCCATCCCAAAATGTTCTCCAAATGCCACATACAAGCACTAAATTTATAACTGCTGTTCCAAATGAGTTTTAAGCTGTTCCTGCATGGTATGAATTCACTGATTTACCCAAACCACCACTTTTAAAAGCCTAGAATTTGAAAGAGAGTACCTTGAAAGCGTGATCCAAGCGCAATTTGGACAGCAGCCTTTTCCTGTTGTCATTCAGCATTCCATCAATCTTTCTCATGTGAGGCAAAAGCAGTTCATCTAAAAGACACATCAAAAACCCACAGTAGCTGATTATTAAGAGATGCACAATAATGAGATTCATATTAATTCTAAACTTTGACCCATTAACATACAATGTGGAGAGTAAAAAATAAAGCAATTGCCACATAATCTAATTTCAAATGTGAGAGAAAAATCTTTTTTCTTTTTGATCAGCCCACTAAGATGGTGTTGATAGTATGAAGTTTAATTGCTGAGTGCAATCCTGCTCCTTCTTGGAGTTTCCTTTGCTGCAAGGATAAATTCAGATAGAGCAATACAGAGTAGAAATATTAGAGACAATTTTACACCAATTCCTAGATAATCCTCCTCTGTGCAATACAGCTGGCCGTTTTATGAAGACAAGTAGGTGGTTTTGACATTTGGTATTCCATTTTACAAAAAATGGTCCTGCTGGCATTTATAATAAAAAAAAAAAAATTTGAGGGAAGTGCTTACTGCTAAAAGTTATCTGATAAACCACTGTGAATTGAACAATATACAGCTGAACATAGGCATGTGGCCAGGAATGAAAATTTACAGCTCAGTATGGAGCATTTTATAAATAAACTCAATTACTTTGATTTTAGTGGGACTACTGACATAATGCATGGGTCTGAAATCTTGAGATAAGGGTGCACTGATGCACATTCAAATCAGGAGAGGCAGGAGAGGAGAGGCTAGAAAAGATTTTTTAAAACACAGTCAAACAGAATATAGTACAAAACAACAGCTGGCAACTAAATACATGAAAGGATTTATCTTTTGGAACCTTTATCTTTGAATGTGTTTTACTAAATTTTGAGAAATAGGAGTTTTGACTTGTACCCTGGAATCTACTAAGATAAGCAAATCTAAATATTTTGTCTTCAAAGAAAAAGTGTGCATTAATATCATTTTCTTTGATCAGGATTTCAAGATTTCAGAGTTTAAAAAGCTGAATTTTTAATAGTAGAAGGAATCATATCTACTTATAGTTATATGCCTATTTCTTCATAAGAAAGCAAACAGACTTGAAACTCTAAATTTAAATAAATCTTTGCTAAGGTTTGAAGTACAGTAACTGCAGGAACAAATAGCTCAATTCTGACATTCACAGCAAAGTTCTAATGCAGCAAAGAAGATAAAACAATATTTCCAAGTTACTTTGACTGTTCAAAGAGATAATGCAAAAATATATATACACACATAACGTGCAGATTCTTCAGCTGAGGTTGTGTAACTCGAATTTTGTTACGTTTGTTTTTAAAAGAACAAAAATGGTGTTTTTAAAAAGAACACTTACTTTACTGATTAATAACCTTAAAATCTAGTAAGAACACACAAGTGTTAAACATACTGTACCATTGCTCTTTTCCAAGGCTTGCATTGTGTCTGGATCCAAGGCAATGCTCACAAGCAACTCCATGTAGCTCTTGAAAGTCTCTTTCATAGCTCTTGTATTCAAAAAACGAGTAACAAGTGGAGCTGGAGGTACAACCTCTGAAAAGTCAACAGCATAGAATGAGTTTTTCCCCTTCGATATCCTAAAAACACTTGTGTTTTTCAAAACTGAAGGTATCTCTCTTAAAACAAAAGTGACCCCTACTGGTATCCCAAGAGATGAAAATTCAGTGCATTCTACTGCAATAAACTAGTTACAAGTCAAAAACAGGGGCAGACACAAAATATGGCACAAATGGTTCCATTTTTAACTATCAGTATTTAGATTATATTTTAAGGAATTAAAACATTTTCCTATTAGTGTAGATGAAAGTTCACAGAAACAGGAAAATTTATAACTTCAGTCAAGTGAAGTACCCTAAGTGCCCTAACTTTCACCTCAAGGCAAGGACCTCCCAAAATTGCAAAATTTGAAGTCATCCAACGGGAAAAAGAATTTCTGAGTACTAATGTCATCTAGGAGCCTGCATACCATTGAATCAATCACACCTAATTTTAAACTCACAAAAAAGGTAAAAAAAAGGTAAAAAAAGGTTAAAAAAAGGTAAAAAAAAAAGGTAAAAAAAAAAGGTAAAAAAAAAAAGGTAAAAAAAAAAGGTAAAAAAAAAAAAGGTAAAAAAAAAAGGTAAAAAAAAAAGGTAAAAAAAAAGGTAAAAAAAAAAGGTAAAAAAAAGGTAAAAAAAAGGTAAAAAAAAAAGGTAAAAAAAAAAGGTAAAAAAAAAAGGTAAAAAAAAAGGTAAAAAAAAAAGGTAAAAAAAAAGGTAAAAAAAAAAGGTAAAAAAAAAAGGTAAAAAAAAAGGTAAAAAAAAAAGGTAAAAAAAAAAGGTGAAGAGATACAGGCATACTTATGCTTACTCTGAGGAAGCTTTTATTTTTTCATAGACAGCAATTATTTTAACACGCACATCAGAACTATGAAGCATTCTGCAGCTTTTTATAGGCTCTATGTCTGACACCAGGGTTTTGCAGTGATTCAGCCAGCAAGGCTATTCAACTCCCTCAGGGATGACCATAATCACACCAGGTTACTTGAGCTCTTAAATATGGAGACAGTTATTTGGGCAAGTTTGCTTGAAAATTATTTTAAAGGTGTTGTCCTCACAGAAGCAGTGTGCCAGTACATCAGTCATGGTGTATCTATATTTAAAAGTCACCAGGATGCTTTAGAAATGCAGCAATAATAAAGTATGAGCAATACACAGCTTTGTTTCAAACACACAGGAAATAGAAGCTTGCAAAATGCACTGTACATCTGCCAGCAAAGGTAACCCCTATAAACACTGTAAACTTCAGAAATCCCTTTTTCTTATGGAGAGCTCCTGCAAACATTGAATCTCAATGTTGTACCAATGTCTTAATAGCAAATCTGCTCAGCAGGCTACATTTGAACAGCTGGCATTCAGACAAGCAATGGAGCAGCCAAAAACTGTTTCTTCCCCTTGGTTCTGAAAAAAGAACAGCAGCATCTGAATTCTCCCCACATCTGTATGCAGGCAAACAATTCAGGAATGTTATTTTAGACATGACATTCAGTTGCAATGGAAAACTAATGAAGAATCTCACCCTTAAGATTTATTAAAAAAAAAAATTGGTTTCTCCTCCTACAATCATACCCAACACAGACAGCAAGGGGTAAAATACGTACTCATCTAGATAAACTACATTTGAAATAAATTCAGTTGTAAACATTTGCCTAAACACCAAACAGCAACTGAAAAGTTTTAAGAAACTAATTTTGCACAGCATTGTTGGATTTTATATTTTCTTTCTGAGGCTTGTACAGAAAAATGTGCAAGATCAAACAATTTAATTTTATAATACTCTTCTCAGTTCAGTTCAAAAGGGCCTGGGTGCCAGCAATGGTATCTCACTCACCATCTTCTTCACTCTGGGCCTCAGGTGAAGAATCAGACTGGGAAGATGAAAATTCTTCTTTCCACTTTTTCCTTTTCTTTGGTGGTGGTTCAGCCTTTACCTTTGGCTGTTTAGCTTTGGGTTTCACAGAAGAGACTTTTGTTGCTGCTGGTTTTGGTGTTGGTGGATCAGGGGGTTTGATGTTGCTATTACTAGGTTTGCAGTGAATAGTTCTGCAATATTATGAGGAGAATGTTAATGAATATAATTACCACCCAGGTTTTAGCAGTAATAAAATATAGCTATAATCTTATTTAACCAGAATATACTCCCCACTGATGATATCCACTTATTTCACTGTAACTGGGTATGAGGTTGTACCCATTTTATATACTACTATATTTTTGAAATAACACTTGACCAAACAACGCCATTCTCTTCCCACCCCTCAGAACAGGAAACAAACATGAATGTTAATATCAGAAACACAAAGTTCTGTACTTTAGGAGTGATAACACAATACAGTTTTGAGAGCATGGCAGGGAATGCAATCTTAGAGTTCTGTCAGGATGGGAAAGCAGTGATATGTACAGCAGAAACATTGCCAGTATCTTCTAGAACACTGAAAATAATTCTAGACATCTGTCAGAAATGGAGATTTCAAACCAAAATGCATGGAGACAACAGACAGTAGAAGGATGAGAGCAATGGAAGCTGAAAGACCTCACTTAATGAGCTCAGTGAAACACACACAGAGGTGGGATGTGATTGATTTGTCCAGAAGTACAACATGCAGTACAAACAAAGAAAAGCCAAAAGCTGTGTTGAGAGAACAGCAGAAGCATAACAAGCTCATCACAATCATGTTTTGTTAAAAGAGGGGGTTGCCTCAGAGCACTGCAAGAACAGGTACTGGAACAGCCTTCCACAGCCCAAGAAAAAAGGAGCATCAAAGTCCCAGCTACTTTTACTAAAAGAGGATTATTTCACCAAATTGATCATCTGATGGCACTGCTTTCTTTGAGAGCAAACTAGACTTAAAACTCCAGTGTTTTCCTGAATAAAGAGCACTGTCATGAACATCTGACAGGACTGTGAAGAAAGCATGGTACTTCAGTATACCAGGACAGAATGGTCATTAAAGCAACCCAGAAAAAACTACCTAACTAGCAAAGTCCACAGGATATGAGAAAACAACACACAGAAAATTAAAATCATCACTCTAGCAGGCTTGTAGGGCAAAGGATGACATAGAAACAGCATGTAGAACCCTAACACCTCCCAAATAACTGATTATGGAACAGAATAGAGTAAGGAAAACAAGGCAGTAATTTATATTTAATTTCTTAAAGCAAACCAGACAGTTCTCAGTTTCCATATTAAAGCACAATTAATACACTTGAAAGTTATAACTCTTGTTTATTTCAACAGGTGTGTTCTTAATACAAAAACAATATGGCAAATTGAAAAACAAATTGAAATAAAATACCTTGCTGACTGCACAGGCTTGATTCGTGGCTTTTTTGAGCATACTCTGACATATTCCTTTTTGTTTGCATTTTCAACAAACTTCACATAAACTCGTTTGTATTTTGTCTTTGCATCCCCAAAGTACCCAAGATACTAAAAAGAAAAAAACCCAAACCACAAGTGTTTATGTTAAGCAAAATTTGTCAGTTTTAACAAGTAAAAATTTCAATAGTAAAGAAAAAAATCAGTTTAATCTTCCCCATGTTTATACAACAAGCCACTCTACAGCATTTATAATTTAAACAAAATTCTCCATCAGATTTCCAGATAATAATTAAAACTGAAGACAATAAGGTAAGGGGAGGTACTCTGGGCTTCTTTTTTTTTTTCCTTTATTTTATTCTCCACATGTGTTATCCCAAAAGCATTATCTGCCTGGCAAAAGGCTGCCTGTTAAAATTGTATCCCCTCTTGTATCCTTCACAAGCTTTTTTCCACTGATTTTATTCTGGTCAGGAAAACTTGTTCCTTTACAAAAGATATCAAAGTGATATCAAAATGATACCAAAGACCCCATGCTAGAAAGCAGAAAATCAGTCCATGGATGTCTTTAGGGAGAGTTTGAGCTGGAGGAGGTTTTCCCCACTAGGATGATTGCTAAGAATGTATGCCAGAATCATATTCAATTTATTCTCCTAGCCTTGCATGAAGGAAAGCAGCTCCCATGAGGCTTCCCAAGGAATTCTGAGGACTCACACTGTTAGTAGCAGCAAACTCTCTGTGGCCGTCACGCACTTCAGGAACAAACTTCTGCAATAAAGCCTTCTGTACTTTCCAAATAGCTGGAGGCTCTTTTCCTGTCTGCAAAGCAACCTGGAAGAACATAAAAAAATTGTTTGCTGAAAGCAGTGCTTATTTTTCTTCCAGGAATGTGCTTGTGCATCACGTTTTTGAGGAAGTAACCCAAGGATAAAATGTAAAGAAGTCATTTAAAATTCCAACACCATCGTTATTAAGTTCTGTTTGCATCAAGGCAAGTTTGTAATTATTAGCTTGAATGAGAATTTTCTGTAGATCCTACAAACAAACCACTAACTCAAATAAACCTTTTGGAAAATGTAGTCAAACACTCATTACTTTTTCATGACTCCTGAACTAACAAACTTAAAATTCAAAACATCTCCTAATGTACCTTAATCCCTTTGATAAGTGAGAAGGGAATATTTCAAACTGATAACACTTGTCTTGTGTGACAAAGCAGCATTACTTAATTTAAAACTGCACCCTAAGAGGACAAGCACAGAGACAAGTAATCAAAAATATTAGAAATTTTCTAACAGTAAGAACATTGCTGGCTATGATAGCAACAAAAAGAAAGGTCAACATGTAGAATAATAAATATGGTGAAGCAACAAAACCAAACAATCAAAGACAACAAGGAAATTCACATAAACTCATGTGAAGAGTTGTACTGGTTGCTTATGGCAATAATTTCTTGTTGAAATACAAAGCAGAACCTCTTACAAAGAACCAGAAGCCAATTCCATTCAAGTTCTTTTGCAAAGTTTCATTTGAAAGTCTACTCCTATCTTAAAAAAAAAAAAAAGTAGTCAAGAGACTGAAAAATTTATGCTGTTTAATATTAAAATAGGTAATTCCAAGTTCTAACAGAGGTTACCAGCACACAGATTTACTTTATTATGTATGTAGCATAAAATGGGTCATGTACATTCAAAACCTGTTTGTAATCTGCACTAGAAAGACACCTTTAAGGCTTTTTGGCAGCAATCAGGGAATATTAGAATGGAAAGAGAAAACTAATCTGCAGCCTTTCCTCTTCTGGTAGTTCCTTGAGGCTAAATTCATATGCAGGGGTTTTGTGCTGTGTTTCCCCCCCAGCAAATATTCAGATTACCTTTAGTGTCTCTATATCTTCAATCTTCACTACAAATTCATCACGTTCTCTGTACATCCCCTCTCCTTCACTGTCCATATTCTCCTCATCAGTACATCCTTCTATTGCAACAGTCTCCTGCATTTTTGCCAATTGTTCTGAAGTCACAGCATCCTGTTGAGCTACTTTTAAGGGGTCAGCTGGATTCATTTTCTCCTGCACATTGCCTACAGGAGCAGCTGTCTGTGGAGATTCCTGCTTTACTACAGCACTGGTGGTGGTGGCAGCAGCAGTAACAACTGTCACTTTTTCAGTTTCTGAAGAAAAAAATCCAAATTTCAGTTAAATTATCAAGGATTAGCAATGTAATATGGAGCTAGGTTTATCTTCTTTTCTATTACAATTTATAATAAAAGCAACTATTCTAGGAAAAACACCTGTTCTAGGAGTTAAAATAGAAGCAGTGTTTGACCACAACTAAATCTTAAACAAAACCAGAATACTGTAGCTAATATACCTCTGTTTGTATTAAACTGCTACATCTGTTAGCATCTGGAATTAACAAAACTGAATGCTTTGGAAAACAATTTGATGGTTACAGACACGATCACCAGGTAATACTGCTGTACTTTGTGACGATAAGCAAATACAACAGTAAAGGTTGCAACACTGAATCTTGTTATCTGCTGAGAAATATTTTGAAATTGGATTGCAGAAAGAGAAATACACATGAAATATGAAAATATTTTCTGTGTGACTTTTGGACATTTATAATTTTTATGTGATTATTTGTGTGATTATTATTTGTGATAATGTAACTGGAAGTTCCAGATTAAAACTTTAGCCATAGTCTAATGATTTTTAATATTAACAGAGGTGAGCAATGAGAACTGATGGTACAAAACAAAGAAGGGAAAAGAACATTCCTTTCCTTCTCTATTCCAAAGAGCCAAAGAGAAGTCCCACCTTTCAAAATTATTTTTTCCCACCTGAAAAAAATTAGAATCCTTTTTAGATATTACTTTACAATCTTCTATGCGTGTTAGTTTTAACATTGACTTGCTGATCTAAAAGAAATCAAGTTATATTAACAATAATACAATTACTAATATCACTCAGGAAACTTAAACCACTTCACAATTTTGTTACAATCACTGCTAATTGTTGACTTTTTCACTTGAAAAATTATACAAAAGATAATGTAACATATTTTAACAAAAGTGACTCCAAACAAATGAGTTAAATGTCAAATTAATGTGTCAATACAAAAGCTATATATCTAACTAAGTGAAGATTCTCTAAATCTATTCAATAAAATTGTTAATTTGGAATGTGAAATGTGTTCTTCCAGATACATGACCTCACATTATTGAAATATGTTCAATTTCTTCAGTGAGAGAGAGCTCTGACAGCTTTAATTAGCCACACCATTATGAGTTGCTCAGGTATATTTACATATTTGTCAGAACAGCAGATAAAGGTACATGTATACTTAATACCATCAACAAAAGACCATGTTTTAATATTTGTCTGTCTATACTTATTTGCAAAAACAGACAGAAAAGGGTATTACCAGCAAACCTGCAAAACACCAGCAAGAAAGGAAGAAAGATGTCATCGTTAAGCATCTTGTACAAACAATTTTGCATGTCACAAAACAGGAAGGTGAATTCAAGAAATTGATGACATAAATTTTACATCCTTATGGATAACAAAGAAGATACAATCATAGTGTAAAAGAAATAATTGCAAATAAAACAGTAATGGAAATGCTCACTAATGGAAATGTTCACCCAACAAAAAAAAAAAAAAAATTGAAATATTTCTTTGGACATTGTACACAGAAATGGCTTAACTAAAATTAACAAACTTCAGAAAGAGGCTCATGCCTTGGCACTGTCCAGATTTCAGCTTTCTGGTAAGAAAAACAATCAGTGCTTTCTTGTTTGAAATATATATTCAAGTGAAAGACGCAGAAGGAACTTCATCCTCTGTAAAAGCCTTTTTGAAATGCATGCACTTAACATAATTGCATAGAAATAGCCAAAGAAAAAAACGGAATAGTAATTAAGATAAAGCATTGTTCAGCATCTCAATGTATTCTGCAATGATTTCCCAGTATCTTAGATGTGATTATTACAATTCAAGTTTAATTTTGCCACGTATTTTTCATGTCACACCTAGAGAAAAAAAATTCTCCCTTTCTCCTTTAATCTAAAAAGGGAAACCATTACTTCACTCTCTCTTGTTGAGAATCAGCTTACAGGTCATGGGTTCTGAATCCTCAGAAGAGTTAAAGAAATGTTTCATTTCTCCCTGTGATTATTTTGGAAGACAATGGTAAGTCTCTGGAATTAGTACAATTATGTGATTGCCTGGATAGTTTCTAATTGCTTACCAGAGGGGGAAAAAAAATATAAATCTTTACTGAAGAGACCTGTCCAGGCAAAAACATTCTGTATGCTGAAAATACTTCAAAACAAAGCACCCTCAGTTAAAAGCTCTGAACATGGATGTACAGCATGGATGTAACACAACTGAAACTGCAAAGTGTGGGAAAAACTAATTACTGCTGTGATCAGTGGTTGCTGCCTGCCCCTCCCTGCCCAAACCAGTCCTTCCCAGGTTTTGTTCTTTTGTTAGTAACCTATCAACATTGAACTACAACACCCTTGATCAATATGGCTCAAACAACTCCTACCTTGCACCATGAGTAGCAGTTTACAAATAAATGAGTGCAGTTTACAAGAGCCAAAGTTGTACCACACATCTATCCAGTGCAACTTCATTGTCACAGAAAATGGGGTGTTTACCTAGCAAGAGCTTATCACCTGCTGATGGCAATTATGAATATATTCCCTTGCTAGAATTTTTTAAAAATAGGTTTAGAACCTCTGACATGTTTTGTTGATGTTCCCAGATGAAAATCATATTTAGTGCTTCAAGCCAGAATCGAAGAGAACACACACATTATTCCAACTCCAGGCTAAAATAACTTTTTGGCATTAGTCCTATTTAAGTAGCATGAAAAAGTTTATTTACATATTTTCTAATTGGGGAAAACACTATTTTAGTCCATAGTCAATACATCTTTTGAAGAAAACTCTTAATTGTGACCAAAACCAAATCAAATTAAAACCTTTACCTGAAGAGAGATAAAATTATTCTTTTTTTTTGTCCCATCAGCTACCAAAATCTCCTTCAACATATGGATATGTAGTAACCCTTTTACCTGATTTGATCTTTTTCTCAGATGTTTCATCCAGGGCTGACAATGCAGTAGAGATGCTCTTTTGAAGATCATGATTACCACCCACAGAATCATCTTCATCAGAAGAAAATGAAGGCAGCGTTTCTAAATTTTTCTTAAGTTCCTCATCAGCTTTTTTGGTTGGACTTTCTCCACTGACCTCAGCAGCCACAGGTGCTGCTGCTGCTGGCTGAGGCTTTGCAGAGGGCTGCAGGCAAGGGGGACGAACTATTTGTGCGACTGGTCTCCTAGTCCTGTTTGGCATTCGTACAGCTGGAGTGGAAAACTGTTGCCTAGGCCCAGACTTCAGAAAGTCTAAAAAAGATGCAATAAATCCTGTTCTGACTTCAGGCTGTTTTTCTTCAACTTCTTTAATTTTTTGCCTCATTCTTTCCTGATGTTGGTAAGTATCATAACAACCTTCAGAAACAGGAGAAGAGTATGTGAAACATGCATCATTTCCTCTTGAATTTTGACGTTTACACTGTCCACTTCTTTTTACCTGTTTCTGAGTTGCACTGTCATCTTCTGCAGCATTTTTGTTTTGGCTTTTTCCTTTGCTTTTTTTCTTCTGAAGGTTCCCTTGAGTTAAATCTTGGCATTCTTCTTCAGTTCTATTAATGGCTCCATCTGAACTTTGGGGCACAGACAGAGGCTGCAATGGAACCTTTGACTGGTTACCTGACACTGTACCATCATCACCACCCACACTGAAATCATTCTCTGAAGCAGCACTTTCCTCACTTAGGCTCCTACCACTTGAAACAAAATCTGTCTCCCTTGCATTCAGTGCACCATCAACAGAAGCTTCATTATCTTCTTCAGACTCATGACTGATGCTGGATTGTTTCTTCACTCGCACAGCCTCCTGCTCCTCCTGACCAGGACCAAGGGTGGGAGAGGTCATTCTTATTGGTACAGTCTGATCAGAAGATTCAAGGTGCTGCTGATCCAGGTTCACAGCTTTTGTCTGTATTGTTGACACTGGGGTAAGATTTAGAGTAATTTGGCCTCCATTCAGAGAAATATTATTTCTGCTTGCTGGCTTTCCAACTACAGTAGGTGAGGCACTGAAAACAGAAGACACATGTCTGGAATCCAGCGATCGGAACTGTGTTTTAGACTCCTCACTATTTTCAACAGTTTGGATTTCCTCTTCATTAGAGGATGATTTGGCAAAGTCAGATGGTGTCACTCCACAGGCTGCTGCTGTTGCTGCTAAGATGTCATCCACGTTGGATAATATATTCCTCTCATCACTGAGAAGCATAGATTCTGGGAAGCATATCGAACTAAGAGAAACAAATTGATTTTTTGCATCATGTTGATTTGTCTGAGTAAAATGATCTTTTGCTGTCAAATGCTGCTGTAGTGGTTTTGAAGACTCAGAAATGTCCATTTTCATTACTTCTGAATTCTGACTATGAAGCTGCTGCTGAGAATGACCCCCATTACTTTGAACAACGTGACCATCCATCTGAAGGAACGCATGTGCCACCTGCTGAGGACTCTGTATTCTTTGCACTTGTGGTGATGCCTTTGCTTGTCCTAAACCCGACTGCAGGATTGACTGGTGAAGGATCTGCAAGTCACAGGTTGACTCCAGCAGTACCTGTGCACTGGGCAAGCACAGCTGATGACCATGTCTTAAAGCATGAGGCTGCACCTGTGGTGGCGTGCTAATGACTTGGCCCTGCTGCTCTTGAGCTTTACTGTCATGTACCTTATGCATAAGGGAATGCTGCTGGTTTAGTTCCTTAGCACTCACAGCTCCCTGTGTTGTTCTCATTAAATTCGTTGTCTTTTTGATATCATGGCTTAGGCTGCTGATATGGCCAATGTGTTGGGAAAGCTGTTCCACAGAACTGACCATTCTTTCATCTTTTTTTGTTCCTTGAAGAGTAAGTCCAACAACCTGATCTTCAAGACGAGAGTTGCTTCTGATTACACTTTGAGAGTATCTGTCATTTGCTTTTGAGACCCTGTAGGACGCATCCTGAGCATTGATCTCCTCCTCTGTTAGGCTTTGAGTGGAAGATTCGAGAGCAGCTTGCTGTTGCAATGCCTGCATGTCCTGCATTGATAATTCCTCCTCCTGTTTCGATGAGGCATATAAGTTAGAGTCAGACTTCCTTTTAACATAGGACTTTGTTTCTGAGGAAGGTCTGTTGTTCTGCAGCGTCTGGGAGTGAGCTGGGGATGCAAAAGGAGACTGGACAGATGGCAAAAACTTTTGAGACTGTGGAGAGGAGGATTCTTGGGACTGAGAGTTCTGAGAAGAATGTAAAGAAATATAGCTCTGATTAGGGCTGGAGGCTGGAAGAGTTTGTACCCGAGGAGAGGCGTTAAAGGAAAGAGAAGGCGACGTTAATGTTAAAGACTGCCCTGAAGAATAGCTTTCTGAAGGACTAACAGCTGCTAAAACTTGTGACTGAGATGAAAAATTAACTTGGGACTGGGTAACTGGAGATAAACCCTGAGAGTGACTAGAAGAGTAGTTCTGAGCTTGGCTGACTGAAGAGAGTTCCCTCATTTGCCCAGAGTAGTTCTCATTTGGAACTGAGGTCAATACCTGTTCCTCTGAGGAGTAACTTAAAGTCTGACTGTCAGAAGTAATAGCTTGTGATTGCCCAGAAAAAGTCAACGTTTTATACAGTGAGGGCAGCTTCTCAACCTTACTGGATGAGAAATCCTGTGAGTGGCTGACAGGTGGCACATTCTGAGCCTGGCATGAAACGTAGTTTTGGGACTGACTGACGGACAAGAGGCTGGGGAGCTGTGCTGTAGAATAGATCTGTGCTTGGCCTGTAATGACAGAACTCTGGTTTTGTGCAGTTTTGGCATAGCTTTGTGTCTGCACAGCGGGAGCTACACTCTGAGGTTTGGGGGTCTTTGTTGACCTCGGAGGCTGCTTCATGGAACAGTTTTTCACTTTTGCAGTGGAAGCAGAGGGAAAACCAGGCGATGGAATTGCAGATGTGTACGACTGAGCGAGTTCCACTGTGACTTGAGAAGTCTTCTGCTGTGGTCCTCCATTGCTCACCTGAGTAACATCTCCAACTGGACTGCAGGATAACGCCGAGTGCCTAGATGTATCCTGAAAGTTAACTCCACTTGTACTTGTTAAATAGCTGTGTAAGGAATGCTGTGAAACAGTCAGTTGAGGCTGGACAGACTGAGTACTCGAAGGCCGCTGGTGGTGTTTGATAACACTACATTCTCGCTGAAGTGCTCTGTCCATGGAAGCAGTGGAACCAGTGAACACAGATGTGCTGTAGGCCTGAGACACCTGCTGGGCTCCTCCAAGGGTTGAAGGCAACAAACTGAACTGAGGCTGCAAAAGATGGGGTGCAGATTCTTGAGCAGAACGATATGTTGATGATTGGGGGGGCACACTGGTACTCAGAACGGAGCTGCCCAGGCGCTCGAATGTCAAAGCGGTTGGAACAGTGCCTTGGGATGTTTTAATCTGCAATAAAGGATCGTGGGCACTTAAGAGACCGTTGGATGTAGCACTGAAAGTGGCATCTTGAAGGGTAAGAGAAGGGGTAGTAGCAAAGTTTCTGCTGCTGAAGGTGTTGGGATGCTGATACGCTGACAAAGCAGAGGTTGGTGGAAATGTTCCAGAGGTTGGCAAAGCTCCAGTAACAAATAGTTCTGTGGCTGTCGAGGAATGCATACCTGGAAAAAACAAAAACAAAACAAGGAGGAAAAAGGAGCATAAGAGAGCTTTAAAAATAACAACATTGCATTTCTTCTTGCAAGCTCTTACAGCATTTACAAATATAACGTTCTTTAAAATCACCACCCTTTTAAAAAACCCAAACATAAATAGGGAGGCACTTATCATGGGTAATTTTCAAAATGGAAATGCGGGGTTTTTTTAGAATGCCAAACTGTATACCTGCAGTGAATTGCTGAAACCTCATATCCTTAAGATGCAAATTGTTGATTAAAAAAATTGTACAAGATTAATTCTGCTTTGAAATGGAAGGCTCTTTACTAGTTTTTATTTCAGTTTAAAAAGAAGATCATACTAAACTGATCAAAAGCCCCAGCCACCTTTAATAAAAAGTAAAAAGGCAAAATTACACCTTAGCAGTTGTAATACATACACAGTTTAAGAAGCAATCCCATCTCCTGGAGTTACCCTCACCAATAATTTTATAACTCACTTTATGGGAAACATTTCAGAGCATACAGTGAGACAGCTAATGGTCTATACACTCTGCAATTCATTTTCTTAAAGGAGGGGTTTGACTTTCAGTACAAGCAGTAAATATAATTTGTATGCTTTCTGAAGTGAGAGTCCCAAATATCCTCAGACAGCAATTATCTGCATGGTGCAGTAACAACTATCCAAATGAAAAGCATATTTCTTATTTGCATCCAGCCATGGGTATGACACCCTGGCTTAAACAAGATTTCTCAACAGAATACACTACTCCAGCTGAAACAGGAGTATAAAACTCCCTTGCAAGCTTTGAGGCTTAGAGCAGTGATCCATATCATTCACCCTGTAACCCTGTAATCATTCACCTTGCTTTTCACCCTGTAACTTGCAGACACTGGTGAAGTTTGTGGACTGTTTCCAAAGTCTACCAAGAAAAGCAAAGAAGACAAGTTTATGCCCAGAGAAGCTTAAAATTTTTGCAAAGGATTCCGTTTCCTCTGGGAAATTTACCAGGGTATGCAAATCAGAAAAAAAACTTAAAATCAGTGGAATGACTTGACCTTTTTAGATTCTTCTTGCACTCTTAAAACACTTTTTAGCTTAGCATCATTCAAGAACAAATAAAAACTCCCAGTAAATCAAGCTTGTTTTGAAACAAATACTTCAGTTAAAAAAATATTTAATTTTACAATACAGTAAGTCTTCTTAAGCTGATTGCAACTTAATCATACAATTGCTTTTGAAGTTTCAGGTGAAGCTGAGAAATAAATTCTTTGTTTCTCCCTTTCAGCCCAAGACAAACTGATATGAAGAGATGTGATAGTGAAGGAATGCCAAGGTATTTTTCCTTAGTCAACAATAAGGTCTTTCTGAGTGAGAAAGCATAATCAGTGTTTTAATGCACTTTTCCCCCCATTCTAAAAAACTGCAACATCATGTTCAACTGGGTTCTCTTTTACTGCTACCTACTGCTAACACAAAGGAAGGGCCATCTGGAAGCCCCTTAGAAAGGGTAAAATTTAAACCTGTTTTAACTGCAGATGTTCATTTCTCATCTAACCTGTATTTTACCTTTTTCTTCCATAAATCAAAACCATTCCAAATACCTCTAACTTCTCAAACCAGACAAGAGCCTGTCACAGGAGCACTACCATGGCAGAACTGCTGGGCTTTATATTCTAATATTTGTTCAGGAGCAGACAAAAGGCATGGCAAAAGTACTAAGTTGCATGCACAGACACACCCTCACAACCCTAAGAAATCAGAACCCTGATAACACAGATCAAAGGAACACTTGGAAGGACAAACATAACAATGTTCTTCTTTTTTCCCCCCAAAATCAGCAGTGGGGCGTTTGGAGAAAACCCCAAAGTAAGAAACCCTTCTGAAAACAGGTCGCTTTGCAGAGTGAAGAGCTCTTGCTTTCCCTCAAAGAAGTTTGTGAAGATAAAGCTCTCAATAGACACTTGGGAGGATCGAGGGTCACAGAAAAGCAGCAAAAGTATTAAAGGACAACAGAAAGCTCAGAGAACTGGCAATAGTGAAAAATGGGCTTACTAATGAGCTCTTAGTAATGAGCACAGAGAAGTCTCCCAATCATTGGTACCAACATCAAACCTGACCCACAGCATGTCTTCACAATTTTCTTCTTCACAATTCACTGTTAGGCAGGCTGCAATGGAGAAATGCTAGGACAAAGAGAAAATTATTTCTTCCCAGCTGACATTCTGATGGGCCATCAAAACTCTAAACTCACAACTGATTTATACTAAGGTTGTTTGACAGATTACCAGTGGGCATCTTCATCTGTGCTCCTACATATATGCTTTTGCCAATGATGAGTTAAAAGCCACAGTCTCTAGTCTCAACTTTTTAGCAGCTCTTCACAGAATGAGTGCAAACTGTCAACAAAAGGACTGCTCCACTCTGGCTACCTTGTGCCTCCTCCCCAAATCAGAACAGCAATCATACAGCTGCACTGAGACACAGATCAGCCTGCTGATACAGAGGAAATCCATCCCACCAAAGGAAAAAAGCCACTCAAACATTTTCTGCTAGATCAGTGAATAGATCCAATTCACTGCACAGCTGCACAATCACTCCAGAAGATTAACCAGAACTTGAAGCTACCCACAGATGCAGCAGCAACACTTATCTTGGTGTGACTGTCTAGAGCAAGCTCAAAATCTGCAGTTTCCTGCCCTGCACAGAAGGCTTGACAGATGGGGGAGGTTTGTGGAAGGCAGCCAGTCTGCCAAAAGAGATGGCACATTTGTTCAGTTGTAAATTAGATCCCTTATTTCTATCTGACATGCACTTCAGACCTTCTTTTTGAGAACACCTTGCTCATTACTTCTGTGTACAAAGGGGCCAAAGCTACCCATAGATTTTAGTACTAATAGCACAGAAAAACTGTCATAGGGAACAGAGTTTGAGAGTGAAAGATTTGCTAGAAGGAATAGGTAGTGTGCCTGAAAATGCCTAAAGTGTTAGTGAGACTAATTCCAAACAAAACTGGGGATATAAATTTGACTCTTCAGACAGAATAATATCCTATGCATCTAAATTCCTTCTAAACAACCAGAACTTCTGCTCATTTAAATTCTTTGCTAAGATAATTTCATTGATTTTGAAATTGTTAAATATGGAGATGTAAAAGAAGTAGAAAACATGCAGCCTTTTCAGTTAGTCAGAATATTTTTGTTTCAAATTCTCCCAAACATCCAATATAACAATGACAAAATTTATTTAAAGAGAAAATGTTCACCTGTCTGCCAGGAAGGAGCCCTGAATTGTGGTAAAAGGGTAGATCCTGAAGAGACTGCCTGAGCAGTACGAGACTCAATAGCAGAGAGAAAATTCATAACTGAAGAAGTTTCCTTAGTGTTCCCTCCAGCACTGTGCATACTGGTATCAAATATTCCTGAAAGACCTGGATGATAGCAGAGAGAAATGAAACAAAACAGATAATTCAGATGAACTTCAAAGAAGCAAAATCAAATAACAGATATATGTTCATAATTCACTAAAAATCCCCACCTTATAAAACATTAGAAAGTCAAGAACATTGATTTTTCTGTGTTTAGCTGTTATGCAGTGTTACAACTGTAAATTGAAACTTCAGTACACATTTTAAGACCTATTATTAAATGTATGTCAAATATGATGCTTATAACAGTACTTAGGTACACCCTTAGCTGAAGATTCACTCTTCTGTTTTCACTTGGTTAAACATTCAGAACTCCTCCTGAAACATGTCCAACTTTTCTATATCCAGTTTCTCCCTTTTGGGCAGCTTATGGAAGTTTGGATTTGCATTCCCTGTTTCAGCAAACACCTCCATGTGTTTCCCATTGCTCAGACCTTTCCATAGCAGGGGGCTCAATGGGAAGCCCTGGTGAGATGCAGAGCTATGAGTAACTGAGATTATGTCCAGACTGCAATTCCAGCCCTCCATCACCCTGATCAAGGACCTGGCCAGGAGATACAGACTCCGTCAGTGCATGAGCTCAAACACCTTCCTTTGGAAGCTGTGTTGCAAAGTGAGCATGAAGAGGTCAAGCCCCATCTTCTGGGGGATCCAGAGATATCATCAGGATCAAAGACAGACCCACCCCAATGCAGCTGTAACACAGCCTAAGTCACTGCTACATTTTCAATGAATTTTAACTTTTCCCCAGCAGGGTCTCAGTGTGCACATGGCAGTACAGCAGCAGAATGCTCCAGCTCCCATCAGTTCTGCTGTTCGCTTTTTTGTTTTGCATTTCTGCCACTGGCTCGAAGGTACACGACGTTTGCCCTCATACATAGGCCAAATCCTGAAAAGCTGTATTCTAACAAATAAGTACAGCTGTTTCAAAAAACAAGATACCAAGCATAACCTCCCTTTATATTTTCCTTTCTATTTACAACATTTTAATAAAAAGCTAACAACTGTTTACTTCCTGCTACACACTCAGCTTTTCTAATACCAGTTGCCACCACTTACGTGACAAACTCCCTTTGATTATATAAAAATTCATTGACTTTAATCTAAATCACATTACAGTTGGTTTGTTTTTCCTTTTTCTTCTGTAGCTATTTTAGCAGTATTCTCATGATCAGGACAGTTACCAGCAGGATGTTGGGTAGTTGAGTATCCAGGAAGCTGATGAGAAGCTGTGTATGTCTGTCTGTGAAGGTCTGTTTCTGAATGTGATGAATGTCCTCCTCCATAGCTTAAACTAAGGAAGAAATTAAACATTATTAACAAAATGTACACCTATAGAAATAAAGAACAGTTATGAAGTATCAATCATAAGCCAAAAAGTTACAGAAATACAGGGAAACAAAAGCCCAAGATCAGACAGATCTATTTCTGCTAGAATATCACAAAAAATGTTAAGCAGATTAAAAATGTACAATTGAAACCTAAAAAGCCAAAGGGTTTAGGATGGGGAAAAATCTTACAAAAATCAAAGCTGACCACATAAAAGTTTATAAAGGACTAGGTCAGAAAGACAGGGTTCAGCTGTAAGAAGCACTCACTGGGCACTTTTTGTAATGATTTACTGATAGCAAGTCTGCAAAGCAGATAACTATGAATACATGCCCACTTTAACATTTCCATTTTTAATTCCATTGAAACTTACAGGACCTCATTTAATTAAAAGGCTGAAATGACTGGGAAGCTGTAGGACCAAAAGGTTTTAAAAAGGTTTTGGTACTTTTGGTACAATTTAATAGAATTGACAGTGAAAGCACTACCAAGTGACAAATCCATCTTCAGACCTCCTAGCATTAAATGCAAGTTAATGATTCCCAGCTTTTATTTAACATTTTTAAGCGAGTCACCTAAATTAACATGATGTTTCAATCAGGCTTAATGGAAGCACACATAAAATATAGATTGTCTGGGTCCATGCAAAACCAATAATGCAGAAAAGAAATAAATGCAATCTAAACACCAAGCAACCTTAGGAACTTGCCAAAAGCTGTAATGATTTCCAGTTTAAAAAGCAGAAAACAGAGGGAGAAGCAAAACAAACCCCCAAACTTTCAAGCTTCCCCAGACTCAGCTCTGCATACCACCTGTCAAATGGAAGAAAATGAAAGCCAGCATGACCAAGTAACCATCTACCTGTTTCTTTTCTTGCTTTTGGACACCAGGCTTATGGGTAGCTGCTACTTACTCCAATGCACATGTGAGACTGCTTCAAATTGAAAATTCAACTGTAAACAAATGCCAAAAGAACTCAAACAAGGAAAGCCCTCCCTGCTGCCTGCTCCAAGGGAGACTTCCCTTATCTTTCATCCCTGGGGATGAGGGGCAGGCACTCTGCACCAGGAAAAATTAAACTCTCAATGCCAGGAATCATGACATCATGGGAAGCTTTTATAGAAGACACCAAAAAATATAAAAATTGGCAACACTGCTGGCTTTGCTTCATTTTCAGTAAGAGGCAGATGAGCCTCTTAGAGCATTGTGACCTGCACACATCATGAGCAGCAAGTCCTGTCTGTGCAGGACTTTCCTGCCTGAGATGCACTATCAGGGGATGGATTTTCCACTTCAGCAATGCTCTATAGTCAGCATGCCAGGCTACAGCACAAGCCTAAAGAATGAACCAAAATCCTTTGAAAAAACAAAGAACCTCAGCTACTGCTTTTCTCAGTTGTGCTCATTGTCTAGCACTTTAACACCTTTCACAGCAGTAATTGCAATTTAGAGAATTGCCAAACCTAAATTCAGAGTCAGCAGATCCCTGTGCTTATGCTGTAGAGGACAGATCTTTGTGCAGTTCAACTCTATGCATCAGCAACTGATTTCTATTATATGCTGACTGAAATCTAACTATTTGCATCACTGCTATGGACAACTGGCAGACATGATTGCATGACACTGTAGATTATTTTTTTTATTTACAGCATTAAACAATTTCTATTATTTCCAGACAAAAAAAAAATAATGCAACAGTGTTCTGCACACAAAACATTATGCAAGTAAGACAGCCAACTGAAGTGCAAGTATTTTCACAAGAAAAATTTTAAAGTAGTTTGGAGTTTTAGAACAAACTTGCATAGCTGGGGAAAAAAAACCCCAAACATAGAACTTCAGGGACATGAAGCTTTCTTCAGGTCTTTTTAAGAAATAAAAAAGGACTACATGAGAAAATAGGTTTCTAAACTGAAGCATGGCAGATTGCTCACAAAAATTACCTTCACTTACAAAAATGCTGAGCTTGTGGAAACTTTCCTGCAACACCAATAGGTTGTATTTAGGTTTTCTTGCAAGTTTACCTAATGCTTTTACCTATATAAAAGCGTGCAGTGCTGACTTCTCTTTCATAGATGTTTTAAAGGCAAACTCTAAAGTCCTGCAGCAGCACAGCTTCCTTTTCCCATTCTGTATTTCCAGGTGAGAGGCACTTTGGTGGTGTCCAGGCAACTGGGGCTATGCTTGGCACCAAAAGCTCCTCCAGATGAGGCAAGACCCAAACCCAGTACAGTATATCAAGCAATTTCACCTCATTCCTCCTCTTTAATTGTAAAAGCAGAAAGTCATCAGCAAAAAGTGGATGAACTTTAATTAATCACCTGATATTTAAAAAAATTGTTGTGAGGGGTTTTTTGTTTGTTTGCGTTTTTGTTGTTTGTTTATTTTAAATTTCTATTTATTCTGATTGTTCAAGACTGTGATTAATTTCTCCCTTCTTCACTCCTGTACAATAAACACCTTTTTTTGTAAAGGGCAGGCACAGCACACACAAATACCACGAGACACCATAACACGAGCCTGCAGACCAGAGGCAGAATCCTCTGGAAGATAAAAGTAACTTGTAAAACAAACGTGTACAAAGACGTTGTAACAAGGAGGGTGCTAGAATTAGCACTGGGATACAAAATAACCTCTAGACATCAGCACTCAGAAACATTGTTAATTACCAGAACCTCAAAATTCTAGTAATGCTGGGCGTCTTAGAACACTCTAAGTATATGATGGTGCTTTTTTTTTTTTTAATACAAATTCCCAGCTCATAGTTAATGCAACCGCAACCTCAAAAATGAATCTGTCTTTCAATAAAAAACATTGTATTTATTTGAACAGTTAATTGTTTATTGTATAATTACTGCTTGCTGGAATGTAGATTCTTATCTCAAAAAGCCTTGCATATATGCCTTCAGTTTACATAAGCTTATCCTAAACAAGCACTGCAATCTGAGAGATTACTGCCTTAAGGTTTCTTTTCATAAAATTGAACTTCTAAACAGATGAATTTACACAGCATGTAATTCACACATCAAAAATACATCCAGCATGGCAAACACCCTCATGGCTAGCAAGCTCTGCATGCTCTTGTTTGGAAGTTTGTTACAGTTGTGCAAGTTGTTACTTGTCCTGAAATGTCAGATAAGTTACTGAAGGAACATTCCCATTACTCGGTACTTTGTTATGCTCTGCTCCAAAAGCACTTGGCCCTTATCTCTGATTATCACAGTCATTTCCCACTCCCACTGTCATAGGGAATGGCACAATGGAGTGATTACTGCTAGGAAATAATATTAATTTGACACACAAATTTGGAAAAGAGTTCCCTCAAAGTATTTTTCATTGAAAAGATAAATATTACTCTAAAATAAAATGTAAGAGATATCCTTGTTGTTATTTGTCATTGCTGTAATAATGCAATCAAAAAGTGTGTATGACAATGGAAGTTAAATGATTCAAGTATTAATCTGATTTTTTTTCAACTGCATCAGCTGGGCTAATAAAAGATTTTTACTTCTCCAGTAAAATTTCTGGAAGAAAACTGTACAGTCATTGCACCTCATTGTTACTAAAATACCTCAACCTTGATTTACAACTCCTTTTTGTTAGCCCAGATTAAACCTGTCAGGAATGGACCCTTCACACGTCTGTTTGCATTGCTATTCTCACAATAATTTCTTTTCAAAAGCATTCTTCAATCCAATAGTTCCATACAAATTCAGGTCTCCATCTGTAAAAGGTTATCCAGTCCCACTGCACTCACCACCCTCCTCAGGTGCCAAGGCAATTATCAGGTTTAAGCTTCACACAAGTGAGGGATGCATTTCCCAACTTCGCACTCACATTGAAGTATCATTTTTACATGGAAGCAAAATTTAGCTGCAATAAACACTGGACATACAAGTAAGTACTTTTATTTCTTGTACTTTCTTCAAATAACCATGCTCTCCTAGGCATCCACACAGAATAAAATACAGAAACAGAAAAGAAACACTTTGCATAAATATTTTTTCCCCTTTCCATGTAATGATACTCCTTTTACTTTTAGGTATTGAGCAAATTTTTTCATTTTTCTACTTTATTTTCTGGGTAAATCCTCATTACAGCTCATCAATTTTTAAGGCTGATTGACTGATTATTTTGATTTGGTGCTTTCTGGGGGGTTTTTTGGGTTATGTTTAGTTTAGTAACAGCGATCATTCAAGTCCCAGGGAAACACAATGCTTCCATGGAAAGCAGACCAGAGGGTGCAATCCCTTGTCCTTAGGCACTTGTACCTCCTGCCTCTCACAGAAAGGAAAACTGCCACAGAAACCCCCAGATGAAATCCCAGAGCACTTCCAGAGCTGTGCTCAAAGTGAACCTGGACACCTACAAGACAAGAGGGTGCACAGGGAACTCAGTGCCCCAGCACAAGCCTGACACCAAAACAACCAAGCCCAAACAACAAAAGCCACCAAGCCAGCATGCACACGAGGCATCAGATCTGAGGCAGAGCAGAAATTTAATCTCATTTTTGCCTCACTGAAAACAAGAGCTCCTGTGAGAAGATGACTCGGCACAGCCCCCTTCTAATGAAATCACCACAAAGGAGATTAAAAAGAACAGTGATAGCTTCATACTGGCAAGAAAATACCTTTAAAATCACACTTTGCATTTTATCTTACTTGAGATACATGTGAAATAGGGGAAATCTCAAACTTCCTTCACTATCCCAAAGCAAAGACACTTAGCAAAGGAGGCTCTCTCCAACCAGCTATTCAGCTGTGCTACAGCAAATTCCACTCAGAGACAGAAAGCAAAGCCACAAAACGGACAAATGCACTCCTAAATATCAAAAATGTCATCCAAGATATAAGATACAGAAACTGACACACAGCTTACATCTCTTTTTGTCCACTGTATTTGATTTTAGATGTGTAAAATGCAGTTCCAGGTTGTATTACCTGCTGGCAAGTACATAGTTAGGATTAATATTTAATAGCTTGAATATCAGATATTAGAATATACAGTATATATCGAATAGATATTATAATATATAATGAGAATAATAGCTTTAATATTAGATATAATGTTTATTACTTTCCTTAAATACTTCTCTTTGTTATTTTGCCTTTACTCAAACATCTCCTGGAGAAAGAATGGAAGAGCATTATTTGAAAATTTCACTTGAATTTAATACAGATGAAAAGGAGGGTATATGGCCCTTCAGCTGCTCATTGTAACAGCAAGAATTCCCTGTTTGCTACAGTCAAGCTAGAATGTAATTCAGCACCCAGGGGTTATCTGCAGCTCAGAATAAAATTAAAATTTAAAAGCAATGTTACAGGTAGATTACTTCAATCCAGAAATAGGTTTAATCTTGTATTTTAAAAAAGCCATGACCCTAAGAAGCAGAGGAGGGAGTTGCCCAAGAAGAAAGTTCAATACCATTAGTAACAGCAAGTCACTCCTGTCCAACACACTTATGGAAGTTTAAAAGCACAGAAAGCCCTTAAAAACAACAGAAAACAGAAATGGAGAATGTCTCAATAATTAATTCCAATGGAAAACAAATGCCTTCTCAGCCCAGAAACTCATTTCAGTGCAAAATATTTCTTAAATGTGTACAATATGTGATTTTTCACTTCTATTTCCCAGCCACAGACATACTGGAGGGAGGGGGAAGACAGTGCAAACACAAATTTGGGCTGAAGCCTGAAAATGTTGGCAGGTTCAAGAAAAATAGGAAACCAGCCTACTCCCTGCATCTAATTCCCTTGATCCTCTCTTTAGATTATACAAGACAAACCTTAACATCATATTAGCAAAAAGAGAAAGAATATTTAACAATCCAGTGTCCATGTGTCCTGGGGTGACTCTATGATGCTGAATTGATCCCCATTCATCTGTTCAGCCCAGAAATCAGTTTTGTGCCTTTAAACCTAGATCTGAGACTGAAGAGGGGGGAGAAGGAAAAGGAGTGGAATTTTTTTTGTAACTGTATTTAAAAACACAGAGATTGTCTGCACACAGATATGTTTGCCCCACACTACAAGAAACAAAAAGAAAAAAAATTGCTACTTGAAAAATAAAGTCCACTGCTGAAAAATCAAAAGAAAATCATCTCAAACTAAGACCTCAAGGTAGATAATGCATTCTTTTAAGAACAGCATACATCTTTAGCATTTGCCTGGCCTGTTCTTCTATTATAGCAAGAAAAAATAGATATTGATATTTTTAAGTATTATTAACATTATTCTTCAAGGCTGATACTTTTGTAAAGATGGGAAATACAGAATGAGACTGCAGCACTGAGGGAAGTCAGTAAAGCACAGAGGAGCAGCATTTTACTGACAAGCTCCAGTGTCTGTTGGTTATGGCACATTCTCCCTTTTAATGCAATTACACACTACATACCCAGTATAGAATATTTTCCATCCTACCACACCAAAGGCAATCACTCTCCGCTCTTTCATTAAAAATGAAGTTATAATGTTAATTTTCCCCTTCAACTCAAAGGCAGAGCCACCAAGAGCGTGGCTGAGACTGCCACAATGTGGGCCAAGGATTGCCTGGAGGTACGTGGGAGAGGAAACTCTCATTACTTCCTTGCTTTCTAGGAGCAGAGATAAGGAGCTTCTAAGAAATAGATTTTGAGGTAGAAAATTACATGCAGGGAGCTGCCTCAATAAGCAAAATTCACACTGTTCCTGTGATTCTTCACCTGAATATATATCACCTCTTAAGGAAATAAAGAGATTTTATGGCACAAAAGGGCCATCTCCCTTTTATTCCCATGTTAATGTGTCTGAACTCCTTATGCCTGATCCTTTTAAAAATGAAAAACAGGAAAGCCAAAATAGTCTTACTGGGACTTCAATACCTGAGTGCAAGTGCTGGCTTGTCTGATTAAGTAACCTGCAGAGTTCTTAACAAAGACAATATAATTCTGTTAAAAAAAAAAAAATCAGTTAAACTCTCTCTTGAAAATATGTATGTGAAAACTAATATTCAGATAAAAACAAGCTATTTTTAAACTTCAACTCCAGTTACTACTATGTGACTGGACAAACTACTTTATATCATTTTTTAATGCATGCAACCTAAACCAGCTTTCTTTATGAGGTTATTTATGGCTGAAATGCAGTATATATAACAAAATAATTAATTTTTTTAAATCAGAACTGGTAAATTTGGAACCGCTTCTCTTGGCTTTGACAAAAAAAAAAAAACCAAAAAAAAACCAAAACAACTTTGTAACTTAACCGAAACAGAAATTAAAATTAAACTACTCTACAATGTCAGTCTAAAGCTCCTGATGCATGTTTGAAGATTTCAAGGTCTGGAAAGGAGCTTTCAGTGCTTTCCTGCTCTGAATATTCAAGACTAACTGATGTCCTTATTAAGACAGTATCATTTAAACAGACACTGTAACACATTCCTCCCAATTTGCATTATAATGCATTGTCAGAAATAATTTTAAGACATTTGTTTGCCAAGCAGTGCTTTGGGGATTCATACATCTTCCCTGACAGCTTCCACTCAATCAGTGCCTTCAGAAACAGAAGTCCCATTATGGTCTGTGTAGCTTCCACCACTCTAAGATCTGCAATCTTATTTTCTTGCCTTTTGAGACACTGGATTATTTTGTCACTACATTTATTTCTCTTCTCTTACCTTCCTTCTGTGAAAGAACTTTTGCATTACCCAGCATAAAGACAATAGCTGTGATTTTAAAAATTAAATTTAAAAACAACTTCTCTCCTAGAGTTTTACTTACAATTTCAAAAGATTTGTGTAACAGACAGTAAATGGAAATCTAACACTTTTTCTCTGATATGTGATGCTATTCTGTTGCCAAAAGTGTACTTGGGGCATATTCAAAACTCTTCTCTAGATCATTCCAGTACTAGTGGTTGAACACACAGCATAATCCTCTATTACAGCTGAGATACACACAAAAAGATTCCATTACTTTTAATAACAAAATCTTATTTCAATATATAAAAATCAGCAGAGCATTATCTCAAGATGTGGGTTAGCCACATCAGAGCCTTAATAAAATCACAACTCATTTTACCTATTGAAATGCTTTTCAACCCTCATCCTCCCAGTTATCACAGCATTGCATTTTGTGGCAAGCTTTAGTACCTTTAGGGTACTACAGGAATACTTGATACTCCATTTCTTACTAAGCCCTTTATTTCCCATTTCTATGGAAAGGATGATGCTGAAGCTGAGCTTTTTGTCACAAAAATAGGTAAGAATTGCAGATACATGTGTGCTGTACACTGACAGAGCCATCTTATGCTGTCAGTGGGTTCCCTTCATCACCAAACCTTGAAGCACTCTGCAGTTCCACCACCCATGGAATACTTTGTGCTTCAGTATAGGGAAAGCCAGGCACAAGGAATAACCATTCTGATTTACAGCCCTCACCACTGAGTCCCCAGTACTGAAATAAGGCAGTTTCTCCAGGTTTGGTGAAGTTCAAATGCACCCCTGTGAAGAGCAGGGGGCTCATGGCCCACAGCCACTGGCACAGAACGGGGCAGCTGCTCAGTGACCACATCTGAGATCACACATCCTGCCACCCTACAGCCAAAAATCCAGGGCCATTAGATGGGTTCCAAGCCTCCCAGCACACCCACGTGGCCAGCACAGATTTTTTTCCACATCCCACAACACACCACAAGAGCTAAGCAGCTCACATGAGCTCCTTCAGACTCATAACAAGAAGTTTCCCTATGACTAACACCACTTCCATCCCAATTTAGGAGGTGTGCCCAGGAAAGATCTAACATATTAACAACACAGTTCATCATAAAACACAGCAGCAAAGAGTCCTTTACATTAAAGGAAGCACCACAGGGTGTTATTAACCAAGTTTATAAGGAAAATTAGTATAGCTCTTGAATTTAGCGCTTATACCTCTTCACAAGTGCTCTCCTCATCCTAGAACAGGTTTAAATCTACATTTTTAACCTTACAAAGGGGACCCTGACTATCATTTCATTTGCCACAAGTCACTATTTAGCTGAAAATACCAGATGAACCCAGTTGCTTGTGAATGTTTCAACCATTGTTCCAAACTGTAGAAAGACAGTTACAGCCACATGGCATTTACTTTGAGATAGGAAAAATTACACTATATTAAGCAAATGCATTGAATATGCCCTTGATAGTGATTTGAGCTTTCATGATGATCATGTCTAAACAAAACCAAGTATTAATCCAGATCAAAACAGCATACACACAGGAACTAAAAAAATATCCTTTAATTGGTGAAAAAACTTAAAAACAATAACAAAAGGGAGTTTTTTAAAGGGGAAAAGATGAAAATCCCATCTCTTTCCAGCGGTGCTGACTATCAGCAAACTCCAGCTCACCAGTGCCAGCAGCTGAAGGTGGTTAGCACATGGCTGTGTTCAGAGCAGGGAGGAGTTGGCTTTCTACAATCACTCTTTGCACAGCAAATGAACAAATGTTCAGATTCAAGAAAAACTTATTGGAAATCCTGTTCTTGGCAGACTCAGCAGAACATCCTGAAATGGGCCGAACATGGGGATTGAAGGATTATTCACTGTCTAGCACTGGAATTTTTGACACGAAGACCAGAGAAAGTAAACAGGATGTGGTGCGAAACACCAAGCTGCCATATTTTTGAGAGGGATTTCCTGGGCAGGAAAAAGGGCAGCATGGAAGGTGCAGCACAGCCTGGCACACTCAGCCTGGCCCAGGCTCTGACCCTTTGTCTGGCACGTTCTGGGTGACCAAAAGCTCTCAGAACAGCTTGCCAGACATCTGGAATGCTACGCGAAGGACTGGAGCCCTCCAACTCTTCTCCAGCTGAAAAAGGAGGGATATCTCCAATGAAATCTAGCTGTGTGACTGCCCTAAGTAGAACTCCTGCAGGATTATTAAGGAATAAATGCTCCTTAGTATCCTGCTGTGTAAACACTATTACTCCAAGATAAGGATGCCTAAGGGTGCCTTCTTCCTGCTGAGCATAATTGGATGCACTTTTCCAAGTCCTAAGCAAGCAACACAGGTAGGCATGTAGAAGGAAGATGAAAAACAAGAAAAGCAATATGGGAAAGTAAAAGCTTGTCTAAACATATGTAGGTTCTTGCTGAATTGTTTTGGAATAAGAAACTTTCAAGTGTGCAGAAATCCAGGAATAAGAGCTCTCTGCCTCATTTTGTAGCATCATCAGAGAGGTGCTGAGGAGGCTCTAAAGAATTTAAGTGTCCACTTGGCCCCAGGTCTGTCCAGGGCAATGAAACAAAAGAAGTCATGTAACAATGACAGAATAGCAAGCAGAAGTAAACCTAAAACCTAAGAAATCTGCCCAGTGAGACAAATAAATCTAGTACTCAATAACCATGCACTCTGTCCTCTCAGAAAGTATTTCTCTTTGCTTAAAAATTCAAAGAATTTTCTTTTCTCTGCCACTTGCATGGTACAGCAAGAAATGCTGTGCTGGAAAGGCTGAACTCCGCATGCTGCTCAAAGTTATTTTTGTCACAGTTAAGGCTGCTAAGGAAAGTCTGAAGTGAGACTATTAATGTACTGCCTTTTGACTGGTTTTTGTTTTGGTTTGTCTTTTCTTTGTTTGTTTAATGTATGGAATAGGCACTCACCATGCAAAGCAACTTCTTGACATGCAAATTTGTGAAAGCTTTGACAAAATATAACAAAGATATCCATGCAAAATACACCCACTCTATAAGAGCCCAAGTATTGTTTAGAATTACTATAGTTCAGGCATAGGTGCTTTTTTCCTGACAGGAACAAGGATTTTTCCAAAAACAGCCTCCTTCCTATGACAGCTTTATGCCAGAATCAGCAGCAACTCCAAGAAAAAAATAAAAGGTGGGGAAAAGTGCAGAAGAAACAAGGTGAAAAGGTTGCTCTCTGTTGGGGTCAGGTAAACACACCTATGATTAAAGTTAACAGGATGAAAGGCAAAATACACACATGGGACTGAAACAGTTTTTGCATAGGTGGTAGGATACAAGTCGCCTTCTTGCAGAACAATGTATTCTGTATCCTGCGTGGAGGATGTTGGCTCCATGGGAAAGGGCTCCCATCTGAAATGTCACTGTAGGTGATCTGAGGACAGATGTGGCACCCAGCTAACAGACACCAAGTGCTCCTTCCTGCCAGGGAAGCAGGCAGCACAATTTCTGTGGGATGTTCATCAAAGACAGTGACACAGCAAGAATGAGCCCATCCAAACCCTGTCCAGAACCACTGGCAAGAATCCCTGCCAAGGCCACACAGCTCTGCTCCCTGCTTGTCCCCAGGTGCCACCTCTGGCTCCCAGCCCTCCAGCACAGATATCCAGCTCAAGCCATTCACTGTTTCAGCCAGGAGAGTTTTCTCATGGACTGACAAACAGGACCAGCTCCCTGTGCAGTTGCACAAACACCAAAGACAAGGGAAGAGGAAGGGAGCCCCTTCCAGCAGCAGTGAGCCTGAGCAGCCAGTTCAGCCTTCTCAGGTAACTGCACCCTCACACTCAGTCTCAGCTCACTCCTTCTGCAGATAATTCTTTATCACCATTTCTCACTGCAGCAGAATGACACACACTGCTTGAAATCTTCCACGTAAAGCTGGCATTAAATCTCACACAGGTAAGCATCATCTAAATCCAAACAAGCCTGGCTGGCTCATTTTGAAACTTTAGTCAAGATTTTGCAAGATGACCACACATCTGCACCAGGGAAAAGCTGTGGGACACAGAGCAAGAATGCATTCAGCTTCTGTTCAGCCAATCTTTGACCTTCTCACAGCTGTGATTTCAGTGTGTGCTGAATGCAGGTGAAAAAAAACCAAAAAGAAAGGAAGCCAAACAAAAGCCAGCAAGTCCCTGTCAGGTATCTGCACTATGCCATGGACTACCTGTGTTTATTTTGCATGTATAAATGTTTCAGATCTAAACTATGACAGAAAATTTGGTAATATTTTAAAAGGGACCTACCTTTTTATATGTTTTAAAAATTTATTTAATGTTTCTGGGCCTTTTAATACAAAATTTCTAAGTATATTCCCAGATTATGAGCACACACTTGAAATACTACGCCATAGGGAACTTTCTGTAGAATGTATTTAACAACAAACATTGGTTTCACCTTTCAGAACAATTTCATTTGATGAAAGAAAGGGTTCTCATCTTTTCTAAAATATTCTGCACTCACAGAGTTCCTACAGCTATGCAAAAACCCATTAGAATTTAAAATTGAGCCTTAACTAAAACACAATTATCACACAGCTGTTACAATAAGCATTAGTTTGACAGCTATGCAAAAATGAGTTTAAAAACCCATCATAACCATTTATCATAAGTGTAAGCCTCCCGTTTATGCAAGTTTGCAAATGAACTATCACAGGAACTAACTCTTTATCTTAGATTAGCTGTTACAGGCCACACTAACAATGCCAGAGCTATCTGTTGTAAAGAACCATATTGAATTAAATGACATAAAATCCCATATGCTTGGGTAGCACAGAGATGGATAGAGACATAAAGGAACATCAGAGACCATGGCAATCACCATAAAATTTAAATCAACAACAAAATAATTGTGACTGACTTTTAATCACATGTAGCAGATTTGAGTCTTGGAGCTGTGGTAAAAACAGAACAAGAACAGTGAGATCTTTCCACTAGTAAAAATCTTTTTTTTTAAATGAGTACCCCCAAGTCAGAGAAACTCAACCAGAAACCTCATCCATTATCAGGTGTCTCCACATCTCTTTCCAAGCAATTACAACAGTTTCTCACACTATTACACATCAGCTGGTTTCTGAATACTCAATAATTCCTGAACAAGCAGCAAGTAAGCATGGCACACCTTATCTGCTGTTCAAGAGCTTTTGGCCGAAAGAGGGTTTAAGCACAGAGGTGGGGTTTTCTGACACTATAGTAAAAGGCCAAAAGTGGCAGGGCACTCCTAGAACCACCAGCAATTCCTTCTGATGCTGACAGGCTGTGTAAGGGGTCTGGGGGTCAGGAGCATCCCCTCAGCCCCTCCTACCAGGCTGCAGTATCCCAGTGTGTCCCTGCTTAGGTACCAGAGGGATGCCAGTGATTTCCATCAGCTTCCATCCCAATCCACCATCTCCTATTCCATGGCAAGAGTTATATCACAGCAGGCCTGGTAGAAATGTCTTTGCAACCCTTCACCACACATTTCCTTTGAGTTGATAAGAATAGAGGCATTGCACAGACAAAACAGTGCCTGCAAGAAATAAGAAGCAGGATAAAAACCAGATGGCTGAAGTGAAGCATAGGAAGACAGGAGCAATGCTTGTAGGGAGGAGAAATCATTTTGATGAGCTGAGACTGTGAACATGGCTCTCCACACAAAGGGAACAAAACCTGCCACGACACAGCCTGCAAGAGCATAACTATGAGATTTGAATGAAATATTGTCATCTATATCACCTAAAGGCTGAATTCTTTTCAAGCAAGTACCAGATGAACATGACACACATTTTTTAATTTAACATCAGGCTAATGCAGCTTCAGCTGTTAAGATGACTACCTGTCAACCACAATCAGAAACACCACTGTGAAAAATGTGATGTGATCTGTAACACAAGTCGAGGGCATGGACAGCATATTCCTTTACAGTACATCTATACCTCCACAATTTCCTTCCAGGCTGCTGCAAGCCTTGGCAGTGACAGGAATGACTCTTCCATCCCCATTCCTCAGCAACTCCATCCATACAAAGACAAGCGCTATCATCAGCAGTAGAGGAATCCACAAGCACCTAAAGCCCAGACTCTACTCATCTCTGTGTCCAACATGGTTCATATCTTTAAATCTGGCCAAAGACAGGGTATGTTAATTCTTGTTAAAATGACATGAACCCAAAGAAGCTACATCAGGAGAATTTCAAGCACAAAATAGGATTCATTATTCAGTATTTTCCCTGTTCTTGGTACAGTTAAAGAAAAAAGTTTAAATGTTTCAGCCAACAATTTTTAAATGCATCATTTGTCACCATGTATAGAACCTGGAGATGAAATTTCAAAGAACTAAAAGTTTTCTCCACATTGTTTCCTGAAGCATAGTATAAATACTGCCATATCATACAGGGATGCAATAATACTAATTTGATTGGTATAGGCAGCAGGCAGTGATCTAATGAGCTTCTGCATGGTACTTGTCTTGGGATTTTTGTCCATGCCATTGCTCCTAAAGAATTCCCAAAATGTACATTTAAGACTGCATTAACACAGTAGCGATTAAAAAAAATTGCAAGATGTGTTGTAAAACCAGGGGATTATTTTAAATATTAAAAAAGAAAATCCTGTAAAATCCAAGTTCTGCTTCTGCACTACCTATTCTTAAATGACCTGGGAAATCCAAATCACCTCCAAACAGCTGGCATGACCCTCAAGAGGTGATGGGAGCTGGCAAAAGCAATACAGAAAGGACAGGTCACTGACTTCCACTGAAATCAACATAGCAACAGCACCAAAAGCACTTCAGTGGTCAGGAAGAAAAATTGGGAAGAATTATATAGAGACCTTACTTTGCCATGCAGGCAGCTCCTCAGAGAAACTGGCTAAAGGGATTGATGGGGCAAGGGTTTGGCCAAAAAGCTGCAATTCTCTGTGAAACAGGGAATGTACCGCCTCACTCACTTTCCAGGGAGCTCCTGAGATCTTCTCACTGCATCTCAAATGCAAAGTGCACAACTCAGGAAAGGAAATGGACAACTTGGAGGAAATCTGAAAGAAATCTGGGAGAATAACTAAAGTAAAGAGAAAAAAGAAAAAAATCTCTGGCAATAAACTTCAAAAGATTATGTTATTTTTATTAAGAAAAATAAGTAAAGCAAGAAATTAATTAGAATTCATAAGAATTCATACTCGACATATTTTCAGCGTTGATGAAGCTATAAACAGGACTCGGTGGCCAAAAACTAAAGACAGCCCTCTTCATATCAGAAATACAATATAAATCAGTCACTTGTATACTTTACCAAGAATTGCACTGAATTTTGGCTCATGGGAAATTTTTAACTACACCTTCTAAAACGTAAACTCTATTTCCAAACACAGATTGAGGGGGAAAAGAAAAGTTCTATGGCCTGCATTATGATGAGGTCAGACTAAATGATTGCAACAGTCCTTCTGACCTGATAATCTATTAATCTCATCAGACATGTCTGACCACTTTCAGAACCAAGTGCAAAGTCATCTATCAGCGCACCTATTCTGATGGGATATTTTTAGCCCGAGATTCTCTTTTACCTTTAAACGCCGTCGAGATGGGAACTGCAGATAAATCAAGCGAGAGACATAAAAGGCAGGCGATAACGAAAATATCATCGCCTAGAGAATACTCCTTTTAGTTGGCAGAGTTACACAATCAAAAAGCAACCCGAAGCCAATAAGATATCCCGTATTTTCCCCGCACTTCCCGGAACTTTGCAGAACTCTCCGCGGGACTGAATCGCTCCACACAAGTTTTGGCTGAGAGGAGGAGGCTCCGCACGCCCCGGAGCAGCGCTTTAGAGCGAAGAGCTTCGCCGGGCTCAGCGGAGCGCACACCGGCGGAGAAACGGACGGGCGCGGGGGATGCTGGCGCGGCGCGGCCGGCCCGGTGCCCCGGCGGGCAGCATTGTTCGGCCGGGCAGCGCCGGTGCCCGCGGCCCCGCTTCGCTCCGGGAGCCGGCCAGGGACGCGTGAACTCTTGAACCCGCGCCGCAGCCCGACGCGAGCCTCCGGGGCGGAGAGACCGCCCGCCCCGCCGCCAGCGCCGCGGGCCGCCGGGGACAGCGGGGAGCCCGCGCCGCCGCCGCCCCCCGCCCGCCCGCTCGCCCGCCCGCCGGGACGCGGCCTCCGCCGCCCCGCCCGGCCCGGCCTCCCCGGGGCCGCCGGGCCCCGCTCGCCCCCCGCCCTGCCCTGCCCCGCCGCCGGGGCCCCCTCGGCCGCCCTCGGCCAGGCCCCGGCGCGGCCCCCGGCCTTTCGTGCCGCGGACCCTCCTCACCTGGGCTTGAGGCTGCCGGCGCCGCGCTCGTAGGCCCAGGAAGCGGCGGGCGGCGCGGTGCCCGGGGCCAGGGGCTCGGCGAAGCCGGGGGTCGCGGGGTAGTTCCTGTCCATCATCGGGGCCGCGGGGGCTCCGCGGGGGCCCTGCGCTTTTGAGGGCGGCGGGGACCGAGCGGGGCGGGGGGGGAGCGGCGCCTCATCCGGGGCGGGCAGCGCCGCGGCCCCGTGCGGCCCCCTGCGCTCCGCTCCCGCTCAGCGGCGGGCGGCGGGCGGAGCTGCGGGCGGCGGCGGGGGCTGCGCGGCCGCCGGACCCATGTCGGGCTGCGCGTTCCCAGGATGCTCCTCCCCCGCCAGCGCACTGGGGCTCACGGGCTCCGTGGCCGGGGGCAGGGAGGCCGCGCCGGAGGGGCCGCTGGGGCCGCCGCCAGCAGCGCCGGCGGGGGGAGCGGGAGCAGCAGGAGGAGGAAGAGGAGGAGGAGGAGGAGGAAGGAGGTCTGTGACTCGCGGACGGGCGGCCGCGGCCCGAGGGGGAAGCGCAGCGGCGGCGGCGGGAGCGGAGCGTGGCGGGGGGCGGTAGCCGCCACCGGGGCGGGGTGGGGGGGCTGAAGGCGGGGACGGGCGGGGTGGCGGTGTCGGGTACGGGGGAGGCCGGTTCCTCGGTGGAGCGAAGCGCTGGCGCTTTGTTGGAGGAACCGGGGCGGGGCCATGTTGTTCCCGCTGAGGGGAAGCGCCGCCAGCCGCGGGCTCCGGGGCCGCCGCCGCCGCCAAGATGGAGCCCGGCAGCCGCCCCATTGTAGGGCGCTTTGTGGGGCCGCCCTCCCGCCCTGGCACCGGCACCGGGCGCTGACGCCTCTCCCCGCGCCCGGCCGCCTCCCCCCGCGGCGGGGAGCGCCGAGCCACCGCCTCTTTATGTGTCTGTATGTCAGAGCTTCCCAAAGACCTGGGCATTCCCCATCGAGAAGTCACCGCAGGCCTGAATGGAATTGTATGATGGCATCGCAGAGTGCTTTGGATTGGAAGGGACCTCGATGATCATCCAGTCCGATCCCCCTGCCATGGGCATGGGCACCTTCCACTAGATCAGATTGCTCAAGGCCCCATCCAGCCTGGCCTTGAACACTTCCAGGGATGGAGCAGCCACAATTTCTCTGGGTGTTCCAGTGTCTCACCCTCCTCACAGTAAATAATCTCATCTTAATATCTCATCTAAACATCCTTCCAGTTTAAAGCCGTTGCCCGTTGTCAATTGCCCCTTGTATATTTCCCCTTGTCAGTTACCCCTTGTATATTGCCCCTTGTATATTGCCCCTTGTCCATTACCATATGCCCTTGTGAAAAATCTCTTTCCAGCTTTCTCATGTATGCCAAAAGCCAGCTAGCAAGAGAAGAGAGAGAATAGCTATCTATTCTTTATTTTTATTTAGTCTAAATTTAAATGGTAAAACTTTCTACTTTAGCTAGGACTGGCTAAAGCAGTTTGTTTTTATTTAGAGCAGCCTAAGCTACCTGGTTTGTAGATGGTGAATTCCTGTGTCTTTTGGTGAATGGTTGTTAAAACAATGAATAAGGGAGACGGGCACCAACTGCACAGAGCAGGGTAGCAGCGAAGGAGACATCAGGATGATGAGTGAACTGCGGTGTCTTGCTTTCCCTGCAGATTGAAGATAGGCAGGCCGAGATGAGCAGGAGGAATGTGCCTCAGAGGTAAAGATGAGGAACATGCTCTTGGAAAGAGGGTGACTGCACCTGAAGGCACTGCTCAGAAGAGGAAGGTGTATGCTAATGAGCGAGTAAGTCTTTTGAAGATTCAGTTTGTAGCACTCCAGGCAATTCTGAACCACAGACTGAAATGAATTCTGTAGTGAAATGCATTTAGAAATTTGGCTACAGCCAATCAGATTAGATGTTAAAAAAAAAAGCTGCAAAAAACCTCAACATTGAAATGAAAAGACGGAGTGATCAGTATTAAATGAGAAGGAGGAAAAGCTGAGGTTCTGCTTTTCTCATGCCTAATTTCAAGAAGCAGCAGGAAGAAATGCAGCCATGGATGGGGAGGGAAAGAAAGGTAAGTGTGAAAGTCATCAGCACTGAGGAGAGGAGCAAAGTCACCCAGAGGCCAGGGCAGAGGCTGGAGGGAGAAGCAGCAGCTCCCCAAAGCCAGAAACCAGCAGAGTGAGTTTTCCTCGTGTTTGCATAAGTTAGCACCTGTGTTGCTTGCAGCTGGAGGAGCCGTGAGGGGGGTGGGAGACTTTCTCTCCCCGGGAAGCGGGAGGGTTGCTGTTTTACATATGAACGAGGCCTGATGGCAGAAAATGACTCCAGTTGTATGCTAATAGTGCAGCGTTTGCGCTGCTGATGCTGCTGAAAGTGCCATTTCCAGTGGGGAAGGACCCACAGTTTTTTATTTCCCTGCAGGATCTCCACTAATCGCCATTATATTATTACACTTAGAGCACATTGCTTCCCTCAAGTGGGGCTGAGAGCAGGGTGATACATGGAACTGATAGGAAGTGCCTTTTCCATCTACTTGTAGTGTCTGGTTTTCTAGAGTGAACATGTTGCTGTGGAGTTTCTTGTCCTAAATTTGGAAGGATGTGTTAATAAATTGTAAAACTGCTAGTGTCTTGTTTGGTTTTTTCTTCAAGTAATGGCAACATGAACTGTAAAGAATGCCATTATGTTGTTTATTTCCATTACAGAACTGCTCTAAAGTGAATGTGGGGGTGGGTACATGGCTGTAAAATCATGTTACATGAGAAATCACAACAAGAACCCATCCAGATTTGCAGGCAGGGAAATACAGACAGGGCCTTCATACCACTAAATGAACCACAGACACTGTGCTTCCCTGAGCATTGCTGGAGTAGATCCTTTTTGCTGGCATTCAAATAGTGAAGTTGAGCGAAACAGAATTTGTGACAGCTGTTGTTAAGTTTAATTTCTTCTACATGGTTTTAATAAAGGTGTAGTAGACTAAAAGCTTAATCACTGATGTCCACAACCATCAGATAAAGTCAGTTTATCCAGTGATTTGCTTTTCCTGTGTATGAGGTCAATCTTGTCCTGAGATCAGCCAGGGAGACTTCCACGGCTTTCTCATTAAACTGACCCCTGCTGCTCGCTGCTGTCCTCTGTCTAGGAAATCTTCCTCCAAGCTTGTGCATTTTATCTTTTTGTAACAAAGGGTATTTTGTAACACTTTTCTCTAAGACAACAATAGAGTATGTTGAGAGTAAGTACTTTTACAATACCCTGGTACCCAGGAAACTTACAGGCAGCTTTTCTGAAGGATCTGTTCAGGGATAGAAAAAGTCCATTGATAGATCATGTTAATTAGATTTTTTTAAAATGTTTAGATTAAAGTGTGCATATTAAAATTTGTATTTAGTAGTCATGTTAGGTGTGTTAATGATTCTGAAACTTGGAATCTTGTCTTAATAAGGAATGGTTTTGTTTCAAATGCAGCTGTTACTTACTGTTTAGAAACTGAGCTTTAGTGGGCGAAAATGCCTTCTGAACTGTAGTGCATAATTTAGTGCCTGTGGCCAGTAGTGATATTGTATGTGCTTCTCTCTGAAGTCAAGAATCTAATATAATAAAATATCTTGCTGAAACATAATACAATTTTTCTCTCTACTTAAGACCAAAATCTTAAGTTGAAGCACTGTAACACAATCTGTGCAGTGTACCAGCTTGGAGCACTACTGATTTTTTTTGTTTCTCATTTCTTTCCCTAAACAATGAGTCTCCACTTGGAAAAAATAAATCCTTTATAGAATCAAAAATATAATTTGATAGCTAGGAGACAGATATAAGTACTTAAGGTTACACTTTAATGGGAATCATCTGCTTAAGGTCTGAGGAATGATCTCCATGTGCTGCTGCCTCCAGATGTGGCGTGGCAGCAGGGCTGGGCTGCCTCAGCTGCTTGCTGACAACTCAAAGAAGAAAGCCTGACTGTCCCTGCTTCCCTTCTTCACCCTCTCACTTCTAGTGATGGGCTCTGGCCACAGGGTGAGTAATGAATTCACTCCACTGGCTTCCCTTTTTCACCTTTACCTTTTTCTGCCAGAGGTGATTTTTCTGTAATGTTGCTGAGCTGAGTCAGCTGGCTCAGCTGTAGTGAGCAGCCAGGAGGAGATGACAGGGGAGTTTTACATCTCGTGGTGAGATGTTGTCTTGGCTGGTGGTGTATTCCACATGGGAATCTCTGGAGTCCAGGAGTGCACTCTGCAGACAGTGCTGGGCTCCTCTGCCTGTGTGACACTTCAGCCAGAATCAAGCCAGCTCTGTTGGAGAACTCTGTGAGCTCACACACACTGCCCCTTAAGGAAAATTTCCTGCTTCTCTTTAAATCATTCACTGTTGCACAAGGCTGAATGGCAATATTGCTTTTTGAGGTCTGGTTACATGTTTAGAGTGAACATATACCAAATGAAATGCAGGATCAGGCTAAGGAATAGTTGGCACTTTTCTGTGATTTTATCATAATTAAAGCAATATAGCAATCACAGATCCAGGGCCAAAAATCATGCTCCAGTTCATGATTGGCATCAATGTATTTATTTGTAACTGTTATATTTATTTATTAGCTTCTTTGTTGCACAGTGTGCTAGAATTATTACATATGTTACCAGAAGAAATGTAAGCCAGTGTTTGAGTGTGATTGTTTTTTATATTGTATGGCATAGAATCATGGAATGGCCTGGGTTGGAAGGGACCTTGAAGATCATCCAGTTCCAACTCCTTTGCCATGGGCAGGGGCTCATTCTGCTATCCCAGGCTGCTCAGAGCTCCATCCAACCTGGCTTTAGACACTTCCAGGGATGGGGCAGCCACAGCTTCTCTGGGCAGCCTGTGCCAGGGCCTCCCCACTCACACAGCAAGGAATCTACCCCTTAAATCTGATTTAAAGCTGCTCTTTTTCATTGTAAAGCTCCCCCTTGTTCTGTCACTGCATGCCCTTGTGAAGTCCCTCTCCACTGCTCTGGCAGGCTCCTTGCAGGCACTGGAGGGCCACAGCTGGGTGACCCCAAAGCCTTCTCCTCTCCAGGCTGAGCAACCCCAATTCCCTCAGCCTGTCCTGCTGTGAGAGGTGCTCCATCCCTGTAATCCTGGTGCTGTGCTCTGGGCTCCCTGCAGCAGCTCCCTGTCCTTGCTGTGCTGCATGCAGAGCTCCAGGTGGGATACCCTGAGCAGAGCAGAGGGGCAGGATCCCCTCCCCAGCTGCTCTCAGGCTGCTCTGGGTGCAGCCCAGGCTGGCATTGGCTTTCTGGGCTCCAGCTGCACACTGCTGGACCCTGTCCAGCCTCTCACCCACCTGCACCCCAAGTCCTTCTCCCCAGGGCTGCTCTGGATCTGCTCATCCCCAGCCTGGACTGGTACCAGGGGCTGCCCTGGCCCAGGTTCAGCACCAGCCCTGGCCTTGTTAAACCACAGGAGATTTCCATGGGCCACCTCTTGAGCTTGCCCAGGTCCCTCTGGATGGCAGCCTGTCCTTGAGGAGTGTCACCTGAACCACTGAAGGATGGGATGTACAAGACTGGCTGTCACCATTAGGTCAGATGTGACACACACATGTGATCAGGGTCCAAGATAGAAAGTTTATATTTGTGTTCTCCAGCTTATATACTCTTAACAAAACATGATCTTAAGTTGTTAACTATATCTCAATAACTTATTCTATTCATTGGTGCAAAGCAATTAATGTCAATATAATTGGCAAAAGTTCTAGAGAAATTTAATAAGACATGTATAAACATCTACTTATGCATTTAGTCTAGCTTACAAAAATTTCCATGTTTTTTTTCTAATCTGTTTCCATGCTGACAGCCTTGTCTTCTTCCTTGCGGTGGATACACTGGAAAATCATCAATTGTTATTTCTTCCATTAACTCAGCTTTGCTTGCAGGCCAGCTGTCAAGCCCCTCCATACCTGGCTCTGCAGAAGAACATCGTGGTATGGTACAGCTTTAATGGTGTCATGAGTGTCAGAGCACCAGGCTGGCAGCACAAGGTGCCTGTGCTTTTGACTTCCTTTTCACTGCAGGTACAACAAACCTGACTCTATGCTGTTTTTCCAATGTCTCTCTATCCCCAGTGCCTCCTTTCACAGACAGCATTGCTCCTGTACTTTGCTTTTCCATAACAGATGATGCCTGCTTTTGGTCTTGTTCTGGCTCTTCCGTTGCGTTTCTGTGCCAAAATATTTTTTCTCTTCCTTTAAGAGGCTTTCAGCTAAACCTGTAAACTGGGCTTTGCAGCAAAATTCTTATTGTGCTTTAGGGCAATTTTTGGTGGACTGAAGAGAATCATGGAAGAATAGTCAGATGCACATGCTGGATCAGCAGCTTCACCTGTTGTTGATGGAAGAAATTAGTTAAGGGCAGAACGTGCAATTAATGGTGCAAGTCTGAGATTACAGCTTGGTTGTTGCAAGTGGACAAAAAGGATTGTATTTCAGCACATAATAGTATTTTATTTTAGAACTATCACAGTATCATAAATAGTTTGCTAACATACACAAACACCTTGGTGCTTAGCTTTCAGTGGCTAACGATGTGTCAACAAAAGATTTAGAAATAAATGTAATGAATAGCCTTGTGCTGAGAGAATGAATCTTCACAATTGTTTGGAAACAGTGTTTTGGAGACTTGAGGACATTCTTTTTCAAAAACTAATGTTTCAAAGATAAAACAATCAAGCGACTTGAATGTATCTAATCAGATGAAGTTTGAAGAAGTTCAGGCCAAAGCTGAATTGGGTCTGATGTATCAACACATTGTGAAAAGTGCCCAAAATGAGATTTCTGCAGCACATGTTTCTGTTGAGCACTGTTGGACAGCTACACATGCTGGATGCAGCACCTTTGTGCAGGCTGTGGCTGCTGCCAGCCTGTGGTATCCTGCAGGAGCAGGAATGAGTGAGTAGATCAGATAGGCAGTAATAACATGAGTTTTGGTTAGGCTTGTTATTAATCACTGGCTGCGTTGTTTGTTGTTGTAATTGGGTTTCTGACCAAAGCAGAAAATTGCAGTTGCTTTAACAGATTAGATTTTGCATTTAATTTGGCATGTGGTCTCTTTAAATATGAAGCTAGGCATTAAGATATGTGTGAATAGGGAAGAGAGTGCTGCCTTTCAAAGAGCACACTCTGTCTTGGAACCTCACAGCAAATGCCCCCCTTTGAATTTCTTCACTTACATTGCTCTGTGCATTTATTTGAAAACTTGAGTATGTGTACAAACAAATTAAGCAAAATCTTCAGAATTCATTTTATTGAGCTAAAGTTGCTCTATGAAAGCTTGACTTCTAACATGACAAAAGATGATGGAGAGCTGGTGCAAAGCTCATTGCAGCAATGAGGAGAAGATCTTATTTCCTTCTTTATCCCAATCCTCCTCCTGGTCATGTGCTTCCACTCCTTCCAAGGTGCCACCACTGCACTTGTGTTGCCTCAAATCACCCAGTCCTGAGAAAGTTGTCTATGTTTTCACTGGATGATTTATGAAAGGATCCAGTAAGGACCAGAACAAGTATAAGGTAAGTGGGAGAAATGTGCAATGACATTGCACATAGGAAAAACAAAAAAACCTAAATAAAACCTTTGATCTTGAACAAACTCATATTTTTAATAGAGAGTGTTTTGTTTTAACTCTTACTAGAAGACATTTTCCTTTCCTTTCCTTTCCTCCATTTCCCTATCAATAGTGGGTGTTTAATGTGAAATGTTGGATGTTTATATATTCAATACTTGCTGATCTTCAGAGAAATTAAACTGAAGCTTGAGCCCTACTGAGCAATCAGAGGTGTTTCTTGTTTCTTAAATGAAGTAGGCACTGCTTCAGAAATTAAAATTTCAAAACTTATGTTTAACTGCACCACTTTCTAGATTGAAATATCTTTTCAGGTGCTTTGAAGTCTGTCTGCTCCCTTTAGAGTGTGGGGCTCCCAGAATGGGATGCTTGCCTGCATCTGATGGCCTTTAATGCTTCAGTGCTTCAGTAGTCTGGGTTCCATGGAAAAGCACCTAGTGTTACCAACTATAGCATGCAAGAAAGTGTTACCTACTCCATTTAAAAGAAATCAAAAGGGTTGTCAGAGGTTTTTTTTTATTTTTTAATCATAGGCTAAATTAGTATTTTCTCTTTTGCCATGATTAATTTATATAAATGGAGTGAAAGATGGAATTGTTGTCCCAAGACACTTCATGAGAATGAAGCATCTATCCCATCAGCCGTATTTCAAATATCAGTTCAGTTATCTGGTTAAAAAGCTTCATTGGATGTTCAAATATAGGAGATTTGGGTAGTCGGTGGGGAGTTCAGCTCCTCTTGTATGGTTGGAAGAAAAAGCACAGCTCTGAATTATTTTCCAGAGGGTAAATCAAAAGTGGCTTAATTTAATGAAATTCACTGTGCTCCATATTTGCTCTGTCTAGCTGCCCTCCTGCCTCTCTGAGGAATTCCACACACACTGCATCATGTGTGCCTCCACTTCAGATTGAAATTGCCATTGCCACATGAGGAACTCCTGCTTCCAGCCTTGCTTTTGTTCTGCTCCTCACTGGGGGGATCTCACTTACTTCACTACCCCTAGGAAAGGGGTATTTTTTGGTGATACCATCGTGTTAAATCTGCTCACCCAAGGCCTGACAAAAGTCATGGAAGATGGAAGGGTTAACACCTGGTTAAGTCTTGAAGAGTTCATCTTCAGTGCCTGCAGTTCATGAACCTCAGATGCTCAGCTAAACTAGAGCAGTGGAGCAGGAAGATTTTGTCCAGAGCAGAAACTGCCAGTGTTTAAGAAAACAAACCATAGCCCTTTTTCTCTAGCAATAAGTTCTCTATGGCATGAGAAATCATCTAAGAACCATCTAAAATGGTTTGGGTTGGAAGGTAACTTCAAAGGTAATCTAATTCCAACCCCCTGCCATGGGCAGGAGAATCTTCATGGATGGAGCCCCATATAAACTGGGATGGATCCTAAACTTCTCTGGGCAACCTGTGCCAATGTTTCACCATCCTCATGGTAAAAACCCCTTCCTTATATGTAGTCTAAATCCCTTTCAGTTTAAAACCATTACCACTTAGCCTGTCACAACAGGCCCTGCTAATAAGTTTGTCTCCATTTTCCTCTAAGCCCCCTTTAGGTGCTTTCAGAAGAGTTGTTACCAACTCAATTTAAAAGAAATCAAAAGGGTTGTCTGAGTTTTTTTTCATTTTTTAATCATAGGCTAAATTAGCATTTTCTCTTTTGCTGTGCTTAGTTTATATAAACATTTATCTGGAAATTGTTTTACAAAATAATATAGAGACTAGCAGAGTTTAAAATATTGCTACCCATCACCCAAAATATGACAGCACTTGAAATCAAAGTTAGAATTAAATATAGCCAGTGACAAGTGCATTCAAAATGTTCTGACAGACAAGTAGAAGGAAACATGTTCATAAGATTAAGTAATTGTTTATACAGTTCAGAAATTACTGGAAATAGTCAAAAATAGCTAAATAAAGAGCAGGTTATTTGAGAAGACCTGCTTAAGATTTTTGAGAGGAAAACACGTACAAGTTCTTTGTTGTGGAAATGATAGTGATAAATTTGTAGTGACAGGAATTAATTGAAAGGTGTTTACAGTATGGAAAGGCCGTGCTTGAAGTGTTTGAAAATGGCTTCTAAACCCAGAATTTCCTTCCTGTTCTCTATACCACATGGAACAAGCAAGGATAGCAGCAGTAAAAGTTCTGTTGGCAGGAGAGACTGTGGATAGAAAAGTTTGGTTTGTTGCTTGTTTTTGGTTTTTTTTATTACTTTGATGGTTTATTTAAAGCTAGAAATAGTGTTGCTAAGCTGCAGGTAATAAATTAATCTTATTCACAGCTGATAATCTGAGGAATGATAAGGAATTTTGCTACGCTTTTCAGATTTCAAATATAACTTTCAAGGGCAGATCAGACTGAAACATTCCAGTTAATAGAAGTGGGCATCACTATAACAATAGAATACTCTGAACTGGGTTTGGCAACAGCATTGTGGTAAAGAATTTGGCAGAGCATTATACTTTTTATTACCTGAAGTGATCAGTTATCTCATTTTCTTGCTCTAATCCCACTTCAGCTGCAGCCAATAAAAACCTTGAGAGGACCAGAATCAAATGTTTCAGAGCTCACATTTTCATCAGCTGTGGTGAGGAAATGCACTTCCACGTTGTACTTTGGTTCTGCTGTTCCAATGAATTCACAAAAACTCCAACAACCCCCTGGCCTATAAATGCATAATTGATAGAACATAGAGCAGGCTTTATTATTGCAGCAGTAAACAGGTTCAATGATTTATTTTTCAACTGACACAGCCAGAGATCACTTTCCTGACCCTTATAATTTGCCCTAATTAATGAACTGTCTTGTTTTCTAAAATGTTGCATGCTGTAATCTTCTGTGATGCTGAAAAGGTTGTTCTGGAAAATTGTTCAAGGCAATGGCTAACAGCACTTATAGTGACACGTTTAAAACAGAATATTTGTGTTTACCAGTGTTTTGTTTAGACAGTTCTGTTTCCAACAGTCATAGTAGATCTCTGTTAAATCACTTAAAATCCACTGTCTTTCCTAAAGGTCCTGGAAAGAAACACCAAAATCAAAACTCTGACAGTTTAAATCTCTATACAAGTTAACTTGCTGCTGCTTTGCTCCTCAAAAATCTTCCTCCTCCTCTTCCTACTTAATCACAAAATGCTTTGGATTGGGAAAGGCCTTAAAGATCATCGAGTTCCAGACAGCCTGCCATGGGCAGGGACACCTTCCACAGGACCAGGTTGCTCCAAGCCCCATCCAACCTGGCCTGGAACTTTTCCAGGGATCCAGGGGCAGCCTGTGCAGCACCACCCTCACAGTAAAGGAATTTTTCCCAATATCCAATCTAAGCCTGGTCTCTGTCAGGGTCATTTGCTGCTTTATGTATTCTAATAGCAACTCCATTTTCAAAAGAAGCTACATGTAAAATTTGCAAGCGTGGCAAAATAAATGAATTTGAATTTTAATCTAAATTCATAACTCCCTATAGTCTGTCTCTTGTTGATTTTGCCTCTGTTAACCCTGTTGAATTATGATTTCGAAAGAGAGACCAGATACAAGGTAAGAGGGGGCCACGAGTCAGTGCATGAAAGAAGGAAAACAAACTCAACCCAGACAAGTGGCATTCAAAGGAATTCTGTCCCTCTGCAAGGAGAGGTAAGTTTACACTGTATTCAACTAAATTTTAAACTTTGTTCCTTCTTTGCAAAAGGCAGGATGTGTCTCCCAAATTATCATGCTGTGTGCAACCAGTGTTTGAATGTCAGTCCTGCACATTCTCAGGGTCTAAGGTGCAGACTCCTTGAGTAAATTTGAGTGTTTTACTCTACTGAAAGGGCATTTTACTGCCCAGAGCACTACACCATTGATGTTTAACAGTTACACCCTCTTAAGTTTTTTTTATTAATTATGAAGGATGAGATTTTTCTTGCATTTGATGGAATCAGCTGCAAATAATTTGTAGGAACAGTAGAAAAATCAAATGTCCAGTGATTGAATGGGATTCTGTACGATTTCTGTAGTGTGTTTAAAATTTGCCTTTGCCAGATGTCTGTAGCACCATTACAGAATCTCTGAATGGTCACAAGCCCCGTGAAATCCCTTTCCTTTGCAGTGCTCCTGTCAGTTCCGTAAGTTAGTAATTTTTGAGTCCCAGGAAAAATTTAGGCAAAAGTGTGCCCTAGAGCTCAAAATGCACATTAAAAAAATTGAAAAATTGTTAGGTAAATGAAAGGGAAATATGGGAGAGTGTTTTTGCAAGCTTATGATTGCATAGCTTGTCATCACCTTGTATTTTGATAATCAACAGTGACCTCACACAATTCATTTATTTCAGTCTTACAGAACTTCAAGAACTTCCAAATGCTTTCACAAGCAGGGCAAAAGTGAATTGAAACATCCCAACATGGGGACTCCCCCATCTCTCAACAAAAAAATGGAGGTGGAGAGAGATTTGTGACTCACCAAAAGCCAAATTGGATGGTGAAGCTTTGTGAACAGGAACACCAATGGCACTGCTACCAACTGCATTGTACTTGTTTTTCCAAGGGGAAGACTTCATTGTGCAGCACTGTCAGTGTGCCCCCTTTACATCCCAAGACTTGACGTGTTTCCATCATTACAAAGACATTTACAGATTGAAAATCTCAAATTTCTGCATCTCGCTCAACAACACAGTAGCTTCCAGTATGTTAAAAAAATAAAATTCAGTGAAATATTTCATATTCATTTCAACCCTTAATCCTTTAACTTATAAAGTGGATTGTAGGCACCAAATTGAAATAGAATTTGCTGTTGTCAGCATTGACTCAATGAGGGGGGAAAAAAGAAGATGTAAAATTCACGGTGGCTACAGCTGTAGATACAGAAAGTGTCTTGACACAGAGAACCAATAACTCCCTGGAGTTCTTGACTCTTGATTTTTGAGCTAATATGATGTTTCATTCTACTTAAAGGAATCATTTTGTCATCCCTTTAGTGGCAGACACATTTATTAAAGTGCTTCTGGGGGTAGGTTGGGCTTTGGTTTGAAAGTTAAGTGTTTCTCTTTACATTTCAGTCTTTAAACCATGAAAGAAACATTAGCTGTGAAACCTGAGTATCTTTTTAAAAAGGGACAAATCTCTGGCTTTTTGCTCAACATTCACTGGCCCACACTATTCTATTTCCTCTCTTTGACCTGTTCAACATCAAAACAATTTGATGCAAGTGTGCTTTGCCAGAATTGGCAGTGTGCTTCCTTTTGATGCAAAATTATCACACAAAAATACAACCAATTAAGTTGTGTGACCAGCAATGTCTAAACCAAACCAGTGTAATCCACTAGCAGTACTATAAATATATATATATGTATATTTGACAGATCAAGCCATGAAATAATTTTTGCACTCAAGTCCATTACAAGAATGAATAGAAAATTCACCCAGCAAAGAAGTGAATATGTCAAACAACAAAGTAGACTTCCTATGGTGGTTTAAAATATTAAGTCACAAAAAATAGCTAGTGTCAATATGAGCAATTAAAATACTGTTCTTTCTGAAGAAAAAGAAGATGAAACTATTAATGAAGAATCAATAGTTTGATGAGATGGCTCATAAGGAAGAGGGCAGCACTGCAAGACTTGCTCTTTCTGCATTCTCTCCTCTTGGCACATTGCCTTTGTGCAAAGAACAGTCCTGCAGCCTTTGTGCCAGGTGCCCTCTTTTCCCAAACGGGAACTTCACTGCTCCCTCGTCGTCCAGAAGATCTTTCACATTTCTGTAAATCATCTTGCAATATGCAAGGAAAGCGCGCACTTTTCTCAAAAGCATGTTATGTTCCAGCAACCCGCCCCGAGCCCAGCAGCAGGTGCGTGCCTAGGGGCCAGGGAGGGACATGGACTTTCTGAAGAGCCGGGGGTGCCTGGGGGGCCCTGGGTAAGGGGGTGGGGGCACGGCGTGCTGGCCATCAGAGGCCACTGCCTGCTCGTAGGTGGGCAGCTCCGGGTCCTCGGGAAGGGGGCTCAAGGAGAACTCCTCGTGCCTCCTGAAGATGTTGGCTGAATTCCTTCTTCTGCTCCTCGCATAACCCATGTACCTAAACAAAGGCAACAGCAGGTGAGTGGAAAGTCCTGCTTTAAAGGGAAGCAAGAAGATGAAGTATTGTGTTTGTGGGATGAAGGAAGGAATGATGAATGTGGCTCCGTGTTCTCAGAACATTAATTTATTATTTTAGGACACTGTGCTATATTAGAGAATGCTATACTAAACTATGCTAAAGAATACATACAGAAAGGATACTTACTGAATGCTAAAAAGATAATAATGAAAACTCCTGACTCTTTCCAGAGCCCCAAAACAGCTTGGCCCTGATTGGCCAAAGAGTGAAAACAACTCACAGCAGAATGCAATGAAACAATCACCTGTGGGTAAACAATCTCCAAACACATTCCACATGTGAGCACAACACAGGAGAAGCAAATGAGATAATTATTGTTTTCCTTTTTCTCCGAGGCTTCTCAACTTCCCAGGAGAGAAATCCTGGATGAAGGGATTTTTCAGGGAATGTGAATGCCACAATTAAGTCTTAAGCACAAAATAAACAAAACCCCAAACAACCCAAAAAAACCCCACAAGAGAAAAACCATGCTTTCAGTGATCACAAAGACCAGAATACTCTCTCCAAACCACAGGGTAAGAACAGCTCAATGATGTGACATTTATAGAGAAGAGGAAGCACAGAATCCTTTTATATTCCTTTCAAGATTAGGACAAAGGAGCATTCAGGAGTAGAGACTTGGTAAAAAAGCATTTCCTCCACACTGCTTCATCATCTACTACCACAACTACTTCACATCTGAGGCAGAGCACATGCCATGAGAGAATTCAGCTTATTTGAAAGCACCAACAGAACATGTTAGACTTCACATTGCAGGCCAATTATTCCATCATCTTAGTAAGAATATTTTGAAATGAAGAACACACACACACAAGTTAAAAAAAAGGAAAACCCAAAGGTTTGGGAGTACAATATTGTTTTATGTTTTTGTGTTATTAACTACTGCTGGTGCTCACTTAACTTTGCTTCTAGGCAAGTAAGAACTCGAACTTCCACTGGATTTTCTGAGAACACAATAGTTAGACCAACCCACAGTGATTTTTAAGTGCCACTCTTAAGCAAGAGTTTGTTTTGTGCGTGTTTGGGTTTTTTAAGCAGTGAAATTCCTTACCCTGGTGGCTGCCTTGATTTGCATCTGCTCTTGCAGCAGTAGAAGACAATCAGTGCAATTATAACCAACAGCACTCCAGCAGCAACCAGGCTGATGAGCAGCCCTGTGACGTTAATCTTCTGCAGTGCCTCATCACCTGGAGAGAAAACATGGGTGATTTTCATTCTGTTCCTTCCATCTACGCAGCCTGCAGTGTTCACTGTAAAATACTATTTTAGCACAGCTATTAGGCTGCTCCTTCCACAAATGTCTAACTTGCTGTAAGAAGCTTTAAATCTGAGCAACACAACCCAAGAGAATCATTCACAGTCAACTTAAAACAAAAGCGAGTCGGTGCCCCCTTTTCTCTACAGGAAACTATTGAGATGCCTGTCTTCCAAAGCCTTCCAAATATTCCTTCATGTACTTGTGTCCTTGATCAGATCCAACTGACCATTTTTTATTAAATAAAATTATTAAATTGATTAAAATTAATTAATTAATTATTAAATATATTAAAATTATCTGGCATCAGACTACTCTGAGCCTAAATCAGGCTGTTATATATTACTATTGAAGAAAGAGGGAGGAGACAAAACCAAACCAAACCAAACCACAGGAGCAGCCACAGAATCACTGCCAAGTTACCAACTGTGTAATAAAGGAATGGTCAAGGAAATTACCTACAGACCTATATTGGATCCCACTTTAAGATGCTTCAGGTTTATCATATCAGGAAATTAAAATATCTGTACAGTTCACAGTGATCTTCAGTAAAAAGATAATTTCTGATTTCTTTAACTGATTGCATGCTCTATTAAGAATGTACTATTATAACAACCAGAAAATATGGCAATATAATAAAAAAGTAAAAAGATGACGTACCTAATTTTATGTTGGGGCCTTTAGTTGAATAGTCTTTCCAAAAATCCATCTATAAAACCCAAAAAGAATCAGATTTATATGAGATAAATAAGTTACAGGTTATATTTAATATGGTACCTTGGGCAGAATTTAGCAGTGGCATAAACAGAAATAACTCCTGCTGAGGGATTTGTATTTACTCATCCCATGGTATTTTTCTTCTACAACTTTGCATTAAAATTTCTCAGATCCCAGCTGGTAAAAGAAAAAAGTGCATTTAACTATAGTGTTACCTCACATTTCTGCCAGATGACAATAGAAATTAGGGTATATTCTGACACCAAAAAATGCTTACAATTATTTTTTTTCAAATCCCAACAAAACAGTATTTGAGGCAAAGTTAAATTCTTAAAATTCCAACATTTGAATTCACATCAGCTAGGAAAAATAGTGGGATCCATTTAAGAGAACTTTAACGTTTTATGACCATCAGGCATTAAATGTGTTGAGTTATAATTTTCGCTTTTGCTACCAGGCAAAAGACTCAAGCAAAATTTCAATTTAGCCAATTTGACCTTTTTCTTAGGAAATTGTTAGTAATGGCAAGCTAACACTTCCACCTTTAGAACAGGGGTGAATTCCTCATTCTTTGTGCAGAGCACACCTAGAATCACAAAAAGATTCTTGCTGCTTGCGCAACAACCAGTCTTCAGACAATCCTCAAATTCCTTTATTGAGCTGAAAGGTTTCTCATTGTTTCTTTTTATATTTATATATTTATATATTTTTATATATTTATATATATTTAGATACCAGGTTTCTTGTTAGCCATGTCTAGGTGGGGAGGTAGAATGTGGTGCTACAGGAATACCCAGCAATAACTGAACCGCAGTTTTGCCTCTTACAAAACACTTCTGAGCGTGACACTAGGAGGCAATCAGTCAATTAATACATTTATAATTAATAATGTGAAACATTTAAACTGGATGCTGCTAAGTTACTAAAAAAATCCAGAAGTCTGAAAAATCTAGGAATAGCCACAAGTGGGACTTCTGAAGCTTCATTGGCAGAATTAAAGGCAACATCTAATGTCTTTAAGACAATATTCATATATTAAGACAACACTGATATATTAAGGCATTATTCATATATTAAGACATTATTCAACATATTCAAGTGCATTCACTGTGTACCTAAAGCAAGAACCCCATGTAATTGGGATATCTGCTTTTACAACAAAATAAGCAGTCATCTCTCAGTGATGTGTTAGAGGAGTTACAGTATTTGTGTACAATAATGTATGTTGCAATAATTTCTGTATAAAAATACGGTTATTTAGCCAATAACCTCCCTCATTAAATTAAATTCAATTTGAACTGCTACCGTTTTATCAGGGTCTTCAAAAATTTCTCTTGCTTCTTCATAATTGCACAGTTCTTCATTGCATTCCCTTTCCAGGTTATCGGCTGTGAATGCTTCAAAATCAAATCTGTTGTTCAGAAGATGTCGTCCAATGAATAAATTGGCCTCCCTTGCAGATGTGAACACTAATGAAGAAAACAAAAAAAAGTTGATTTAAAACAAGTTAGGAAGGCTAAATTTGGTATTTTTAAAGAATGGCAAAGATTTTAAAGGAGCACGTTGGGATAATTTCTTCCCCTACCATATCTCAGCTACATACAAGGGAAAGATCAAAGTCTCCTCCTAAAATTTCTTCTTCTCTACTATATTTTCTAACTATGTAACATGAAATAAATGTATTTGCCTTTCTCAAAAGCCATCTCAGCTATTCCTTATCCGGGCCAAGAGAATTTGATTGTCATGAGAACTGCTGGTCCAGTTTTGGTGTGACCCCTGGTGGGATGTCAGCAGCAGTTTTTACTGGAGCTCTTAAGAACAAAGAAATTGTCACACAAAGCAAAATTCAGCCAGATGCAAAGTAAGCAACACCCTGACCTAGTGGGGGAAGGAGACAAGGGTGGGGGAAGGAAAAAACCAAATATACCTTTATCAATATTCTGGTATCTGTGAGTCGCAGTTTTATTTACAGAATTTAGTTTTTAAATCACATCAGCAGACTCCTAGTCATTCTACAATTGTTCTCCTTTCACAATCGTGGCACCAAACTTTATGTAAAGGTGCCTTATTGCCAAGTTTATTTGTTTTAAATTTGTCTGTGATATGAGTTTTACTGACAACATGCATTTCTGAAGATTTCTGAAAAGAAGAGATTCTCTTCTTTTGTGTTCCATGAGGCCTCATGGATTAAGTGGTGAGGTAAGATTCCAGAACAGTGAGTGAAATTATAGAAGGCTTTGGAATACAGGAATGTATTTCCTCACTAGGCATTTTACATAGTCAAGTTTTAGCCTGCTCTTGCTACAGTTTCTTATTTAAAAAAAAAAAAAAAAGGAAAAAAAAGGGCAAAACCAAATTTCTAGTGAAAGCCTAATCTATGTCCACGAAATTCAGGCTATTTGGTTGAGCAAAATGACTAGAGGATTATTTTTGCAAGTGTAATGCAGAAACAGCATTGTTACACACCAAGCTGGATGGCTGAAAAAGGAGATGAGATTCAGGATAAAGTTATTCAGCTACAAATTAGCTTGTGTTCTTGTTAGCCTGTTTGGCAAGATTATCACATCGCTCTGGAATTTTCACCCCAAGAGTCACTGTTAGATCTTGCAGTGCTCTCTCATAACACTCTGCTCTCTGAAAACTGGGAAAAGTGCAGCATAACTTACATATTGGCTGTTTATGGCTTTAATATGATAGAATATTTAAGGAATATGACAGCATATATTTATATCATTTGCACACTGTTACACTGTGTACTGAAGGAGCTACACATGTGTACATCCATTTGGTTTTGTTATTTTAAAGCAACTGTGAGAAAATCTAAGCTTAAAATATTTATACTATACCTAGAGAGTAAGCAGAGAAAAGGACTTAACAAAAACAAAACAAACAAAACTCCCTCAAACAAACAAAAACAAAAGCCAAAATCAAAACTCCCTCAAACCCACAAGTGGAAAGGGAAAATAATTACATGGGGCAAAAAAAAATATTATCAATATTCTTGGTTCAGTGCAAATTACAAAAGTAACTTTGTTCTTCTGAAGCAGAGATCTTCAGTTTTGCTCAGTAGTGTTTCACTCTTTACCATGCAAGTAGTATTAGCTGTCCTTTGAATTATCTTAGAGAACTGATGCATTTTGCTTAAAATGGAATGCATAATCAAACTGCCTGGAGCCTAGAACCCTCAATTCCCAGGGATACATGGCCCATTTTTTCTTTTTAAGAATTTTTATCCATTTATCTGCACTTTTTTCACTTTGTCACATATCTCCATCTCCAACTTACTTGCTACCTGGTGATTGAAACAGTGTTTGAAAAATGAAACAGATGGATTTGAATTGAGCACCAAATGTGAGGGTCCTGAATGCAGTTCTGCAGTCCTTGCTTTGAGAAAATGATCCAGGCAGTTTTAGGGTGCCCAGCATTTAATTATTTAATTAAAAATGCAACCACACAATACTCTCAGTGAAGCAGCTCTGCAGGTAAAAGATGCTCAGAAAATGCTGAAGGGCGACCTCTCAATGCAGGTACCCCTTTGGCAACTGTTCTTTTTTTTTGCTAAATTATTGGATTTTATATATATATATATATATATATATATATATATATATATATATATATATTTTTATATATATATATATATATATATATAATATAAAAATTCAATATTTTATTGATATTACTATTATTGGATATTATAATATTAATATTATTGATATTAATTGGAAACTTCTCTTTCCAACTCTGTCTTTAAAGGAGGAATGGTCTGGGCCTATTGTGAGGTCTCACAGGAGCTCACAGGGAAGGGGCAGCCTGATGTTTCATGCCCAGAGCAAGATGGATTTTAACAAATCATCTGTCACAAGCACTTTTCTGCTAGCCATGGTTTCTGCTCCTCATACTGCCCTGGAAGGAGCCTCCTGCTCCATGTGATGACTTTTTAAAATCTGTCTTAAGGTTTCAGCACTCCTTGTCCACTGAGAAGACTGGACAGCTAAGGCAGGAATTTATTTTTGAAGCCCTTAAAATGCTAACCAGCCTTTGCTTTGTAGTGCTTGAGTCTCTGAGGGGAATTTATTTGTTTTTTACTTCTCTCCCTCTCTCCACAGGGAAGAACTGCAAAAGCAGCACTACGCTTCTCTTTCCAGGTGTTGTAAGGGGGCCTGGCATTGAGAGCAAATAGCAATTTCAAAAAACAACCGAATCAACCATTTCAAACATAAAGCAGTTTGAGATATGCAAATACAACTGTGATGTGCTGAGACAGTACCAAAACAACGCTGTCTTAACACAGGCTTCAAACTTTTTTGAATTTTGATGTTACCTAAAGGATTCTGGTTGTATCAACCACAATAATGCCAGCGGGCTGGAAAAATTTCAATTGTCCCAATCTGCACTTACGACAAGGTCTGATAAATACTTGATATGAACACCAAAGTCAATTATCGCTCATTTCAGCAAGAGGTATTAAAATAATCTGAAATCAGGCATAAAGCAGCATAATTTTGTCATAAAGTAAAAACACCAAAAAAAAACCAACAAAAAACCCCCAAAACCAACTAAACCATAAAAAACCAAAACAACAATAACCAAACAACTAAAGAAGCCAGCAAAGCAAACTTAGAAATAATTTTGGAAAGCACAAAGTCACGTTAAAACTGAGTTACCATCTTTCCATTCCGGTTGCTCCGAGTCCTTTGATCCGCCAGGGCAGTGAGGAAAGGCGAGCACCGTCACACGCAGCTGACACAGCAGCACCAACAAGGCGAGCATGGCCGGGATCTGCCAGACAGAAACGAACGTGAGTTAAGCAGCAGCGACAGCGCAATCCTCTGAAGTGTCAGCGCTGAGTGAACGCTGAGTGAATCCTGATCTGAAGTCATCCAGCGCAAGCACCTACACGCACGGGGGGCTGGCGGCTCCTGCGAGAGGCACCGACCCGAACAGGTCCTGCCTGTCTCTCGCGGAGCTCTGGTTGTGTAACACCGCTCATGTCACCGCTCCGGCCGCCTCCTGCTCTCCTGTCCCGGCCCAGCAGAGCGGCGCCCCCCGGGGAAGGGCCCCGCAGGGTGGGCTCTGACACCGGCAGTGCTGCCTTTTGTAGGAGGTAACAAAATCCCCCCGACGGGAACAGGTACAAAGCCCGTTTTGTCAGAGGGGTGAAATAAACCCGGAGCCACCCGACACGGGTAAAAACAGCATCGCCGCCCGGGGGATGGACGTGCCACAGGCACTGGGGCCACGCCAGGGCGGGGGACAGCCTTTCCTCTGGGGCCCGGGCAGAGCCGGGAGAGAAGGAGCAGCCAGCGCTGCCCTACCTGTCCCGGCGGGACAGCCTTCCCCCGGCCGTGCGGATCGGGTGTGGGACAGCCTTTTCCTGGCTGTACGGATCAGGTGAGGATCAGCCTCTTCCTGGCTGAGTGGATGAGGAGCTGGGACAGCCTTTTCCCTGGGCTGTGTAGATCAGATGTGGGACAGCCTCTCCCGGGCTGTGCGGATCAGGTGTGGATCAGCCTCTTCCTGGCTGTGTGAATCAGGTGTAGATCAACTCTTCTCTGACTCTTCTTCCCCTGGCGGTGTGGGTCAGTCTCTTCCTTACTGTGTAGATCAGCCTTCCCCCGGCAGTGCGGATCAGCTGAGGATCAGTCTCTTCCTTACTGTGTGGATCAGGTGTGGATCAGCCTCTCCCTGGTGGCGTGGATCAGGTGTGGATCAGCCTCTTCCTTACTGTGTGGATCAGCCTTTTCCCGGCAATGTGGATCAGTCGTGGATCAGCCTCTCCCTGGCTGTGCAGATCAGCCTCTCCCGGGAAGGGCGCGGCGCAGTCCCGGGGCCGCACCGGGGCCGCCCCCGCCCGCGCTGCCCGAGCCCGGCCGGGGCCGCCCCGGGGCGGGGCAGGAACGCCCCTGGAGCGTGGGCACAGAGGGGTCACGGCGGGCGCCGGGATGGCTGCAGGAGGGGTTTGCCCTGGGCTTTGTCTCCAGACACCTGCCTGACCCCGCATAGGCAGCGGGTCCTTTCCGCTCCTGCGATCCCTGAGCCTGGCTTTGTGCCCGGGGTTCCCGGCGGTGCTGAGAAGCTGGCGGGGGTTTTTCCCCGGAGGAAGGCGCTGATGGCGCAGCAGTGGCTGTGGCTGAGCCGGAGCGGGGCAGGGTGTGCCCCGTTAAGCAAGCTTGTACCTATCAGCAAGCATTTGGCCATCACAGAGCCTTGTCTCCACCAAACTCTCCGAGCCAGGCAGCTGGAAGGACCAGCAGTAGCTTTACACTTGTTCGTTTTTCTCTTGGTTTTGGTTTGTTTGTCCGTTTTAGTGTTTGGGGTTTGTTTGTTTGTTTGTTTTGGGTCAGCGCCGCTAAACCTTAACCTTAGGGGCTTGAAAGGGGCAGAAATGGCTCCCTGAAATGCAGGAGGCTGGTTTGCACCAGCACACACCCATTCAGGAGCTCCCATCACTCTCCTTCCCACAGCAATGGATCAGGGGCTCTTTTGCCTTCTCCTTCTCGGCTTCCCATGTGCTGGAAGGATTTGTTTAATACTGCGTGCTAGGAATATGAACTATGTGAAAAATTTTGGGATAGGCTGGGTTGGGTTAAAAGCTGTACACCAAAGAAACTCTGGGGATACGTGAGTGTTATGGTTTTGCTACCAGGAAATCCAGGGGCTGACAGTGATTTGTGTCTGTGCTTGCATCTCCAGTAGTGACTTTGGATTGTGTTCTTTCTTTAAGTGCTGGAGTGGCTTGTATATACAGAAACAGGAAAGAGTAGAGTGAGAGAGTATTGGATAACACTAGTGGAAGTGATCAGAAACTCCCTGGAGAAAAACAGAACCTTCTGATGTGTGAAATAAGGGGAACTGTTTGGAGGAATGATGACTGTAGTTAAATATTTACTTTATGACATCAACACGCTGCCGTTCAGAGGTACTTGACGAACATGTAACTTAGAAGCTGGGATGACTCTAATGCTTTTTAGCTGGTGGAACTCTCAACAGAAAATTCTATATTCTGATTGTGTAGGTGCTTATAACACAGTGGAGAACTAAGATAATATTTTAGAAGAAAACAGTATAGATTGTTTATTATCTAGGTAATACCAAGGAGATAAGAATACTTGCCTGCTACTTGTTGGAAGGCAGGGGAAACTAGCATTACTTTGTAAAGGGCCTTACAGCTTGATCCCATGTCCCTCTGCTCAACCCTCATGCTGAGTTCCTACCTGAGTGTCTCAGAGGGTGGAGCCAGCTGTGAAATAGCTGCTGACAGCTCCAGTGCAAGGGCATGAATGTACAAGGGCTCTGTGGTGCATTTCAGTGGAAGTAAAACACCTGCATGCCAGTGTGGGAACTTGTTTTGTGTGGCAACAACAGCTTTGTGTGAGGAAATCTGCTGTACAAGTAGCAGGTAATCTCCATTGTGTTATGGCAGCTTTGTCTATCGCTGTAAATAGAGGGGGGATGAGCTTTTTGGAATTGCTCATGTATGCCTGCCGGGGAGTGGATGTGAATCCTTCCCTGGCCCTGCCCCTATCAGAGGAGAAGGCTCCAGGTGTTAAAGGACTGAGACTGATGGATCGGCCCCATGGAACCTCTGTGCTGGCTCTCACCCCTGCTCTGAAGGTGGAGGAGCAATGCAGCAGCAGAACTCTGCTGGGAGAGGCCCTCAGAGCTTTAACACTCACCAGTGGTTACCCAAATGCTTCTGACTGTGCAGCTTTTAGCAAAAAATTTTGTCTTCTGCCTGTGTGTGCATGGGTGCTTGTGGAGGTTTTTGAAAACCAGGGTAGCTTATTTATTACTGAGATGTAACAAAAAAAAAAAAAGTTGTTATACATTGGTTAAACAGGACAGTTCACATTGGTTAAACAGGACAGTGCAGTCTTTTGCCTTAGCAGAGATTGTAACTTTCTCCTGTGTGCCCCTCTGAGCTCAGACTGAGTTTCCAGCTCTGTGATTTTGGCAGTGAATCCTCCCTCAGGGTGCAGGTAAATGGATGTGTGAGAACTTATGCAGTAGGTAATGACTAGAAGCGTGCCTGAGCTCTGGTTTGCTGTGAGATCATAGAAAAGGAAATGACAAGTAAAAAGCAGTGCTGAGGTTAAATAGAATATTTCCCATGTATATGCAGTTTTTAGCATGGCAGAGCTGTAAGTTCCTTTTGCATATAACTTGCTATTTGTGAAGTATTTTTTCAGGTAAAATAGCTTTGATTAGCAAGCTGTGTAATGAAGATGCTCAAAAGGATGGAGCCATCAATTAAGATATTACTTTCATCAACATTTCCAGATAAATACTAGTATACAGTGTAATACATGCATAATTAAAAATATTTGGAGAGGTGGAAAATAGGAAATTAATTTACATCACTTGTTTTTAACATTGGGTAAATATACAATTAATGTTTCTAAAATATTTGCCATACTAACTGCTACATTTATTTACCTGTATTTTAGAACTTCGCTTGGTTGGTAAAATATTGTTGGAGAAATTAAATATGGTGCTGTTGATTTGAACCAGGAGTGTGTATCTCTCACAAAAGGAAGATGGTACCAATCTATGTTGATGCACTGATCATTTGATTTTGAATATCCTGATTATTTTGCTGCAAATAAATTGTGTTGTGTTCATTTTTACTATTCAGGTATTCATTTCAGCATAGCAAAGAACAATATGCTTTACTGATTTTTGATGAAGAGGACTTTGGATGTAAATATGTCCTATCATAATTCAAGTAATAAGTTTCTTACTGTTCAGTTTCTCATGCAGTTTTTATCAGTTGATCTGATAATGAAAAAACATAAATGTGTAATTAAGAATTACAAATCCTCTTATCAAGGATATGTGGAGTTGTATGTATCTGGTCTGTTCTTTCAAATGGTTTATTATTTGATATCCTGAATCATACTGTATAGATTTGTCCTTTATGCAAAACTGCTTTAAGTTCTTAGTTTTGTTAACTAAATGTCTGTCTGGGCAGCTTGATTTTGGAGTAATGACTTTTTTCTAAAGGTAATTGAATGTAACAGATTTTAACTATAAATTTCCTACAGTTAACATCAAAGGGCTTTGACTGTCATATTTAGGAATAAGCATGTCTAGAATCAAGTGAACCATATCAGTATCTTGGAGAAATCTGGTATCCCATTCCAACAGTACATGCAGGAGGGAATGGTTTTCCTAGATCAGGCCATATTTGAAAAAACTTCTTTTTTGGGTACTCCCTGGTGTCCTTTACAACTTCCTGTAGAAATGCATTGTTTTTCAGTTAAATTGGTTGATCTAATAAAAGATAGAATAAGTATATATATATATAAAACCTTATACACAATAAGTTATTATATATTAACTTATTATATATAGTAAAAGATATAGAATTTATTCTATATATTATATATAATATATCCTGTATATAATATATAAAACAGTTATAAACTATATATAGTTTATTATATATAGCATATATAATAAAATATATAATAAGTAGTATATGAGTATCTCTAATAAAATATATAATAAGTTTTATATATATATATGGTCTTTGACAAATCTATCATCAAGTAAATCTTTATTGGAACCAACATTACTTTTTTAATGATGTTATAGTAGTATTTTTAAATATGCCTCAGATTCAGATACACAAATAATTTCATTTTTAGCTATTGCTTCATCCCCACAAGACATGATAGAATCCTTTTAAGTGTTCATCATGAGCTTCTTTACGATTAAAAATTGAATTTAGCTGATTAACTTCTGCTGAAGTTGTTGCTTTTCTCCTGCTAGTGGAGACAGAAGACTGCTAGTGATTTTCCAATTGAAAAAGTAATATTTTGGCACAAATATCCTATGGCAGTGTAGGGGGAAAAGCAACAACCATGGCAAAAAATAGGGTTTTAGTAGTAAAATTTATAGGATTTTAGGGGCAGGTTCATGTCAATGTCAGTGGTTAAGTTTCAGAATGAAACCTAAGTTCCATGCATGGTTTTTGAAAAATATTTTAGGGTAGGAAAGCGTGCACATAATTTCAATATTTGTTTATTATCCACTAGGTTGTGAGATAATTTGTATTGGTCAGAAATAATCATAAACACTTGTAATAACACATAAATAACAAAAGTAATTATACATTGAAATAATAAAGTTGGCTCCTGTCATAATATTCTAACCTTTATGGCAAAGTTTTTCCATTAGAAATGCTTACAGGGGGACAGAAAAACCTTTGTATTTATTTGAGAGGGAATAGAAATGTCAGCAGTGCTGAAGGGGACACAAATCCTCACTCTGATGTCAGTAATGGGCCCAGTGCTGGCAGCTCCCACTGCAGGCACTGAGAATGCTGCTCCTCTAAGAGGATTACAATTCTCCCATTAAAAATGGTCACTTGCTCAAAATTATTTTAGATGCAGCAAGTTTAATAAGACAAAACCTTTTTTTTTGTTTTGTTTTGTTTTGTTTTGTTTTTGCCATGAGAAAGACTATTAGGTTGTGAGACTTCTACATAGATGTCCTGATGTGAGCATTCCACAAGATGGTTTCTGGAAAACTGTCACCATAAGGTTCCTTGGAAACTACGTGCTCCCAAATATATGGGAGCATACAAATATAGGGTAAATCCAGATACAGGGTAAAAAAAAAAAAAAAAAAAATCACCTGCTATCAGCAGGATGAAAGTCTGCTTCTGGCTTTTCTTGGTACAGTTTTGTTGTGTTTTGGTGAGCTACTTTTTGATTGCTGAAAGGAGCCCAGTTGGGTTTGGTATTTAAGGTCACCGGGCAGGGACAAAAGCTCTTGGCCTCATGGATGAGGGGAGGACATGAAGGAGCTGGAGCCAGGCTCTCTGCCCAGTGACAGGGCCAGAGGCAGCTGGCACAAACTGAGACACAGGAGGCTCCTTTTGAAGGTAAGGAAGCTCTTTTTTCCCCTTTTTTTTTTTAACTGGATGTTGGAACCCTGGTTACTGAGAATTTCAGGGTTTCTGTGCTGGCAGGCACTGACCCCCAAGAGATCACTGCATTGACATGAGGCTGTGGAGAAAGCTTCCAAAAGGGAATGACAGAACTGGGATTGTGGGTGTGGATTTGATTAGAAGTGTGTGATATCACAGGGGGGAAAACTTAAGAGTTTAAGGGTTTAGAATACAGTAATGTATATAAAGCAAGATGGAGTTTTGGGGCGGAAGCTGGTCCTTCTTCACTTTCTCCTCCTTGGGTTTGGGTGGTTTTGTGTAATTGGATAAAACATCCACATTGTGGGCATGGGTGGTTGGTTATTGGGTTAAAAGTAAAGATAACTTAGGTGTCATTTCTTAATTGGACAGTTTATCCTTAAAAGGTCTTTTAGAGAGAGAGATACAGCTCTATTTTTAGTTTGTTGGAGTGAAGTTGTGTAGAACTCACAGTTTGTGAGACTGTAGAATAAGAACTCATAAACATCTGAGTCCCAATAATAAATACCATCTCACAAGTTCAATCCTGACCCTGGCAAAAAGAAATTAAGACTCCACAACTGGGCCCTGGCACAGGGTGCCCAGAGAGGTTTTGGGGTCTCTGTCCATGGAGATTTGCAAAGCTGGCAGCAGTGTCCCTGCCAGGGGTGGGAGGCACTCAGTGACTGACCCCCTGCCAGCCTCACCATCCCCTGGTTCTGTGATACTGGCTTCCAGCAGAGCCCAAGCCCTGATGTTTCCTCTTGATCTCAACTTTATGAGCTCTGGGATTTCTATTTAGCTCCTTAGCTGTTTCTGTTGTGTTCACTGATTTGTCTCAATAACCCATTTCTCTGTGGAGTTGAGATCTTGGACTTCACAGGTTTCCTTTCCTGTCTCTCAGCAGAGGGAGCTGCGTGGTGGCCTCTCAGCTTTCTCCTGCAGCATTTTCATTTAAAATTTGGAATGTCCCTGCTGACATATCAAAGCAGGGTAGACAAAGCTATGTCTTGGAAAGGTTTCATTTCCTAACAAAATGGAGCTTGTGGGTTGTTTGCAGATGAAGTGATGTAGCAGCATATTGGCAGCTTTGGGTGTGTTTTAATCCTGCTCAGCTGCAGCAGCAGTGCAGCTTCTGATGTGCACTAATGCAGAAGATACTGATGTTTCCATCATGCTTGGCATTTACTGCCGTGGCTGCGGGGATCTATTTGTAAACTTTGTTTGTTGCTGTGATACAGGAAGTTTCTGTTTGGTATGGATTTGGTTGTGATTGTGGGAGAGTTGCTTGAGGACTTACTGTGAAAGAGGGATTTTAAAGTTTTTGTTAGATAAGTTGAATTTTCAAGATTACATATTTGCAGTGGTGCAGAAGACAACTTTAACTGAGAGAGGTGCTTTTATCTAAGCACATGGAATGGTTATTAGGGTTGATAATAGATCACATTTTTACTGTTTTTCATGTACTTTTCCCTGCATATTGCACTGGTTTTTTTTATATTGATTTGTATTGATTACAGTTTCTGGAAAATGACCAAGGACATTACACCCATATAAAGAGTAAAGTGAATATTACTGATTTTGAAGAAGTAATCAAACAAAAGTTTTGGTGGTTTTAGTCCAAATGAGAGAATTCCACACGTGTGAGGCAAAGCCAGCTCTGTTGAGGATGAAGTCATTCTTTGCTGTCTTGTAAAATCTGGTTCTAAAAACACTTGTAGACTAGACAGAAGTTTTTCTGAAAAATGTTATTAAGATCAGTGATGAAAAGCTGCCTAAATAGTTTCTCTGCCTAAGAAAATATGCAGAAAATTTAGTTCAGCAGTCTCCCTGTGGAGAGTGTTCCAGCAAGGAGTAGTGGTACAAAGTCTGTCTCTCTTTGCTTTATGGATCCCTCCTTGTTTCCAGCAAAATTTAGCTAGTTTTACAGTTTAGTTTAGTTTTAGTGACTGCATCTCAGATGTTTTATACAATCCTTGACATTTCTATCAAAGGCAAAATATTTCACAGTTTCACAGTGGATGCCAAACTCTAATGCTTATGTTCTTGGGAACATAATCTGTGTTATTCATGTTGTCACGTTCATACAAAGCTATTGGTGTGTCTTAGAGAAGGTTCCTGATCCCTGGCTCAAGATGGTTTGAGGATGCTTTCTATAAAATCCTTTATTTCATTTTCTTTTTTTTCTTTTTGTCTGGAGATTGCAGAGTTGAACATGAAAAGTCTTCTGGAGTTTCCTTGCTTCTGGATCTTGGAGAGCAATTTTTTTTTTTTAATTTAAAAAGATGTCTTGGAAGAAGGGACTTAATATGGTGGGTTTGGCTGTGCCTGTAACAGAAGGGATTTGTGTGACATGGAGGATGGCAGGGCCTTCAACAGCCTCCTCCATAAATGCATGAGGCAATTAAAACAGCAACAAATAATTGGGAGAGGCTCCAGTCTTTCACATTGGAAGGAGTTTCCACGACAGAAGGGGCCATCTTAATTGTGGTGTGGCTCATACACCAGAATCTTTTCTTCTCTAAGGAGCAGGGGTTTTGGTGATGCTTTCTTTGATTATTTCACCACTGTCTCATTTCCTCAGGTATTTGAGATTTTGTCTGCTATTTAATTTTTATCCAGACTTCCTTTGTTGTGTTTGCTCATGCTCCCCTAAAAAGGAACTAGAACTGAAATGCTTTTCACCTCTATGCATTAATATTACATTGTTTCTCTGGACAAAGATGAATTTTATTTTGTCAATTATTATTAACCTATTAATGATGACGCTCTCAGTATTTTTCCTTAACAAGCTAGCGATCAAGCAGTAAATTGCATAAACAAGTGAATCACTTGTTCTGCCTCTTTCTCCCAGGTGCATTTTGCAAGTTTGTGATTGGCAGTTGTCAAAGAGCTGAGCTATTCCAGTGGAATGGGTTAAACAGGAAGGTTGAATCATGGTGTGTGAATGTTTTTGAGACAGTCTTGCTTTTGTTCAACATAAATCTTGCATATTTAATCCCTATACTCTGTGTCCATTATTAAGATGTTGTTTGTTTTACTAAACAAACAAGTGCTTCCTGTTAACTTCTAGTGAGGACATCAGCTGAATTTCCCCACATTGTTTAATTATTTACTGTATCCTACTTTTTCTTTTCATACCAAGAGTTTGGGTTTGTAGTGACTGCAGTTCAATTTCAGAAATGAAAGTCTTCTGATTTATTTCTTAGATTCTTCTCTAAGAAAAAAATAATACAGTAAATCATGTAAAAGATGGTAGAAGTTGAAAAGTTGACAGTTTGAGTTTGAAAATAAAAAATGAAATTTAAATAACTTGTGTGTTGACAGAGTTTTGGGCATATTTATTTATTTGTGTAGGGAGACAGAGGCCCCATGCAGTAGGACACACTTTTAATTGTCATTGAACAAGGGATGAGAAATCCTGTTCTCTATTAAATGCTTTTAGGGCACACAAGAATAATTAAGTTTTAGGATTCTGTTAGGAATTTTCTTGCTCTTTTGAGCCTCTAGGCCACAAGTACATGAAGGATGTGATGGTTTTAAATGCAGGGCAAATTTGACTTTCCTTTATAAGCTCTTAGATTCTGTTGTGGTGGAATTACCATTGTCATCAGTAGTCTGGGTTTTTTCCCCAAAGCTGAACTGTCCAAGTTCTCTAGAAAAAAGCTTATGGTTTACTTTTTTGTATAAGAAAGATGTTACAAAAACGATTATATCAATTATGCAAGGGAAGGCTAAACAACATTACTACTGGAATAACGTCACTTTGAGGTTAATTTTGCACAAAAGAGTACAAATAAAAGGAAATTATGATGCCATGGTGTAAGCACACCACAAGAAATACATTTACAATACAAACAGATATAAAAACTGCAGGTGTAGGAAGTAAAGTGAGCAAATTTTGGAAGCTCTGTAAATTCCTTCAAGAACCAACACACACAGGAAGGCACCTCAAGGCACTTTGCCTCAACTTCAAGCTAGGTGGGTGATGCTTTTAAAAACTCTGGTTTCCTGTAAAAGCAATCTAAACCTTTTTTATGAATACATCTGTGTTGGAAAGAATAGACACTGAAGTGCACGATGAAACCTGCAAGAACATAGGAACAAAAATGATACAGAGTAGGAAGCCAGGAAGATTATAAAATTACTCTTTATAATAAAAGACTCTTTTCAGATGATTTTCTTCTATAAATATCTTTATTACACACAGGGTGATCTGGTTTTTTCAGGGTTTTTTACGACATCAGAAAGTGAAACAATATAAAATGACCACGTGCTACCAAACTGCTACGAAAACATCTGTTTAGGATTAATTTAGAGAATTCTTTCAACCAAAAAGTATGTGTACATATTTATCACTTTAATAAAGATATATTCAATTAATTTTGAAAACCAGAGTAGAAAATTAATTTCCCTCCCACAGTCTTAATGAAGAAATAAAGGAACTAATTTCCCCTTGCTGTTAGAGGGGTAATCCACTCCTTCACATATTAAGAAATTAATGTAACGCATTCAGTCAGCCAAAGAGTCTCTGATTCTTCCCCTCCCCCAATCTCTTACACCAGCTTATTTTGTGCAACACAAAATTATGAAAAACAAAATTAGAAGAGACTCAAGTCCTTTTAAGTATTTCAGATTTCATTAAATTCTAATTTTAGAGCTGTTGCTATTTCCAGGAATAATATCCCTTGACTTTGATGGTGTTTGCTAGTTTTGTTTTTTTTTTAAGAGAAAAAGAAGAAATTTTGTTTATAAAATAAATTTATGCATTTAAAAATATAAAACAATTTATTATTGTTTATAATAACAATAAATATTTTTAAAAACCCATACCTAATCTTTAAAAAATGCCAGAAAAATATTAAGGAAGTATTGTGATGGGCTTTATATGCCTTTGTAGCATTTGTGGGGTTTTATGTGATCAAAAAGTCATCCTTTTAATTTGAACTAAATACAGCAGAAATGTATTTTCTTATGTTTATTTAATTTATTAAAAATCTGATACCATTTTGTAGTTCTAGGAATATTTATAACTGAAAAACAGAGTTTTATAACTGAAAAACAGGTCAAGATATTAAGGAATTGGACATGGGTAGTTGAGAGATAGATGTTCAGAATTATGTTCTTAAGGCAGATTTTTGACCCACATAAGCAGCTTTATTTCTTTATTTATTAAATGACTCTTCCCGCACAAGTGAGAGTGTGACAGCAGTTTATGTCCTTAATGTAAGAAAACCACGAGGTGATGTAAATGTTCCTTTAAGGGGACAGTTCTCATTAAAAAAAAATTAGTTTTGAAACTTGTCACTTGTAGCAGGCATTTTGGGGGGGGTTAATCTTTTTTTGATTGTGAGCAGTGTTCAGTGAAGCAGCTCATTGTGTACACAGCTTGTGAATAGCATCATTGATAGCAAAAAGCTACGGGGTAAGTATACATTTAATTGATTTCTTGATCAGGAATGCTTCTGCAACAGGCAGAACAATGGTTGATGCTTCGATGGTTGATGTGAATGTGATGGAATAATTCAGAAAATGGGGAGATGTCCAGAGCAAGAAGCTCTGAAAATACAGCTGCCCTAAGGAGAGCTAACACATGAAGCTTCTTGGGAGCAACTGAGACCATAGAAACTGAAATTTGATTTATAAATCAAAGATAAGAGTCCATAAACATGTTTTTGGTGTGTAGGGATGATGGAAATAAACAAAATTCCCTCTTTGCATTCCTTTCCCCACCCCTCAGTTCGAGAAAAAGTAACGAAAACAGCGCAGGAAGACCTAAGGACACATTTAACATGGGAGGAAGAGATAAGTATTTATTCTCTTCATGAAGGGAATATTTTATTTTTCTTCCATATCATGTGCAACACAATGTCACAGTTGTTATCTTTTATTATCTATAAAAGCCATTGTCTCCAACAGGAGAGGAGCAGTCTTTCTTTCAGGGCTGTATTCCTGGTTTTTCTCTGTTATCATTTTGATATTTGTATGCAGCTATATGAATTATTTTCAAAAATGAATCCCAGTGATAAGTTCTTTTCATATTCGTGGTAGATCTCATTCACAGTATTTCAATTGGAAAGTATTTCAGTATTTTCTTCTACAGATATCTTTCTCATAAACTCATTTTACTTAGTCAAAAACCATCGCAAAAAAAACTGATGCTGAATTAAGAAGCAACAGTCTAAATGCAGTACTTAATAATTTGGAAGAACATAGCAAAAGTTTTTTGGGACCAGTGCTCTGTTGGGGTTCTGAGAGCTCAACACAAAAAAGGTGAAAGGCTGAAGAACTTTGTGTAGTCCATCTGTAATGGGATTTTCCTTTCGGATGCCTGGTCTGATCCTATTAAAGACATACAGAAAAATTATTATGAATTATTATTATTATTATTAATGGAAAATATTCCATTATTAATGGAAGAATAAAACAGAGTTTTTTAAATGCAAGCCAAATAGGAGGACTGTTTCCATTTTCTCACTTGGATATCTTCACCATCTCTAAATGCTTGAATAACACATTAAGGCAAGCTCAGCATTAAATACCACCTCAGTATGGCTTTTTTTCCCCCTCAGTTATATGTGAAACTCCTATTGCAGCATAACTTCAAGAACGTGGAAATAATAATATATAAAGTTTGGAATTGTATCTGATTGTTACTAAACTAAACAAAAAAGTACCAGTTGTATTAGCTGCAAGAATTTGTGCTTCCATTCTCTAATTTAAAAATAACTTCAAGTGAAAATACTAAGTTGATGTTTTCTTTGTTCAACGATGTTCAAATTACCTCAGAGTTATGTTCGTACATAAGGAACTTTAAAACAAACAAGCAAACTCAATTAATGCAGTATAAGCTGTTATAACTGTAAATACTACTTCCTAGAAATAGGATTTGATGGACTCCACAATTGCTAAATAAATCTCATGTTACTGTTGTATGAAGTATCTCAACAATGATACTGTTGGGTTTAAGTATAAATTAATTGAATTTTGGTTAAATTTAGCAATAACATTTTGCTGAGAGAGAAATTTATTGAAACATAGCATTCGGTTGGCATGTTTCACTATCAAGTATACATTCTGATTAAAAATGGGGATATGATCTAAAACAGTTATTTACAATAAAGATGGACACGGATTTGAGATGACATCTGAAGATTTTAAAATCAACTTGTTTTTTCCTCAAAAAAGGGACTTCTTTTTTCTTTGTTAGCATACACTTGCATGATTAATATTTAGAATTCGTGATGAAAACCATTAGAGGGATGACGAAGGTTTGCTTGGTGTGCTGATCTCCTTACAGTGCCAAGTGTATTTTGAGGATTGGAGTGCTGTGCTGAGTCACAAACATCACAATTTCCAGCGGCTGCTGCAGCCAATATGTGTTTTCTTTTGTGAATTTCAGCCCTCTGCTCCAGCTGTGGCCTTGGCAGGAATAAGTCTCGTGCTGCTGGTGACAGTCCAAATTCCATCCCTGTCTGGGAGATCCAGATCACCATTTCAAGCCTTCTGCAGAGGAATGTTTTTCTGACCTGTGCTTTGGAAAATGGTTTGTTTCCAGGTATGGTTGTGGCAAATGATTATTTCAGGCTCTGCCAAGTAAATCTCAGGATTTCAGGGGGAAAAAAGGCAATTCATTCCACAGTGACTGTGTTATCTTTCCATAAAGTGTGATTTATTTGTGATATGAAATATGCATATTTATTTGCTGTGGATTTTACTGAAAGACACTGCCAACATAAAACTTGGGGAAATGATGCTTTCGTGTTGTTGATTACCATAATCCAGTGAAATACCATCTTAAAATAAAATAAAAAAAAAACCACCTTCTTAAATAAAACCCAACTTTTTGTACATTTATATTTGAATTTTAGCACAGAGAGGAAAAGAAGTAAAAAGGTTTCCTGTATTGCCTTCAAATTTGTGTTTTGTTTTCTTTAAAACAGCATACATATTTTTGCAAGTCAGCTCTATTCTCTATTGTCCAGGAAATGAAATAATTGCTGGAAACCTATTTATTTCTCATGTTCTTTATCCTACTTATTTTTGGTTCTTTCAAGTTCCATCGAGCAAAATTAATGGATCCTAACAAGCATTTATTAGATAATTTCACCTTGCATTCCATGTTAAATATAAATCCTTGATAAGTCCCTGCATAACTTTTCATTATAGCTCTTATTTTCACATTATACTTCTTCTCTTGTGCTTATATAATGTATGAATAAAAGATGGTTCTTGCAGTACTTGCAGTACTTTGTATCCTCTTTTTTCCTCCTATGTCTAGGCCTTCTTGCTTGCAGCTTTTCAGTGTTGATTTATTAATGGTATGTTGATAATTATAATAATGAATGTTAAGTTTATAGTAATGAATGTTAAGTTATTCTCAATTTTTGCATAGTTTGAGAGCTATTTAGCTGGTAAAGTCATAAGCTGACACTATGGTAACAACTAGCAGCATACAATTTGGAAATTGTTCTGAATGAAGCTTTAAGTTATTGTGGTGTTTCAATATATAGTGTTATTTTTAAAAGCTGGATTTAATATTTTGAGTTTTAATTCTCTTAGCATTTCCTGTGAATGTTGCAAAGCAGAGTTCAACAAACCATTCTGAGAATTATTCCTTTGCTATTCTGTGTTGATGATGCTGCTCAGCCAAGAATACAAAGCTTTAATGACAAATTATTTGGACTAAGAATACAGTTCTGAGCATCATCATCATTCTGCTTATCATTTTAATAATGTTCTTTCAGATAACCCATTATAAATATGTCTTTTACAGCTAGAGTGTTTTGGAAATGTTGATTTTGTTACAAAGAATTTTCTTTACCACCTGTATTCCAGCAAAGTTGGGCTGTTTTCCGCCCAAAACTCAAATCACCTTCTCCTCAGTGTTGTGCGCATTTTAACCAGCCATCAAATTGAACAACATTGTCATGGCTTAAACAGCGTCAAATAGGCAAATTTAATGTATTATGTCAAAAAACCTGAACCCCAAAACAAACCAACAAATGTCTGGGAAAAAGTAAAACAAACTTGCGGCAAAATATTAATCTGCTCACAACTGTGTAGTGGGACGTGTGAGATGAGAAAAGTGTCCGGTATGACTTGAAAACCAAGCGGTGTCCTGGCTTCCGTACACTTTAAAAGGCATTGACGCGGCGTCAGCAGAGGGCAGAGCGGGGGATTTGAGGGCAGAGCGGAGGATTTGAGGGATCTTAACCTCGATGCTTTGTGAGCGTGCCCATCCCGAGCCCCTCACGGTGCCCGTCCCGCTGCTGCGCTCCCTCGGGGCACCAAGCGCGGCCACCCCCGGCCTTGGGAAAGGGGCGGGGGTTTGGAATTCCGGCTCTGTCTGGCAGATTTGAGCCTAGACGGGGCAGGGTGAGGCGTGCAGCTCTGATTTTCCTGGAACAAGGTGGAATCGGTGTCACACGGAGCCGCCGCGCTGCCTTGTGCCGTGCCCCGCCGGGCCCTGAGGGCAGCGCGGAGGTTCCGCTGCAGCCGCGGCTGCTGCCCACAGTGCGGGGCAAGGGCTCGGTGCTGGTGCTGCTGGAGAACAACCATCCTACCCGGAACTGGAGAAAACAAGGTGTGTGTAGTTTTATGTCTTCTTTTGTAGTTTTTTTGGTCTTTTTTGGAAAAATAAAAAGCCGTTTTCCAGCTGGGCCTGGGCGGCCGCAGCGCTTTTAATATCTTGGGCCTGCCCCGAAGAGAGCAGAGAGCGGTGGCTTTCCTTGATTTTAATATATAGGGATTAATGTCTTGCTTTTTATAAGGATTGTTTATGCCATGCCCCATCCAGAGTGTGGAAATACTGCTTGAATTTAGCCAGGCTTACCCGGGCATATGGTCAATTTCATCCTGTGAGAAAATACCTGAACACCTGGGACAGTCGGTCAGGGCTGGGGCAATATTTGTTTTCTCTAAAAAAACCCCAAACTAAATGTGTAGACAACGCTAGAGCTTTGAGCAGCAAAATTAAGGAAGTTTTAATTTGTCATTCACGTAAGAATTGGAACAAATAGAGAAGACATCCACATGTACTGAGGATTTCTAGTGAGATCTCATTTGTATATTTCAAGGCGAACGTGAAAGAGAGCTCTGAAAGTACCACGTTCAGGATATTTGTGTTATCCTCAAAGTGTTGCTGTTTTTTTTCTTTCTTCTGCCTTTTGCATTCAAGTTTTTCTCACGATGAAATGTAATTATGCTCTTCTAATGCATTCTTACAGAAAGTTCATGCATCCTGCCTTCTGTACCTGTTGATGGTGTATCAGGCTGGGCACCCAAAGAGGGAGGAGGACTCCTGCCCTGCTCTCTGATATTCTGGGGTTTGAGGGATCTGTGGCATGGAGAGGAGACATAAAAGGTTGTGTTCTGGTGCAAGGCTGCTCTTTGCCTTCTCCTGCCATTCCTGGCCTCCTGCGGGAGCTGTTCCAAACCTGGTGCTGCAGGGACGTTCTTACTCTAACCTGCAGACACAAACAATTAGGACATTTTTCCCATGATGAGAGTCGATTTTTTTTGTCACTAATATTGACATTATCAATAATGCCCAGGCAGCAAAGAAACAATGTTCATACATTATGCCCCCTGAGATAACAGCATAATTCCTTCTGAAGCTTTATCATACATATACCACATAAATACCAATAGCAATGTTGGTATAAGTTGTGCTGAGGAATGGTTTGTGGAGGAAACAGTAATTCTTGTCAGACACATTTAAAGGAAGAGAGAAGATTAAAAAAAAAAGGAAACAAGCCAGCCTTCAGGGAAATCAGTGTTTTCTGGATATCAAGTAGATACCCTCAAAATGTTCGAAACGGGTTAAATATCAGTAGTGCCTGAACTTGCTGACACAGCACAAATATGTTAATTGCTGATACTTTATATTGCATTATATTGCATTATATTGCATTATATTGCATTATATTGCATTATATTGCATTATATCATATATACTATATATTTTATTTTTATATTTAATATATAATATTTTATATTCATATCATATCGATCCCTTACTCGGTGGTACTAATTATTTAATTGTTTACACTTGGTAGAGGTATTGCACCACCTGTCACTACAAACAAGCAGCAGCTTGGAGTGTTCCTTGAACACAAACACTCTTTTTGCAGAGGGCACTGCTGCCGGACAGGGAATTTAGATGGAGCTCTCAGTGGCTTCCTCTTGCACTGATTTTTTTTTTTGGAGAACAGTTCGATTTTCATTCCGCGCCGCGGCTGTCCTGCAGCGCACCGGGGACAGCGCAGTTCAGGTGGATGTCGACTAGGTGGCAGCATGGTGTTTGGAACGGACACAAACTGATTTTCGGCTCGCTAAAACACCCCTGCTTTCATCCTGTGCCCGTAAAATTTGACTAAACCTGACTTCTGTCAATCCCTTCGTGTCTCTGCACTACTAGCTAAGAGGATGCTGCCTAAATACTAAAAATATTAGGGTGGAAAGGCCAGGGAGGAGAATTTAATCCTGCAGACAAGCATGTTGGAAGCAGAAAACAGTTTTTGTTTTCTGTTTATGGTTTCCTCTTTTAATTTGAGCTGAAAGGAGTAAAGATCTCTTTTGCTAGTTTATTACCAGCAAAATATAGAAATATATTAAATATTTAAATATAATATTACTATTACTAAATATTGTTTATATATAAGAATATAAATATTACTAAATATAATTTACTTGTGGTTGAAAAAATCTTCAATTATTATTTGTGGTCTTACTGTAGTAATGCCCTATAAAATAACAAATACAGTAATTAGTTTTGGTTACAGAAAGTAAGGATCCTGATAATATATATCTGTGTTGGTTCTACTAACCAAATTATATGATATGGAAACTTAATCACTTGGTTTTGGAACATGCTGGCCAGCTTGTGAAAGATTATATGTTTTCATCAAAAGAATTCAGATTGCTGAAGGCAACCTCTTGTAGTGGGGGCAAAAATCCCAAGCAATGTAAGCTCCAGTTTTTTAAATTGCATCCAGAATTCAACAGGCAGCTGCCACAGACCAACTGAAAAAATTCTTTAAAACTTCACCCTTCAATTACATTTGCTCTGTATTTGATGGAAGTCATCTTTACTGCATTATGATCACAGAAGCTGATTTGGAGTCGTGCAATAATTTCTTGGAGCCCCTGTTATCACATCAACATGAAGTATTTCAGGTTGAATAAAAAAGGGCTCTCAGAGGGACTTTCCCATATGCTTTCTGGGTCATCAGTTTGCTCTTCTCAGGAATGTGTTGTTCAGCTTTCCTGGTTTTTGTGAGTGTTTTTTTTTTTTTTTTCTTAATTCACATGTTGAAACAGAGCTGGAAATGTGGAGGAGAAAAAAAAAAGAAAAAAAGTTAAAAATCCACTTAAAACCATCTAGGGAATCAAGAAAAGCAAAACAACCAACCAAGGCCCATTGCTTCTTGACAAAGAAAATCTGAGGGTTCTGGCAGCTGAGAGTTCTTTGTTTAGTGCTTTTCCCACAGTTCTGTTAAAATCTGAAGCTTTGAAAAGCATTATGGCATCCAGCATATTGTTTCAGCAGATTGTTTCAGAATCTTCTGTCAGCAAAGATTCCAAAGCAGCTTTTTCAGGACAATTGTTTTGCTCTCTTGCCATTGTTGGTTTCCCACCCCAAAAGGACACGACACTTTCCTAGGTTTTGAGGGAGGTAACTTGAGAACAAGTGTACAGCTTCCACACTTAAAATCTTGACACTTATCTAAAAGTTAAACAAATGCTGTTGATTTTAGGCCAGAAACTGCTAGTACCAGAGATAAGGACAGTTTGATGTGACTAGGGCTGTTTTATCTTTGGAAAACAAGAAGCACGAGTATGTTCACAAATCTTTTCCTTGAATAAGATGTGCTGAATTGTAGAATATCTCTTGTATGGAGTATATATCTGTTATTTTAGGTCTTCAGCTGCTGGAGTGGCAAACAGCACCACCTTTGCTTTCTTTACTTTGTGTTTTATACCGTGCCTGTTTCAGAATTTCTGTCACAAGCCCTCTGGATGATTCTGTCCTGTGTAGTTATGGTAAGCTAATAAAAATATAAAACTCGGTATATAGGAAAGAAAATGGAAAAGGTAAATACACCTGCTTTTTGAGAATGTGTGCAGCACAGTAGTATTAATGCACCAGTAAAAGGCTGGAGAATGTCTTCCAGAAAATCCCTGGAGAAAGAGTCTGGTCTCCAAAGGTATTGTCCCAGCATAAATTGCACACTGCTGGTTGTGTTGTACTTGACTCTTACAGCAGAAAAAGCAACACACAATCCAAATTTGTGCTTGGGACAGATTTAAAAATCCCCTCGTTGCAAAGTCAAGGAAGAGAATTACTGTTCACTTTAGTCCAGTAGAAGAGAATTTTACTTGGATTTTTGTTTGTTATTGATGAGACAATGAGGTAGAAAGACCTTTTACACAACTTGGGACAAGTGTTCTGACCTTGTGTGTGCTTATATAATGTATGAATAAAAGATGGTTCTACAGAACATTAGTATAAAACTTATAAACATTAGTATAAAATTTATAATGAAATTAGTGCAAAGCAGTCCTTTAAAATAAGAACTTTGCATTGACAATGCTACCTGATTTACTGTAAAATTTTTTAAAAAATAATATAATCCTCTGTTTTCAAAAGCCACAAGTCTGCCTCATCCCTCTTTCAAGTGATTTTTGATTTAATAGCATCTGACTACAGAAATAAAAATACTAGGTTTTTATTGTCCTCTGGTTTTAAGTCTTTTTAAAGAGTTCACCTTGATGTTCTATTTTTAAGAAGAGCACAATTGTTTCTAAATGAACATCACAACACTTGTGTATTGGTCGTAGCTTTTACAGTAAATTGTCTTGTAAGATTGGCAGTATATTTTTGACCACTGAGAAGTTTGGGGATATTTTGAAAAGTGATTAACTCCTAAAGTTTTTGAGGACTGTGAAGGAATTTTTTTTGTCTTGTATGATTCTATAATGATTTTTAGATCATGATAATTGCAGATGACAATGAGTAAATACAATGACATTTTTAACAAAACTGTAGAAGGGCATCTTTAAAATAGAAGTTTGACAGCAGATCCCCTTTTAGGAAGGAAGAATATTTGTTAAATAGCCCTGTGTTGAATACAGAGATGTAATTTCTGGAATTGCTAGAGGTATCACTGCCTTTCTGAGAACCTGCACTCCTGTGAAAGTTTAGCTTATTTGCTTTCATTTGTATGTGTGAATGGAGCCCCTCTCAACGAATACCCGAAAGAAACGACCTCAAAGAAACAAACCAGAGACTGAAGCCAGCCCAGCTCACTGAAGAGGGTGTGTACACCCCCCATCTGGGGTGTGCCCCTCATGATGTCACTTTTAGCCCTTTGCATCCAAAATCATCCCAAAATCACCGCCCAGTCCTGGGTGATGGCTCTTTCACAGCTCAGATGGACTCTGGGTTTATCCAGATGGATTCTGGGCAAACCCAGGGAGCTGGTTGGCTTTGGGTGATGGCTGCTGCACACAAATTTTGCTGCTTCTCCCAACAAAGATGGTATAATTCTTGTCGGAAGATGTGGGATGGAGGAGAAAATGAAAAATAACATTTGTCTAGCGATCCCTAAATTGAAGGATAAAACTTCAGGCAAGGTCAAACATAACTGCATTAAATATTTTTCAGTCTGTAGAATTTTAAAAATAAATAACCTTACCTACAGAAAATTTCTGGATTTTAAGTAGGAAATAAAAAGCACCAATAGTTAGAGGGAGAAAGCTGCCTTCAAAATTAATCATTATTTTTTAAAATCAAATTGAGCCCAAGAAATTTAAGACCTAGTAAATACAAGTTAGGCTACCTAAACCTTTACATACAGGTTCTTAGCAATGGTTCTTAAAAAGTGTGTCTTAATCTAGTTGTCTTTTCTGTCGTTGTCTTTACCCAATTGTTTCACAGTCCACATTTGACGACGCTGGGTGCCAGCAGGGTTTTTTATCATTCAGGAATCCAACCTGGCTTATGTGAGACAGACATGATGTGCGGAATCTGGAAAACAATGAACATGTTATTTTGTTTTCCCAGTTCCTTCTGGTGAGCTCTTCCTAGCAGAATGATGGAGTCTGGGCTTTTATGCTCCTTTGGTACACCTGGCTGCTTGTTTTCCAATTCCTAAACTTACATTTGAAATATAACTTCAGAAAATTGTAACAGAACTTAAGGATTTATCTCATTTTGGGGGTTTTGATATAACAATGGATTCTAGAAGGTGTGTGAACAGTATCAAAAAGACATTTCCTTGAAAAGTGAGAATGTATGTAAGTCTTACTATTTTGTTGTTTATCAAACAGGCAGAGCCCCTAAATGTATTTCTGTCTTAAATGATCACAAGGGGTACCTTATCTGGTGTAGGGGGATGATTTACTTATTTATAATAATTACATACTGTATAAAATTCAGTCGTGCTGTGCCATTTTTTGCATAAATATTTTAAAAAATATTTTCATTTAAAAGCAAAACAGTGTTTTATACTCTTCAGTTGAACATGACAAAAATCTGGATTATGCTTGTTACCCAGTAACCTCACTTGGTGGTTCCACAGCAGCACTGACACCTTGACCACAGAGTAACTCAGCATATTTAGATTTAAATCCTAAACTGGATTTAACTGGATACACCTGTTTATGTAGGTGTATTAGGTATGCTCTGTGCCTGAGGAATTCATTTCAGTTGCATAAACTTTTGTACTGTTTTTCACAAATAGTCATAGAAATGTTTCTTTTTGCAGGCTCCATCTGAAGCACAGAGGTGGTACTGCTGATTCTTGCAACATTTGTGTCTGCATCTGGTGGGGATAGACATACTTTTATGGCCATCCTTTTAATAAGAAATTCTTACACTTAAGCAGGTAAACTTTGTCCATTAGTATTTTCACTCCTGAGTTTCACCAAGCACAGAATTTAATACTTATGCTTCAGTGTAATTTTTCTGGAGGCAGCATTTGCAAACATCTTAGGTTATATTGGAGCAGATATTTTGTCTCCCTGTGTGTAGGTAAGTACTGATAAACAAACAAAATCAATTATTATTTATTAAGGTAGAAACAATCTCAAAAACTGGGCCAGCCTATACTGAAATGCCATAAATGACCATGTATCTACAAAGAAACTGTTGCAAAAATGTACCTGAAGGGGGTTTTGTAGAGAAATCCTCCCAAATTGTGCACACATGCACTGTTGGAATGTGTTGAGTTAGAGAGTAGGGGGAAGGTATTTCCAAGCAGTTTTTGTAAGCTATTGCTCTCGGTGCCACTTCTGGCGTTTGAATGTTTTAGTTAATATCAAAGCCTGCAGTTGTTATTGTGGGAAAGTGATAGTGTGAAATTGATGCTGTTATACTATAACAATAAGGACGTGACTCATGTATTTTATGTACACATGCATTCAACTGTAGTGACAAATGGCTTCATGCTGTGTGATTAAATGCATATTAGCATTTGCCCTAGGCATTTGATTATTACCATCTTTACTTCATTACATTACCACACTGTATGGCCATATAATTTATAAGATAATACAGACATCACTTTGTTGCTGATAGGAATTATTCTGTTTTATGGATGGTGTCCTTTAATTTTGCCTTTCATGGATTATAAAATTGGTTAATATCTGCTGAAGTGAATCACTGGAGAAGCAAATAAAGATGTTGGCCTCGGGTCACAGTGTCATTTGTGATACTGGCAAAATCTTACAGCCTCATTTATCCCTGTACATGATTGATAACACCATGGGTTAAATGGAGAAAGCTTTGCTTCCATTAAAGGATCATCATGAATGAAGACCTCCCACTTAAAAGTCAGGCATGATGAGAAGACAAGAGACTATCTACAGGTCAAATTAAATAACTTAAATAATTTAAGTGGAATGACAGTGTAATTTGTTCATTCTGTGTTATTACCCTGACCCCTATCAGGCTTATAGGCTAACTTACTTTCTAGTGTAGGGTATTTAAGATGTAATTTTTAATAAGTGCTTTTCAAAGATATAAAGCCCTTTATGGCACTTAAAATTATGTTAAAATTGATTTTTTAATGTGCTTTTTAAAAAGTAATTTTTGTCCTTATTTTGTTAAATGTAAAACGAGTAATAGGAAAGCAAATGTAGTAAATGCTTCAAAATAGGAACTTTAGTCTTTCACTTTTAAAATGTTATCCATGTATGCTTTAGATTTTTAAAAAAATATTTTATAGGTATTCTGACAAATACCAGTCACTAAAGTAAAAATGCATTGTTTGGAAATACCTTTGATTTGATACAAGATTTTATTTTTTTTTTTGTATTTTCTGTGGTGAAGGGCATTTATTATTTATCCTGTATCTTTACGGTAGCTCTGGATTGTTGTATTAATGTGTAATATCAAAAGTAGGTATTTTATTAATATGAAATTAATAAGAATTAATTAAATTAATTAATTAACCGTTAATATGAAGGATAATTTAAATTCTTTTTAAACATTGTATTTTGTATATTTTTGTTCCTAGCTAGGTGCAGTGTAAACTTGCTGGCAGGTGCAGAGTTCTTTGAGCTCTCGGAGGTGGAAGGGACCGCAGGGCAGCTCTGAGGAGGGCAGAGGGGTGTGTGTGAGCCCCTGCACCTCGCAGGTTTCTCAGGGCAGAGGGGTGTGTGTGAGCCCCTGCACCTCGCAGGTTTCTCAGGGCAGAGGGGTGTGTGTGAGCCCCTGCACCTCGCAGGTTCCAGCAGCAGGCTGGGGAGCATTTGTGGCAGTCCTGGCAGAGCAGCCTGAGTGCAAATTGCCCGTGAGAAAACAGCGCTGTCACCGTGCAGGGCTGGCTGAGGACTCAATGAGCTTCGCTCGCACAGCGTTTATCCCTTCTCACCGCGTTAGGGAGGGAAAGTCTTGTTTGTCAAGTGCTCCTGCTGAGATCACTGAGCTGAGAGAAAGCCCTGCATGCCTGAGGCCCCTTTGCTGCTGCTCCTTGGAGTATAGCATTGGTTTGAAAGTATCCCCTTGGGAAAATAATTCTCAGAGTGCTTCTGTGATGGGAAGGAAAAGCACCAGCCCCATGTGTATCAGTTAATGTACACTCTTCTGCTGGTTGGCCTAAATAAGAATAATTTCATAACTGAAGTGCACTTCTTCAGCTGCTCCTGTCCTTGTAGGGTGAATCCTTTTTCTAAATCAAGTTTATCCCTTATTTTTTCTCTCATTAACACAGGCTACCAGCTTCTTCATTTGATAACAGCACAGTCTTGTAACAGTTCATCACTGTAGGATTTCACCAACTCCAAGCCTGGAACATTAGCTGACAGCAATATGATTAGACCATGTGCCATGTTTTAACATTTGTTAGTAAAAATCTTACCCTTAGCATGATGAACAGTGAAATCAAATGGCTCTGTGCTTAGTTTATTGTGCATAATATTGGCATTTTTAGTTTTGTAGTTATGATCATCTCCCAGTACTTGATATCAGACGTTTGTGGTAGTTCTTCATGTAGTGGTACAGCATGTATCAGCAAGAAAACATTTTGTCAGTAAGAAAAAATTTTGAAAACTTGAGTGAAAGAAACAAATTTTTTTAATGGGCTTTTGGAAGAGTTGGACTTATTTTATTCTAAGTTCTTAGGCTAAAGTAGAAATAGTATTTTTTTTATCCTAATGTATTGCTTTTAAAAAACTCCAAACAGCCTCAGTGTACAACGTCTGCAGATTGCCTGCACAATGCCCGATTCATGTTGGCATCTTGACGCAACAGATTTGTTGCCTGAAGTGCTACATGTTTGTACATGTTTCCTATTCAGGCTTTATTTGCTGCCTCTTCAGAAGTCCTTCAAACATACACATTTTGACACTGACAAAAGAATTTATATACTTCATATTGAACAGCTCAGTATTAGTCATATGTTTTAAAATGAAAGACAAAAATGAACCTGATTGTTTTGGTTTTAGCAAAACCATTGCTTTACTAACAGAATAACTTTCGTGGTGGGGCAGCTAAACAAGGAGTCAATCTATTATCCATGACCAAGCAGCTTAAATGTGATCTATGTTAGAGTTTTATTTAGACAACAGAAGAAAAAGTGGTGAGCCCTGATTTGTAGTTGTTATGGCCCCATGATACAGACCAGGTCTCTGCTCTTCCTGCAGGAATTCCTTCCTAAGGGCTCTGTAGCAGCAGCCAGGTCAGCCATAACTCCTGTGCTCTGCCCCTGCCTCCGTAATTCTTGGTGCAGAAACACAAGGGGGTGTGTCTGGCAGGGATAGCATCGGGTCTTCCAGTGCACTGCTGACAATTCAGTCTCAAGGATTAAAAAATATCATCTGGGAAAAACAGGGGAAATACCTGTGGTTGTTACATTTTTGTGAATAAAGTGCTGAGTGTTGTGGTCACCTCTGGTGTCTCTAACAAGCTTGCTTTGTCTTTGCAGAGACACCTGGGGCTCCTGTTTGTGTAATTCCTTGCTTGACAGCAGTTGATGCAACTGGCTCAGAGTACAACATTTTGATATAGGATTTGTAGGAAGAGAATGAGAAAGACACCTTGATAAAATTCAGATGCAGAGACTGCAAGCATTACCTGAGGTCCCTGATTTCAGACCAGAGATCTCTTTTAAAATTGGGCCTGCCTAAATGTAGGCAGCAACTTTTTCATGGCATGATGTGTGTTGCAGCACCTTCATGTCAGTGCAGGGCAGTAACTCTGGGGAAAAAAACTCTACTGCTTCTGTCTGCTCATCAAAGTTTTTGCTTAAAACTTAAACCAAGCCAAGATACAGAGAGGAGAAGCAAAGGAATATTGTGAATTACTGATAAATGTGTGCTTTGTTTCTACAGTAATACACATTACTTTAAAATAAAAATATTGTTAATTACATAGTATCTATAAGTAGTAGTTTTACTCATTGCAAAAAGATTCTGCCTCCATATTTGAAAGTTTTGCAGTTTGAGTATTCTCTTACAGATAAACTGGAGAGGAAATGCCTGTCTTTATTTTGCAGAAAGGAGCTCAAAGAATGGATGAAGACTTTAAAACACAGGCACTTGAATCTGCTCTTCCAAGTCCATCAGAGACTTTGCTTTCCATTCGACTGTTAGACTTTAAAACGAGTTTATTGGAGGCAATAGAAGAGCTGCGTATCAGAAGGGTAAATTTGTTTATATTGGCTTTGGTCTTTCTTTGCCTTATTTCTGTCTCTCTGTAGGTAATCCTAGAAAATCCTGCATGAGTGTGGCTAGACCTCATGCTGTATTTTAAGTGATTCACCAGCCAGGGTTTTGTGTAAAAATGTATTGGGTGTATTACAGACTTTCCTGTAGACAGCACAAAGGTAACAGGTTTGGATGGGAATGAATATGGTTTTTCTGTAACAACATAAGAAGTTGCTAGAGTTGATAATCAGGCTATTGAGAAAAGCTACATTAAATTAGTGTCTTTCATTATAATTCTTCTCTTTAAGAGCAGTCTTTGATACAAAATGAAAAGAAGGAATCCAAGTGTTTTCCAAGTCCCCAAGTCTTTCTCGTTTCATAATTGATTTGCCATTTGCCAGAAAATCAGTGATTTTGGTTCTTTGCTTGTGTATTTTGTGGGCAAAGAGCTAGATTAAAACCACAGTATTTCACCACTTTTACATTGGTAAGTCTATGGAGCTAGACCCCTACAATAAATAGTGTATTGGGTATTAGGGGTTGGGGTGTTTTGTTTTTGAAATTATCTTGTAGTAGTAAAATTGTAAAAGGTAAAATTGCTTCTGTGCTGGTAAAGGCAGCTGTTTTTTCTTGTAGTTAATTTGTCACTTGTATTTTTCTGTGGTTACTTTTTCAGTTGTGTGCATGTAAACATTTCTTTCTATTTCTCCCCTTAGGGTTTCTAAACTGTTATGTGTATTGAAAGACCTAAAGTGTATTTTTTCTTCATCTGATGCATTTGACCTGCTCAAAAGATGCGTATTATTAGTTTTAAAATATTAGTATTGATGACATGCTTGATTTATGCTTATTTTCATCTAAGTGAAATGCTATAATCCTCTCTTTAAAAGCCATAAACAAAAGAATGACTGCCATTAAAAAGGAAAAAAAAAAAGAAAGAGAGAAGGGCTGCATGAAGGTTCTTTATTGGTGTAGTACTGTTAAAGCCCCCATGGTGTGATCCCAGACCTGTGTTACAATGGTAGTGTTTAGTCTAGTCAAACTATTTTAGTATTAAAAGTAAAGACTGAATAGTTTAACTTTATTATTAGACATATTATTATATCTAGTAGTTATTATTATTATTATTATTATTATTATTATTATTATTATTATTATTATTATTATTGCTGTTGTTGTTGTTATTATAATATAACGATTAGAGTATCTTTTGCTTATAAGACTGCTTAGCTGAATTTACATGGTTAACTCAATGTTGCACTTTTAATGCACATGGTCAGAGCCTAAAGTGTTCATGGAGAGCCATGGGATTTCGTAATTTGGCATTTTCCTTTGGGTTTTTATGCTTGCTTTGTGTCTGCTATACTACGAGAGTTTGTGGCTGTGATTTTGTAAAAGTTGTCTCAGAAGGGTGAGTAATTTTTTGCCTTGAAATTGTTTTTAGTTTCAAAATTGATGCAAATGCTAAGAGCCAATTTCATAGTTAAGACATGGTCCTAAGTTTCTAAAGTAGCTGTGCTTTCTTTTACCCTAAAAATTACATACATATGTATATATTTACGTGTTTATTTAGAAATTTAGGTAAAAAAGTAAGCATTTTACAGACAGCCAGATTGAAAAATAGTTCAGGGCTCCTTGCTTAGTATGTTTGAAGCTTGGAATATAAAACATAGGTAGTCTGAAGAAGCAAGAGTTATTGAGTAATGTGGCTTATGCCTAGTGGCATTCATTTTTATCTTTAGAAGTAGAATTTGGATGTTTTTGCTTTAAAATATGGATGTTTTTGCTTTAAAATACCCCTAGCAAACCCTATCCCCATTTTAGCTATGAATTTCTTGCAAGCTCAAGCATGAGCCTATTTTGTAAATTTTTAATCAGCCCTGAGAGAAAGGTAGTGCATAAACCAAAATACAGGGATGACTTAGAGAATTACAGTGCTTGTCTTGCACTAACATGCTAATTTTTCCATGGTCATGAATGAAGCACAAAATCTGTGTCATCTGCTCCATCAGAAAGTGGAGTAAAAGTGAAAATTCTGCAGGTTTCTTACTATTTCTTCCACTTCCTTCCCAGGTTGCTTGTGAGGTTCAGTAGACTGATAACCTGAGGGAGGCACTAGAGCCAGTGCCACGGATTTTACTCTCAGCTTTGTCTTTGACCTCTGGCTTGGCCTCAGATGAGATTATTTTACATCTATTTGCTTCTGGTTTTCTTCCTATTCTTGGTCTTGCTTGTCACTTCAACAGGAGACTCTTTGGGACAGGACCTGTTGTGTATTTTGAGTTTATTAAAGTGCCTGGAATGCTTGGTTAAGCTGCAGTACAAATTCAGATTAATAAATTTGTGGATGAAATTATCTGTGTGAAGCTAATAAAAAGCAAACTCTTAAATGCAGAAATATTTTGAGAGATTTGTTGCAATCCTTACTCAATGTCATGATATTGTAGGCAAACTCTCAAAAATAGTTCAGAAGAGTTGCTCAGAGTAAGGGACTGTTCATCTGTTCCATCTTCCAGAGGAAGTCCCAATCCTTGATAGCTGTGCAAGTTTGTTCCTAAAGATTAATTGCTTGAATGATTATACTTGATGCAGTTCTTTTGGCTGTTCACAGGGTCTTTGTTCTCCATAGGAATTGACATAATATGAATATTCAAGTAATTAAAAGCCACAAAAAATTGTATTTCTCTTTCTCCTGCCCCACAGGGATTACTTCACAACCCAATAGTTGGAGTGTCTTCTGTTTTTTCCAGTTTGCTTTCCCACTCATCCAGCACTGACCACTGATCCTTCTGTGCTGGATATCCCTTCAGTTACTCCCATGTCTGTCAGTCTTGCTCTGGAGTCACCTGAGTGCCTTTTCTTCCTAAGAGCCTTTTCACTGGATTTCATACCTAAGTGTAAATTAGGGAATTTTTTTAGTAAAATGACAGACACAAGGACAGCTGGGTATTGGGAAAAAAAGTAAGTATGTGGGTTTAAGAGAATAAACAGCACTGAATTTCAGATCTCATGACTGTGACATCCTTGGTATTGTTGTTTGAGTCAGCAAGCAGTATGTTAGATCACAATTTCTCTGTGAATAATGTGGCTTTTGATTAGGAGCTGATTGCTTGCAGTTGGAGAGTGTTCTAAGTATTAATGCAGACCTTTCCAGGAATATATTTTGATAGAAGAGATTAAATATAGAGTAATTTTAACTGTGCAGTGGAGTCAAGGGCAGACCAATGAAATTTACAAAGGGGAAATAGCGGTTGGTACAAATTTTTGTCTCTGCATGTGAAAATGGAAAGTTTTTGAGAATAGATTCCAAATAGGAATCTATATAGGTTGCTATTATTTTTCATAACTATGAAAGTCCAACAATGTTTTATCAGAAACTAAACGTAGAATAATGCTTCTATAAATATCTTCTCTCCTATTAACATTTGTCCTGGAAACAAAGCTTAAGAACAATATCCATGAGATCTACGAAAAATTGTACTGGTCTGCTTCATTCATGAAGGAATTTCTAATTGTAGTATGAAAGAATCAGAAATTGTAGTTTCTGTGAGTACTGTTTGACCTGCATGAAAACTGGATGTACAATTTTGTAGGAGGGAGAGTGTAAGTTTAAGAAAGATAATAAAAGTACCTAGCAGCAGTTTTGGCTGCTTGGACATGAGCCGGCTGTACTCTGTTCCTAAATCTGTTCAGGGTCAAGAATCGAGGGGGCTTGACCAATCCACAGCCCATCTTGTAAAACTACAGCCTGAAGCAAACACTTTAAAGAAGGCTTGACACTTTCTAAAGGTTATAACGAGTAAATAAACCATCAAATTACTCCTCTTTTATTGTTATGGTAGTCTTTTTTTATAAAAACACTTAAATCCATGTAGTCCTAAGGCATCGAATAAAAAATGAGCACTTTTAAGGTTTGGTGGGTTTTTGATCCCTCCTCAGAGTTATACACAATATTGTTCTCCTAAGTATAACAAAAACATTTTTGTTTTATTAAACAGCTGATAGAACTTCTAAAAAAAAAGAAAAAAGTGCTTCACACAAGTTGTAGAAGCTTTCAATTCAAAATGGGTAAATTATAAATGTCCTTTGGAAGATGTAAAAATGATGGATAAGATTTATAACTGTTGGCGATTTCACGTGAGAACATTTTTATTATGTAATTGTCATTCTCAGTTTAAGTATTTATGATGTTTATTTTCTCAGCCATAGTTACATACATGCACATTTTTGATAGCTTCCAGATACACCTTTATAATTTGGGAGTAAGTTGGAGGAGTGTTGTTCACTTAGAACTTTGCTTCTTATCCTCTTAAGTGTTCACAGCAAAAGGCCTCACTTAAAATTGAATTTAAGACCATTTTCTTACCATTTTGAGAAAGACTTTTGCTAATAATATATAATTTTAATAGTATTTGTTGCTTAATAACAGAAAGGATTGAGGATCACACTTTTTAAAAGCTTCTCATTTGGTTTTGTCACTCCAGGGAAATTAGGGAATACATTTTCCTTGAATACTTATAGAATAGTACCAGAAAAAAAAACCAACATTGCAACTATGCAGCACTATTTATTAAAGCAGAACTGGAAATCACTGATAATATTTTAAGATCTCATTTTATTTTTTTTTTTTTACCATAAGTCATATGAAATCTTTAGGTCTCTTCTCCATCTGTATTCTACCAGTATATACCAGAGAAGTGAAAGCTAAAGGACTTTTCTCTGGTTCTCTGTGAGCAAATTTCAGTTTTAATGCCTATTCAGTATTTTATATGTAAAATTCACATGACAGCTGAGGCATATATTTAGAATCTCTGAAAGAATCTTGAAATGTTTGGGAGCAGCCTCCTGTGGAAAGAAGTGTGCTTCTCCACACACATGTGCTTGAAAACTGTCTGCTAATCAAGAGAGTCGGTTTTGACCCTAAAACACAATAAAAGATGTCAATGTCAAAAAACTATTTTGAATCACTTGGGACATATTTTGCTCTTTTGATTTTGTTGATAAGTAGTGAGACTATGAATCAAATATTATACTGAGTAAAAAAGGGTTGTAAAATCTTCAAAACTGTCTTGCATCAATTGTTGAAGTGTTGTAAATATCCTTGAATCAGAAACTTGGAACCCTTACTCATATTGGGCTTCAGAAAAATTGTAGTATATTTTATAGCCAAAAAATTTTGTGTAATCTTCTTCACTTGGGAAGGAGAAAGAGCCTCCATTTGTCCTTTCAGTGTGTCAGGAAAGGTACTGCTTCATCCAGAGGTGGGATCTTTTTGGTCTTACGGCAAATAATAGTCATTGATGGTATTGCAATTCAGTAGAATTGTACTTAAACCCCTGTATTAAGAGAATGAACCTTTTGAGGTCTTCTTTTATTTTTTATTAAAGAGAGATCCATAGCCTTTTTTTCCCCAACTTGTGACTGTTTTGTAAGGTTCTAACCAATTGTTGAGGTGTGAGTCACTTCAAGAGTACTTAAATTTTTCCAACAATTAAGATGGTGAGATTTAAACTATAGTGAAGGTGAACTTTAAAACAGCATAAAATTTGCACATAATATATCAAAATGCACAGTTCAAGTATTGTGAGTATTCTTTTACCCTCATACAGTGAGCTTGGCCCTTGCTGGCCCTCAGTAAATGTTATTAGTTCAAGGATTCATCAAAGAGAAGTCAGGCTTACCTTAAAGTGGTGGCTTTTCCAAGCTGGCCATCAGTGTGCGGAGCAAAGGCAGGAAAGCAGCCTTTGGAAGTTCAGTGGCACATTAGGGAAACTCTCCAGGTCCTTGGAGGATATTCATTATTTTGACTGTGTGGAGAAAACAGGACAGTGCTGAGTTGCTTATGACATACATCAAAAACCTGAATATTGTTCTTGTGGGAAGTCATGACTCTTCATAAGGAAACCTTTTGTTCTTCTTTATTTTGAGTACTGGATTTGTGAAGGAAGGCCAGTGCTCATAAAAATTGGACTCCAAAGGGAAAAATTAACTTGAATACCAGAGTGTTTCAGGAAAATTTACATACATATTTAGCAACTGTGATTATCAGAAGATAACTCTCATTTGTTATCAAAAGTAATAGTTTGGTTCTTGACAAAGTGCTTCTGCAAGAACAGAATCTGTAACACTCCCTGTGGATCATGGGGGAAACTCTGGACTTTAGTAAGGGTCTTCTCAGATTCTCTGGTAGCTCATCTTTTCAGAAATATATGTTGATTACTGTTTCAGTTTCTTTTGGTAGGACAGAAGGCTTCTTGGCACAGAAGATAATGATAAATATTTCTCTTTTTCCATAATAACAGAAGTAACCACTGACAAAAACTTTTCAGTTGTTCTAGGAGATGTCACAAAGAATAAAGATTCAGATGCTTTGAGCTGAATATTTAAGTTGCCCCAAAGATTCTGAGTAATTAATTATGACTATCCGTATCATTGACTACAAAGGATTCTTGTAGCACTTTTGCATCTTACTGAACTTCTCTTCATTTCGGTGTTTTGACATTTTTTTAAATGTTTGTTTTTAACTAGGAAACAGAAAATAATTATGAAGACCAAATAAACAAAATTGTTATAGAGAAACAGGAGCTTGAATGGCAGAAGGTAACTTTCCTGTGTGCTTGTAGTGTTTTACCTGCTGAGATTTCATTTAAATGTGTTAATATAAATTGTGATTTGTTACAATTCCTCTTTTTAGAACTATTTTTATTTCAGTAGTAGAATGTTCTAGCCAGTAGCTTATTACTTAGTCATGAACATCTGTAGCTTTTATTTTGATTTGGATTGTGCCCAGCTTAGCAATGTTTTTAACAAGAAAATATAATAATATTTGGCATGACTTGCCAATCTTCAGTCAAAAGAGATGGAAATACTGAAGCAGGAAGACATTTAGCTAATCTGAGGCATGTTGACACGTCAGTGTGGGGGAAGATGTGTAGCAGCTTCTCTGTATTCTGCTTGACTTTGGCAAGCGCAAATACCAGTGCAGCAAACAACTCCACTTGCAATCTTTTGGAAGTGGAGATTTTTCCAAAAAGTTATTTCTGAACATGAACTTGTATGTTATCCATACTCAGTGGTAGTCTGTCAGCTTTTAAATGTTGAGAATTCAGCAACATAAGTCTGACATTCTTCTCAGAGTTAGGGCTCCTGAGGTTATGCTTTGCTAGGAAATGCATTCCCTTCTTTAATACAATCAAACCCATGACCCCTGTCACTAGGGCACAAGATAAAAGGCTTCACTCCGTATATTTTACAACCCCAGAAAAAACAATAATTTCAGCTCTATCCTTGATCTTGGGATATTTAACATCTTAGTTGTAAAGGAAGGCTATTTCATCTTGGAGTTCATCCTAACCATCTTAAATTAATAATCCGAACTCTGTGCTTTTCTTTCTTGAAAGATATATATGTGCACACAGAAACAGGAAACATTTTCTATTTGTAAAAGCAAGAGTGCTTTCAATTTGTAACCCTTCTTTGCTTTTCTTAACCTAGCTTTGCAGTGCTTAATATTCTGGGTTCAAAAGGGAGGATTTCCACCCATTCTAAGACCTTAACAGCAATTGAATTTACCATTCATAAAAGGATGGGACTTACAGGTAGTGAGGTGAACTCTGTTCCTGTACTTTGCACTTAACATTGGCACATGGCAAAGCTGATCAATGAGTGGTAGATTTTGGGAACTTCATGTGAGCAAATTTTCTGGAACTTCAAAGGAACGAGCTAATATGAATATCCAATCCTGGTGACTCCAGTAAGATAAAAATTCTTAGTATGACATTTAAATTGAATTTGTGACCTGATTGTTTCTGAATGCAGAACCATACTGACCACAGCAGTAGTTCAATAAGTAGACATCTTCCTCTGGTTTATCAAAGGTTCTGTTTTACCATTTCCTTCATGGATTTCCCTTCCAGTCAACATTTCTGTCATTCATTTTATTTTACCTTAAATTTAGCTAACTAGTTTGAAATGAAGACATTATTTCAACTAAGTCATATTACAATATTACAATTTATCTACATTTTATAAATATACTGTGCCTGCTCTTGAAAGAAATACTCTCAAGCAGGGAAAACAGAATAACTGGAGAATATATTCCTTTTAATCTAGTGGGTATACTCATCCATTATAATATTAAAATATCAAAGCTGATTTTTTTTCATATTTAAAAAAAACCTCTGCATTTTTCTTCAGTCTTACTGCATCACACATACATGCTATATCTGGAAAATTTCTTCCAAGCCTGAATTTCTGACAGAGATAATAGAATCATTTTATCTGATAATCTGTGTGTGAGGCTTGTTAGAAAATGAATATTTGTAGACACTACCCTGTCATTTTGAAAATAAAATACCTCACTTGAATATACAGTACAAAAAAGTAGTATGTTATAAAGAGTTCAGAATTGGGGTTTTTTTCCATTACATCTATGATAAAGTTATATAAAGGATGATTGTTTACTGAAACCAGACTTATACCTACATAATTTATTCCATGATATTGCCTTGAATTCCTGTATTTTGTAGTGCCATCTTAATTTGGCAGTGCTGTGGATATAAAATTTTATTCCTGTGGTGAGCAGAAGTACTGCAGTGGGAGTAGCTGATTTTTTGTGCCTGCAGTACTTTTCTGCCTTGCTGCTTCACATGCCTGTCACTCCCTGGAGAACCTGTCCTTGGACACAGGGCCAACCTCAGGAAAACGTTCCTCAGGACTTCTGTGTGCTTCTGAATCCTCATTTATGTGCTGTGCGTTGTTTGGTGCGCACAAAACAAAACTTCCTCTACTCGTGATGAGTTAAGTAAATGGATATGGAACACCTTATCTCCATGGATCCTTGTCTCTGCCAAAAGGCTCTTCTGTTCAAGCTCTTGCTTGTACAATATGAAAGCAACACCAGCTTGCTGGAGAAAACAGCAATTTTGGAAGAGACTTTATGTTTAAAAACTCAATTTTTATTAAGGCAGAAGAAGAAATTTGACTCCTTGTGTGTGAAACAGATTTTCAATTTATTTTCTCCCATTCATTCTTTTTAATTGTCTCAATTTATATTTATTATTGTGCAGTCATTAGTGGATTAGTGTGTTTCCTGCTACACACTCATATTTCTAAGCTAAACACTCATCTATATTTTGAGATAGCTGTTCAAGGACAGAGCCACTTAACTATTTTTACCTAATATTTCAGTTTTTAGAACTGAAAAAACCTGATCTTGCATGCATACCTTCCATGGTAAAGGTGAAGTGTCTTATAGAGAAGCATGATGCTTAAAGATGTTGGAGACTTCCATCTTGTAGAGTGTAGTGTTAGCCTATGAGATTATAATATGAAATAATAATACCAAAAAGTACATCTTCACTCACTTCACTCATTTTCTTGTTTTTGTGGATGAGAGTAGTGGCAGGCTGTAGGGTGATAGAAGTCTCATACTATTGCCTTACACTTAGTTATTTCTGGTTTCTTTCAGGTAGCTTGTTAAATGACTAAAATCTAACTATGAACAGAATAACAGATAGTTAATTTTCAATGGGATTCTATTTTTAATGGGTATTAAAATTCTGTTGTAACTACTTGGACCAGTGTCAAGGTTCTGTCCTGAGCTGGTAGTGGATGTGGATTGTTTCTGCAGACTGATGGGATGGGTTGGAGTTGTTCACAGAAGTCCTAGTAAAAGGTCTGTATTCTAGAGGGGAGAATTGTTATCTGTAAAGAATGAAAGAGAAGCTGCTACCAAAAAGACAATTACCAGTTTAAAAAATGCTTTTTTTTTTAGTCTTCAGGCTTTTTTAGTCAGTTGTGTCATTCTAGAAATATTTAACAATAACTATTACATATTTATTGTTAAATAAATATCATAATAAGTCAGCCTTTTCTTGAAATACTTGATATATGATTTGCTCTAAGATAATACTTTACTTACACTGTTGTTATTTCACATGAGCAGGAAACTCTGCAGCATCAGACTGACACGCTGCAACAACAAAACAAAGAAGCTATGGCAGCTTTTAAAAAACAGGTAACAAAATACAGCCTTTGGCTTTGACTGTGGGATTTTAAAATACAGTGGCATCATAGCAAGTTATCAGTTAGTATGAAAATATTTTTCTATTGCGTATAAAATATTAGAATATACAGCTCAGGACAGAGCTCATTTCCTTTCTTCTGGCCACACCATAATGTTTGTATTTTTGTAGTTCTTTCCAGATGCCCCTTCTCCTGGCATTTTTCATTTTTATATTTCAAAAACCTCCTGGAGAAGATAATGCTTCTTCTAATACTTTCCTTATTTTGTTTTGCTTTGTTTTGTTTTTCCCCTCTAGTTTAGCATGACCTCTGCAAGGGTAGATTCATAAACCATGGTAAAAGATCTGCCACACAAATTATCCTGCCCAACATTTAAAAGTGTGTTTCACTCTTGTGTTTTATTCTCCATATTACAGTGAGCAAACACAAGAGCTGAGAGACCTTGCAGAGAATGTTCATAGGAGCTGAAACTGTTGCCCATGGTGATGAAGAATTTGTCATTAATACTGCATCACAATTGTGTCACACAAAAAAGAAGCTGACAAGCAATTAGGTCTCTCCCTTGAAAATATAATTTGAGATTCACAGACTTCTTGTAGAGCTGTAGAGTTCTACAGTTCCTATAGGTAGAAAACCCCAGGAATTGTACTGTGCAGGTTAATATAACTATATTGTCTTGTTGAATTGCATGAATAAAATTATTGCCATGTGCTGCTCTGATTTTTTTGTTTTGGGTTTTTTATGTGACTGACAACCAAGTTACAGGCAAGGATGTTTGCCATGGAAGAAGAAAAGGTACTCTAAATTATTTGTTGTTTGTCATCCAAAGAAGAGCATAAGCAAATGACAATGAAATAAAACATAGCAAACATATCCTAAGTATAAACTAAGTATATTGCAATTACATGATGTTTTTTGCTATGGCCTTTGCAAAAGAAATGTCTTTGTAACTTTTGTATTTCTGGTTTTTTGTTTATAGACTCGTGAAGTGTCACTGCTTATGCTAAAAATCAGTTGAGGAAAGAGTGTTCTTTGATAGTTCCATATTGCATTTATTCAAAATTTACTTTATCCTAGAGAGTTGGGGTAAATTGGGATAATCAGCCTTTACAGGTAGTACTGAAAAATAGCATTTTTAGCTGCCTTAGAGAGTCAGATTTTAACAGGGATTTTATTGATTTAGCTGAACTAAAGTTACTAAAGGTTTCCGAAAGTACTTGACCTAAACTGAAATAAGATGAAATTTTAGCCTGAATTTATATGGATTTTGTTTGCTATGTGAGTTTTTATACCAGGCTGAATGCCTAATTACTCCTTGGAATGAAGGATTTACATTTGGTGTACAATGAACCTGTTTTAAACAGTGAAGTCAGTGGATGTCTGCCTCTGTTGTTTCATTTAAATTTCCCAGCGGTTTAGAGCAGATGAATATGCTGGATGTGGCATAAGAACTGACATAGAATTTTGCAAACTGGTTAAATGGCTTGGAAGTATATATAAAAAAAGCTTTATTATTTGCTGCATTGCTATTTATTGCTATTTATTTTATGTTTTCTGGTTGAGTAATTTTCTTGACTGGGAGTTTGGATTTTTTTTTCATTAAGACAATTCATTTGTCCACACATACCCACTTATCCCTCTCTGATTTTTATTTTCAATGATAGGTTCAGAATTAAATTTTATGCTGATTAATTTTTACTTCTATTTCCATTTAATTGAGTAGTACTTTCAGTACTTTATATCAAAGTAACTGAGAGAGTCAATTAAGCTCAGGACAGAGTTGAGAAACCAATTTTTGCACCAATTTAGATGATATGTACTGTGAGTGATCAGGGTGGTTTTGGAGGATTACACAGTCAGCACTGTATTGGGAATCACTGGAACAGGCAGGGGTGGTTGAATTGGATGTATTTGTGTTTTCTGGCATGTTCTCTGGTATTTAGATTCTGGTCTGCATTGGATTGGCTGCAGCCAGTGATTTTTACCAGATTTAATTCTACTGAAGTCCTTTGGCTTTCTCATGTGCAAATTTTATATGTTTGTCTATGTATGTATTCACACACACACATATGCATATATATATGTATATATATAATGTACTTGCATGTATTTAGTGACTAGCAATAGCAGCTTACAGTTCACTCTTTGTGGACTGAGAAAAATGAGCAGGTTGTTTCTATGAAGATCCTGCAGATAAAAAATGGATTTACCTGATACTTTTTGTTTTAAAATATACTATTTTGTACTAAATAACATATTAGTTCTGCCTTTGTCAGGCTTTTCTCTCCCAGAACAGCCAGTTTTAAGACTTTACAAATAGAGTCAGAAGTGGTGAAAATACTCTATTGTGTTTTCACTTTTCTTTTTATAGCAATATTTGTGTGCATATTAAAATTATTTAGCTGAATAATTCATTAATGGATTGTTCTGTCGTAGTGGAGTTACCCTTTATTTTTGTAACATTCTTTTTGATAAATTCTTATTGTAAATGCATTTACTCTGCCCAAATCCTGAAGTACAGCTTTTGTTCAAAGGGAAAATACCAACTTGCTGTAGAAACAAAAGAAAAAGAAATTGATGGACTGAAGGAAACATTAAAAGCCTTACAGGTAAAGTATTGCTTTTGTAAAATCGCATTTCTTTGAATGCAGGAGTTTTGGTTTTAGTTTTTTACTAGTAAGAAAATTGTTGGTTTTAAGAGGATCTTTAAGGCCTTATTGCTTAATCTTCCTAGGACACCTCACTTTGTAACACTGAGTTTCTGTTCTAGTCTTCAGTGTCACTACTGCTTTAGGTTAACCTTCCAGCTGATGTTCTTTTCCTCCAGAAGACAACTCAAAAGTCCAAACAGTGTGTGAAATATGCTTTCTTTTCATTTCCACAGTCTTCCTCTTCCTTCATTCTTGTTTTGTTGCTTCACACCTGTCTGGAATCCCTGGTTTTGGACTCGTAAACAGAACTAAGTATTCACCCTGGGCCTCCCTGTTGCAGAGCTCAGTGGTTTCCTCTGTTTCACTGGGAGGTTTCTGTACTTAAACTTGATCCGTTGCTTAAAACCAAGGCAAATATATTGAAAATAGATCAGTAGCATTGTAATGCATTGCCAGATTTCAGGTGTTACCAGGAACTAATGATTTTTCTACCCACAACTGAGTGGAATAAAATTGATGTTGAAAACAAAATGGCTGTAATGGATTATTACTATGATTTTGAAACTTGTAATGGTTCCTGTTAACATTCTCTTATAATGGAATACATTTACTTGGTAGCAGACTGGGTTTTTTTGTCTCTTACTTAACACTGAATGTATTTTAGGAGCAAAAGAAATTGATTCTCATGGCTGGCCTTCTGAGCAATAGCTGTAAGGATTTTGTTGCCTTGCTCAAACCTTGGCATAGCACAGATGATGTAGAATATCCATCCCTGCATGGTCTGCTGAACGTAATATGTGGACAGCAAGAGTAATGAAAGATCCCACTGGCCTTTCTTTTGTAAGACAAACCACAAATTAAAAAAAAATAATCTTAAATGTTGAGTGTTCACAGATCAAGCATCTGTGTCACAGTACAGTTCAGATCTAGGAAATTCTGCTGTGGCTTGAGGAAGCAGGAGGTCACAATGTGCTCACAGGGAGATTGTTTGGAAATGAATACAATAGGGAAGAATTTTTAATTCAGTTCTGTATTCTTCTCTGTAGAGTCAGAACCCTGCTTTAAAATGATTATTCTCTAAGTTTTTTCCTAGAAATAATATCTTCTGTATAAGATTTGTACACTCTGAATTCTTTGACAATACCTTGGGGTTTTTTTTGTATGCAAATCAAAGTACTTTGTCAGTGGGGTATTAAGTAGTGTTGATATCTTCTAATGGCAGCCTTATATTATTAAAGCATGTGAGATTGTTACGTTATATCTTTATATGCTACCATTTAGAATACCTACTAAGATATTTTTGTTATTTTTTCCAACAGGGAACACACTTCTATTCCTGTAGGAGTTGAGGGAATACTTTGATTTCTATCTTTATCTTCTTCTCTATTTATTTCTAAGGGTCTAGTTTACAGACTGTGGTCCCTTTGCACGTTGTTTTCATGATGCCTGTCAGACAACACAAGGATTTATGCACTTTTTCAAAACCCCTCTAGTAACAAATCAGTGTAAAGTGATTTTACATAATTTAAATATTGAAGTAACATTATGAAGTAAAGTGAATCTAATAATACATGAAATTTTGCCATCAGTGATTCAAAACCACCATTACTGTATTGGATGGATTAATAACAAATGCAATTAAGCCATTGGTATAACAATGCTTAATTATGCAGGTTTTTGTCAGAAAAAATGTAAATACCATTTAATGAATAACTCTCTGTTGTTTTGCAGATTTCAAAATACACTTTACAAAAGAAACTGAATGAAATGGTAAGAAAATAATGAAAATGCAAAAAGAAGGAAGAGCTTTAATGAAAATATATGCTTGGGGTATAATCCACTACCAACTGACTTTAAAATGATAATTATTACAAGTAACACAAAGAGGTATCAGCTTCAAATCTGAAAATCTTACAAATGCAATGGTTTTAGATTTTTATAGTGTGATAGCTACTGTTCAGCATGTGGTATTTTTTCCTCACTGAATTAAAGTAGAATTGGTCCATTTTTTCTCTTTATAAATGAAAGATTTTTTAATAGATTGTCATTTAAATAATGTAATTTTATTATTCTGACAGGATCTGGCATTACATATCAAAAAGTAGTAGAGAATTCCTAGAAGTTTTGGTTTTGTTCTTAAGAAAAACTGGTGGTTTTCTTCTCACCCTTTTTTTACTCCTCAGAATTAGTTCTTAACATCAGGTTCCCTGAACAGTTTAGATTTCATCCAGTGCAGCTCTCACTCCCTTTGACACAGGGCATAAATTTACCCAGAGTGACAGCATAGTGGCTCTGAACCCTGTTGTCTGTTTTAGGAAGTGAAAGAGTGAGCCACAGAAACATTGCTAGGCTTGATTGAATAAATGCTGTGAAAATTCTGCTGCTGCTCAACTGGAAAGAATAAAGATAATATTGTCAGACCATTACAAACTGTGATTTTAATTAAGAAGCTCAAAAAAGTAGAGTCCAGTTTAGCTTTAAGTACCATGACATTTGTACTGAAAGTCATCTTCAACGCTACAGTGGTTTAACACAAAATATGGTGAAATTGAATAATGTGCCCTCTGACCTGGGAGATAAGGCTACAAGTTAAAGATCAAAGGCAACATAAAATGTGTTTGGTCTTACTTCACTTTTAACTTGTATTTATTCCTAAAATGCAGCTGATCTAAAAATGTGTTGAAAATATACAGAATAACTGGACTTGTATTTAGGTCATTTTACATATTATCTTTCTTTCATAACTTACAAGCTCAGTCTTCCATCTGAGTGAGAATATTTAAACGACAACACCTTTAAGCTGGAAATGCATCTATGCTGCTTAAAGAAATATATTTTTTATATTCATAAACTTTTCATTAATTGATCATTTGAATATTTTGAAAGCATTTGCTTTGAATCAGAGTATGGTAATCTAAAATGCTATTGAGTGGGGCAGGATGCTGGAAATCCTCTTTTGCATGTAGCACTAAACAGAACATGTACAGTTGGGACTTATTTAGGGAAAATGCTCTGATACGAAATCATGAAAACAAAATACCCCACAAGGTAAACAAAAGTGAAATTTTTCCTGTCATCTTTTGTAGTAGTGGGTGAATGCAGTTTTAGACCAGGTCAAATTCTACCAACTTTACTCCCTGAGTAGTTGCACTGAAATAAGTGGCACATTCAAGGGATCAAAGGAGTAGGTGCCCATGTAGACTCTTGGTCATCACCAATGGCAAAGTGTTTAAAAATCAAATGGGTGAAATTCTGAACCAGTCATTTATCTGAGAGCCATTTCAATTTTGTTAAAGACAGATTAACTCATTCTCTGGTGTGTATTTTGAGAGTAAGAAGATGTGCTGCTCAGTTTCTATCTGAGAACCTTAGAAACCCTGCCAGTCAGTGAAGAAGCTTCTGTGTGTGCTGGGGACTGGGTGTGCCTTACTGATGCAGCTGTTTATTCTGGTTTTGTTCCTTTCATTCTGTTCTTTTAGAATGGTATATGCAATGTCAATACTTGACATAAACACCATGTTTTAGGATGCTGTCCAGTTAAGTTTATGCAAAAATTGTAGTTCTGATATAATTCTCACCATATATGCTATAATTTTGAAATAGTGGAAGGTTTTGTTTTGTACTGAAAGGCAGTATAGAGAATTTTTTTGTGTTTATTATTTGTTTGTCTTTATGATTGTCTTCTCCCCCCCCAATTAAAGTGTTGATTCTTGCATGCAGTGCAGTTGTTTTGCACCTCCCTGCATATGGACAGTAGCACTTATGCAGTCAGGAGGGATTACTACAAAGCCAATTCAGTTGATACAATACACTTGAGTGTGAGCTCTGTATTGTATTTGTTTTCCTGCTGCTGAATTAGGAAGTAACTGGAGGAAAATGGTCAGGTGTTGGTTTCCTGACAGACCATACACTGGAGAATGCCAGGACTCTCTGCACATGGCATCTGTGCTTGTCTTCTCTTACTGTTTTTATTGGAAACTAAATGTCTGTGAAATCAATGAGTGAAGCTGCAGTCAGATGGTCTAGGTTGATTAAACCCCACCACAAAAAAGAGGGAATTTAGATCCAGATAATCCACATGGTTCCCAGCAGACAGGGAACTGTGTTCCCACCTGAACTGTGCCCAGGAACTGCTGGCACAGGCCAAAATGTGTCAGGGATATTTTAACACCAGTACAGGCGTTTCCTGAGAACTTCCCTGCCACCACTGAGTTTTCTAATACAGGTATAGTTGTCGAATGAAAAAGGAATTACTGCAAAAGAAAAGTTGGTTTGTTCATAATAATCTAAGATAGGATGTTTTTGTTCCCTTTCTGCATATTTTAGGAGTTTGCCTGTAATCGTACTATGTTGTTTAGAAACACAGTGAGGAGGCAGTGATACAGTATAAATTCAACCCAATTATTTTTAAGTAGAAAAATGGTGAGAACTGGAGGAACTGTTGTGAAAAAAGATTCCCATTTTGAAGATCTACAGTTGGTAGCCCTTAGCATAATTTTCATGTGATCTTGCCTTTGGTCTCCATGCCATTACATCATCTTTGTTTCTCTGACACTTTCACCTTCCAGTTACCACCTTCTGCTTCACTGAGTACCTCTGACTCATGACTCCATTTCTAGAATATCTTTGAGATATGAGCCATTCCCTCTTTGTGTTTCTCCAGTCACCCACTTGACCCTGAGCTATTTCTCGGGTCTAGTTCCACCAAGAAATCATTGTGCCTCAACAAGCCATATGGCCACAATCAATTCCACTCCCCATCCCAGCTTATCTTTATTACTGGTGAAGGGCAGGGCAATAATTCCTGTTCTTGCAGTATCAGACATAAGGAAGAAGAACCAAGATTCTGTGGGTCTCACTCCAGCTCCAGGGTCATCCACTCCCTATCCTGCAGTGTCTCCTGGTGTTTCTTGATTGGCTTCTATGGAAGAATGTTTTACAACCTTTTCACTGGGAGGAGACAAATCACATACTCAGGCTTTTATTTCTCTGTGCATTAAGCCTGGAGAGCAGCCTGCCATCAAAAATTCTATTTAGGCAAGTTTTAAGCTCTTAATAAAACTCCTGTAGATGGAGCAGACCAGCCCCATGAAGTAGCAAAGCATATTTCAACTTTTTGAGAGAGGAGAGACTATCACTATCTTGCTGACTAAAGAAAGGAATTGGGATAACACTAAGAAAAAATCCATATTAAAAACTACAAAACCCCTCAGGTCTTGCCACAAGCTGTTCAAGTCTCAAATTAGGGCTGTCTCCCTGTTCATCGATCTCTTAGAATAAATATACCTGAGGGAACTACCAGGAAAAACAAAGTTAATCTTTCCTTTTAATGTTTTTGTTAGAAAATTCCCCTCCTAGCATTAGTTAAGCACAGATCTTCAACAGTTAATTTATGATTAGGAAAAACAGAAAGTATAAGAACATTTTCAACCTACATTCCTTGCAGTGATTTCTGTAAGTGGTGGTGTTTCTTTACCAGTGCTTCCATTATGACTTTCCATTTGCTGTAGTGTGTTTAATTTCATACCTTATAAAACATGAGAAATTTGTATTGTATATCCTGTTTTGCTAGTCTTATGGTGGTCATTTCATTTGATTACCATCAGCTTTTATTATCCTCTGATGCCTGGACATGTATTGCATTTGTTACTGTGTGGAAATGGAGCCCTGCCAAAGCCAAACAGTCTGGGCCAGATGCATCCTGGTGTAACTTGAATTTACACACAGGAATGAATTTGGCCCAGTTCATTTTAATTGCTGTGTTGCTCTGTAGATTAGAAACAGATTAGGTATCTAAACAAATCGTTGTCCTTTCTGAGGAATTAACTTACCCCATTCTCTTCAGAAAAACTAATTTCAAAATTCACCAAATAGTATCTATAAAACTGTTAACAAAAATACACTATAAAGAAGAACACAAAATCTTACTGTTATAAGGATAACAAAAAAATTGTTGCTGAACAGTTTCCACAAAATGAGAGAGATTGGTAAAATTCATTAAATATATTGCACTTAATTACCACATGGTTTTCTTTGTGGTATTACTTAGGCTAACATGTGAATAGAAGTAAAATGACGTGTTAGATGCTTACAAAAGTAGTTAGAAACTTTGCCTACAACTATACAAAATGATTTCATCACATTTTATGATATTAGAACAGTTAGTTGACACTGAGGAAATAAGAATTACTCACTGAAAGGTTATTTATATTTTTCTGGGAAGCATGGGGTGTTAATCTGCATTAGTCTCACTAGTCCAAATCCAAGTCACCTCTATTCTAGAAGTAGTTGACGCACTTGTGATTTTTAGCAAGTGTGTTGAAATTCTTTTATTTAGGTGTGTCAAATGCACAAACTCTCTCCTAATTGCCCTTGGCTGTGCCATTTTTTACAAGCCCATGACTGGAATGGGTGAAGCTGTCAGGAGTCTCTTGGGGTGGCTCAGAGCAGGGTCAGTGGAGCCAGTGTCACAGAGCCATGGCTGTTGATTTTTAGTACCTCCTTGGATAGATTCTGTAGCCTGCCTGTGCAATCTGTTCCAATGTTTGCCCACCCTTACAATGTCTTTCCCCTCAAGTGTAAGTGAAATTTCTTGTCTTTCACTTTGTGTCAGTGAAAAGGAGTCTGTCACTAAAAGGAGCCTGGCTGTGGTTTCTTTATTCCTTTCACACACACACCTCCCCTGGAATATACACATTTATGAGCTCCGCTCCAGGCTGAGCTGTCACACATCCCTCAGCCTCTACTCAAATCTCAGATGCTCAAATCCTTTGATTATCATCATGATTTTGTCTCTCTTCTGCTATGTGAAGATGGTAAGGTCATTAGATATGAAACAGACAACTGAAAGATTCTGGGAATGATTTTGCATTTATGCTGTTATATTTAAAAGCAGCTGGAGAGCTGCTTACTGTCATTAAATGGGTGCTTCATTTATGTTCCTAACAGGATCAAAAATTGCAGATGCACTTAACAGCAAAAGAAGAGCATCATAAGAAACTGAATGAAGTTGAGAGGTGTTATGCTACTATTGCATCTCGTTTTGGGTTTGTGAAAGGTGTTCATGGCAAGCTAGAGCACAGTGGTATGTATGTCTTAAATACCTTCCAGCACTTGCTTTTGCTGTGCTTTGACAGCACTGAGTTGGAGACACCTGAAAACTCAGAAAAATGGCAGCTACTCTATGCCAAGCATCAAATATCTTGGGAGGTTCCTCAGTGCTCTTTGTGACCACACAGGGAATTATATTGAGGAACTATCAAACCAAAAAAACACCCCCAAAACACCAAAAAACCTTTTCAATTACTGAATCTCACTAAATTTTTCAGGTTTCTGCCTGAAACCAATTTTTTTTTTTCAAATCTAGTTTCAATAAAGTGATAACATAGTCTATGTATATTTGTGGTATTTCAGTACCTCAAGTTACTTGTGTTCAGTTCTTTAAATTTTAAATCTGGAGCATTATTGGCTAACCAATGTCCTGCTGATTGTACTTCAAAGCAGAGAGTGAGCACATGACTTTTGCTGAAAGACAGTTTTACTAATTTTGGCCTGCTTGTTGTTCTGGGGGGGTATTCCTAAGTTGTATCAGAAGATAGCTGTTACATTCATCAGTATTTTAATTTTTTAAGCACATATTCTCATTCAAAACTGCAAAATTGCTTATGATGCTGTAAGGCTCTTGTCCATCATTCCCCATGGACCATCTCTGAAAAGTAGAGGACATTCTGGGTGTCTGCAGTTCTTGTGTTCAAGTGTGGTGACAGAAAATATTGAGGAAAATATTGAGGAAAATAAAGAAGAAAGATTAGGGGTGAAAAAAGAGAAATCAGAAATCAGAAAAGGATAAAGGGGAGCCTGACAGGATGAAAATACAAAGATTGAATAAAGCTGTCTGAAAAAGTACAGGAAGTAAATATCTTCAGCTTTTCATTGTGGAATTTCAAGCAATTTCCTAGTGATATCTTCACCTGTTTAAAGTTTGAGAGAAAATTCCCTCCCTTTTCAGCAGGAATAGAAGTAATTTGTAGAATTTTTTGCTCTGCTAGCCTCTGCTTTTTTTCTGTCTTCCATGGCCTATGTGCACATAACTCTGTATATCTGTTAACTCAGTTATTAATTTGTTCTGTGCCCCATTATGTTCTGTGTTAGTCTGAAAGTAACTAAACTCATCAGAAAATTACAAGAAAATCTTTAAAAAATAAAACCAAGATTAAAAGTCCTACTAAAATGGCATCATAGAATACTAAAAATTAATCTACAGTTAAAAGAGGCAGGCCAACATACAGAAAAGTCTTAACTCATGGTTTGAGGTACAGACAACAGGTACCACCTGGTATAATCCTCCAATATAGTATCAAACTACACAGAAAAAGTAGTTGAATCATATTTGCAGTTTTAGGTTTTTTAAAATGAATTATATGCACATATATTGAAGTTAGAAATCAAATACTTGTTCAAATGTGAAATTATTTGTTAACATGCTTTAACTTTTTTTTTAAAGTGCAGGAAGCCATACAGCACAATAAGAAACTAGCATCTGTGAATAAAAGACAAGAGACTGAAATAAGCAATCTGAAGGAAGTAAGTACAGTGCACATTTCTGGATGGAGAATGATCCCTGTGGGTCCCTTCCAACTCAGAATATTCTGTGATTTTTTGGGTCTTCCAAAAGCTGCTGATGTATTAATAGAAGTAGTGGACAAGCAGCAGAACTGTTTTTCATTCTATGATTAATGGCTAAATTAGCTTCCACAGACACCTCAGTTAAAACTGGAGCTGCTCTGAGAATTTTCTGTAACCTGTGAGATTTTAATTACCTCCACAGCATCCTCCTTGTTTCCTGCTAATTATTAATAACCTGTGTTCTTCCTGTGCTGTGCTGCCATCCCTTTTCCATCTGTGAGGAAGGTAGCAGTGGTGTTTTCAGTTCAGTAGAGGTACAACATGAAGAGCAGTTGCCATGGTGGCTTGAACACAGGATAAAATGTGTAACTGAATCCCTCAAATGGGAGAGTTTTGTGACAAGGCTGCTGAGACATCAGGTTATAGTTTACAAGGAAGTTGTCACTAAGCTCTTTTCTCCTGCCAATAGTCAGAAACTCCTCTTTGCCAAGTACATTTTTGATTTGCTCTCTTGAACACAGGTAATACTGGGAAAAGTAACATTCTTTCCCCTTTGAGTTGTTTCTTAAGAGCTGACAAGAGAAAAACAAATGGGCATTCAAAAGTCAGAATTGTTCTGTAAACTCAGCATCTTTCCACACCATATCTCTTCTTTATATCTCCTTGTCTTTTTATTTTCCTCCTTTCAATTTTTTTTTCTCCTTTAGATTCTGTAATGATTTTATGTAGGGATCAAAGCATGAGTGTCTCAACTTGGCCTAATGTTAATCCCCAGTTTCCAGATGATTGCTTTGAATTACCATGGAATCTCTGCCAAGTTTGTGAATGTTTTTGAAAACAAAAAAGGGCAAGTGGAGAAGATAATTTGTACATGAGGAAAAGGGACTATGACCATTTATATTTGTGTTATATTGATTGAAAAACTGATGCTTACCTGTTTGCCTTTGTTTGAAAAATGGGATTTGAAGGTACAAAAGTACTTGAAAATTCTCCCTGAATCTACTGTTGTTTCTTTTCTTCTTAAGAGCATGTAGCCTCTTATTGTTAAGGTTCTTTGGAGTATGATTCCACTAAAAGCCAAACTTTAAGTTTATCTTGAAATATAGACATTTTGAGATTTTTAAAAATTTATTTCATTCTTACCTTCTTTAGTGCTTTACTTAATTTTCATATTTATTACATGGAGATATTGCCACAGTAAAAATTAATCAGGAATTCAATTTGGATTTTTTACATACTAGAATGTAACATGCCAAACCTCAGTGTCAAAATGATCAAGTTTTGAAGTGATCAAAGATTTGAGAACTCTTACCATCAGAAAAGCAGGCTGAAATCCACAGTTACAATGAAGCAGAACACTGGGAAAATTCTCAAATTAATTTCTATATCATAATGAGGTCTTACAGAATTTAAAAATGTTTATTTAGCTACATAATTCAAATGATAGGTTATATATAAAAACTGTACATGTTTATCTGGAATATTTGATGGATGGAAGAGAAACAGAAAAATATTGGAAGGTGTCACTGGGGATAACTTTCCTCTGTAGGAAAGCCATGTTTGTTCAGAGCTGATATCATCATAACTCTGAAGATCTGAGAGCAGCTTTGTCTGTGCATTGTGTACACTCCAACTGTGCAATTCCTTTAAAAAAAAGGGACATAATTTGCATGTGACAGAAACAGGAGCATGTGACAGAAACATTTCATCTAAAATGCAACATATCTTTATTGTAGTATATTGTAAATAAAAAAGTGAGGCGTTTTAGAAATATTACAGCATCACAGTAAATTGGATTTGTCTCTTTGGTGAGAAACCAAGAATAATTAATTACTTAGCATTCTCTGAGGGTAAGTAATTTGAGAGGTAAGAAAACATAAATGTTTAAGAAAATTTTACGTTATGAAATTCGTGAGTAACATAGGTGTGAGAGAGATATTGAGATTTATGTACTCCAGCAGTCAAACATATTATTTGATCCACTCTTTTTTTAGCTCTACTCTTGATTCTTAAGGTCATGAAGAGTTATGAATTTTAAATAAAATTCTGTTAGATAAGCAGAAATAGGGGGCCAACTGAAACTTAATCCAGCTTCCTCAGTTCAGCAGGAAATGCCCTTATTGTATTTATTTCTGAATTTCTTACTGGTTTTATCTATTTGACCATTCTTTTCTGAACAATCTGAACTGGGATATTTAGAAGAATTTTGAAAAGGGATTACCAGGCTGTTTTCACTTGCTACATAGCTGAAAGAAGTAATGATATCAACAGCACAATTTGGGACAACTTCTGAAGCTGGTTTTATCTGCCTTGGAGACTTGACTGACCTCTAACAGCTCTGACAACTTCTGGGTTCAAACTTCTTTCCTCTGTAGCCTCAGTGCTGGAATGGGAATGACTATCCATGGTACTAAAATCTTAATTTTGTTGTCAGCTCTTATCACAGCCATTACTTTCACTCAGACCTGCATGATCTCACACATTTGTTCTTAATGGGAATGTGAAGTTAGTGAATGCTATTTAACATTTATAGGTAAAAATAAACTAATCTCCAATTTTAATGAAATTGCAAATGTATTATGAAGGTGTTAAATATGTACAGCTGAAAAATTAAGTGAAAATGAGATCTGTTATGCACAGTTTTACTCTTCTGGGATTTCAGGAAAGAAATATTATTTAGAGAGATTGTAATTTTCTCTTGGAATTGCCTGCTTCAAATCCAGTTACTAAATTGTAATGTAATGGACTGTGGCAAAATTTCCTTTCAGTAACATTTGTTTTCGGATCTGAACATTTTGATATTCAGTGTGGTAGGATTCTTTTCAACCACTGTGAAAATTCTTGCATTGATATCTGGCCAAGAAGAAGGTTTCTGTCATTCTGCTGCTTAAAAAACAAATCTACTGCTCAAGACCCAAAAGAGCACAAGAAGGTTGCAGCAATCTGGGAAGAGAGCCAACAGACATGGCTGTAATTTTGAGTACAGGTTAACTTTTCATAGGGTATCAGTCCTGGGAAGTGGTTACATCTGCCTGTGCAGGCTGCTTTTCCAGTCCCACACCATTTCTTTATGCTGGGACATGTATTTATATGGGCTCAAGGGAGAGTAGAATTAATATTTTGTATTGAAAAAAACCTAGATTTTATTATTAAAAAAAAAGCTCAACTGAAAGCCACAAACCCTAAAGCCCAAAAAAACCACCCCAACCAAAAAAGTGGAAGTTTTAGCTTAGACCAACTTGGAGAAGTAAAGCAGGTTTAAGGAGCAGGACTGGGATTTTGGGACACTCTTGACTTACACTGGCATGAAATGTTTTTCCAGCCATATCCTTAAGCATTGGTTACTAGCAACAGCTCAAGGGAATGGGTTTAAAGACTTCTCATTCTCAGCACACCCCAGACCTGATAAAATTATTTTTCACATTCAGCATACTTTCTAGATTTTTGGATACTACTTGTGATTTTAATAATGAGACAAAGCTACTAGAAAAAAAAAAAAAAAAAAAAAAGGCAAAGACTTTGGGGTTACATTGTAATTAATTTCAGGGTACAAGAAAACACATGTATGTAGGTAGAAAATAATTTTTAAAATTCTTTTTGCAGCTACAAACCTTGTGATTTTGCTCACCATGTAAATCTTTGCTATTAGTTTAGGTGATTTCATTTGTGGAGTTTTTTTGGGAGTTTGTGTTGTGTTCTGGTTGTTTGTTTTGGTTTTTCTGCCTACAGCTTTGTATTAGCATATTTGGATTTGCTTCCAGATGGGTTGTACTTGCCATTACAAAGAAGAAAATACAATAATCTTTTCTGCCTCAAGGGCATGACTTGTGCTTTCCCCATGACAAAATAAGGTTTTTCTGCACACTGTAAAGCCTGACTATTGGGAAACAGCTGGCATCAGATCCATAGCAGGCTTTTGCACCTGCTGTGGCACCCAGGCTGTGAGCTGGGCTCTCTGTCCTGTTCATCTGCTGCTCTGTGCTGGCTGCCACGGTGCACCTTTGCTCTTGCACAAAGTTGGAGCTGCTGGCACCTTCTGCCACTTAGAGCAGGAACCTTGCATGGTTCATTCTAGGAAAAGCAGTACAGCTGAGATATGTCTGCATTGCCAGAGATGGGGAAAACCTAACTAGCTTTCAGAATAGAATAATTGTAAAGCATTGCTGGCTTTCAGTTCTCTAATTGATTCTGCAGTTACACTCAGGACTTGCTAGATCATTTCAAATTTATGGCTAAAATACGTGAGAAATAAAGCCTCTAGCAAAAAAATGATTTATTTAAAAGTGCTACCTCTACTTGTATTTTCCATAAAACTTTGTGAATTTCAGTTGCAATGTAATCTTTTTTTCTTCTTTTGTACTGTTCTATGATTTTGTCCAGAACAGTTAAACCACCAGCTTGTGATAATTCTGTGTGTGATAACCGAAATTCCAGTTTTGTGAAGAAAAGTTAAACAGACCAAACTTTGTTGTTAGATAAAACTATGACCACTCTGAATGCTTGGTTCACCACTATGGCATCATGGAGAATTCTTGATGCTATCTGTGAGCAGCATTCATAACCTCTGCTATTTGTCTGAGTAAACGTCAGAGTGCTCAAGGAGAGAGCGATATTAACCAGACTACCTTGCACCAGGATGGGAGGGGAGGGGGAGAGCAGGGCACAATATTTATGGCTCCAGGAACTATAAGTTGTAATTTAATGAGATCAAAGCCTTTGCTGTTTATTTGCTGCACTAGGAGATCTGAATAAACTGGTTACAAAACAGACACCAAAAAAAAAAAAAAAAAAAAAGCCACAGGATATTTAAAAGAGGATAAAGACTATAAAATCAAAGGCATCATGTTGTAGAAGCTTCTAATATAAAATTAATTTAGCATTCTCTTGAGATTAAGTAATTAATGTTTCAGGAAGAGCAAAGATCCTCCAAATTTATAGCCAGTTCCTGTTTTTACCAGATAATCAGTGTTCTCCCTTTTTTTCCTCCTCATTCCCAAGAATGTACACCGTAGTTACAAAAGTAATTCCTATTGTATATATGGGTAAAGAAGCCATAAAACCCATTGGTTTTACCAATACCAACTCAATTTCCACTTCTAATATACGTCTTGGAAGTGGAAGGAATAAAATTATTAAGTAAATACTTCAAAGAGATTAAAATTGGCACAATAACATTTTACCTGTGAAAATAAACTTTTAGTCACGTGTGACAAGTTTGAAGTTTAGTAAGTCAGTCTTACACATTTCAGTACCTGTAATTTATTCTGTTTTTTCCATACATTGTTTCAAAATGGGGCATGATAGTTTAAAAGATTTGTCTCTGTTTTGAATTGCAATGCCTATGCTGGATGAACTATTTATACGTGTTTCCTGTGTTAAGGAACTAAAGAAAGTAACTGCAGACTTGATAAGGTCCAAGGTCACCTCTCAGTACAGGGTGGGAGAAGAAAACATCAATCTTGCAGTGAAGGAAAAACAGTTTCAAGAACTGCAACAGAAAATCAGAATGGTATTTTGGATTTTAAACAAATTAAAGTTTTGGTGAATATTTTCTGTTCTTCATTCAGCAAACCTCCTGGCAGTGATCTCTGAGGGATACAGATTAGTGATTCCTTTCTACTATATTGCATATACATTATAATTAAACTGTTTCCACTATAGCCTTTTCTAGGGAAATAAATGTGCTATGAATATCGATATAATTTTGTAGTAAAAAAATGGGTAAGGAGACATTAAAAAATAATTCCATTTCTTTAAATAACCTCATGATGATTCACTATATCACATTAAAACAATATTGTTAAAGAAAATAGACAGTTGTTTTAAATGCCTTTTACTGTTCTTCATGCCCTTTTCTTTTTTGTAGGAGACGGCAGTCAGTGAAAAAGTTCAAGAAGAAAACACTCACATCAAAGAAGAAAAGCTGGTGAGTTGATAATACAGCTTCACTATTTAAAAATCTTAAAAATTTAAGAATGTAGGCGCTATATTTCACACTTAGGTTTCTTATTATACTAAGCTAAAAAAACCCAGCTAATTTCACTTTTTACACTTCAGAAATGTTTAATACTGGCCTACGTGGTATCTTACTGCTCTAAAAACTGGTATCTTCAGTTTTTAGAAGTAGTATTACCAGAACAAAGTCCATTGTTTGACACTTTATTCTGAGTCTTACATTTTGTCTTTGAATTCAGATGGGAGAAATTTGGTATTCCCATGAAACACTTACCTACATGTGGGTTCAGTATTAATAAGCAGTAAATAACATGCTGTTCTGCTTTCTGGTTACCTACAATTTATTCTAACATTGCTGGTATTGAAACCAGCTAAAATGGGAATAGTGTGTCAATGGTGCACAAAGGAAATGATGTTCCATTTAGACTATTAAGCCACGCCTTTACATCCCTGAACAGAGTTAGGAGTGTCTTCTCTTGCTGACTCAGGTATATTCCAGAAAAATCCTTTTTAAAAAAAGGCTATGGAGTCAATTATCAAATGTAGCAAAAAACAAAAAAAAATGTTCCCTGTAATAACAACATAAGGCACTGCTTTACAGAACATTAAGCATGAAAAGGGTGGTTGGTTTTTTTCCTTTTCTTGAACAGTTGCAGAACTTTCACTCAGGAACAGGTCAGAGAAGTGTATCATTCTTGGTGCCAGGGAGGGACAAAAGCAGTATCTTGCTGCCATGCCCATAGAGCACTCATCCAGCAGCACTCTTCCAATTTATAAAAGACTGCTTGCATTTTGAGCTTGCTTTTAAAAAATACTTGCCAATAAACGCATGGAAAAAAATGAGAGACGTAACTCAGGCCTCATTACTCTCCCAGGCCTGAATGCACTAAAAGGATTTCTGTGGAGATGAATGGAGCATAATTTGTGGAGCATATTTGCTGTGTTATCTAAGAGAAGGATTCTGGTTAGCATCTCTCTCCTGTTCTGTGTGAATTGCTAAGTTTTGCTTGGTAGCTTAGTTTGAACTTATGGAGGGATTTGGTGTAGTCTGGAGAGGGCTCTCACGAAGAGATGAGCTTCATGTTTCCTCCAAGTGCTTGGGTTTGGAGACATGGATTTCTGTGTTGTGGAGCACTCATAATTCACCTTGATTAACTGAAATGTTGGCTTCAGTGGTTCTTGGATTTAGGCTAGAAATACCATCTACATTACAGCTGATTTGTACTAAAGTCTATGAGAGAAGCAGGCTGGTCTATTGGAGAGAAAACTGTCCTAGATTTAAAAGATGTGGCCAACTCTACTACTGACCTGTTGGATGACACTGGCCAAACCATTCCACAGCTCTGCAGTTCAGTCTTCTGGATGTAAAATTGAACTAAAAATAAATTAAGCTTCAGTGGAAAAAATACTGTTTATACATGCTTGAAAAGGAGTGAGAGTATACTAAAATATTGGTTTTATTTTTATTAGATAGCTGTATCTTTGTATCCAGTAGAACCAGAACTAGTACAATTTGAAAGCACTTTACAAGTATGTCAAAGTACTTTGTTGTAATAATATGTTTCTCTCTCAATGTATTTTGAAGCAACTGAGCACATCTAAGATTTCTTTCTGCCTGAAACTCAGGGTTTTTCCTGTGCATGTATTTTAGTAACTCTGTAAGTGGTCTTGAGGGGGTGATGATTGCCTTGTCTGGGTCATTCACTCCATCTTTCAAACCTTGGAAATGTGTTTTCTAGTGTTCAATAAAAAATGACTTAGTTTCCAGCAGCACTTCATGGCAGCACTCATGGCATCTTCATCAACTCAGATCAGCTCACTTTGGGTGTCTCTTTTTTTACAATTTCCCCTTCATGAAGTAACAATACAGTCTTGAGAAAGGTAACACCAAAGTTTAGACCCTGACAGTAAAATATGATATAGCTGCACTATATGATGAAAAGCTGATGGGTGGTGGTTCACATCTATTAGGATTTAATTCAGGAGATACAGAATAATTTCATGTTAGAGTGATCAATTTATGGAATAATTTCTTTTGGATTTTCCATATTTTTCTAACCTGTGATATGGTAAGATAAATTTATTCTGTTTGTCCTGAAAAGAAATCACAGTAGGCCTGGATTTGATATATTTTATCCAGATTTGCACAGAAGAATGTATAAAGATTGGGTGGATTTCATTTTAACTGTAGGAAAATTTTCTGAAAAAGAATGTTATAATAGTTTATAGTAATGTTAACTTCTCCAAGGTAAAAGGTCAGAAAAATGGGCGGTGTTCTGATTTCTCCCTACAAGTTTTCCCCAAAGTTGAGGCTGAAGTACCTCTTCTTACAGACATGAATTTGTAAACACTGACAGAATTTAAAAAAAAAATTAATACAAAAGACATAAATTATCTAATGTTTAAACTCCAGAAACAAAATCTTACTCATTATATTTATTCTGTTTGTATTAATAAGGAAATTCTCAGCTCTCTACAGTGCGTGCAGGAGCTGCTTCAGCGAATAACCCAAACGAATGTTAGAATGGAAAGTGAATTAAAAGCACTGAAAGAAGACTATCAGGTCAGATTTTTCTCAATTAGACAAGCTGTTACTATCTGTTATGTATTTTTAAAGTCCAGGGCTGTTAAAGACATCTGTGTGCCTTTCAGAACTTTTGACCTCACTTCCATTGCTCCCTCAGCTCCTTAACTGTCAGCACGAGCCTTGAAGCACAGGCTGTGCTTTCCCTCTTCTCTCCCCAAAGTAAATCATGGTTGCCATTCTCAGCAGCCATTTCTAGAGGGCAAAACCAGAACAGGGTTGCTTTCAAATACCGAAATCAAATTATTTTATGACTTTTGTTTCTTGTAATTTTCATATAGGTACACATTTCTGGGCAACATTTCAAATTTCAGATCTTCATTCATAGCTGGACCTTGTCCTCAGTTCTATTAAAGCAGAGGGCTAAGAAAGAGCATTTTCTTTAGCCCTTTCTTGCTGTGTTTTCTGGCATCATATTTATGCTAGAGGTGGGAAGTAGTCACGCTGGAGAGTGTGGAGTTGCAGCACTCCTCAGTTCCTCTTTGTCTTGGTTTAGGGAAAATTTTGGGAGGAAACTTTTGAGGTGGTCCCTTTAGAAGCAACTTTAAGTGGCCTCTCCTCCCACCAGTTCAGGAGACATCAATTTCCTATGAGAAAAGTGGAAAAAAATTGTTTATTTAACAAGCAAAGTACTCACAAACATGAAAAAATGAATAATATTAAACAGTGAAACTTCTCATTGTTTTGAAGAGATGGCAAATTCAGAAAGTCTTTCTGTAATTCAGAGTCCCTTTTGGGGGTGTGTCTTCAGCTTTTCTCAGTCTCTCCGGGGTCGGGTCTGGTGTCCACAGTGTAGCTTGGGGTGTCCTGAACGATGGACTTGGTGTCATTGGACTGAACAGTTCCAAAAATCTACTGGCCTCAGCTAACTAAAAACCCCAACTAATTAAAAGCAAAGGAGAGTTCTGTTCTGCTGTCTGTGCTGCAGGCAACACAGTGGGTGTGGATTCTTTGTTTCCTTTTTCTGCCAAGGTCATGATTAAATGTGTAAGATGGTATTTCTTATTGGGACTCAGATGTTTATGGGTTCTTATTCTACAGTCTCACAAACTGTGAGTTCTACAGCACTTCACTCTAACAAACTAAAAATGGAGCTGCATCTCCCTCTCTACAAGGCCTTTTAAGGATAAACTGTCCAATTAAGAAATGACACCTAAATTATTTTTACTTTTGACCCAATAACCAACCATTCATAGCCCACATTGTGAACTTTTTTTCCAATTACACAAAACCACCCAAACCCAAGGAGAAGGTGAAGAAGGAGGACCAACCTGCACCCTAAAACCTCCATCTTCCTTTATATATATTACTATATTCTAAAATCTTAAACTATAAGTTTTCTAGCCTGTGACATTACACACTTCTATTCAAACTCCACACCCTCAATCCCAGTTCTGTCACTCAATTTTGGAAGCCTTCTCGACAGCCTCAGGTCAAATGCAGTGTTCCCTTGGGGGTCAGTGCCTGCCAGCACAGAAAGTCTGAAATTCTCATTAAGCAGGGTTGCAAGTGGGTGAGAAGGATGCAGGGGAGCAAGTGCAGTTTCTGCAGACAACCTGTGTGCTGCTTCTCTCCCCCTTTGCTCTCAGAATCAGTCTTGAAGGTGCAGAACTTACTATCCAGTGTAAACAGAACAGATGACTGGGGATGCAAGCATCATAAAGTCACTTTAGGACACTCTTTCAGCATGTAAAAGCTCAGAACTGTTCAGATTCCTCATTTCAATAGCAGTCAGTGCACTGAAGGTTAAGGTCATATCCATTCCCATCAGATGTACCATTCAGGTACAACCACTGATAGGACTATTAAAAATTATTATCTACTGTTTGCCTGGACATAACCACAACTGTTCCACTCTTCGAAGCCAAGGTTTTGAACTAGGAGTTCAGTAATTTCAAATGGAACTTCCAGTGTGGATATATACTCCTGTTTCTAAATAAATGCTTCTATGCTAATTTGAAATAATGCACTTCCCTTAAGACTTTACTCTTAACAGGTGTGAATGGTTTGCCTTCTGCCACATTAGGACTTCTGTATTTTGGTGAAACAAGTAAGGTTGAAGGTGATGTATGTTCTCCATCAGAAAGTGGCTAAAGCCTCCCTAAGAGTTAAAGCAACATTTTAACAAAGATTAACTGCACAACACTCTGGCTGTAGAATTGTCTAAAGTAGCATGATTTTTCTGTAGCTTCTGTTATTTGTATATTGGGCCCAGTGAAGCAGGATTACTTGCTATTCATATAATCCTGTTTTTTGTTAAAGAAAGAAGGTAATGTGCTTTTCATTTTTTAAGACAATTGGAATTGCTTTTTAGATTAAAACAGAGGCTGGAGATAATTAATATATATATAACCTTACTGGCATAATACAGGAGCCCTTTAGTCCTTTGTGTCAGGACTATTGAATAGCAAGTGTATTTTAAAGTGCTTTTTTCTGATAGCATTTCTGAGCCATTGTTTCCCCTCTCAGATAAAGTTTATAGTATGCCTTAAAGCTCCAGCTAAAACAGTAAATGGTATCTGTGAATCTTCTCTTTGAAGACTGCACATAAATGTGTACAAGTATGGCTTGTTTTCTTCTTGTTAAGGTATAGATGGAGGACAAGTCTCTCTTTTGCAGCCTGTGCAGGCCAAAAATTGATTTCTGTTTGCAATTATGCTAATTCTGATGAGAGCCTGCTCTGATTTGGGTCTGTTTGTATTAGACATTGGGAAGTTGTTACTGTTTTCAATTGTTCTAACTACAGCAGAAACCACTGCTGGTCATCAAAGCTTCAGTGCAGTCCTCAAAGGTAACTTCAGGCATAAATACTTTAGATGAAATGGATGCTACAAGGCATGCCTTGGTTATGCTTATATACAGGGATAAAAAACTGATAAATTGATGTAAATAGACTTGTTTTTCAGTTTGATACAATTACCATGATATTCCTAAGAAATGAGACAATATTAGCTTCTTGTTTGGCATTTTTGCAGTCATTGCCATGATGTTCCAAGGAATGATACAATGCTGGCTTCTTATTTTGCATTTCTGCTTTTTTTTTTTAATAGGGAGCTGAATATATAACTTATAAAAAAAATTTCTTAAACAGATGACAGAATACTTGAGAATGCAAGGAATTCAGGTATTCCCCTGTGTGTACAACTGGCTTTAACATGTGATCAGTTCCATACATCTGCTACTTCTGAGATTTTGCCCTAAGAGCTATGCTGTGAATAACTATAATCATCCATCACCAAGGAGGTTGCATTTCAGGTGCAAGTAAAAGCATCCTTGGAGTTAAGAGTAGCTTCATCAAAGACAGTAGGTCTTGAATTTCCGTTTTATACAGCTGGATGAAAGATGCTACATCAGAGTGGGATTATTCAGACAATGTATTGCTGAATTGTCCCATTTTTGGAAATACATAATCTGTCAAAGAAGATCCATTATATTCTCAAGCACAATTTTCCCATGTGTACAAAAGTGCAGGGTAGTTTGAATTTTCCTAGTTTAGTACCTATAAAATATAATTTTATTAGTAGTGTAGCTAAATTAACATAGCAAATTAACATAAATTAATATTAACAATTTTAAAATTGGTGCTAAGTGAATCAAAAAGTGGACTCATCTTTGGTTAAAAGATTTAGTAAAAAGGAATTGGTTTGGAGCATTGCCTCCATAACATTTTTCAAGTGGCATTTAAAGAAGCTCAACAGAATCATAAATATGTAGCTGGTCATACAGCTCATACATTAAAGTTATGCTTACATTATGAAATATATTTGTGTCATCTATTTAGCAGGTAATGGAATGCAGGGACTCTTACCTTCCATATTGTTTGCTATAAAAATATGATAGGATAAAAATTCCAAGAGTACCTGATATGTGTGTGAAGTTGCTGCTGATTTACACAAGACTCCTTTAATTTAGCACAGGAAAGCTGAAAGAGTTAACCCAAAACTCTTGCAAGTACAGTTATGGTGGTATAAAACTAAATATTACTGTTATTTCAATGCACTCCTATTTCAGTGACCTAATAAAAATAAATTAAAGCATAATCAGATATATACTTCATGTTGCAGTAGATATGTTTTAGAATGTAAAGATTGTGTAGTTTATAAGAGAGGTTAATAAACAATTTAGGACAGAAAAACTGATTATAAAAATTTTTTTTTTCCTATCAGTGTGCAGCAGTTTTTTCTTTAAATATAGTGACTCTGGATTATGCTACATTTCATACCTCTCATCTCTGGACTTTATATTACTTTTTCAGCACATTAAAACTTATGCAGTGAAACTGAATAATGGCAAGTGTTTTTATACCCTTTTATAGCCATTTCTTTTTTCATAACCTCCCCCTGTTTCCTGTTAGCTAAACTATAAGCACCTTTCTGTTAATTTATGAAAATTATTGTTGAGATAGCACATTATCACTGATCTGTATGGCACTTGCAGCATGTTAGAAGCAAAGGTCCAAGCAACATAAAACACATCAAAATTCATTAATGTGGTATTGATTATTTTTTGGATAATTAATTTTATTGCAGGCCCTTGAAAGAGATAATGAGCTGCAAAGGGAGAAGGCAAAAGAAAATGAAGAAAAGTTCCTTAATCTTCAGAATGAGCATGAGAAGGCACTAAGAACTTGGAAAAATGATGTAGGTTTATTAAAATAAATGCTTTAGTATTAAAAGTTTTTTGGAATAGTTATCAAGCATTTCAGGTAATCCCTAAAAGCCAAGAAAGTACTGCAGAAATAATGCGATATAAAAACAACTAATTTCTTCTCCAGTGATACAGATAGTTCTAGAAATGAATATTTTTTCAAGGTAAATTTATGTTGACTTCTGTGCTCCAAAAGGTCAGTGCTCTTCCTGCAGCTCTGATTTGAAAGGAATTCTTCAGTGGGGACTGAGGGTGAAAGGGGATAAGAAAAGGTGTGTCTGCTATGTCCCCCTAGTGAATTCCCCTCTGTGGACACCTAAACAATAGTTTGTCTTCTATATTTGACATTTTTTCTATTACCTCATTGCTTTTCAAGAATACTTTGGCAATTATTTAATCCAAAACAATTAGCAAAACATTGTATCTGTAAAAATTGTCTGCAATAATAAATGCATGTTTGGATGTAGGAAAGATTAATACCACTTCAATAAGAAAGCTCTGCTTAATGTGTGGAAACCAGACTCTTAGCAGTATTTGTTTAATGGTCTGTCTTTTTTATTTCTATGTGCTTGGCACTTGCTGCCAGAAAGGTTTTGATTTTGGTAGATAGATTTCCAGGGAAACTGTAGGGAAATAATGCAAAGTTGTCCTTGTAATCCTGTTGCCTAAGGCTCACTCCTTTGAGTGCAGCCACTGTGGGGATGACTGCAACCATGAGACCACAAAGTAGAAGAAGAGAAGAATAGAGAAGATCTGATTTCCCTGATTCCTTGGAGAATTTTATACCATCATTTCCTCTACAGACGTGGGAATTTGCCCTGCTTATTTCTCAGGAATCTTTGCATCTGTTCTGTGCAAGATAATTGTTATTCCTTTTCATATTTCTGCCATGGCTAACTAGAAATTTTGTCTCCTAAAGTAAATAATCAAGGATAAAGTTAACACTAGTCCAGAAATCCAGAAATCTTTGTAAATTAAGTGAAAGTATTTCTGTAAAATTGTCCTTCAGTTCTTTTTACAAATTGTAGTTTGGGCCATTCAGTTAGTTCTAAATACAAAAATTTAATTGTTACATATTTTCTGAAGGAGGATTGGATACTTGAGGCTATTTACAGAAGTAAAGGACTAAGCAAATTATTTGCTGTTGTGGTTTCTTGACAATGTAGGTAGAGAATGAATGTTGAATATTTCATTTATCTTTGAGCCAAAAAGGAAGAAAGCTACGAATACAAATCTCACTTTTTTGGAGTATGGCTACAGGTAGTAAATGGTGAAAAAAAAATTCCCAAACCAGTTAATAAAAGCTATAATCTGTAATGGAAATGTGGTTAAAATTTTGGTTGAATGAAAGAGCTCAATTACTTTGTACTAGGAAATTCCTTAGCATACTTTCTTTTAAGGATGAAGTTTCATTTGCTAAGCTGTTCATGCCTTTGAAAAATGCTGGTTTACCCATTGGAACATGCAGTAAAGTGTTTGTGTGCTCTGTGTACTGCAATTATTACAGGAGGAAAACATGAGAAGAGAAATACACACTATTAAAAATGAGCTGAATTCCCTTAAAGGACTTCATAGACATCTTGAAGGTTATCATCCTCCTCCAGGAAATCAGCATTCTGAGCAAGTGGAAAATCTGCAGGTAAGTGTCTTTACTAGCTGCAGTGTGTCTTGTAAAATGCCAGAGAACTGAAGATATGACAGTTTTTCTAATCTTGTCTGTCATGTCCACTCATTCTTCTTTGACATGGCTCAGCCTAAAAATTTATATGACAATGGTATTTAAGTATCACTGAAACTTACTGTACCCAGAGAATGTTCTCCTTTCATCAGAGAGGTGCTTATATCACAGAAACCTGAGACACTACTGCATTCATAAATTTTTACCTAACAGACAGCAGTTAACTTAAGCCACCTATCTTTACTGAACTCTATTCCACAGACATACTTTCCGTGGGTATTTCTCAAATACTGGGGCAGATCCAATTGGCTTCATATATATCTAAGTTCCCTGGAGGTGTGGAAGTAGATCCACCTCTACTCAGAGGAACTGATTTCAGCTCCTCTAAAATCTGAAACACGGGACAGATCAGAAGGTTGTTTTTATCTGTACTCAGGTTATCTAAGTGCTTCAGTTTTAGTTTAAGAAACACCAACCTTTATGTCACGTTGCACATTTAGGAGCCATCAAAGGCACAGCAAGCTCATCAGGTGGTGAGTGCAGGAGGTAAAAGACTTATGCAGTGCAGGCTGAGCCAGAATTGAGCTTGGATTGTTGGCTGAGCCAAATCCATGTTCAGCTCTAGGTGCAGGGCACATATGGGAAGTGAACAAGTGGTTAAGCACACAAAGATGGGCTTTTGGAACAAAAGGAGGAACACATAGCAGCTCTGTTATATCCCATGGTCCCTGCAGCTGTACATACAGATACCACAGATCCATGTTATATCCCCTGCAGCTCTGTGTTATCCCAGGATCAAACTGGATTGCAAATTTGTATTCCAGTCTTCTGTAGAATTGAAAAAATTGGGCAGAGTCAGAAACCATAAGAAAGCTTCCCTGTGCATTGAGTGTGTTCTGTTGTTCAGTTGAGTATTTTCCATTAACTTTAACAAGCAAGTAATGATCTATCTTCAAAGAACGGAAAACTAGTTTTCCATGTATACAATCTTGTTTGGAGTGTTAAGAAAATAGAAGGATACTAGGATTGTAAAAAGAGCTAACTATTGTAGAACTAGTCCATAATTGTCAGTAAAATGGCAAGCACTAAAAATATTTTAGTGTTACAGGGCTTGCAAGGGTCTTCAGGGTGAAGAGAGAGACAAGAATGTTGACCTCATGATCAGAAGGCTTGATTTATTATTTTATGATATATATTACATTATGACTATACTACAAAGAATAGAAGGAAAGTTCTCAGAAGGCTAGCTAAGCTAAGAATAGAAAAGGAATGAATAAACAAAGGTCTGTGTCTCAGCACAGAGTGAGAGCCAGCTCTGCCGTGAGGGGTCAGTAAATCCAAACATCCACCCGACACCAATCACAGATCCACCTGTTGCATTGCACAGCAGCAGATAACCATTGCTTACATCTTGTTGCTGAGGCCACAGCTTCTCAGAAGGGGAAAAATCTTAAAGAAAAGATTTTATGAAAAGATGTCTGTGACATTTTAGGATTTGGAAGAATGTAAAATCAATGTCTTCTCAATGCATGTACATAAGTATGTTTATAGCTAACATACACATACACATGGCTGTGGTCTGGGCTTAATAATGCAAGGGAAATGAGATTTGAAAGGATTACTTCTTGTTCCAAAGCTGAACTCTACAAGGAATGATGCAAATGGTGTATCTTAATAATCACAGTTTCCTTGAATGGAAATGGAATATTGATTTTGTTTAGGATGCAGAATCAAAGTGATTAGGCATTCATGATAAACAGTACTGGTGCTTACTAAGATAGCCTCATGGGTCTGAAAGCAGAAAAGCTTAAAGCATATGCTCATAAATGCAAAAGAAGTCAGATGTCTTCCAAATATACATCTTACACTATCTTATGGCAAATTGCCACACCACTTTGTGTTGTACAATCATTAGATTTCTAAAGCTGGGCAGGTTGGTCTGAGTGGAACAGTGCCAAGAAACTGAAGCTGCAGCAGATCATATTGGTTATCCTGATTTGTGGAATTTCACCTTGTATCACTAATGAGTCAGCCTCTAGTGACACATAAAAGGGAAAGGTGTTGCCTTGGATTTAGATCTTGACTGTGGTTCCAAGTGTTCTAAGGAAATATGCTTATACTTATTTTTACACCCAGTGCAATCTGAAATCCCTGTGGTTATTTGTGGGGCATGAAATTCAAAATGTACTTAAACTTCTTCACACTGATCACCTGTGGAAAAGTAATTAAACAAAAGACATTTTTAAAAGAAAGGTACAATGTCAGACCTCATTACAGACTTGGATTGCAATTTAGTTTAACCTTACCATGCTTCACATTTAGTTTGATATAATTTGTAATTCATCTGTGTACCATTAGAGAATAGGGGTACACCCACCAATGGCTTGCTGGAATTTTTTGTGGGTATATGTACAGAGAGATCTGGTTTTCAGAAGGGTTTGAATTGCATACTATGAAATAGTCTTTTGAGGGAAAAGGATATTTAGGGATATATGTGTTTCTTAGTTAGATTTTACTAAATCACAGGCAAAAAATTAAAATCCAAGTTTAAAAGTTTTGTTATTTAGGTATTTTAGTTTGTCCATCTTGGACCTATTTTTAAAGGGCCGAATTGAATTTATTGAAAAGAGCTATTTGAATTTATTGAAAAGTAGGTTTCTTCAACCCATCTGAAAACCTGGAAAGGAAACATGAAATCTTTCTGCCTTTCTATGAACACTTCATCCTGTTTGTTTCAGATGTAGTCCCCAGCTCAGCCCACACCCACAAATGTGGTAAGTTCCACTGCAGTGGCTGTCTTACTTCTGTAGAAAAGACTAATGTACACAATTATGGAGTGGTGCTTGGTGTTACTGTCTGAAAAAAAGAGCTCCTGGAAACAACAGATTGTAAGCTAATTACAGATTTCAGGAAAGAAAAAGGAATTTTCTACTATTTGTATTCAATAAGCTTGAAAGTGTGATGCCAGGGCTATATTGACAAAAGAAGCAATTTTAATTAAAAACCTAGAAAAGAAGATGTGCAATATATATAATTTCCAAGTGTGACAGGGAAAATAATGATAAAACATGAGGAAAAGAGAAATTTCAACTAACACTTCAAACTGAGGGTGGAGGAAAATAATTTTAGGACCCTCCTCTATTTACCATGACTCCTCCCTCCCCCAAACCAGGAAAGCTGGGAGCCTCAGGGTGTTCCTGTGAGCTGCAGGAAACTCTTTCCAGCAGATTTGTGTTCTACATCTCTACTCTGCCAGCACTGCAACAGCCCCATTTTTTAGCAGTGCTGCCTCCCTGCCTCCCTCCACTCTGCAATATTCTCTGTCCTCCCCACACACCCAGTGCCCAGGCACAGCCCTTGTAACTCCCTCCCACATCCCAGCCTTCCTTCTGCAACACCTCCAGCCACCCAAGTGTCTTCAGCTCTTCCCCACATCTTTTATGGCCTAAGCTCCCTCCCACATCTGCCTCTTTTATATCCTGTCTTTAGGGCAAGAGCCAGCACGTGCTCCTGTCTTCAGCTGCCAGACAGTTGATGATGATAAAGGATGCGTCTCCTTTTGCTTTTATTTTTGGTGGGATTTTATTTTCTTCACTATTTAGGCCCTAGTTTCCACAGAAGTTCACTGACTGCAGCTTTCAAAACTGAACACAAATACACAATGCAGTAGTAGACAAGTGATTTAGACTTTTAAGTAGACAAATCTTTCAGGCTTCAATTCTTGTTGAATTTTACTCAAATCAAAGTTAAAAAGCTATTTGGGAGGGAATGAGAAACTTAATGTCAGGGATTGTAAATTCAGAAGCCTTGTGAAATGAAGTTAAAAGTCCTGGGCATTTTGCTAGAAAGAAAAGTTGTTTATATGTGCTTGTGCTGTTTTTGTGTGTATGTTGTTTATGTGTTTGGGTGTAAACAGCAATCCTGCAGGATTTTTGCACATGGAATCACTGAGCAGGTCACTGAGTGGGCCAGCAGAGAGAGGGAGTAATCCAACCACCACATGTACAGCTCAAATTCCTTCCACTGAGGAATTCTGTCAAATGTATAACTTTGTGCACTGTAATATAGCAGAACCTGAATTCTTTCCTACTCTTCTAGGGTATTAGTCTGCTTTTTTCTTTTCCTCTGTTTACACTTACTTTTTGTGCTTCAGGTCTTTGTTTTCCATCAGAATGTAAAATTAATTTTAAATCTCAGTGCTGAACTTTTTACCTAATCAGTGGCTATAGTAAATTACTAAAATACCTATGATTTTTTTGTTCCTTCCTATGCTAGAGTGGTCAAGAACACTCAAAAGCCAGTGAAATACACGCTTTTCAGAAAGAACATGAGTTTATGCAGTCTGTAAAAAGAAAATACGGTAATTGTGGAAATGAAGAAGAAACTGAAGTAAAAAACACAAGGGACCAGTCTTCAAGCACTGAGGAATTAAAGAGAGATCAAAGTAATAACCTTCCATGGATAATAGAGATAAGTAGTTTTGTTAAGAAAGGCTAAATGTTTTCAGATGTAGCATATGACAAGAGAGGGCTTAAGTCCTGAATTAAATGGTCGTACCTAAAATCTACAGAATGTTAGTATATTCTCTGCTCTCTCAGTTCATAAATATTTTGCAAGTGACCACAGTGCAATACTTGCCTTCAGTAGCTTTTTGACAGGCTTGTGTGTGTAATATAAGATATCACTATTGATATCAATGCTGAGTCCACCTCTTTGGAAATTCTAAACTGTAAAAATAAAACATTACATAACCTCTGGGTTATCAGTCACTAACTAGAGAATGCCCTCACTCTACAGGGTCCCAAGTTCTTGAGAACAGTTTTAAGGATGAAATTAATGTTGCTAGCCCTTGTGAAGCAAAGCAAAGGGAGGCTTCTCCCAGGAGCACCCTCTGCACAGATACTGATTTAATTACCCAAGGACACACCTGGGAAATGCACGGCCCTGGATGCAGAGAGGCAGAAGGAGCAGCACACAGAACATTACCAGATGAAAACAATGCAGATTCAGATCAAAAGGCACAGGACAGCACTGAGCCCTTGGCAGCACACCCCACACAAACAGGGAAGGACTTCTTGGGCAGTGCTGAGACTGTAAGTGCTGACAGGAGAAACAGAAGGCAGGAGGCTGACACCAGCAAGGAAGAACTGTGCAATGCTGCAGGTGAATCAGCTTGTGCCAAGGCAGATGCAAACTCAGACACCAGACAGCACAACAAAAGTGTCCTTACACCTGAAGCACCCAAGCCTGAGTCTGAAGCTGTTCTTTGCACTGAGAAGAGTGCTCTGCATGACAGAAATACAGACAACCACCAAGCTAAGGAGTTAAGTTGTGGCATCCTACCTTATACTAAAGAGAATTCTCAAGCAGAATACCAAAAATGCAGCTTGCTGAATAGTGACAATTCTGTAGGCAGTGAATTACATAAAACAGAAAAAAACTTCAATCTGAGTGGTTTACATAGAGATAAACTTCCTCTGGAACAGACACATGTAGATGCTGAAGGCAGAAATGATGACAATGCCAGAAACATGAACAGCACTGGTGTTCTGGCAGCTGATACTCAACATCCACCAACTGTTTGTTGTGATAACACAAGTGCTGATGATGCTGCTGCAAAAGAATGCAGAGATAATAAATCTCTCGTAGGTACTTTGAATTTATGCCCCCCAAAAACTGAGAGAGGAGTAAATGCAGATGACAGGCACAGCAATCAACCTGAACAAAGCAGTGCTAAACAAACAGGAAATGCTACAAACACATGGACTTCCAATGCTGAAGCCAAATCTCCAGTAAAGGCTGATGGTCTCGAAATTGCTCACAAAAACCCCCCAGCAGATAGGGCATGTGCAGATAAACTAATTCCACATAAAAATGTTAGCAGTGGTACTCAGATACACTCCATCAAAACTGGACATTCCCTGGAGATGAATGCTTCAACAAATAACACACTGTTAAAAGAGAAAAAAGACTCACTGAGTGGAACAGTTTCAGGAATGAAGCTTGCTGAGGGTCACCTGAAAGAACCATGCTCTTTACCCATGAGAACATCTGGAAATTTAGTAAACATAAGTGTAAGGTCATCCTTTGATCTTCCAAACTCAGATAAAAAAGCTGAGAAAACTCCACTATACTTGAATTTTTTAGCTCTCAGTTCTTGTTCAAGAATAAATCAAATGAGAGGTCAAGCTACGTGGACTTCAGCTTCCAAGGAACCTTCCCTTTTGAAAGAGAAACCACCATGCTTAGTGGAAAACACAAACATTATTTCAAACACACAGAGTCAAGATCTCAGTGAAAATGGGGACAGTGGAGAAGCAGGACAAGGTAAGAAAATATAAACAATAATGTTCTGAACCATGTGGTGCTTAGAAAAATTATTAGAAGGTGAAATGTCTATATCTAAACTCAGTGTAGAAAAATGTAAGCCTGACATTTTAGTTATATCATAAAAAGGTGAGATTGCTCTGTTTATGTTATAAATGCAACTAAACAGCTTTAGTTAGCTTGTCAATCAATTCGTTGATTAAATATTTTTTTCTCATATTTCTCTTTGTAAAATAACAGCAGTGCAATGACAAACTGAATTTTGACAGGCATTGCTAACCCTAATGTGGAACATATTCTATCAGTGCTCTGCATGGATCAGAAAAGCATTGAGCAGCTTTTGCAAATTATTCAGTGTTCTCATTTTGCATCAGAATCAGGGTAGATTTTGAGCCAGTAGATGCTTCTTTGAATGGATTTTACAGAAATTTATTTTTTATTTTATTGTACATCTCTAATTTAGATGGACCATTAAAACCATCTGAATGTGCTGAGTGTGTGAAAGGACTTTATATTCTGACTTTATATTCTTTATATTCTGGAAAACATGGAGCTTGAGGTGCTCAAGGAGCATTTTAATCCCCTACTACTGACACTTGGTTATTATCTGTTGAGCAATATTTTGAACATAGAAAATAGTAAATATGAACTTTATTCCATGGGTTTCTAAATCATTACTGAGATGAGGAAAAACTGTATTTTAGATTTGTTTTGCAGTAAAATGAGCTGGTAGATTACCCCAAAAGTGGAGCCCTGGGTGTTTCCCAAAGAGCAGGATCCGCAGAACAGGGTGTTTGTGTCTATAGAGTTTTTGTTGGTGCAGTGTTTTCACCTTCGGCCCTTGAACATACCAAGAGCAGAATGGACTCCCATCCTTAGTTTTGCAGCCAGTGGCAGACAGAAACCCAGCAGTCTGGTTCCTTTACATTGCTCTGTTATGAATTTAGCTCTATATGTAATTTTGTTTCTGTCCTTGGTCTCATGCTTATGGATATTTATGTTCTGATGCACATTTTTTGAAGTTCAGTTTCAGAAATGCTTTTGTGCCTAAAGCAGCAGTAGTGGTAGCAAGGTACCAGAATCCTGATGTCAGATGGCACATTATTTCTTTTAATAATGTGAATTTTGGTATCTGTTTCAATAAAATGAATGCCTAGTTCCATGATGTTCTGCATGTATCTTTTCTGTAAGAACAGACAGAGCTATCTAAATTTCTTCCCTGTGAGTTCCTCCTCCTCTTCTCGTCAGAAACCTTTCTGTATGCAAAGTGCTGGAAATCCAAGTGACTCAGAGATTCATCCAAAGGAATTGGTGGGCAGCTAACTCCAGTCCCTCAGTTGAGTTTCCTCAGTTGAATTCCAGCAAACCTTCATGGTGAGGGTCTTGGTCTGTGTCCCAGATGTGCCTCATGCTGCCAAATTGAGATAGGTCCCTCCTTGAGGCTGCTGCTGTCTGGGAGGGCTGCAGAACCTCCCTGTGAGGGCTCCCACAAGTCACTGCAGCTCCCAGTGATTGTTGTGCTTGGGTTTGTGCTGTTTTGTTTGCAGACCTGCAGTGGAATCCATGTGGGCACTGGACCTATATTTTAAATCTTTTTATTTATATCCTGTATGCTATACTATATACTGACTGGAACACAACCCATTTAGGCATATGGGAGAGCTAGAGGTGAAGAGAATTGGTGAAAGAGTTTAGTAAATCTATCTGAGGGAATTCCTTTCACTGCCTAACCACAGTGCAGTTTACTATTTATATGCTGGCTCCCAGAAAGCAGACACTCCACATCAGTAAATGAAGGAAAGAACTGGGAATGGGAAAGATCTTCCTGGCAGATGCTTAAAAAAGAAAAACACATAACCATTTTCCTGTTCCTCCCAAGAGAAAATGTCAGTATTCTGAAATAATTGTTACATGACCATGAGGTAGCTGCATTTTCACAGCAAAACAAGGTTTTACTGTCAATGCAGTGATCCACAGGCATCTGTGCAGTGGCAGAACAGCTCCTGTTTGCATTGTGAGGAACTGTGACAGAATCCTTGTGCTTTCACCTTGCAAGGAATTTGATGTTGGTTGGAGCAGAATCTGCTGCTGCTGCATGAAGCCTCTGAGAGACTGGAGGCTTATACTTGTCTGTAATTAATCTACTCACCTGCCTTTCCTACCTTTAGTAGGTGGCTATTGCCTGACCACCTGAAACATCAGAGCCATTAACACAAACACTCCTCATTAAAAATAGTTTCTGATTGTCTGAAAAGCTTTGTATTCATGTCTTCTTTTATTACAAGTCACCCTGGAATATCATGTTATAATGGCAATAATTATGCATTTTATTATTGTTGTCAGACAGTCAGTTTAAAGTAATAGTGTTTGAAAAAACATATTCAGTTAGAATATTTAGAATACATATACTTACTATAAATCACTTTTCTGTCATTAACCTAATATGTGAAAATGACAGAAAACATTTTTTATCAAAGTAGAAATATACCTCATCTTTAGAGAAAAAAATAAATGAAGCATGTGAAAGAAAAAAAATGAAGGGCAAAAGCCTACAACAAAGATCCAGGGATTTAAAACAAAAATATTTGATTTTTTAAGATCAGAGGTAAACCAGTTTAGTCATTCACAATTAGTGCCTGGAGATTAAATTGCAGTTGTTACCATTTCCTTTTTGTCAATCAGGTTCTAGCAGTTTGAACAGAGCTGCCAACACTCTGAATGCCTCCAGTATCCACCAGGGAGAGCCTAGTGAAGAATGGAATGCTACAGCAAAGGCTTTTTATGATTCTTCTTTTCCCACAGAACATGTAAGTCAATTAAAAATATTGCAGACCAGACCTCAGTGAGCTAATTCCACAGATATTTGTACAACTGTACCCATCTGGATACTTTAAGGCTGAGTCAATCTCCGAAATAATATCAAAAGGGCAACAAGACACCATTTTTCACAATTAAGGTTGATAGAAAGCAGCAGGAAAAAGTCACAGCATATGAATCAAACAGATGCTAACCAGTCTGTTTGGGAGGGGAGGAAGAGGCTAGTCTATTGTGTACCCTAATAAAAATCATCACTTACAGTAAAAGTAGAAGTTAAAGTAAAAAAAAAGGGAAAATAGTGGAATGTAAAAGTATAAAAACATTGTTTCCTCTATTACTTGATAAGACCATGTCATTTAAAAGAATCCATGGAAGAATAAAAATTCAGCACATCTGTGAATTAGAGCCTATCCATTTATCACACACTGTAGTTATGTGATGCCCTATTTAGAGTAATGTTATTTTATAGGGTAACATTACACAAACGTGTAAAAACCTGTTGTTTCCCAATGCCTCATCACTGCATTTTCAGATGTGTGTTAGACTCTGGAGCTTGAACAGCTCTATTAGAATTTGACCCAATGTTGAATGTATGGTTCAAAAGTGATACAACAATTTACAGCTGCAGCTGACCTTTCCTTTTTAGAAGAGGTTTTAGAGGTATTTTTATTTCTCAGGTATTTAGGGCTGTCTCTGGATGAGGTGTACAATGGTCTCAAGTGGCAGAGTTGGCTGACCAGCAGATAATCAGGTTTTGATGCCATCCACAATCCTTGACATTCACAAGACTGATGTTTGAAATTACACAACTTTCCTGGCCTGGCTCTACTTGTGAATGACACTGAGGTGCATTTTTCACCAAACACAGTGCTGGTATTTACTGTGTGTCTCTTGCTTTTTCTCAGAGGTGGAAACAGGAGCTGAGTGAACTCCACCATGTAACTACAGCTGAAGTAAAGCTGTGTTTCATTATCTGGTTGTGGTTCTGTCTGCTTTGTCACCTCCAAACTAAAGCTCCTGCTCTGCTAGCTAAGAAAAAGCAGAGATGGACAAGAACAGTGCCTTGCTGGTTTCACCTTAGATTTTCTGAATCCTTAATCTACGAAATCTCAGCCTGTAATAGTGCACTCCTTCCTTTCTGTCTTGGTGTCATTCTAATGCCTTCTGTTCTCAACATTTTGTCATTTTAATGACCAAGATAAACAAGCTGTTGGGAGCTGCTTCCTTTGCTTTGACTAATATGTATGATTGCAACTGGAGCAGACTTAAGCCTTCTACAATTTGGGTAATCTCAATCAGTCACAGTACAATACTCCAAAAGGGGATAAAAATTATAGAAATTCTACAAGTGCACTTATAATTCTAGTAAAAATATTAAGAACTGGTTTAAACATCAGTCTGTCCATGCTTGAGTACCACAGTAAGGATGAATAAGCACTCCCAGGTCAGTTTAAAGATGCAGTTTTCAGCACAGGACAGGTTCAGCCCCACATGCTATTTATTCCATAGGGATTTTCACTAGTGGCTTGCAGTGCAGTATGACCTGTTTGTTGCTGAGGCCTTGGGGAAAAGCATGAGAGAATTAACAGGTTGAAACTTTCACTGCTCAAATGGAGAAGTTATTTCCTCAACACAAGGGAGATGCCAGTCATTACTGACCTGAAGTACCAGTACCTTCAGCCTGCATTGTTACAAATGCAATAGTGAACAATTTGCATTAATTTTATTGTTCATATTTTAAACTTTAAGAAATGCTTATACACTAGTGAAGGTAAGCTTTGGCACAAAATTAATGTGCTAAAATAAAAGTAGGTCTGATAAAGACATAGAAAGGCTGGGGCACAGTTGCCCAATATTAAAAAAATGACTGAGCAGAGGGGGAAGGTCTCCTCTTGTAATCCTTGCACAGGAGCAGAGTCTGAGAGGTGACCTTGCAGCTCACAGAGCCAGTGCTGCAGGGGAGCTGCTGGTGCTGCATGCTGCTCCCCCAAGAGCCACACAATCCCACATTACAGGTGGAAAACTCATCATTCAAATGCAAGGGTTTTGCTCATCAGGCAAAAAACCTGTTTCCCTACTGTGTTGCCATCTGTCTTTGATTGGGATAGATGGGAAGTAGCTAACAATAATATATCAAAGAGTAATTAAAACTATCAAAAGAACAAAAAGATCTTTAACATAAAAAAAACCAATCTGTTACAGACTGTGCATTACTGATGTTTGCTTTCTAATCCATACAGTGAAGTGGAGAGGGAGTTAACACTATAAACCTCATGATTTTGGGTTTTGTTAATCAAATGCTTGCCTAGCAATAGAAATGTCAATTGCAACATTAAACTCTTTAATTAAGCTATTTATTTTGCTAATCTGCATTCTAATAAAAGCTTGTCTTATTTAAATCACACTCTTGATCCAAGTCTTATGTTAAGGTTTGGTTTATAAAAGTGTAATTGTCATTATCAAATTTTATAAGTCAAATACAAGGCAAACACTTCAAATTAAATTTGTTTTCTCCAGTTGATTTATTTTCCTGTTAACATTTCCTCTCTTAATGCTCAACAGAATCCAACAATCTGAACCTCTGTATGTGAATTTCACTGGGTTATCAACTGCTAACATTTGTATCCCGTCAGGTTAAAGAAGGATTTGCTGCTTTTGTTACTCCAGCAAGAAGTGACAAAGCACTCAAAGATGAGGACAGCTGCTCTCTTAGGAACTCCAGTATACAAAACCAAATAGGAGGAATTGAGAAATTACTGAATTTGGAGAGACTTCATTCAGCAAGAAAGAGAAAATATGAAGAAGGCCAGTGAAGATGAGCACCAGGAGATAAGCATGCTTTTAGGCACAGACAGATCACTTCCCTAACCCAGACTGTAGAGGTATTCCTAGAATATGGTATATATGTGTCGTTTCATGTTTATATAACATGTTAACAGTTCTTATGTTCCAAAATGTATCCAATTCCTACTCCTAATGTTTGTTCTGGTTCTGCAATCAAATTCAAGTTATTATTGGCTTTGCTCAAAGTTAAAAAGTTCATCAGTTAATGTTTTTATGTATGTTTTGTAAAATTAAATAATTAACTGTACCCTTCTCCTGCTCCTCAGAAGTTTTGGCTGAAATAGTTCAATTCATTTTCTCTGACAGACTACTCACTCAGTTTTCAGGCAAAATCACCTCCAACCGTTTCGGGATGCAATGGGTTCTGCAAACATTTACAACTACTTCCAGCAGTTCTAAGTGGCAGAAGAATCTTCTGCTCACCTTTACTGCCAAATTATTGAAGTCTATCTGTTGTAGTTTCTGTATCAGTGAGGTCCCTTCCAACACTGAAGGATCAGGTATGACTACAGAAATAAGGCAGCAGGATCTGGTTTCATGAAGCTTCACTTCTCTTGGTTCACATTTCTTCTCCCTTATGTTGAAGGGAAATTTTCTCTTACTTTAGAAATACTTGCACTATTATTTTTCTGACCTCCCTCACTTCCTCCCCACAAGTCCCCATACTGTAAAATGAACAAAAGAAACATAACCAATATTGCCAGTTTCTTGTTGCTGATTATGTAAGAAAATCAACAGAAGACATTTTCCCATGTTAGTTTTATTGCCTTTTTTTTTTTCCTTTCTTGGTGCGGCAGTTTAGAATATTTTGCTTCTTTAGGCCAATTGCATACATTTTTTTGGAAACATTCACAAATTATCAAAGTTTTGAATAAAGTTCATCTATAGCAATATTACTAGGTCAAAAAAAAAATTCTTAGGTGTCTGAGAGACTGAGAAGACTGTTTTTCACTTGATTCAAATTTTGTTTCCAGGTGTTTAGAGTGTCATACAACTGCTGCCACTGCTGCTTTCCAAAAGTCCGATGTGTGCTGTGACTGGAGAAGTAAAACAAAATTGGGAGAAGGTTACTAGAGATGTCACACTCACCTAATCATTTTTCTACAGCATTACTTTACTCTCATGAGCAAATAGGAAAATTCCAATTTTCTCTCTAGAAAGAGCTTCACTTCACCAGTTAAGAGAATTCTGTAGCCTTCCCAAATATTTAAAGCAACAACAGTCATTAGTATTCCTGTCACTAGTAGGTCATTAAATGAAATGTCCTGGAAAGTAGGACTCTTTCATTAAATAAGCTAATCACATTCAGTGTGAGCTTCAATAAAATTATGATAAATAGCAACTATTTAACTAGCAGCAACTGCTAGGAACAATACCTTGCTTCTGGTTAGAATATTCTACAAATGTAAGTGAAATAATTAGAACACATGAAGTTCTGCAAAATGCCATGTAGAATTGTCTTACCTGACAATGACTTTCCTCTGTGTCTGATCTATTTTGCAGTACACCATCTTTGTCTTTACAGCTGCAAAAAACAATGCTGTTTTGAGCAACGTTTTCATGATAGTGCAAAGGAACTAAACTGCACAAAAATGGTTCAAAATGAGATCAATACAAACATAGGAACTCAGCAGTTCACCCAATCTGTTTTGCTGTTGGTTTTAATGGTCTAGTCGGCAGAAAAGCAAAATGATGTAACAATATGAAGGTCCTGCACGAATCCTATTGTTTGGTGCCAATCTATAAAAGCAATATCCTGTACAGATTTTATGAACTTCTCTCCCCTACAAACACATCCTGTTTTAATGACAGCAAACAAAACCAGATGACAAATTAAACCTGCAAACAATTTATTAGTCCTGTGAAGAATTACAGGAGATACAGTTCCTGTCACTGAGAAGAAAAACACTGGTTAGAACACAACAGTTGGGCCTGTCTTTAAACATGAAGTTGTGCAGCTTTAACTTGTAAAAAGCACAGGAATCAAAATTAATATTGTTAAAATTTAACATTAGCTGAGAAGATTATAAAGGTCTTGTTGATGAGCACTGTGTGCAGAACCACAGTTCTTACCATCAATGACAAAAGCTTCTACATCATCAGCCCCGATCTGGAGTTCCTGCTGCATTGTGTCAAATGAGATTTCTTTATTCTCTACAGCCATTCCCATGAAAGTAAGGAGCCTCATCTTGGCCATATTGTGTTCATGCAACAAGCCTGAGGAAAAGTGGTGATAGTTTAATTAATGATTTAATTGTAGTTCATACAAATAATTTGCTTTTCATGTTATTTTTAATATATATGCATCCAATAATTTAATTTTTTTTTTTCACATTGAAATAAATTCTACTTTGCATTGTCAACAGTGTTTTTGAGGTGAAATACCAAATCCTGCATCTGCTTTGTCTTTTGCTAAAATGGCAAGTTCCATTGTGAATTCATCAAGATTCAGTTATTTTTAGCAAAAATGTATTATCCACAAAATTTTTGGATTTTGAGCAGTAAAAACATCACCTAAACAGAATTTGAAGTGGTAAGAGTGCAAGTGAAATTTTCAGTTGCATCACCTGGAAAAACAGCAATGCAACAAAATGGAAAATCCACAGCTGGTTATGCCAGCAATCTTCTTAGAGCCTCACCACTCATTCTCCTGTGGTTTCTGGAAAATGAATCTCACAGTGATGGTTCCTGAGCAGAACACTGTGGTGCCAGAAGAAAGCATTTTGCTACTGAATTTATCTGTCCATAGCAGAAAAGGCATCATGAGGCTCATGTAAGCATCCAGTGTGGCTCAGAAACTTGCTGTTTAAAACCAGCTGAACAGATACTGAGGTCAGGCTACAGCTTTTACATGGCTGCATAAATGCCAACACAAGGAACTGAGCCAAGGCCTTGCATGCCTAAAGAGAGACCATTTTCCTGGAAAAACATCTAGGTCAAGAAAGTTAAGTCACTGAAATGAAACAAGGCATTTCTTAGTGCCAAGGTCCATGAGGTACCACCTAAGATCCAGCAGAAGTTTCTTAAAAATGAGTGTCAATCTTTTTGTTCTAGAATGACATCATAAACATTCCCATAGCTTCAGTAAATATGTAAGTTTGAATTTATAACACCCATACACTAGCAGGGAAGCACATTAGTGCAGGACATCATGTTGTGTTAATTAGCTGTAATTATGATGCAGGTTCCCTATTTGGCACTGATTCAACAAAAATGAGATCACCATAATTCATATGAATGAGGAGCACCAGCAACTATACCTAACTGGGTTTAATGGAACCCTACAAGCATCAAAAAATCAATTAGCACACATTAACCCTAATTAACAAATGCAAATGAGATGCTGATTAACTTTGTGAAGAAGACTGCTGATAATGCCAGATTAACTGTGGCCATGTTAGGGCGATGCAGTTGACACAGATAATGCTACTGCTGGCCTAAGTTGTCAGCATTAATAAAACAACAAATTGTAACAAACTGATGCTGCCTGTGGGAGCCTGCTCTGCACAGCTTTCCTGGGCCACTTCTGACTGGTCCTGGTCCAGGAGGGGTTACAACTACAGCCCATGATCTACTGCCACTGGAATCCTGTTCTAAACAGCCTTTAAAATTTGGCAAGTTATTTTTTAAAAAATGTCTAAAGTATGGTTTAAATCTGATTTAAATCTCTAAATCTCATTTAGGAATAGATAATTTTTGAATGCCTCATCTTAAAACTGCATTGTTGTCTAGACCAAACTGCCCTTGTTTATCAAAGCCACGCCTGAGCCACTCAGTTCCCAGCATTTCCATCTGTGCTAACTCCAAATCTCTGCTTGTCCATTGCTCAAAGACACAGAGAGGTTCTGGGCACACCACAGAGAAATCAGCATAAGTGGAAGGCAAGACTGTCTTTCCAAACAGTTGCACAGGTATCTAAGGATTTTACTGAGATTTTATCAATCTTAGATATATTGAAAGTTCACACACTGAATTAATTCATGGAGAGCACAGACACTGGGAGGCACAAGAAACCACAACGTAGTACAATTAATGTTACATAGATGTGCAATTGATCTTCCATAAATTTATTCAAATGTTGGTGTAACAGCAATTTCAGCAAATTTCTGTGAACAAGTACCTAAAAGATAAACCCCAAACCCACTTTCCCCTGAGAAAGAAAAGCATAAGATGTCTGCATAAGTAATGTTCAGATACACGTGACTAAAAATACACTTCTCCTGTACAGACACATTTACAAGCTACCAAAAACTTGCTGGTATATTCACCAAAAAATCCCACTGGTATTTCCATTATTTTAATACCCAAAGTACCACCATTTTAAAGCTCCGAGAGCAATTATTCTAAGAATTGCATCACACTCCATTAAACAAAATAATGCATGTGTTAAAAAGCTGCACTAAACTCTGTTTTAGCAAAACTATGGCTTTCCTCACATGCATCCAAGGCAGTGTTTAAGTGTCATTTGAAAATCAAAGTTATTAAAAAAATATCGTATTTTTATGGAAACATTTATTCATTACCAATATGTCAAAACCTTAATGCAGTAATAAAAAAATCTGCATCATTGAGCAATTTCTGCATTGTCACTGACCCCTGTCCTAAAAAGCTGGAATATAAAAAACGTAATTTTAATGCATGCAATAGCTTATGAACCAGTGCTCCTTTGAAACAGTCAATTACACATCAACGGGGGAGTGTCAAAGTGTTAATTACTACTCCTTTTTTCCACAGTGTGTAAATAAAGAGGGTGCTGACATTAACATTCCATCACATTGCTTCATGTGATGAAACAAATTAACTGGGACAGACTGTGGCTTGCTGGCTCTAATGCATCAGCACACGCAGACACACACACACAATTTGTATGCTTTTATCTCACTGCTCAGAGGTATTTGCTGTTACAAAGTTATTCATCATTAAAAAAAATAGGAGATTTATACAAGCTGGTAGTTTCCTCAATGTAGTTGTGATCTTTGGCCTAGCCTGGCGTATGAATGTGTTAAACCTTTCAGGAGGGGAGTTCTAAGAGAAAAAAACAGTGGGTAAAACCACAGTTCTCTTCCAAAGCTATAAACCAGCTTGTTTTCAGAGAACAAACCATGGTTAGATGGCCAGCTCACAGTCTACAAGGTTATTATCTACAAACTTTGATCTGTTTTGAAATTTCCTTGCTTCAATACTTGGATTCAAATTGAATTACTCTGTGGCTTCCACACCTTAAACCATGTAAATAGTCAGAAATGTAATGATCTGAAAACTTACCCAGGGAGTCAATGAAGTCTTTATTGTTCTGATAAAACTTGACATAGGACGCTAGTTTAGCACTTACAAAAATTGTCAAAAGCTAAAAGATGGAAAACAAACATGAGAACAGTTTAAATATTATCTTGGTTTCCCTCTTTGCAGGCTGGACAGATACTGACAGAAACTATAGGTATTGAACAGAAAAATAAGCTGTTAAGAGCTGAAATTCTGCCTTCTGGCAATAGATGTGGGCAGTCTGTGCTGAACTTACTTCCTTTCCCCAGACTTAAGATTTGCTACAGAACTCAAGTGAAGGCAGGACTTGTAACTGAGTTTCTGAAACTTTGAAAGAGAAACATTTCACATGCAATTTTAATTTTAAAGATTGTAAAAGAAATAGCACATTGCAGCTCAGGATTACTGACACAGATAACTGTTCTAATGAATTTCAAAAGACACATTAAAACAAAGCAGTCTACTGTTATCAAACCATCTCACTATAAACAAAGTTACTTACATCATGAATAAGTTCTCCTTCCAAAAATTTGACTGGTTTTAAGGCAAGAAGATGATCAAAGAGAAAGGTATTTGGATCCTTCAATGCTCGTACAATACATCTGAGGAGAAAAGGAAGATGCTTGCTTTCAAAGCAGTTCACATCTTTATGACTAAGATCAACTCAATTTGTTCTTCCTTGCTTTCTAGGAAACAAGGGTTTTCAATTATTATTAGAAATAACAAATGTCACATTCCAGTTTTAAACTTCGTTTTACAGATGGAAAAAACAAGGAACAGGAAGCATTAAAGTAGTTTGTCCAGTATTCCAAATGAAATGTGCCAGGTGGTCAAACCACAGATCACCCTACAGTTTTCATCTATGCATTTATTTCCAGCATAGCCTTTGTTCCTAGGAGGAACAAAGGTACTTCTACTGTGCTCCTAAAATTTCACAGAATTAAGTTGTTTTGGAAGATTTAATTATACTTGAATACGTGACACAAGACAGAAAAAACCCCAACATCTAACAGTGCAAGGCCCAGGATTTCTCAGCTGCAGCTGCAGCCTAGAAGCAGGAACTGCAAAGAAAGCTTTTCTCAGCAGCACATCAGGAGCCTGGGCTGGCTCTGCCACAGCAGAGAACCCGAGCTCTGCACAGACACAGCCCTGGGCACACGAGTTCTCACAGGGAACAGGCTGCTGTAGGGGAGCCAGGGAAGGTCCCACTGAGGCAGAGACACTCATTTTCCAAAGGAGTCATCCTGCTTTTCCTCCATGGTTAAGTGTAAACAACTCCCTTCAGAACTAATGGTAGTGCACATCTGGCACAACCTAAAGCACTAATTCCTAAGAAAAACCATGATGGTTAGAACATCAAAAGGCTTTTACTCATTTTGGCCAGTGGGGAAAATGCACTGTTATGGATCAGTTTAGTCCCAGCTTGTTCAACAGGTAAGCTTATTTCTGTGCAGTTCACATCCTTTAGACTTGCTCATAGAGAACACAGCAACAATGTTCTTTCTTTGAAAAGAATGCTCACAGTCAGATAATAAAACAGGCAAAAAGTAAACCATCTGAAATAAAGGATTCCAGTACAGATTTTGAGTGCACAGCTGATGTCAAGTCCTTACCCAAGGCTGATTTCTCTCAGCAGTGACCAGGAACTCTCCTGTGCCCTTGCACACTGGAATAAAGCTGGCTGTGCCTACAAACAGCCAGACCTACAGCAGACTGCAGAGACAAACTCCTGACTGAATCAGCAAAGCTACACAAGAGGCATGGCAGGGCCCTTGGCCTGCCAGGCCATTTGAACCTCTCAATAGTATGGGGATCAAAATCATTTGGCAATTGAGGAAAAGTTACTTTTAAGGAAACTGGGAAGTCAGTCTTACCTATGAGCATCAACTCTAGCCTGGGAAGCATTGTCCTCTGTGTAACTTCCCAATAGCTCCACCATCACTTTTGCTGCAGTGTCACTATGGAAAAAAAATTAAGTTACCTCAGGATTGCTGAAAAAATAGTTCAAACAAGGCACTCAAATATTTAAATAATTCCATTATGATGTTATAGGTCAAATTAAATCACATTTGAAAAAGATGTAGATGATCCCTTTTAATTCTAGTGGAGAGAACAAATTAGCTGGATGTGTTCTTTCAATTCTTGTTCTACAAAATGTTTATCTTCACCCTTCATTTCATTCTCTTAAACTGATTCATTACCTGCTGGTTATGGAAAAAGCTTTCTGAGCTAGGAACAGCTTTATATGGTTCACTAGAATGCTCCTCTAGTGCACATCTGGATTTAATCATTGCGCAATAAGTAGCGCTGCAAAGTTTATTTCAAATGTAAAATGGCATCTCTTAAAGAATATTTATGGTCAGGAAAATGACTGTATAAAAGCTGCTCTCTTCTTTCACAGATTCTCTCTTCAAGTATTCTAGGTGAGAGCTGCTCATTTTATTGATGAAATTATACAGCCAGCAGTGAGACTGGCTGAGGCTGCTGTGAAGCTTCCAGCACTGCTCTGACAGATAGACAGCTTCTGGACAAACAACTCCTTCTCAGAAAGCTGGGCAAACCTACAGCCTTGTCCACCCAGATTATCTTGTAAACAGCAAAACTATTGCAAACCTGCTCTGAGATTGTTACTGGGTCATTTTAACAGATTTTGATTTATTTTCACAGTTTTACCACCATCAAGGCCAGCAACCGCTGATGCAAAATTTACACCAAATTATCCCACATGGTCTAAAAGCACACACAATTTTCCTGAAAACAAAACACTGGGAGAATAAAATTTCCATTTGCATTAGTGACTTAGGCCAATGGCATCACCTGCACAGGGAAGAACAAACCAACACAAGATGCCCAGTATGCTCTGTGCTGTGCCAGAGGTTTAACCCATACAGCAGCATGGGGCTGAATGGTTTTTGCAGTACAAGAACAGCGTCTTTATATGGGTATTTATCTGAAATCTCACCCTACCACTGTCTGACAGCCACTCCATAGGGTGAAGTTTGTTCTCAGAGAATTGACCAGATCTGAGAGATGTGCAGCACAAATATTAAGACATGATGGGCAACACCCAGTATCATACAAAATCTGGATGTACATTTGTCCCCAGGCAGGGGCATTTTCTATAGATCCCAGCATTCCAGAACCATATTCAGGGATATAAGCTTTAGTGAAACATTTGTTTTAAAACTCCAGCATTAAAGAGGTCAGCTTATGTTTTACCCTGGTGACCAATACTGATCTAGATGAACCCATAGTTCTGTATCAGTGAAAATAAAAAAAATTAATTTAGGCAGCATTTCCATGTAAATCAGTCTGTGACTGACTATGATTTTAGCACTGGTGAAATCTTACCAAAATGAAATGTTCTAGGAGACAAAGGACCACTTTAATACAAGAATGGCAACATACAGATATTTAATCAGAGAGGCTCAGCTCATGTGCTATTCAACCTAATACACAACTCCTTATTTAATGAAAGCTTTTCAGCAGTTGTTCTTGTGCACTTCAGAGCTGTCTTACAGTTTTCTGGCACCTTTTTTCCTCTCTTAATCTTTCCCTTAGCAGCAAAAATTGAAAACTATCATTTAACTAAATTCAAACAGTATTTTCATTTCCCTGCCTTTTTTTTTTTTTTTTTAAGTGGGGAAAGAGTGGAATTTTTCACTTCTCTTTCTAGGAAACAACAGAATGCTACAAGACAATTACTCCCAAACTTTGTGTGCTTAATTCTTGTGAACCTCAGCAAATATGGCAGCCTTTACATTCTATTTTATTCATATGGCAGCCTTTACATTCTATGGCAGTCTTGTATTCTATTCAGTGTCAGATTGCTACTTCACATGAGGCTGTTTAGGCACTAATACTGATCACTATTTTACCACAGCTGCTTGTTAAATGTGTCTCACCTTAGGTGCAAATGTGAACATTTTTTCTAGTAAAACAGCCTGAATAAGTGCTCTTGGCTCCACTTGACAGTTTAGATGCATAACTTGACAAGAAGCCAGTGAGAGCTTAAGAGTGATGGCAGATAAAAGGAACAAAAAAACCACAGCAGAGCATTCAGTAACTTAGTGAGATGCTGGAATTGAGTCCCTCTACATTACATGATATTAAACTGAACTAAAATGAAATGAAACAATTACTCTGCAGGTGCCTGACATGCTGAGCTTTTTGCCACAAGGATTAATGGCCAGACTTGCCAGACCTGTTTGAATTTAACTTGGGCAGGGCCAAAGCTGCTGAATCCTGCCAGCAGAGACCAGCTTTAAACTGCACCAAGGTGGCTGGAAAAGGTTTGATACAAGAAACTTTCACTTGTCACTGCAGGAAAAGGGACACCACACAACCTCTGCACATTTTCTTTTTAGGAGCTACCAATCTATTAATTACCAATACTGGAGATCCACTGGGAGTAAGTCTAATTCGCTACAGAAAACCATCTCTTCTGCCACACTGACCAAAGTTAAAACAGAAATCAAGCAAACAAAAGAATTCAATTGTCTTTAACAATCTAATTCTTTTCCCACGATTATACATCAACAATAACTGAGGTATGATTTTTATCATGTACTTTTCAGTTCCCACTTATCTTCCCATACTGCTGGATAGAGCAGCATTCCTGAGTGCTACAGCTGGAATGCTGCTGTGAGTTTCCCATACTATTGCAAACACTGCCCACTGATCCAGGAGATTGAACCAGGTCAAAGGTGCCAGGGTCACTTCTTGTTTTCTTTTCTGGAGAGAAGTGCAAGTGCCCTGAAACACTGCCTGGACACCGAGTGCAGGAGTCCTACAGGGTTTGTGGAAGGTTTTATTTGCTGTGTTAAAAAATCACCTATGGTTAGCAAGCAAAAAATCATTCAGTAGCACGGTTACTGGTAGCAGTGGAAACAAACTAGAAGTTTAATCCACTGGTTTGATAGCAAGACTAGCTAAAAATAGTTGGCTATTAAGTTTGGGAATGAAAGCAGTTAAAATATCACAATAAATCAACAGGATGGGAAGTGAGGAAGAGCAGGAATGTCATCAGTGTAATATTTCTGAAACAAGGCAAGCACTAAGCCATGGAAAAGATCTGTGACTAACATTTCTGAACTAATTCTGACCATCTGAAATCTGCCAAACAGAACTATTGATGCAAAAGCATTTGAGTGTTACAAACAGGAATTCCCAGTAATGTAGCTCACAGAGTAACTACTCCATGAGGATTAGTCATCCTTAAACTGAGGTTATGATCCTGCTATGCTGATGCAGCATTTCCAGGCTACAATTCCAGCAGGGCACAATAAGCCAACTGTCCTGACAGGTGAAACTCTTCACCTGTGACAGCTTCACACTTGCCTTTTTAAATCCCCAGCAAGGTCATGTCCCCAGGCCAAGCCCCTGTGCAGTCACACAAATGCCACAGCAGCACCAACACACACAGGTACTGGCAGCTGGAGGGGACAGGAACAGAGGCTACAGGACAGAATTTCCTTTTGCAGCACTGCAAGGTTATGCAAATGCTGAAAATGCACAAGTACACTGTGGGTCAGCAGTGGAAGGAGCTTGATGCTGCTTCCCTATGAAAATCAAAAAACCCTTGAAAAAATAACTCAGAAAACAGAGTGGAAGGGCAGGGGGAAGCAACACACACCTCCCACATCACCATTCCAAAGTGCAGGGACAGGTTTAAGAAATTTTGAGCTGTTGTGGAACTACACCCAAAGCACTGGACAGCAGCCCATCACTGCAGCCCTGGCCAGGGCAGTCAATCCACTGCATCATTTCTGTAAGATAAACTGATGACAGCTCTCAGTTCAGACCTGCATTTGTTTGCAGGCACCATACACACAGGATTACTCTACATGCCAGAAGACAGTGGTCTGCCAAGTTTGTTAGATCAAAGATGCTTCTTATGATCCAGGATAATAATTCAAAATGGCCAAGCAGGTATTCTGTGGACGTTAATTTCCATGACTAGTGGAAAGCTCTGTCCTGAAGGTAATGTTTACAGAAAAAGACTGATTCTGTTAGCTATGATTCATACGCCTTCCCACATCATTAAGTAAGAGATAGCACTGCCATGCACTAAAATGTCAAAAGTGCAATTAAATAATAAACTTGGCATAATGCTACAATGCACTAAGATGATTATTTATAGAAAGGAATAATGTTATTTTGGGAGTCTTTGGTTTGCAGCTAATTCACTACTAACTTTAATGTTATTGGGAACACTGGTTTAATGCAAGCAAGAGTGCTTAAAAGTATTTTTTAAAAACCCAGAAGTGTATTTGGATTGAATTATCAGTACAGATTAATTTTTACAAGTCCTGTGAGAAATACTTTCCCTACAGCTCACCTATAGTACATCAAAATACAGAGTTGTCTAGTATGTATGACTTGTCTCTTATACCTTTTCTTGCAGTCCACCAGGACATCATAGAGCAGTCTCAGGAGAGTGTGCTTTTTCTCTGTGGCCAGATTCCAGTCAGAAATCCATTTTCGGACCTAGGCAGAATACAAGTGAAAAAGAAGCATTCAGGAAAAGATTAAAATAGCACTACAAATCCTCCTCATTTTCTCCCAAGCAGAAAAGGAGTAAAAGTATCTTGCACAAAGGTTTTCTTATTCTCATGCTCCCATTGCTCCTTGTCCTATCACTATTTGCCCACGTCAAAAGTTGCTCTCCCTCTTTAATGAGCCCCCTTTAATGTTCTGCAGTAAATGCATCCTGGAGCCTTCTCTTCTCCAGGCTGAACAATCCCAATGCTCTCAGCCTTCCCTCACCAGAGAGGTGTTGCATCTCTCTAATCAGCTTCATGGCAATTTGTAAGAGATGGTCTGTATCAGCTCTGACTAATATTTAGGTGCAGCACAGCTCACACAAAAGCCACAGCTTGAAGGGTCACTTAATTACCTGATCTAGTTCAGTTGGAATGTACTGGATGGCACCACAGGACGAGGCCACTTTGAGAAGGCTGCAGTACACTGTGTACCTCACAGGAGTGTTCTTGTCCATGCCATGGAAGAGATTGCTCAGGCTAAAGCACAAACAACCAACAATGGAGTTACAGACTTCCAAAAAACATTCCTGAGTGCATGTCAATGTTCTTTTAACACACAGGCTGGTACAAAGCATCTGGCAGCACCTTACATCCATGAACTGGAACAGCTTCCAGTTTTGTAATCATTTTCGGCAAAGCTGAAAACTATGCATATTAATTTCACTTTGGAACACCCATGGAAAAAAAAATTGGTACTTCTATTTTATGACAGTGAACAGAAGGTAAAAGACTGCTTCCAGCAACACCCCACACTTTGACTGAAGGACATACAAGAAAATCCTTCCTCTTCAGAGGCAGAATTTCTTTGTCTCACTTTGCCCTGCCCAACACTTACAGCTGCAGTCTGAGAGACGGGCGCTCTCCTTCCCGAAACTTCACCAACTTCTCACACAGGTTTTCAATCAGTGCTTCTTGTTTGTCAGGCTCCAGGATGAGAAGCAGAGAGACAACGCTGTTCATCACACTCTCCACATCTGCATCAACCAAAACATACAGCTGTTGGAAACTGCAAGCAGCAAGCAGTAGCTACCTTGGGCTGGATATACTTTTGATAATAGCAATTCATACTTTTGATAATAGCAATTCATACTTTTGATAGAATTACCACTTTGCATGAGCAAGAATTGTAAAAGAAAGAAAATGCCAAGATGCCAACCTGGATATTCATCAGAATGTACCAGACACTTGGCTCAGTGGGCTTACACCAACAAACCTCCAGGTAAGACAACTTACCCCTCTAAGGCCAACACAGAAGGTGGTGTTTGATATCACCCTTGCTCTGAATTCTGTTTACACACAGGAGAAATCAGAGGAACTCTAGGTTCCACACAGTGGCTTCCTCCTGCACATCCAGGAAACTGCCCACAGTTCTACAGTGAGAACAGTAACACCTAGTGCTCAAGCACAGTAAAACATTTCACCAGGAGCTCAAGGGATACCCAGACCACAGGGAAAATGTGCTCAAGAACACTGAAGTGTATTACAAACCCTCCCCAGCTCCTGTTTAAAGTGTGGCGTTCCATCCTTTCCAAACACAACCACACCAGTTTTGTGTTTTCTTTTCAGTCTGCCCAATTATCAGTCAAGCAAAGAAAAAGAAGAAAATTCATTACATATGGAAAACATTATCTATTCCCCAAAAAGACACCTGAGCATCAAAAGCTCTGTTTTACATACAAGTCTCTACGCCCTCGTAACAAGCAGAGTCTGGCTCAGCTTCTGACTTCTTCAAAGAGTGCTGGATGTTTGGAGAAAGGAGGGGCAGAGTACATGCAAATATTCCAGGGCAAAGATGGAAATGTGCACTTCCAGTTTTATGAGGATGCACAGCTTGTGTTTTAGTGCTACACATCTCTAAACTCTGCCAACTGTTACTGCTTGAAAGCACTGATGGCAACAAGCAGCAAAACCAACGAGACTTAAAATGCAAACCTTTGTCATCCTCCTTCAGGCACACATCACACACTTCAATAATCTGTGCCAAGTCCACATGAAGGCCACCTTCAGCGTTTTCCTCAGAGATTTCTGCTCCTTTGGATTTCAGGTAAGCTCGCAGTTCTGCAGCCTTAAAAAAGAGAAAGACAACACAGAGAAAACAAAGCAGTTGTTTTGCGAATAACAAAGTCAAAGCAATTAAACTTCTTGCAGATTTTTGTTCTGCCAGATACTGAACCTGCTGTTTTGCCAGTGACTGAACAGGTCACAGAGCTGTTTCTCACAGTGTCAATGTGTCACTTAACTGGGTACTGCACTGCAGACCTAGTAAGTTTTTATAAGACACTTTCTTCTAAAGTTTTACTCTTTTACTCCCTCTGCAAACATCAAACATCGAAACCATTTAGTTGCTTGTTCACCAGAAAAGAAAAAAGGTATAAACAAAGGGACTTTAGAGAGGGCAGAACTTTGTCTTCACAACTTCACAACAGTTTCTAATCTAATTATAGAACGGTTTGGGTTGCAAGAAACCTTAAAGATCATCTTGTTCCACACCTATGCCACGGGCAAGGAACATCCCACTAAACGGGGTAGACAGCCCCATTCAGCCCAGCCTTATAATGTCATGAGCTGCCTTGCACTGTTAGGACTTAAACAACACCAAGAAAATACCCTTCCTTCAGCAACAGGCCTATTCATGATAACTCAGGGCTTCACCAGCAGAGCCATAACCCTTCACAAACAATCTGACGCCATACAACATTTGGCACTTGTGACCAGGAGGCTGCTGTGACATTCACATCTCGTACAGTGTCAAATCATTTTGGAACCAGAAGAAAAAGCTAAATGCCCCGGGACAAACTGCTGTACTAAGGATGTTTCACACCAGCTACTTGACGGAGCTGTACTAGGCATCATGGCAAGTGAAAACTGGGCTGAAGGCTGGTAGCCATGTGTCTATTTCTTGCACATTTCCAATGCGTACACGCACACACTGTGTATACATAAACATGTATGTACACATACGTACTTCAACGACACTGGCAACAAAGCCAAAGGCATAACAAAGCAGCAGCTCAAACACAGAATTCCCCCTTCCCGTGCCTGCAGTACCGAGAATTCCACACAACCCAAGTAATGCCCATATGTGAACCCGCTTTCTTCTCCTAAATAAAAAGTAGTGCTTAGGAGCCACGAAAACGAAGTGCCACAGAGACGGAACATTAAGAGCGAACTGCAAGCACCGCGTTATTTTTCAGCCACTATATTCAAGTTTCTCTAATCGTCTGCTCGGTCTCTGTAGGGAACAGCCCGGAAGAGTCCTCGGAGCGCCCGGCGGGGCAGGCCCGGCCCGGGCTGGCTCCCCCGGCACGGCTCGGCCCAGCCCCGCGGCCCGGGGCCCATCGCTCGGCGGGGACGCTGACCTGATCCTCCTCGGTGATGTCGATGAAGGCCGGGACGCTCATGGCTCCGAGCACGCCGCGCTCCGGAAAGGCGGAGCGGCTTCCGCCACCGCGCCAGGACGCGCCGCTTCCGCTTCCCGCGCCGGGCGGGCGGGCCCCGCGCTCCGACCGCCCTGGGCCCGACTCGGCTCTGCTCGCTCCGCCCTGCCCGGCACGGCCCTGCCCTGCCCTGCCCGCTCCGCCCTACCCGGCACGGCCCTGCCCTGCCCGCTCCGCCCTGCCCGGCACGGCCCTGCTCGCTCCGCCGGCCTTTCCCAGCGCCGGGTGGGACTCTGGGACTGCCCGGGCTCGGCCGCGGCACCGACACCCGCCCCCCACCACTCCCCTCACACTGACGCCTTCCTCTCTCCGCGTTTAAAAGCCGAAGTGCTTTTTGTCTGGTACTTTTCCCGTGCACCCGTTCGATCACAGCCTTGGAGTAAGGGCAGCAGTTCCCCAGCGGGCCTGGCGCCTTTTCTTTGCTCGAATTGAGCAACCGAGGAGCTCTCACTCGGTGTCCCCGGTGTGTTCCGCACGTTTTCTGCTCAAGAAGTTTCCTGGTTAGCTCTGGCAGGAACACAGGGTGACTTCCCGAGTGATCAAAACCCACATGGAAAGCCAAGAAAATCATAGAATAGTTAAGGTTGAAAACACCTTTAAAATCACCTGTCCAGCCAGTAACACAGTTAGTAAAGGCTGCTGTACGCAAACCTTGTTTTATAAACCTGACCAAGTCACCACTGAACTCATTTATTGAGTCTAATAACTAGAGCAGGGTTTTTAACACCGGGTTCTGTCTCCACAGCACTGAGCACAATGTAACTGATAAAGGCCCACACTGCCTTTATTAAATTATATGACTCTACTTAATTTTAATTAATCCACATGCTTGTATAACTTTTAAATAATGCTTCAACTTTCAATTTTTCCATCATATCAATCATGCCTAATTAGCTTATTCTACTTTGGGCAGTATTTTAAAAATATTATCCCTACTGTAGCTGATTAAATATCTTTTAACCAGGATATTTTGATACTGGCTGATTGATAGTCTTACTAGTGTTTGTATTTCAGACGTCAGCATCCTGGAAGTTATGGACTGATACAGAGATAGGGCTCTCCTCTGTGTGTCTGATCTCGAAGGGGATCTGATTTTCAGAGAAAATCAGTGTTGGAACATTTTTAAAGTGTAGGTGACTTTCTTCTAGTACTGCTTAACACAGTCCTGTGACACTAAAGGTGAGTGGGATCCATCACCCTGGGGGATAGGGCTACATCATGCATTAGATTTTCACACATGTTTAGGACACATTTCAGGTGCCAAAGCACCTGCCTGGTGCCAGTTTCCATTCTGGAATATTCTGCATGCCTGCAAGCTGCAATGAGTGCCCTACAGATCCCATGCTGTGCCTGAAATAAATTCCTCTGCAGATGCCTGAGCTACCTCACAGTGTGTAAATGGCCCAAGTCACAGAGGGAACTCCCAACTCCAGTGCCTATATTTATTTAGGCAGAGAAGTTTTGTCATGTATTATTCTGAATATATGAAAATAAAATAAAATAACTGTGCATCACATTGAGGAGACGCGACATGACTCCAAAGAACTCTGCTGAAATATCCACATATGGTCTGTTGCATGATACTTTATTTGTCCCAGAAGAATTCAGATGATAGATGATGGCTGGGGTTTGAACTTGTGCATCAGGAAGGCCACTTGGAATACAAAGGGGGCAGGCAGTCTGTGTGTTGTGAAACTACCCATGCTAGAGAGGCTGGAGTGGAGGAACGGCTTTCAGTGCCATCGGAATGATGGCATTGCTGTGGAAACGAGGCCCTTGTTTATAGCCCTGTCTGCAGTTCGTGAAGCCAGTTCAGAAATAGGGGTTATATATATTAATATATTGATATGATATGATATGATATATAACATAACATAACATAACATAACATAACATAACATAACATAACATAACATAACATAATAATATTATATTATAATATAACATTATAATACAATATTATTATATTATATATAACCCTGATGAGGTTAAGGCAGGGCAGCCAGAGGTGCCTGTATATATATATATATATATATATATATATACATTTATACATAAATATATAAACATATATGTTTATATAATCATATATAAATATATAAACATAAGCACAAATATAACTATAACTATATAACTATAACTATAGCTATAACTATAAATAATATAAATAATATAAATAATATAAATAATATAAATAATATAAATAATATAATATAATATAATATAATATAATATAATATAATATAATATAATATAATATAATTGTATTATATAACCCTGATGGGGTTAAGGCAGGGCAGCCAGAGGTGCCTATATATATATCTATATTTATATACATATATAAACATATATATTTATATATTTGTATATTTATATATTTATATATAAATATATAAGCATAAGCACAAATATAAATATATAAAAATGATGTATATAATATAATGCATAGAATATATTATATATTTATATATTTATATAGAATCTACACATATTATATTATATTATATTATATTATATTATATTATATTATATTATATTATATTATATTATATTATATTATATTATATTATATTATATTATATTATATTATATTATATTATATTATATTATATTATATTATATTATATTATATTATATTATGTCACCGCGGCAGCCTGGCTGTGCGAGGCTCTGTTTGTGTCTGTACAACATGGGCAAGGTCTTATCACCCGAGCGAGACTTAACTGTTGGAGGAAAAAGGAATTTTGGCCGGTACCCACTGTAAATTGTTTTGTTTTGTTTCTGTAGGCAAACCAGAGGGAGAGGTGGAGTCTGAAGAAGTGACGTTCTGTCTTGTGTGCTTTGGACGTGGTGCCTGAAGAAAACAGTCTTTCAGGTGACACATCTTAAAAAACATTTTTTTTTAATGCAGGCTCTTAGAAACCAGCAGTCAGCTTTTGAAAATAAAGGGTTTAGCATTAGACTCTAGAAGCTGATCCTCTTTCGTAAAGGCATTGATGAAAAAAATCTCCAATACAGAAAGGAAGCGCAGACCCTGTGATGGCAGAATTATTCATCCTCAGAATCCCTCTTATTATTTATATATTTATTTATTTATGATGAATTTATAGTTTATGTAGTAATTATTTATATGTTGTTTGTTATTTTATTTAATTATTTATATTTTATGTATATAAATATAAATGTATATTTATTTACATACATTATGTATATATAGATGTTTTATATTTATTTATTATGCATTTATAGTTAATTTAGGCATTATTTACATGTTTTTTGTTGCTTATTTATTTAACTATCTAGACATATTATTATAATATATTATATATATTATATAATTATTAATATATTGTTTTGTTAATATATAATTATTAATATGTTGTTTGTTGCTTATTTATTTAACTATCTAGATATAGAATTATTATATTATTATATATTATATAATTATTAATACAATTTTATGTTTTATATTTATTTATTATGCATTTGTACTTTATTTAGGCATTATTTATGTGTTGTCTTTTGCTTATTTATTTAATTATCTGTGTATATATTTATGTATATATAGATGTTTTATATTTATTTATTATGCATTTATAGTTTATTTAGGCATTATTTACGTGTTGTTTGTTGCTTATTTATTTAATGATATATTTATATATTTATATATATTTATTTATTTATAATATAATTAATATATTATATTTATTTATTATGCATTCATAGTTTACTTAGGCATTATTTACGTGCTGTTTATTTGTTGCTTATTTAGTTAATTATTTATATATATTTATTTTTATGTATCTATTTATATGTTTTCTATTTATTTATTATGCATTTATATTTTATTTAGGCATTATTTACGTGTTGTTTGTTGTTTATTTCTCTATTTATTTATTGTTACGGTTCTCTCTGCAGGAGATATGAGAGTTGCCCCGTGTCTCTGGAGAGCCGTGTGATGATGAGTCCCTCATTTCCCCGCCGGTTTTGTGCTCAGTGCCCTCTGGAGGTCTTGGACACGCAGTGACCGGAGCCTGAGCTCTTCAGGGCTCCTTGCATCAAAAGTTCTCCTCCTTTCTTTTTTTTTTTTTCGCCTTTGGGAGAGATATTCTAGCCGACCTAAACACAGTTAAATCAGCTTTTTGTTTGAGTCAGAATTACGACAGATGAGTTACTCAGAAAAGGTAAAAAATAATTCAAAACTTCATCTGAATTGCCAGACAGCCAAACTAAATCTGTTTCATATTTAGAAGCTTTGATTAGCTTTATCAAGGTATCCAAGTGTGTTTCCTACTAATGTTTCTGTTTTCTCCCTAGTTCTCGTTGGGGCTAAAGGGAAAAATAATGCTAAAATACCCCTGGAGCCTCTTCTTGCAAGATATATCAGAGATCTCAGGGGAAGCCTGTTATCCTTATTCTTCCAGCCAAGTTCTGTAGCCAGAGGAACTCTGGATAACTTCAGTAACTATAGTAACTTTTGGGTGCTCATCTCGTTTTCTTGTAATCTGTAAATTCTCCACTTTTGTCCACTTCTTCCCCTAAGTGTATCAGTTAAAATAAATAGCTGCAGTTGCCCTGACCAGCATGTTGTCTTCATTCAAGATTTGTATGAAAAATTTGGACTTGAAGAAGCAAAATTTGGTATTTCATTATTATTATTAATAATATTGGGTTCTGACGTGGAGTTTTGCCTCTGAAAAGCATTTAGAAATGGAGGTTTTTTGACTCTTGATACACTTATTTTGCTGCTAGTGTAGCAGGTGTTTTTCTTAACCATTTTTTAAGGAGAAATCCTAAGTTTAGAGGAAATGAACACTCAATTATTTAAATTTCCTGAGATTAGAGGAAGAACACTTTGCCAAACAATGCCTCTTCACTTCAAAACCTCTCCCCATAAATTATGTTAGGGGATCTTATTAAAAGTCTTTAAAAATTTCCTATTAAAAATGGTTGATTGCAGTCCAGACCATCACAGCTTTTGTGCTTTCAGTGAAATGCCACAGCTGTCGCAAAGAAATATATTGTGAGACAAAAGGTTTTGTTTCCTTAGCCATAAATTATTTTTGTGATATCTGAAGTAAGATAAAACTTTCACTTATGTTTGAGTGAAGGAAGATTCCAGTGATAACTTGTTCACAATCTATAAAAAGAATATAAGAATGTAGATCTAGATAGCAAATTAGAATCAGACTTCCTTTTTGTTTGAGGAAAGCAATTATTTCTGAAGTCAGTGAAGATTATAACCAGGGATAATAGCATAACTTTGCAAAGCACTGTGCCTTTATCTCAGTAGAACCTGAAGTTTAGGCTTTCAAGTCTGACCTTTGAGAGCTCTACAACAGAAACCTTTAGTGTTGGGCAGTTTTTGAACCAAAGTTAAACAATAGGAAGTCGTCTGTTTACTAATTATATTATATTATATTATATTATATTATATTATATTATATTATATTATATTATATTATATTATATTATATTATATTATATTATATTATATTATATTATGCTATAACTGTAATACATTGCATTACATTACAATAAAACAAATAAATCGACCTTTTTTGTACTTAAGGAAGCATCAAAAAATCAGATTTGACCAACTTTGTTTTTCTATTACAAATGAATTTTTCGCTGTGAGATTCTGCAGGAACCTACAGGGAACAGGCTGTGAAGTATTTGCTGTCAGGACTGAATTCTGTGTTCACCCAGTCGAGGAGTAGAAGCATATTCCAGGTATGACCTGTGAAAGTAATGAAAATATGAAATTACAGCACGTATACTAAAAATTATTTGTCCAAATATTTTGCCAAGTAAATTTGAACAAAACATATTTTAGGATATTCACAATTTGCTCATCCATCATTGTCTTATGGATAAAGGTCAAATTTCTCAGCCTCCTCCCCTGCTCGTTATAGAGATTACTGAATAAAGAAATACAGGACAGGTGTTAGAACTCAGAATTGGAGACATTTTAGGTTACATATGGGAAAAACCAATGTGCTTATTCTAATTATCAATAACATTGATAACTAAGCCAGTTCTCCTTACCCGGTGGCATCTCAAGGGTTTACTGGAATTTGTTTATTTGTGTATTTAAATCGGGAGTGTACAAAACAGAAATGCAAGATGGCCTTTTCTTCTGTTGTGCAAAGAGAAGTGGAGTACACAGCCTTGATCCTTTAGTAAGATTCATTACTGTGGCCCTCTACTTTTTTCCTTCTAATTGATTTTTCTTATAAATCAAAATTCATTTACATAATGCTTTTTTCATGTGCTATGCATTCTTTGGGTCACTTAGATTGAAAGAACTATCAAGATAAATAGAAATCAAAATAATCAGCACTTGGGAATGATTTTCTTTGTGAGGGTGAAGAAATCTATTCCATATCCCACATACCTGGGGCAGGGACAGCTATTTGGGGGATCAGGAGTTGTGTGGATGAGATGCCTGGAGCACACAATTCCATACTGCTCCAGCCATTGCCAAAGGGTGTGTGGGGCATGTGGAGGTCAGGGGGGAGCACCTAAAACCTCTGTACCCTTGTAGGGTCTAGCTCTGTGTTCTCACTCATGCTGAATGGCCTTTTCCAAGTAATCCCACTGATGTCAGAGAGACTTTTCTGTAATAAAATGCTGTCTGACAAGAATATGGATATCAGAATCTGGCCCTGCTTTTACTAATTCCATTTTAATGAATACTTAAATGGAATTGTTATTAAAAAAGTCTATTTCCTAATATTCAATAAATCAAAACTATAAAATCAGCTTGCCAGTTGTTGCCACTCCAGTCAAAGCCATTTTCTCTTGTATTGAAAATAATGGTACATACTGTCTCCATTCAGGAGGGATTAATTGTAATACTTTTATCTGCTTCATAAGATTTATTTCTAATAATGAAGAGCAGAGAAAAGTAGGGGAGCTTTAAACTTTTATTGTTTTTATTAAAGAACCATATATTCATGAGATGTTCCACAAACACGGAATTCACTTAATAGAGGCCTGTTTCATGAATGAGCAACTTCAAACCAGAGTTTTAAAAAAGCTTTGTTCATTTCTCTGATCAAATCCATTTAATTTTATAAGAAGGAGCCTTGGGCACCAGGTGATAATGCAGAGATACACATGAGAACCTGCTAAGGTTTTGTAGGCTTTTCATCTGATGAAGATTGTTGCAGCAGTGTTGAGTTGTGCTGCTGGGGAAGCCACGGGAGATCAGCAGTAAAACAAAGCTGGGTCTCCACAGGGTAAAAGTTTTGGGTTTGAGGTGGTTTCTCCCTACAGATGGAAGAGGACTGATCTGCTGAACTTCCATGGTGACATCCACACCGAGGAGCAGGAGGTATGCTTACGATGCTGTTTGACTTCAGTGCACATTAAGCAAATAAAAACCAAAAGCAGTGAAAGGAGGGCAAAAAAGGAACTGAATTCACTTAAATCAATGATAAACACACTGCTGTATTAAAGCCTGGCAGAAAAATTCCAGAGTATTATTTCCTTGGAATTTGCTAACTCTTTGATATCCAAATGTTTCACAAGGGTGGGGTGTATTCAGTTCCCTCAAGATGTTCTTCTAGACATCAGGCCAGTTTTGTGATTTTATCCCTTTCCACATGCCAGGTTTCCAGAGTCTCTAGCTTTGATGCAGTCCTGGTGACACCCTGATGTGGGGCTAAGGATGCCAGCTCCTCCATTGCTCTGCAGCAGCCTGCCAGCTTGTTTTTATAAATTATGCATCTTCTCTAACCATAAATATTGTTCCTAAAAGGGATACTGAAATGAAGATAATATGACTTTTCAGTAATAGCTCTTCTAATGTCAGCCATTCTGTTTAAACTGTTCAATTTTCAACAGAATTAAAGATCTATGCAGTATATTCTACCTCCTGCAGACTGCAGTTGTTAAAAGAAAATAAATCACTTAAACAGGGTCATGAGCAACAAAGGCCAATGTGGGTTCAAAGTTTACAGGTCTCTGCATTTATCAGGTAGAAATATGCTACATTTCACTATTTCATAAAATATCCTTTTATGAAAAAGCCATCAATCTTTGCATGGCCTACTAAAACTGATTTCTCAAATGAAAGAAATGAATGATGACACCAAATCAAAAAATCGTTTATGGGTTTATATTTTTGCAAGACCACCATGACTTTCACATACGTTTTCAATTTTGGTAAGGATGTGATTATCATGTGGGTATGTTTTACTCCCACCATTTGTACTAAGGGATCTGTCAGAACTGTGTACCCTTCCTTGAGCAGTTCAGGATTTGTTCAGATTTTTTCATTAATCTATAGTGGTTTTTATCCAGTGATTGTTATCATTTCTGTACATTATCCACAGGTTTTATGGGTTATATATAGATATATATAAAATCACATCTATCATGGGCGAGCTCACATTTTAACTAAGACTGCATTTAAATGACACTGTTATTTCTCAGAGGTTTCTAACATTTCTGTGGAATGATTTTTGCATGATTTCTGATGCACACTCTACAAAACATCATCTTCATTACAGATTTTTAGTTATCCTTCTGGTCTTTCCTTATCTTTGCTATGCTTCCTCCAGGAGTCTCCAAGCTCTTTAACCAAAAGGACAATTTAGATACTTGAAAACATTTATATTTCAGATATTGTAGTACTACAATGTGGTGGTTTGGGGCAGGAACAATACAAGAAATTATTTCTCATCTGGTAATGACAATACAGCAACCAAAATGCTGCACTGGAATAAAGAAAATTGATTTCTGTTTTGGGTAAATGCTGTGGTCTCCCTTTGGGTCTGCACAGAGCAAATGAGCTTTGGCCTTTCCAGGTCTCCAGTGAAAACAAACACAAATAAATGAATAGGATTTATTAAGTATCAGTCTCATAAGAAGAAGAATGCATGGGGAAGTTAGTCCAAACTTTTGTGAAAGAACTTGGGTTTTTAAGGGGAGAATTTTGTTCCTTTTGTATGGAGTTCATTTGGGGAAAAAAATGTCATTCTCACACTGTTTTTGGGCATTTCACTTTTTCCAGTTTATTTAGGAATTATCTTTTTTTAACCATCTCAACCAACCTCACATACAGAGAGAACAAAAAGCATCTTTCAGTGAGCACTTTGCATTACAAAGCAAACATTGTCCCAAAACAAAATCTGTCCTGTCTGATTAGACCAAAAGGTAAACAAAACGTGACCTTAGAGAAAATGTTGCTGTTAGAGCAGGCAAGATAGGAAGTTCTGGATTTTTTTTTAATGAATTTCAGAAGAAATGTACTTACAAGAAATTTCAGGGCTTCTGTCAATGTGCTCCTCAAAGCATCCTGAAAAAACATCACAAAATTCTGTAACAGCTCCCTCAGGTGCCAGAATAATGCCCCCAAATCCACAAACTGGCTCAGGAGAGCTCAGTGTGCTTTGCCTTCACATCTCAGTACAGAACTCAATGGTTCTTGCAGTCAAGGGCCCGTGGCTGATTCATGCATTAAAAATGCTCCAAGTAGCTGGAAGAATCTGAGGCCATGTGCATAAAATGTAAAGAGCTCATAACCCTGCTGGAGAAGTTGTTCATCACTTAATGGATTCTCTACCTGAGGAAAAGCAGATCAAGAGCTCAGCAGCTTCAGGTGTCAAAAAGGCAGTTTCCATTCGAAGTGGAATGGAAGCATTATCTTAAAAGTATCTTAGAAGCACTTTTCCTCCCTTTGACCCATATAAAATCCGTGGAAACCTTATTAAAAGCCCAAGATATAGCAATATTTTTTCAAATGGCTAAGATAGTCAAATTCCATTCTGGTGACCGTCTCCACTGTAAACACTGTGTGTAATCTTAAATTTGATGAGGAAATCTCCAAAGAAAACTTTATTAATGTGTTCTGTAAGTGCCTGCAGTTTTGCAAGTGCATTAGGATGGTCACACAGGAGTGTGTCATGATGTGTCATGTAGTTTGGTATGCTGCATCTGATCCTGACTGGTGGGGGATCACTTGGAGGATGATGGATGGAGCTCCAAAGCAGCCTGTCAGAACAGCTTGTCCAGGGAAGGCAGGGGAAGAGGAGTGGAAAGGTTCTTCATTGTCTCTTCTCAGCCACTGTTTGACATGCCATGAAATGTAAGCATAATTTCCTTCTCTAATAGAACATTGAATGTTTTTATAATCTGTCATTGATTACTAAAGTGTAATCATAAGAGGTCTGTAGCTGACCCATTGAATCACACTGTTTTTATGGTGTTTCCAATTACAATTTTATTAAAGAGTGAAAGATGTTCTGTGAGGACTATTGAGAGACATCCATTCCAAAATGAGTGGGAAGCTTGTCTTTGCAATGTTTTAAATTCCATTTCCAAGCCTAGTAAAGCCAGGGATTCCACCAGTTAATTATGTGCTGTTACACTTCAGTTCCATCAGAAATCAGGTACAACACAGACTAATACTGAGTGCCTGTTTTCTCCATATATTTCCCTGTTAGATGTACCTCTGCTGAACACCCCCTTGATCAACAATGGTTCTCTTCATGGCTGTCTCTGCTCATGTAGAGATCTTTTCAGACTTCCAGTCATTTCTCTGTAGCTCTGCCCTTCTTTGTGCTGAAGGCCCCAGAAGTTGTCTCAAGGTACCACAAGTACAGTGTGCTACTATTGTATGAAATACAGGATCTCTGAACCTGAATCAGCCCTAAACCAGGGCAGCTTTCTGCTGCTGAAGAATCCACCTCTCACCAGGAGCTACGCTCCCGTTGTTATTCTCCCTTGCTCTTTAATTCTAAAAGCACAGTGATACGTGATATGTATTTCTCCTGCTCTGTCCTTAAGGACATACTAATGTGCTGCTGGGTTGGAAATACTTTCTTTAAAAGTACTCAAATGCTGGAAAGCTATTTTTTCAGGATAGCTGCAATTTGAGAACATCTTTTCTTAGGGAAAAGAACAGTTCAGAAACTTCTTAACCATTTAAATGCACTGCGAGGTTTGTAATTAATGTAAATATATTTATATTTATATTTATACTTATATTAATTACAATATAATTATATGATCCATGTATTTTAAAGAAATATTGTATATTTTTTATTTTCACTTTCTGAAGAGTCGATTTTTGTGATAAATCTTATTTTTTTAAAGAGCTGTGTCTTGCTTACATGACTTGGGCATAGGCACTACTCTTTATATTATTCTTCTTTTTTTTTAAGTTCACTGTATCCTGTTGTCCTTCTTGCCTGAGAAATATCTTCAGGAAACCATGAGGATCATGGAATCAGGCAATCACAAAATCATCTTCAAGTAAGCTTTGCTTACTTGTTGCTGCTGCTGAACTTGATATTGTTCATAGCAAGGCTAGATGTTGAGGAGTGCTACTGGACAGTTTCAGTTTAGTTCCAATCGACATTTTCCTTTCAAATCTCATATTCCTGATATTAACTTGGCATTCTGAAAAGTGAGTCTTTTTCTGAATAGCCCTGGTCCGGGGTAATTTGCACTGATGAGTAACTTTGATGTAAATAGCACAGAGAGGGATGTTCTTAAAAACTCAGAACTCTGCACTCAAAGAGAGCTTTAATAGAGACAGCCTTAAAAAAAAAAAAAAAAAAAAAAAATCCCTCCAGTTAGCATTTGGCTGGGTTTTCTGTCAGTTGCCTGGTGTATTGGTGGGGTTCTACATTTGGTCTCCCACTTTCCAAATGATGAAGAAAACTGTGCTCAAAGAGCAGTTGTGGGGCTGTGCAGGTTCAGTCAGGCACGGCTTGGAGCAGGAGCCATCAGTTATGTCGCAGCGTGTGTTAGTTTTGTAAGTGTCGTGTGAAGGCTGACAGAGATCACATTTCTGTGTTTTGCTGCTGGGTCCAGCCCATAACCTCCAGAGGTAATGGATCTCTGCAGAACCTCTCTGGAGCAGGTCACCAAACAGTGCAGGATTTCAAGAGCTGATGCACTTTTATTGCTACAATATCCTTGTCATGGAGGTGATGGGGTTTGGGCTTTGGTTTCAGGTATCACTGTGCTTTTACATCTAAGGCTGAGCCCTTTTGGTAAGCTGGATACATTTATTTTTTTTAAGAGCTTTTTCTTCTGTTCTTAGAGATAAATTGCTTCTAAGTAATAGACTTCTGAGTGTACAGATTCATAAATGCTGTGCGGGCAGACTAAATGCTGTACTTGCAGAACAGCTGGATTCCAGCACTGGCAGTGCTGTAACAGAGGACTCCAGGTCTGAGAAACTCCTGTGAGAAGCATGAGGGATTTATCACAGCATGGCTCAATCACAAACTATATGAGTGTGTAGAAGAGAGTGACACCTACAACCAGCCACAGCCCTGGGCCAACCACAGACTGATCATGCTGTTGGCAAAGTTACATTTTCTCTGAAGGTATGTTGTAAGAACTGTGGTTGCTGCATTTTACTCTTGGAACTTACAAGTGCTTGCTAAATGGACTGGGTCTCTGACCACTGAAGACCCAATATAGCATTATAAAAAACAGAATAATCCAGCCAACTGGATGAAGTCCCCTAAAAAGTCAGTTTATTACAAAAAAAAAAAAAACCAAAAAACAACTCACATAGTTATTTTCCCCCATTTTTTAAAAAAGGAATAGAAGTCTAGGATTTACAGGGAAGTTTTGAAGTCCTGGAATGTGTGTTTTATTACATGTGTGTTCTGCAGTTCTTTATGCATGCATTTCTCTGTTCATTTCTGGTGCAGCAGAAGGCAAATCTAACCCCACTCTTGCAGCTACAGCAGTGCAATTCCAGTCTCACTAGTGATATTCATGTTCCCTCTGACAGCTGTGGGCTTTACATTTGCATGGCTGTTCTGGCATGATTTGGGAGTGATACCAGGCTTCACAGCAAGGCACTGTGCTAAGTAATCACAGGGTTCTTTAACCCCTGCATCAAATCCAACATCTCACCAATGACTCCTAATTTTCAGGCTTCCTCTGCTGTTTTTTTGCTTGGGTTTCCAGATGCAGAAGCTCTGTAATCCTGACAGATTTTTTTATTGTCATATCTGTACTTTGTTTGTTGCAAAGTGAAAGACCGAGCCCTCAAGGACTGTGTGCTGAGTGTACAAGTCTCCAGACTATTCAGTGGGAATATTCATGCATAGTTCTTTCACTGAGAATAAACATTTATGGTGGCACTGAAACACCTATGATAAGAGTTTTATCTGAAGTATGACAAAATTTGAAAGGTCAGGATCTGGACCCAAATACTTGGAAATACTTAAAGGTTATTTTTCTTTTGATTTTTTAAAAATATTTTTTGTTGAAAATAATGTTTTTTCCTGTGCAGTGTAGTAAGGTGAGGCCTATAAAAACTTGCTTCCCTATTTTCGTGTTAAATGTGCATGTTAAGGGTTTTTAATGGCACTGACACTATTTTATGTGTTCTTTAGAAAATAAGACATGAGGACTTTTAAAAGCTGTTGTTTTTCTTGACTTCACCTTCATTAATCTTATTTAGTTTCTGTAAGAGGCTATTTTGTGAGCTCCACCGATGGGTAATGTTTTCTTTTCCAAAGTTCATGATTCTTCTATTCAAATCACTAATTTTCACTGTTACACTCCAGTGCTTTAGTTCTTCCCAGGCCTCCAGGAATGAGTTTAATTAGCAATGCTGAATAAATTCTGAGACATGATTCATCTTTCTTGTCACTCCGATCTAACTAACGAAATTGCAATTTAAAGATGTGCTTGAAAGCCCTGTGAGAATAGCTTCTCCTGTTCAACTGGGAAAAGACTCAGATGTACATTTAGAAATGAGGATTTTACCTGGCTGCCTGTTTTCAATTTAGCTAAAAGATACAGGATTCAGTCATATGTCCTTGAAGTCTCTGGTATATTGTTTTAAAAATACTGAGCTATGAGCTATACTTGGCACATGCATTCCAAATTAAAGCTCTGCATTCAGGCTTTTTTTAGATGAAGTAATTGACTTGACAAATTTCAAAACTATCCTAGATTTAATATGATTTAATTTTTAATGGGATTTGATTTGTCTCCATATTTTTATGTTTTGAACTGAAAATACAGAAGGGAGAATGTCATTCTCCGGTGATCCTAAGTGTTGCAGTGCAGAGATTCAAGGTTTGCCATGTCCTTTTCTCTGAAGCAGGAGAAGGTGCATTTCTGAGACACAGTGGCACAAGGAGAAAATAGGGAGTTCACTCAGGAAAGTGATGTTTATATTTAAACCCTTGTTCCAGCATGTCCCAGCAGGCACTGCCAGCAGCACAGAGAGCAGCAGGATTTTGCCAGGCTCTATCTCCTTCTGTGCACAAGAATCAGCATTTTACACCATTAATGGATGATAGCTCTTCCTCCAAACACCTGTGGGAAGATTTAAATGTAGTCTTCCAGAATTTATAAAAGTGGATCAAAAGAGAAACTTGTCCTAGAAGAGCTGTAAAGCCAAATGAAACTGAACTGCCTAAATCTCAGGTTTAATCCTGAGACAACTTGCTCTACTCCAGCACATGGAGCACTGTGAATAAAAAATATGGATTGTTTAGCACCTTTCCTATGTAGGCACAAAGAATTTAAGAACCAATTGTGTCTGTAGCCAGTTCCCTGGATTTTGTCAGATTCAGACAGATCCTGAATGTTATTTTAATGTAACCTTAAAAGAACCCCCATGCTATTAATTTTGTATTTATTGCAGTTACACTGACCCTAATGAATTTTTTAAAATTAATTTGACAGATGTCACAAATATTTTCAATGCAGTTTAACATCATTAAATATAACCTTTCCTAGAAAAAAGGTTCTATGAAGTGAACTGGTGCTGGATTCTGGAAAGCCATGGGTGTCACAAAGGACTTAGAACACAAAAAGTTAGGGAGTAATGTTTATGGGGCAATTTTACAAGGTTTTCCCTCCCATGCCTCTTCAGTACATCTCACCTAGAAAGACAAGCTCTTCTAAAAGGGAATCTATATATTAGTTTAGCTTTTAAGTGTTGTGTATAGCTGTTTATGCCTTCAGAACCAAAATCAGTGACCTTAGGAACTTATTTTCAGATTTTAATTATTTTTTACTCTCTGTAAATTTGCTCACATGTAAAAGCTAACATGGCTAAAGGGAGCCTCTGAATAGGAAGGGTTATTCCACTTCCTTGGAGACATGATCTTGTTTTATGTTGCACCTGATGGACCTAGTTCTTCTTGGAAGAAGGACAAAGAATAAACCATAGTTCCTTACCTTGTATGTGAACCTGTGGAGCAGTGCAAACACACAGTTATAATCCAGGCCATCAGAAATACAAAATGAATGATTTGAGGACTGGATTCTACTGGATTCCAATACTTTATAAACTTTAGAGCATTGGTAGTGTCCCCAACAGGAATATAAACAAAGCAAACCATTCCAAAGGTTTATAGGAATGGTGCTCTCTTACTTAGTGCTCTCTTACTGCCCTAATTTATGATTGTTGGAAATTCACAAGCTGTGAAATGTGTTGGTCGCAGAGCTGATGGCAATAACTTCAGAATATGAATGAGAGCATCTGGGTTGCTATTTACCTTTGTTTCACAAAGTCAGCTTTTTATCTTCGCATCATTTAACCCCAGAAATATGGCTGGGTTCGACAGGCATGTGGAGCCTTCTATGGAACAGAAGATCTTCTTTCTCTAACTTCAATAATTTCTTCTTTGAAAAAATTTACTTTTAGGTTTGCCACCTTTGGCTGTCCCTCTATAGGAGTGCAAAGCAAATAAAGGTAAATAAAAACAAGCAGTATCTTTCCTCTGTAAAAGCAAAAAGGCGATAAGACTCAGAAATTCTTTATTTTTTATTCACTTTATAGTGACTTGGGTAAGGTGAAGGCCCAGGCAGCAAGCCTGCATGACACTCAAATCTCATTTAAACCCCACTTTGCAGACTTTCTTTAGTGCCTATAAATTTTGCTCGGCTTTAGTTACAGATTAATTTCCCTGTGCCCAACTTTCATGCCTTGGAGTTTCAGTTTCCATATTTGTCAAATGGTGGAGAGATGGTTTAGCTTTCTTGAATATTTTTCAGTTGCCATGAGGTTTTCATGGGCAGAAAATTATATTATTGAGTCTTGCTATTGTTCACCAAAAATAGGAATCTGCTGGAGACGGTTACTGTGTGCTAAAACTTCCTTTGTGTTTGATGTCCAGAATTTTGAGACAAAATCAGGGATACCTTGGTGTAATTTAATAGTCTGTGCTATGTGGGAGTTCAAACCAGGTAATGGCTCTGGCTGCTTTGAATCTATGCCACACTAAGTGGTTTTTTTACCCGAAAAAGAGGAAACCTTAACTTCTGTGGCAATTGGTGAATCTGAATCAAGGCACTGACACTTTGTGATAGCCAAACCAGGATCATTCTTTTATTGTGTTGTGACTGGATATGACATCCCAGCCTGCATTTGTCTGCAAAACTTCTTGATACTTTCCTGAATTGATGGGTTGGTATAAACAAAACTTAGAGGCTGTCACCATATCTTATTTTCTGGCCTTACCTGACTTGTGTCAGCTCTGCTGAGATAATAGATGTTTTTTGTGATGAAAGCCATGTATTTATGGATACAATTTTGACTGCTTGAGTACTACTTTTACTGCCTCCAGGCCCCTTGGTACAACACATAAATATAAAGCATCATGTTAAGGACTGGCCAGCTCTAAAGAAACAGACTGAGGACAAAAAAGATAGAAATAAGATTTTCTTGAAAGAGTGAAGGAGTTTCACCTCCAGTGAGGCATGAAACTCTTTCCTTTCACTTCCATGTGGGTTCTGTCTCATGGCCAGCAGAGAAACCATCTTCCTTCTTCCTTTCTGAGCAGCAGGAGTTCTACAGCCAGGAAACAGTAGTGAGCCAGGGCCTGAAAGCCTTAGATCAAAGGAGAGTTTTTCATGTCTGGTGCGTTAACCCAGGCTTGGGTTCAGGTCAAACTGGAGAGAGGTCTTGGACTGTGGCATTCGCATTCTCTGAAAAATCCCTTGGTCCAGGATTTTTCTCCTGGAAAGCTGAGAAGCCTCAGAGAAAAACAAAACAATTCTTATCTCATTTGCTTCTCCTGTGTTGTGCTCACATGTGGAATGTGTTTGAAGATTGTTTACCCACAGGTGATTGTTCCACTGGATTCTGCTGTGTATTGTTTTCACTCATTGTCCAGTCAGTGCCAAGCTGTGTCAGGGCTCTGGAGAGAGTCACCAGTTTTCATTATTATCTTTTTAGCATTCTGTAAGTATCCTTTGTATCCTAAGTATTCTTTAGTATAGTATGGTATTCTTTAATATAATATAGTATCATAAAGTAATAAATGAGCTTTCTTAGAATATGGAGTTAGATTCATCCTTCCTGCCTTTGTCACGACATTCCCAGCAAACACAACATTGGACGAGGTCGTGCCCAAGCACAAATGGTGTCAGCAAACTGGGAGCCCTGGTGGGGTAATCAAGGGAGAGGACGTCACATTGTGCTCTAGTATTTGAGAGGTTAAAGATAAGGCTAAGCATTGTCTAGTGCCTTGAAGAACTGCCCCTGAGCATGAATGCAGAGTGACCCATCAGCTGTGTTGTGCTGCAAGCTTCCCTTCTACTGGAGCTGTCCAGCCCTGGCCATGGGGATGGCTTTTCCCAGGTGACCACTACAGATCTCTGCTTTGTGGACAAAATTTTGAAATGAAGAGGAAGGAGGGAGCTGGTGCAGCCTGGAGCTCCTCATTCTTTCACTTCAAGCAGGCAAGTTGTTGTGTGTTGACTTCAGGCTGAACAAAAAGAGTTCAAAAAAGAAGAGCTCATTACTTGTTTATATGTCTCTAATGCATTTTGAAGAGCTTATTTACAGAGGTGTCAGTTTGACATTGATAATATATCATACTAAAATGGCAATGAGTTCCTTTGGAAAACTAGTCCTTCTCTCATGCATAACTTCTCTGTCTCTCCTAGAGGTTTGTTTATTTTACACTCTTCTTTTGAGGTTTTGGGTCAAGCCACATGCTGGAGCTTCCTTTCTGCAGTTTAGATGTTGAAAAGCTCTTAAATAAACGATGTGTGAGGAACCATACTAATATTTTCAAGTGTCCTGAATGGCAGAAGGTTTTGAAGAAGGTAAAATATTAAAGACCATAGGTAGAGCCCAGAATTTGGTCTCTCCAAGTAGAGTGCAGATATCATGTGATAAGTCATTGTTTTATCAAGCTTGATTTGATGTGGAGACAGTTGAAATACCTCTGCAATGTGCTGCTGATAAGGATGTGTGCAGTATATATATACATGATATGTGTATATATACATATATATATATATACACACACATGTAGATACATATATATATATATGTATATATACATATATATTTATGTATTAACCTTTTTGCAAATATCAATTGACAGTGTTCTGTAGGTTTTTTCCCCAGACTGTAAATGGTTATAATTCCACCTTATTTTCTTGGCTGAGAAATTTTTTGTCTGTCACAGGACATCTTGCTCTTATAAAAAAAAAAAGACTTATTTATTTATTTATTTATTTATTTATTTATAGAAATATAAGTATTATATATATAATATGTATTATATATATTCTATTTATTATTTTATATATATATATTATTTTATATATATTTCATTAAAATTGCTGAATTCCTTTTCTTTTGCATGTTGAGACTTTAATTCTATATAGGCTTCATAGCTTAGAGCATACTTTTTCCAACCAGGGTACACTTCTTTTTCAGGGTTTCTGTTTTCAGGAATTTAAAAAATGAGTATTTTACTCAACTGGTGGTTGGGTGATTCTAACTTAGTGTTTCATTACTGCATTATGTTTTTATTTCCTCTGCTGAATGCTAGAACTGGAGTTGCAGAGAAATTCATCCAAGATTTTCTGTCATTTACTGTACAATTAATCTTCTAATAAACTTAGGTAATGTATTTCTAATTTAGATCCCTGTTCACTTGCTTTATCACTGAAAGGGAGAATCCACAAGAGAGGCTCATGTTCATGTCAGAGTTTTCTTCTTCTAAGGTTTCCACAGCCCACTTGGTGGTCCCTGACTATCACTTATGGTTCAAGAGTCTTTCCAAAGCCAGTGACCTTGGGTAGTTCCAAAAAAATCCATTCTAGAGCCTGGAGTCCCATTGGGCCTCTGCTGGTGGAGGAGTGGAGGACACCACGCTGAGCCCCAGCCCTTTCCCTCAGGGCAATATCTGTAACAGCAAATGCAATCTAAGCAGAGATGAGATTAATTTGGATCTCATTGTCAGCTTCATTTTGCCTGCTTTGGCTGAGTCTGCTTGCAGCAGTGGAGAAGCTTGGCTAATAATCTTGCAAATGCTGTATCCTGGAAACTTTCTCTTTCTTTCTTGAAACTTTTTCTGGTTATATGATACCAAATGGGCAAAGCAAAAGTGATTAATTGTACACAACTACAATGCCAGCTTTCCCCCCAAGCCTATTAAAAAAAAATCCTGATGTTGCCAGTCACGAAGTCAGTTTCAATTCTAAGAAGATACAATTTTTATTCATTAAATTCACGGTGACATTTACTTGGCAATGGGAAATTTGTGATCAAGTTTGAAATTCTTTCCCAGTCAGATGCAAAATGCAGCTGTGGCTTTCTCACAGTGAGGACTGAGTAAACAGTAATGTCCCAGCACAAACAATAACCACAGTGTAATGCAGTATATCTTGATATTTTGCATAGTAGCTTTTGTAAATATCGAAGGATTTTGTCTGCAGTTCAGAGATAACTTCTGTTCAACAACAGCTGCAGCAGAGCAGCTCAGATTATGCAGCTGCCTTAGAAGAGCCTGGACTAAACTCACCCAGTTGTAATCAGGTTGCAAATTTGTTACCTGGGAGTTGATAAATGAGCCTGAAAGAGGCAGGAAATTGCTTCAGAGGGGAAACTGAGGTGCAGATGGTGGGGCAGAGAGGACTGGGTGTTGAACATTCAGGATTATCAGTCACAGCAGGCAGGGCTGATTTGTCAGGGTGCAGGCTGGGAGACAGGAAAACCCAAGTCCAACTGCACTTTTTACATTTCGAAGCTGTAAATCTGCAAGCACTTTCAGAAAAAGGATGGCTCTACTTATAATTAGATCTCTCCAAATAAGAAAATTGTCATGTCTGGTCACCAGTCTTGTGCTTTTGAACACATCTGTGTTTACTGCAGATTTAAAAAAAAGCAGCAAAGTAAAATTTTCAATTCCTCCCTGTGAATTTGTTTAGACTAAAAATGAGCAGGCTTTGTATGTAAAAGAAAGGTGCAGTCTACCTGAGTTGGAAAAGTGATGAATTATTATCAGAAAGGTTATTTTTGTCTTTAGTGGTTGATCTACAAATGGCAAATCTGTCTTGGAGAAAGTAGTTTATTGTGGGCCATAAAGCTGGAATAGCAGTGCTACATTCAGAATCATGGCTTTATCTTAAAGGGACTTCTTCTTATAAATTGGCTTTCTAGAGAAGCCAAGAGGAATACTCCCAGGTGTAAGAATAGTTCACAGAAATTAGAACATCAAGTGTAAACCATATTTTCACATGTGGTGCTGGTGACAATGACACAAAACAACATTTAAAGAAAAGTGTTTGTGACTTCAGGTTGCAGAGTTGTACATTACACAAACTCTTTTTTGGATGCTCTATTTTTTCCCCTTGTCCCAGCTCCTGAGGTCACACTGGAGTGGACTGAATGTGTTTCTGAATTAGCCACAGTAGCATTTATTAGATTATGTGTAAGGATTTGGCCCATTCTTTTAGAAAGTTCCTCAAATACCCTGAGAAGGTGTGTTTTACTCAAGAAACCAGGAAGGGACTCTATATATGACTTCAACACCTTTAAAATCCAAACTGTTTGTAGCTAGATGATTTTTATCCATTCAGGACCTACCTGGGTTTGTTTAAAAGGATCAGCTTCTGTCTGTGTTATTCAGAGGACTGTGTGACCAAGGTTTAAAGGAGATATTTGGGAGTGCAGTATGTTAGATATTTGGGAAAGCAGTGTGTTGTGCACACCCCCAACCCACTGCCAGTGTGTTTGGGCTAAGAATAAAGGGCGTAGATTCTCTTAAAACACAAATTTTGGAATGTTTTCCTCAACACTTGCACAGCTCCAGACTGTAAACTGTTTGGGTGGCCTTTCAAACTGTGTGTACAAACCATAGAGAGTACAGCAGGAGCCATACCTGATCCCTGAGTTATTCATGTTCTTATTTACTAAACAATACCACCTAAAGCAGACAGATTGGGAGCTTAATTTGGAAAGATGTTTGTCCTGCAGCACACTCTGTCCAGTACCCCAAGCAGAGGCACAGCAACAGGGCATGGCAGATAAAAGCTGCCTTTGCTGGCCCCACAGAACACAGGGACTACAAAAGGAGTTGGTGCTATTTCTGTGCAAACAAAAGATGTACCCTGGAAGAAAATGCCTGTGAAATAACAATAACAAAAATAGCTTAAAATCTACTTAAGAGATGCTGGGCCAGTTCCACAAAGACATAAGTAAACAGAACTTTAAAAACAAGCAGAGCTGTTTATCAGTGGAGAGATTTTCAAAATGGCACAACTGCAGTCAGCCCTTGCTGTGATGACAAAAATCCTTTCTCTTGCAATACCAGATTTTATATTATATATATATATATATATATATAATACTCTTCCAGTATTATATATATATATATATATATATATATATATATATATATATATATATATATATATATATATATATTCCAAATCAATCTTAAATACCTGCTACAATATGTTACAATGGCCACGTCACCTGGTTGCTTTCAGTCTCTTAATTGCAAACTTGCCCTGAAAACAACTTTTATTTTCTTTATTTTTATTTTATTTTAGAGGAAACGAACAGAGGAAGAAGCCATATGTTTCCACAGGAGGTGTAGCTGTGATCCTCTCGAGTCCCAGGAGAGCAGAGTATTCCTCCTACCAAAGTTAAAGTTCTGCACACAGTGTGAAAAGGAAAAACAGGTCACTATTAACCACAGAGTGAATTCTTTCTGTTTCCTTCAGAGCAGGAGGCACTAAAGCAGTTTTGCTAAAATGTTGCATGTGAACAGTTCTGCTGAGCTTGAAGGGTGAAACCATTTAACAGGCAAAATAAACAGGTAAGTCTAGAACAAGTAAAACACTGAGCAAATGACCAGAGAAGCATCCATATAAAAGAATTATACACATAAGCAAAGGATTTATCACTTACAGCTTACTTTGACTGGGATCCAAGTGAGTATACCATTCCCATCTGAATCTTTATGTTTAGTTTTGTTTCAAATTCCCTTTTCCAAGACTGAATAGTGTATTTGGGATGGCTAGTTTTCTAGTATTTTATCATGGGAGCTAAAACAAATTCTGATCCCTTCCTGTGATGAGAAGACTGTACAGATTTTTTAAAAATCAACGTTTTGCATACAGCTTTTATATTTTATATTCAGTGTGATTAAATGTTTAAAAAAAAGTCTTCTCTGAACCAACACTTTGGTTTCCTTTGGTTGGACTGGAAATCTTTCATGTGGTGCTTACTCAGGTCAGCTTTATCTCTGTGTTGATCAATAGTCCATCTCTTAAAACTGAAACACTGAGCTGATAACTGTAATCCTGCTTTTTAGCTTTGATAACTCTTCTAAACTCCAGAGCTGAAGATGCTGGAGAATCTCTAGCACACTGCAAAGATTATTTGCAAGATTAAGTTGACTCTGTACACCTTGGCTTAGAAAGTTTTGTATTCTCTTGTAGAAATACTGAGGAGGAGTTGTTCTAAGCTGCGTTTGTTGAATAATCGTTTTTAGGAGACAAAATTACAGTCAATGAGGAACATGCTGCTCTTTAATTTTTTTTAAATTTAAGCCTTTAACCAGTGAGGATGTATACTCTGAATTTCAAAGGTTTTTAAAGCAACAGGTTATTAAAATATACAACTTTGAAAATACAAGCAAGTTCAAAATCTCTTCAGCTCTGTCTACACCTTTTTTTTTTCACTTCTCTTTCTATGCTACCAATATGAAAGAGTATTTGGTGGCAAACAAGGAATTCTGATATAATCCTGAAGGGAATTCTAGCAGAGATCACTGATAGAAATTAGAGCTTTGATGATATGGCTGGCTGTCCAGTACTTCCAAATAGCTGTACAAAGCAGATGCAAAGAAATCACCATAAAGAGCATCTTTCTATCATTCCCACATTTCTAAAAGCAATGAGATTAACAATTAAAAAACCAAAACAAAACCAAAAGCCCAACAGCAAGAAATCCCACAAACAATTCTTATTGCTTTCTCCTGAATTTAGGAAAATGGTCAGCCCCAGCTAACAAGTTCTAGATGAACCTCCTTGGAGGAGGCTGGGCCAGAGGACCTCCAGATGTCCCTTCCAACCTCAACCATCCTGTGATGATCCTGTGAGGACCAGAATATTACTGGCATGTGAGTTGAAATGTTCTGTACATGAAACCAGACACTCAGTAAAATCTGTTCATTTTTTTACAATGGCTGTAATTCACTTGCCCAATAAACCTGTACTATCATTTTATGTTTGAACACATAGTGGAAACTTACCCAAAACAAGGCTGTTAGTTCAGCCTTCCACAATAAAGAGGTGGGTTTGTTTGTTTTTAAAAATCTATTTCTAAATGGCTGTAAAGAATAAAAAAGTCACTGGCCCAGGATGTTCTGATGCTGTGTCTGTGCCTGTCCCGTGCTGAGCTGTAGACCAAACACTTGAGTCCTGAGCACGTTGAGTTTTTAGTAAATATTGATCAAAAAACAATGGGGGAAAACAGCAGGAAAAGATGAATACATTTATTTTCAGGAAATTGTCTGACCTTGGTTTTGCTAATTGCCACTTCCAGAAGAAAAACATTTTATTCTTTGATTCTAGTCCTTCACTTTGAAGATTATTGTTAGTTGTACATATCAGTCTTTGTTCACTTGTTGATACACACATGAGGTAAAGTTCTTGTTCCTTTAGTATTTCTAAATCCAAATTGTCTAACCTTCCACATTCTCATTAAAAGGCTTTGTATGATTTTTTTCCCATGAAAATTCCAGCTTAGGTTGGATGGCTCTTCTAAGGCAGGCGTTTATTTTCATTTGGCATGCAAAATTTAACAAACACATCATAATTTAGTTAAGTGTTTTTAAAGAGATTCAAGGTTTTGAATGGATGTGCTTAAATTCCTGAGCTGCTGATATCACTGCTGATACCAGGTGAAATTACTTGAGCTCTGGGGAAGGCCTTTGAATTCAGAGACTCAGTAAGAGCCCAGAATTTAACTTTTTGACAGGGGAAAGGAGCATTTTAAACAGGCCTCCACTGGGATGGCAGCAGGAGCAGGATAAAGAGCACAGCTCCTTAGAGCAGGAGCTGTAAATCTGCTGCTGGAGGGCTGGGAATTACAGCACTTCTCTGAATTTACTGGAGCAGGGGAGGGATCCAGGCAGTCATGGACCTGCCTCTGTTTCTCCTTGCTGAGAAGCACTCTGGGACGAGCTCTCCCTTTGTCTCTGTTCTCATTTGTTGGGGGAATAAAGGTAAAACTCTCTTTAACTCTCATTCTCAGGTGAGTAATAATATTCCTTTCCTTTTCCTTGTTTGAGAAGGATTTTTATTTTATTTTAATTTAAGGAAAGCATTTGTCCCTCTCCAAAAATTCAAAATGGTTTTCAGGGATGAAGGTGGGAAAAAAAAAGTTGTCCCCACTGCGCTGAAGGGTTTTCTCCCTGAGTATCCCAAAGGCAGGAGATAAAATACAGCAATTCTTTCTGCAAAAAACAAATGCTGACTCTCAGCAGAGCACAATCTTGGCTTCATCAATCAGGAGCACACAGGGAGCAGCATGAAGTTTACACAATCACACACAGGCTCTGTGCTCACCTCCTCACACCTAAAATGTGCTGCAAAACTTTCTATTCAGTTCCCTGCTTGTTTGTTTTTAACATTTCTGAGAGCGTATCTGTTCACATTGTAGGATTTCTGTAAAGGTGTTTCAGTTTTGTGAACAGCAAGTGCTGAAATAAATGTGAATTTTATTTTATATTTAATGTTAATTAAATGAAAAAAGGGTGTTTTACAGTGAGGTATCCTCACTCTGCTCTTGCTCAACAAAGTGAAATGAGGACTCAGCCTCTGTAGTGATTTATAGTGTTTACTTGGTGTCAGATGTAGGTGTGGCTAGCAGGGAAAATTGTTGCAACATATTTTTTCTTTCACAGAGTGGTATTATTTGTAATTAATTGAGACTGAGATTTCTTCAAAGCTGCTCATCATTAGCTTCTGTTTATCCTGCAGTGCCTTTTTTTTTTTGGTTTTCCCTTGAGAAGTACAGCTGAGTGTCAGTGCATTGCTGAAAATGGCAGGAAAAGGGGCTGGAAAATCCCTGCAGCTGGTAGAGGGGGAAGCAGACACTCCCAAAAATCTCCCTTCTGAGGTTTAATTACTGGTCATGCTCAATAAATGACCTCACCACCCAGTGCATATTGTGAGAGGGTTTACTGGGAAGAAGAGATGCTCTTGGTGCCCTGTAGCTGATTTTTGGGGGATAGAAGTGAGTTAAGTCTTTAGGGTTCCTAAAACTGTGTCATGCACCAGTCTGTGAGAAAAAAGACCAAAATCTTGGAGTGAAAAAGCAGATTAAATCTGTAACTTGTGAGGGCAAGGGAGTGCTGTGTTTCCAAGACATATTGCAGTGGCAGAATTACAGCCATCCTTACTTTATTTTAATTCTGTGTGACAAGAACTGGTGAAATGAATACACAGGCTGGTAAAATACAGGGAACAGTTTGATATGGTTATGAAGCATGCAAGCCTGATGCATGTGCTACAAAATACTGTAGGAATTGAAGAGATGTGCAAAACAACTAGAAAAAACATCTTTAATTTCACAAATAATGTAAATTTTCCACTTCTAAACTCACAGATTTTATAATTTTGCAGGAAATAACAACTCTTTCAATCTGTGTTGTTTTCTGAACGCTACTTTTCAGTACTGAATCCTGAGCATTGCCCTAGGGTGAGAGTCAGGCATTTTCCACATCAGTACTGGCTTCTCCCAGACTGGGATACCCAAATGGGGTCTGCAGGGTGAGATGCAGTGGGAGATAAAACAGCATTATTATTTGTGTTGTTGATGAGCTGCCTGCTGATGTCTCATGGTAAATATGATTAAGAAACCACAACACAGAGAGGCCGTAGCCTGTTCCCTGTGGGTTTGGGTTTCAAAACACTTGTTTTGTGTCTTTGGCAAAAAAAATGGGGGAGTGGTAGTGGCACTGAATGAGAGGGCAAACTTAGGCTGAAGTATAGTTTCCTTTTGCCAAGAGCAAAGAAATTATAAAAACAAATTCTTGGCTGAAAACTTGAAAGGATAGGTTTGGAATGTTATCTTAAAGGACGTTACAATCCTGGAGCTTCCAGTCATACCCCAGATAAAGCACTTTGTTTATACATTACCCCATTTCACATACAATGCTTCTATGGGAGATGGGCTGCAGGGATTCATCCTGGCTTTGGAAGACAAAGAGTTTAATTAGAGGGGTTTTTCTTTCTGTAATCTGCTGGTTTTATGCATCACACATATCATCTACGTTTTTGCAGCAAGTACCGGTGAAACTGTTCAAACAGATTTCATACTGTTCTTCTGGAATTTGCTGCCTTTCAGGAAGCCAAGAGAAACTTAAGAAATACACAGTATTTACATCAGTGTGACCTGGAAAATAATCCAGGGCAGAGTTTTTAATAACGCCTTTACCATCCACTTCAGACTTTAATTCGAGCTTTTGTCTTTGTGGTTTGTTTTAAAAAAAATAGAACTTTTGGAGCTGTGAGAATTAAATTGGTGTTGCCATTTCTATACTGATAAATTACCTGAAGCTGGACATTTTCAGCAATATGGGTACCCTCATTGTTGAGTGAGATCACAGTTTGAATAATGTTTAGCACAACCAGAAAACCTCACTGCCTTACAGCAAGTGTTGGCACCCCTCTTTGTTGCTGAAAACAAACCACAAAGGGCTGGATTTTGGGTTTGTGGGCTTTGATAACAAAAGAGGGCACAGTTCTGGCTTCCACTGGAGCTGAGAGCAGAACTCCTGCTGTCCACAGCAGCAGCAGGATTTCTCTGTACAGCAAAGTGTGGGAGAGCTGTAGAAGATCTGTAAATGTTTTTGAAATTCAGCCCTAACTTCGGTTCTCCTATGTGCTAAAGAAAAAATTTGCTTTCTGCCTTGAATGCGTGGCATTTCCACTTCTTTTAATTCTTGTGCCTGCCTTAAGGGCCTACAGAACAGAAGGTGTGGTCTTCTAAAATAACCTTGCATTGTTTTTGTGGGATCCACTTGATGCTTTGCACTTTTGCTTTAGCAGTAAAAGTGACTTTTGCTGACAGCTGGAGTAATTGCTGTGCATGGAATAAAAATGCCTTGGTTTTCTTACCCTGCTTCTAAAATTTAAGTGTGTTCTTGCAGATCTAAGCTGAAATACAGAGATAAATTTTTGCTCTATGCCATAAAAATGGTTTATATATTTTTCTGATGCTTGAATGTGCAGAAGACACATGTAATCATTATTGAAAGGTAAAAAAGAGAGCGGGGCAGATTTGGAGGCAATGAATTTTATTTTTATATCCCATTCTTTCTCGTTGTTTGTTATTTATATAAGCTCTACTAGTCCTTTTTCCAACTCCCCTTTGAATTAATGAGAGCCAGAACAAGTACAAAGAGAGTTTTGTGGAGGCTTAAAAGATGAAACACTCTTTTCAGAGGTGACAAAGCTGTAACTTTAAAATGAGTCCTGCTAAGGGGCCATCTGCTGGTGCAGCAGGTAGGCACTTGCTCTGAGGAGAGGTAGAGCTTTAAGCAAATATCAATAGATGATGGTCCTGTCATGATATTCATTACAATTTTTGCCTTTTTTCACATTAGAACATTGTTAGAAATTATGGAGAATTTAATCAAATGCCATTGAAGATTGGGCATTGCCATAGTGATGAACTCGCTTTTGAATTTGACAAACCACACACTTTCAAGATCACCTTGTCCTGTGACTCTTCACCCCTCATTGGTCATTTTTACCATGTCATTACAAACTGGCTACTCCAAAAGTTCTATTTTTGGTTTTTGGCTTCTTTTCTACACTGCTGTGTCAGAAGGTGAGGGGAGGATCTGTTTTTAATGCAGCACACTGGAGGCAGATAGTGATGCAGTTTCAGCTTTGTGCAGTTTGGCAGAAGGAAAGAGCTCCAGGGATCCTTTGCAGTGGTTCAGTTATTAGATATAGGATTATAGGATTAGTAGTGTCTCTAACAAGCACCACTGGTAGCAGCTCAGGGGGAGTCTTCCTCAGAAGATCCTTTGCTGTTGGCATCCCTTTGTTCACAGCACAGGAAGGTTTCAGCCAAAAGTGGGGGCACAAGAAAAGTCAGCGCTTTGTGACTCTTTAGAGAGACAGAAAAATCCACAGGGACTTGAGGAGGCTTTTTGGCTGATCATTACTGATCATTGGAAATTGGTGTGAAGATCTACATGTGATAAATTTGGCAAAACTTCTGGATTCTGTTTCACTTGGCTGTGGGAGTAGAAAGCCTGAGACAACATCAAGTGAGATATGCCCAGTATATTCAGGCTTGCACAGCCAGAAAATAAATGTGTGCTCTTAGCAGTGACTTAATTTTTGTGCCCTATGATGCTGGCTGACATGAGGAGCCTTTCAAAGAATCTTTGTTTAATTTCCATTCTTTCATGTAGAGCAGTGTTATTCTGTGAAGCTATCTAGCTGAACCACATACATGGGGGATGAATTCTTTTTCCTAGAATGTAGCAAAGCTTGTGATCAGCGTAAGTGGAAAAACCCACATTCTTGCTGCCTGCTGGAATGCACAGCTGCATTCCCAGAAGAACCAGCCAGCCCCAAACCCTTCTCCTGTCTTTTCTTCTTTTGTTTGGCCTTGAGTTGGGTGGCTACTTTTTGTTTGTGGATTCCATTTTCATTTCAATTGCCTCTCTTTTGTCACACATGTAGGTGCTGGGGTTTGGTTCCTTGCTGGTGCTTTCTGAGAAACAAGAGAACAACATTTCCCCTGGGTGTCAGATCCCTGACAGGAACAGGTAAAAGCAGCACATGTTAAGTGTCCCCACCTCTGCACAGGACATGCAAGTTCCAATAAACATTGGAACAACCCAACAGCTTGGTTTGGAGATAAAATCCTCAGGCTGTTTGTCAAGTTCACGGCTACCAGCAGGGCCTGGCTCTGGAAGGAGAGAGGAGCTGCTGCTCCCTGGTGCATTTTGGTGTGGAGGCTTGCCTCTAGCAGGGGCAGGGGGACAGCAACCTAGAGGACACAAAAAGGACAGTAAATATTTGTAAAAGAGGATTTAGAGCATGCCTGAGTGCCACACAGAGGCTAAAGGCACAGCACAAGGATCTGAAAGCCTGCAGTTGTTGTTTGCACAAGTCAGTGCTGTCAGTGGAGCTGTAGAATTTTACTCTGTAGCTGCTATCAGTAATTTTTTCCCAAAATTATTCACAGAACTTGAGTTAGGGTAAATTAAAAATAATTCATTGTACTGTCATATTTTCCCCTTTAAGCAGATAAAGTTGTCATTCTTTTCAAATTAAAAGAACTGTGAAAAATAAATGAGGAATCTCTTTTCTGGTGCACTGTGCTGTCACCCACAGAACTGTAGTTTTCAGTTCCATTGTTTGAGTTGCAGAGAAAAACTTATTTGTCTAAACTAAGGTAATTTTTAGATCTCTGAAATCTGCAATTTCTCTCACATCCCTCTCCCCCCAATTTTAGGGCATCAAGAGAAAACCAAAAACTGTAAAATAAATCTTCAAATGCTGCAGAAAGCTGAGCATAGCCTTTACTACATACCTTTGCAATTAAAGCTAATTTACTGCCCTGTGAGATGGGGGAAATGTGCAAGGTACTCCTTGGGTAAGCAGAGCACAGTAAGAAAAGCAGAGCTGCTCTGTAAAAGTTATCTGCTTGTATTCAACAATTATCAGGGTCATTCTTACAGCTACATACCGCAGAGCATTAATTAATGGGGCTGCAGCTGGTGGTACCACTTTGGCTGCTTCAGCCCAGCTCTTATTCCATATTTCTCAGGTTCCTATGACCAGTCTTGGACCACATCCCATCACCTTTTTTTTTCCCCCCAAAGTACAAAAAGTACTTAAGTCTCTACTGGAAAACTGCCAGGCTTTCATAAAAAGAACAGAGCTGTTGTTTCTTTGCTATTTTTATCTCCTCTGCCAAAAAAGACACCATGTTGCATTGGCAGTTGTATATTTTAAATTTCTTTCTGTGTTAAGCTTCTCAGGTCAGACTCCAGGCTTTCTGCAGCCAGTGGAACTCCTGCATCTTGCTGACTGCAGCTCTGGGGGCACTGAATTTTAGGCAATGATTCCCACACACAGCAGGACTGAGCTTCTCAATTTCCTTTAAATGTCAGGAGGTACACAAGTTTGGAAAAGAGCTGCTGGGGCAGGTGTATGGAGAAAAGCCTGTGATAAAAAGCTGATTCCAGTCACAGTGTCTTTGGCAAGAGGAGGGTGCAGTTGTGACTAAGCTTGGCAGAGTGGCAAGATTGCCCTGGAATTCCCTTTCCTGGAGCCAGGATCTCAAGGTCTGAAGGACTGGAGTGGATAGAGCGGTTCTGTCCTCCTGTAGTTTGTGTAATCCTGCATGATAAACCGAGTCACTTCATCCTCTCTGGGCCAGGTTTTATTGCTCAGGAGTTCTTGGGATGGAAACTGTGGGCACAGAGTTTGTGGTGATTGGAGTGGGGCTGTGGCTGATCCCTAGTTGGCTCCAGCTGTGAAAAACAGGTGAATGATATTAAAAGTAACAGCCATGGAGTGCCCAGGGGGGTGAGCAATCACACAGAGGGGCACACAGGGGCAGGGCATCAAAAGCAGGGCATAAAAGGGTGAAGAATAAAAAAAGCAGAGCTTGCAGCCTCCTGAAGGGCTGTGGTGGTACTCTGCACGGGCTGAAGCCTTCTGGAATTGTGTGGTGACACTCTGTGGATTGTGGCCATCTCAACTGTGACATCTGCTGTGACAGGAAACAGAATTAAGGTAAATCTATTCTCATTGCTCTATGTCCTTTCAGCATAAAAGGTAATTCCACACAATTCTAATGGAATTTTAAAGATGAAGTCAGCTGCCGAAAGCACTTAAAAATAAGAATGTATGTAAGCCCAAAACACTTACTTTGTCGATGCTTTTAATTCTGATGAATTATCATTTAAGATTCTACTTTGGACTGTGAGAGGTAAGATTTCATTGCCAAAATACAATCTGTTCCTGCAAAGACTGACACTTATATTTAAACTTGAATGAAAAATATGAGTGGCCTTTGCTGTAATTGCCACAGCCTAATTTGGGATGTGCAGAAAGCCTGTGAGAGTAAAACTTTTTAGAGAGTATTATTAATTCAGACACAGTCTTCAACTCTAAGCTGCCCTGGAAATATTTGCATTTAGTGGTACAGCACCTCAAAGTGTATTTTTACTGTAATGTTACTTATTGTCTCTTAAAAAAAAAATATATATATATATATATGTTATAGATATAGGTGTGGAAACACAAAAGAAAAGACTGGAAATCACAAGAATAGAGAGAGATGGGGAAAGGCTTCATGAAAGCTTTTCTAGCACAGGAAACACAGTTTGCTGTAAAGTGCTCAGTGGTGAAAAATGTAACCACACTTACTCTCTACTGTTTGAAATATTCCTTTCTCCCTCCTTCCCCTACATTCTCCTGGATCCTCCAAATCCTTGTAACAACAGGTTTTGTTCAGGTCACTTTGATCCTACAGTTCCTACTGTGGAAAGCTTTGTAGTTGAACACCTGCTTTATATAAGTAAAGATGAACTAACTTTCACACTTAAAAAAAGGCTTTATCATCTTTGGTATTGATGCCAAACAGAACACAGCTAGAACACTCTTCTTCAGAATGGAGAGTGAACTTTCTGAGAATTTAAAATGATATTGCTGAACATCACATCTTTGGCACTCTTTGCAAAGTGTAGCGACTGCAGGGTAGCTGGTGATGCTGTGAAGAGAATTAGCAATTAGAAAATTTGAGGGATAGGAGATACAAAATGTGATACAACTTCTTAGATGCTGCTTTAAATCTTTTCCTGGGACCACACTGTGAGGAAGCAGATCTTTCAGCTTTTAACCCACATGCAAAGCAAACACTCTGGCTTTTATTGCCTTGTTTTATTCAAGCTGCTCCATGCTAGCTTCTGTTAATGCAGGATTTGGTGCTTGGAGTTGAGAGAGGGCTCCTTTGTCTTCCCCCCTGTAAATCAGCTAATCCCAAACCCTGGGCAGCCTGCCTGCCCCACTCACAAGTGCTGAGAGGAGGGATTCTGGAGGGAGCTTGCAGGTTTGGTGTTTTAACTGAGCACTGATTTATGGCTTCTCACTGAGCTCATTGCTTGGCACATGGTGATGGCCAATTTGATGGATTAGGAACTCGAGCAACTCAAGGGCCCTTAACATTTGTAACCAATCATAATTGGCTGGCAGTGACCACAACAAACACCCCACATATTCTTCTTTGGATCTATTTTAAACTAGTTTAGCTTTGTTTGCCTCTTGGAGACCTACTGCTGCCATTAGATACTCTTTGATTTGGTTCCAAGGATGGGTCAGAGTCACATTTTTCTTTGATAAACCTATTTTGGTCCCCTCGTTGATGTATGCTGCTGAGAGTTGCACATTTCTTTTTGGTCTACTATTGCATTACCACATCAAGGAGAGCTGCAGGAGGGTTTTACACAGCATCAGAGTGTGCACTTGGGCCACTTTTGTGTCATCTGAGGATTAACAGCACCTCAGGCATCACCAGGTCATCAGTGTCTGTGAGGTGTGTGAAACAGCATTAGAAAGGCTTTTACTGCACTAAAGGGGTGGGGAAGAAGCTCTGAATGAGGCAAACTCTATGAATAGGCATTGTTCACATATTTAAAATTAAGCCTAGTTCAGGAATAAAATTGTGAGATCAACTGTAATTCCCAGCCAGGCTGATACTAATGGCAGTGAATGTGTAATAAATACCCTGTGACTTTGATATTGAATTGAAGTTAGGCTTTGAAAGTTGTCTTTGCTGTGTTAAAGGAGTCTTGCTGTACTGCATGGAGATATTTCTATCATATTTACTGTAGGCAGCTCAAACAACAACAGTAAGAATCAATAGTAATCAATAATTATATAGCACTTTTTACCCACTGAAATAACATCTCTTGCCCAGGAAAGTCCTGTTTTATTTAGGAAGACTTGCTCTGAAGGTGGTGATTTATTTTCATTTATGGTATTTCACAAACCCAAGAGTTTATTAGAATGTTGATATGTCTTTGGGGTTTCACTCTTCTCTGTTACATTTTGAATTACTGAAATATAGGTCGAAAATAAGTTGTCTAAATGCTGTTTTTTTCTGTGCCAATGCCTTGGAGCCATGCTGCTGGCTCCCTCTCCATTGGTAGGGGCTGTATAAATGCAGGACAAGTTGCTTCAGACAGAATAAAAATACATTTCTGTGCCATGCAGAGGAAGACAAATACCAGGAAGGCTGTTCTTTTGCTCAGTGCAGCTCTTTCAGAGTGACTTGCATGGATGGATGTTTTTGCTGAGATGATCCTCTAGCTCAGAATTGTGTGAGCAAAGATCCTGAACTAAAAGTTCAGGAGCATTTTTAGTTCAGGAGAATTGCATGCACACCAGCACGTGCATGCAATACTCCAGAACTAAAAACACATGCTGGGAATGTCAGCACATGCATGCCATGCTCCTGAGTTGAAATTCCATGCTGGAAACACCAGCATGGGCATGCAGTGTTCCTGAAATAAAATCCATGCTGGGAATATCAGCACATGCATGCAATGCTCCTGAACTGAAATTCCATGCTATAAACACCAGCACGTGCATGCAGTGTTCCTGAGATGAAACTCCATGCTGGAAATACCAGCACGTTCATGCAGTGTTCCTGTGCTGAAATTCCATGCTGGAAACATCAGCATGTTCATGCAATGTTCCTGAGCTGAAACTCCACGCTGGAAACATCAGCATGTTCATGCAATGTTCCTGAGCTGAAATTCCATGCTGGAAACATCAGCATGTTCATGCAATGTTCCTGAGCTGAAACTCCATGCTGGAAACATCAGCATGTTCATGCAATGTTCCTGAGATAAAATCTGTGCTGGGAATATCAGCACATGCATGCAATGCTCCTGAGCTAATTCCGTAGTTTAAACACCAGCACATTCATGCCATGCTCCTGAGCTGAAATCCATGCTGGAAACGCCATCCTGTACCTGAAACACTTTTGGGCTCCAACTCCTCTGTTTCCTAGAGCTAAGAATCCTCCTCCCAGAGCGCCTCAGATGTGGATGCTCGTGTTGGAAAGTGCACATCCTCCTCCTTGCAGATGAAGGGGGGAACCAAGCACACTTTGACTGTGGCCATATGAGCTGCTGCAGCAAGAGCTGGGACCAAGACCTGCTGCCTGGTAACCTACTCACCTCTGCCTTATTCTCAGAAGGGTGGGGATGAAATGAGTTTTCTTCAGATCGCCAAAAATGTCATCAGACTCCAGAGATCTCCAAGCCTAAACTGTCTCCAACGCCTTCTCATGAGTCCAGGGCCTCACCTCTTCCCCTCTGTGCAGCTGCCAAAACCTCTTGCTTCCTTTCACTGACAGCTTCACCAGTGCAGCTGTGTATTTTCAGTGAGTAGCACTAGGAAAATTCGGGGATGGAATATAATTAAATTTTTAAAGCCCACAGGAAAGTTTCTGGTTTGAACATATTAGTCACTCAAGTTCAATTAAAGCTTTGTTTCTAAAGATATTACCTGATGCTACCACAGAAGATCCAGAGAGCTGCAGGATGATCTCTGCTTTGTCATTCATGTCCTGATTTGAATCCATAGGAGAACCACGGTGCTGAAGGCCAGGGACAGATTCATGGAAGGATTTGTGTCAGAACCAATTTGGATCTTGGGAACTTTTGGTTACAGTTGCTGTGCAGAGAGTCAGGGCAGAATTCCCTTCCTGAAGCACAGCAAAATTTCACCTTTCCTTATCATCTGATGAAGGGAAGGTAAATATTAAAAGCACTTCAGTTGCGAGCTATTCAGCAGAAAAAAAGTAGTGTTTCAAATGCCTTGTAATCCCCTTTATCCTTTCAGGCAGCCCTAGGTGCTGCTGCATAGAGGGAGGTCTGCTGCTGAAGCACCCTCCTGTGGAATCCTGCTGGCTTCCTAAACAAAGGATTCTTTAGCTCATATGTGGCATTTTCATAGCTGGTGTCTCCTCCTGTGTCTGTTTTGAACATAAGGGGAGTTAGTGCTGCATCATGTGAGACACTGATATACTCTGAATTTATTTGCTGGCTGTGGAGTTGTTCAGCCCTGTCAGAGCCCTGGTCTGGACTAAAGGAAGTCTAAGAACACAAGTGCCAGGTGAATGATCTGGGCCTTCTTCACATGTTCAGTTGTAGCTCTGTGCCTGTGTCAGTTCAGATGGAAACCCAATGGGGAAGAATTGCCTCCAGCTCTGACCACCAGCAAAGCAGCTGTGCATTCTCTGGTGTGAAAGGTCACTCCTCCCCACCGTGACCACCTTATGGTTTTATCTTTTTTCCTTCCACCACCCATTAGGTGGCACCTAGAGAGCAGAGAAGTGACAGGCACACTCTGGACAGGAGATGATGGCAGGAGAGTGAGTGCAGCCATCTCCCACAACTCTCTTTAACTTCCCCCCAGTGCTCCTTGCATCTCTCCACACTACTGGAACAACTCTCCTCTTCAGCAAAGACTTTTTGTTCACTGTTAGAGGTCCATGAGAGAGTTTGCATGGTCCTTTCTGCTCCTGCACCTGAACTTTCCCTTAGCTCTGCAGAGCACAGAACCCAAGTGATAACACTGTCCATGGGCAAATTCTGCTGCTTTCCTCTCTAGGAAGGTGCTGCATGGTACATCTGAACTCGGTGACCAAGACTCTTTTTCTCTCTGCAATGCAATGTGCTTTGGCCACTTGTTCTGAGAATAAGTGGGAGAAAACTCTTTTATTCTGAGAGAGCTGGGCACATACCAGTATTTTTCATTTTCTCCTATTCCCACATCTCAGCTGCAGTTGAGAAGGAGCCCCCAGAGGTCCTCTGGAAGTCAAATGGGTAATTCAGGGCCAGGTTTTCAGGACAAGCTGTATGAGATACCTTCAGAGGGTTTAGGCAGATACAGAACTGGCATAGGACAATTTATCAGGAAGATTTAGACTTTCTAGGCCCACCCTGTAGCTGGCAAGGCATGGAAGAATGGTCCAAACTTGTCCCTCCCATGGGTATTGAACCTGCTCTTTGGGAACCTCAGCCACTACTGGTATTGGAAACAAACCTTGGGGAAGTTAAATTTCTGCAGGTTAAAAAAAAAAAAAAAAAAAGCAGAAAAGGCTTTTCAAGAGTTTGTACCACTCCTTCAGGGATTCTTTTCTTAAAGAAATAACAGCTGAGCTGGAGTTTTAAAAGCCAGCTACTGATCTGATAGACACTAAACTCATAATTCTGATCATTCTGTTTCTGTCCTTGTCAAGCACCCTGTTAATGGCTGGGTCTCTGCCCTGCCTGGAGCAAAACTGAAGCTGATTTTTGGATATCACTCAGGCTTCATGGCATTCAGGAATGAAGGGTACCATAATAATGCAGCTGGTGTCACAGGTCTTGTCACATGGAAAAAATTGAGAGATTGTCCTTTCAAGACTTTATATTCTAGAGTGACCTGGCTACTTTTATAATATCTGGTCAGTTTTTGACAGAGCAAAAAATTTATGTGTAGCTCACAAATACAGGTGTCTGGAGTGGTTTCTGTCAACTGGGCTACTTCTTTTGTGGATGTCACAGGACAACTTTTTATGGGGTCCTTTACAAGAAAGGGAGGAGAATCAGTTTACATCCCCCTTAGAAAAAATGGCATCAAACAACTTCTTCAAAGTCCAGCACATTTCTGTAAGCACAAGTAAAAGCCTAAATGGTTAAATCAATCCCAACTAATTCAGCATTTAGTAAACTTTGTCCTTACTCACACATTCTACTATTCCCAAGCAGAGTAAAATGTAGGGGACAATGGTGCAGATGAAAAGAAACAGAAAATATCCCCCTTTGGAAGGAGACAAGTTCTCTGGCATATTTAAAGCAACCTGATGTTTTCACCTCTAGATTGATATCATTATGCATCTTTTCCTTCCCCCATCCATGCCAATGTTTGGTTCAGTTTGCTGAGGATTGATCAAACCTTCTCCCTGCACAAGCCTCCATGGGTGGAGACAGGATCCAAAATGCCAGCAAATCAAGGTTTAGAAAATGCAGTATCAACAGAGCTGTGCAAATAACTCCTTTCAGTGCTTTCTTGGCTGAACTGTAGTGCTGAGAAGCAAGTTGTTCTGTGACAGTGGAACTAATGAATGCTGGCTGCCTGGATTTGAATCCTTGCCTCCCAGCTCTTTGCCCACCCCTCAACCCCTGCTCCCTCCGTGTCCCCTGTGATTCCCTCCCCTCCATCCACCTTTGCTTCCCTCCCTTGTCCCCAGCTGACAGCTGGGCTGTGGTAGCAGGGATTGCAGCTGGCCCTGGTGGGGAACTGGCCAGGGGGAGCACGGAACTGCTGAGCTCACTCTGCAGAGCTGCTGTGGCGGGGGCACTGGGGTAGCTCCCTCTCTTGCATGGGGCTGCCAGCTCCTTGAACTTTGTGCTCACTCAGCTTTGCTGGGAATGTCGTGGCTGTGCAGGATTTGGCTGCAACAGGCCCGAGGTTGAGAAGTTATTGGAGAGACAGATGGACTGGCAGTGCAATCACACAAGCCTCATTTCCTAGGGGAGCCTGCCTTCAAGTGCTTTGCTTGAACCAAGATAAAGTGGTTTTGCTTTGTTTTCCAAGACTTGTTAACTGCTTGGATTAGACTAAATATATGTATTAAATGATACTGTAAGCATGTGAGTGCTCTTCTGCTGGTTTATGCCTTTTTTTTTTTTTTTAATAGCAGTGGATTTATTTCTTTACATATTTTATGAGCAAAGCATGGCACAGCTAGCCCTGCCTAGTTTATGTTGGCTTCACATAACTTTTGATGTCATGATGCTGTTTATTTTCTATCCTTCTTCTCTTCCTCTGCCCTTGAAGCATCACCCAAACATTGCTGTCTTTATGGGAGGAATACACCATATCTTTGAGCACTTGCTGCTTTCTTGAAAGGTTATGCCATTAGTCCAAAGGTATTTTTCTCCTCACCTTTGCATGGTTCCAAGTGTTTCAGCTTTACCTAATACAGAAGGTCAAAACTTGTAAGGAAATGGCTAAGTATACCTTAAGTATTGATAAACTTTAGAAATGACCAAGTATTGATAAAATTTAGAAATTACAGGGCCTGGTTTGCCATTTCCTTGAACAGACATTGTGTCCAGTCACTCTGTTTGGACAGACACAATGAATACTGGGATAGAGTCTTTTTCCTCATATTACCATATCATATTTAATGATAAAGGTATTTAGTTTTCCTCCTTATGAGCAGAGCAGCCATCAATATTAACAGATGGCTCATCCTAATTTAAAAAAAGGCTCTTAAATTCATATTTTATTCACAAGACCCATTTCATATCAAATGTTTATCTTCTTTTCCTTCATTCATTCTACAATTATGACCAGCACTTTGTACTGCACTGCAGGGCATTAAGTACAGAGACACAGCACAATTAGGGTTTCTTTTCTGACCAAGGAGCTCTGTACTGTAATATAGAAAGAAAAATAACAAAAATATAGCTTCAGAGGGCCATCAATGCTATCATCATCTATCTAACTTTAGAGTAGAAAGAGTTGTGCAAACTATAAAAAGGATGCAGCTGGGAAAATTGATCAGTTACTCAGAGTTGTGTTGAAATCCAGGCCCTAATTTCATAGTACCAGAAGTTAAGCTAAGCTGTTAATATTTTCTAATAATCATCTGCTGCTGTTTTTGGAACCCTGGTGGTAGACCAGTGCCATACTGTTCTAAACACCATATAAACACAGAGCAGAGTGAAGATTCTTGCATTTAAGGGTTGTGAATCCTCTTAAAATAAGTCACTGCTTTGAAAACCATCAGTCATGACACTATCAACTATTAATCTACTCAGTAAACTGTATTTTGTCTTTTCATTTATTTTTAAATTTTATCTATTCATCTATTTTTTGTCTATTCATCTATTTTTCATCTACTCATTTCCAGATCTCATTCAGAAACATTTTTCTCCTGTGTATATATTTAATTTTTGTCTTGTATTGAATTTAATGCTTTGTGTAAATCTACTCAAAGAAGTTATACTTTGAGAGAATGATGTGATTGCTCCATTCAGCAGGTGAGTTTTAGTGCATCTGCATTGGCATGCAAAAGGAAGGAGATGATTAGTGAGGCAGTTAAAAAAGGAAATGCAAGTGTAGATTAGTAGGTTACAGTGTCTTTCATTATTACTGTACTCAAATCCTGTCTTGACTGTATTAAATGCATCATTGTGACACTGCTGGCTGCTTGGTGCCTGGTAAATGAAGTTCACAGGGCAGGTCCTGCTCAGGGGAATAGCCAAACTTGATGCTAATTGCCAACTTTGTTGCCATGGTTTTGCAGAACAAACATGTCCCTAGCCCCCTGGGCAGGAATCAGGCACAGCACAAAGGTAGCTAATTTAGTGCTCTCAATAGAAATGGGCTGCACAGAAAGCTGTGGTCAGCAAGGGTTTCTAATCCAGTTCCAGTCATTAAGCATCCCTGTGCAGAGAAGTGATCTTAGGGCTTACAAGCTGTTAAAAAACACACAGTTCTGTTTGGATTTTCTCTATTACAAATATCAAGCCCATTTGTATTTTCTGTTCTGAAATTTGACAAAGATGAGACAAAGTTTGGCCATGGAATAATTTCTACACATCCATCAGGTGCCCTTGTTAATGTATAGAGGGTGTTGGCTTGGGGACAATGTGTTGTATTTTTTATCCACCTGCTCAGCTCTGCAGTTTCTCCCAGTGGTGCTCAACTTGCACAATGAAATCAGAGAGTTTTGGTATGTCCTGGCTAAACACTTGTGTCTGCTGGAGATCCCTGTGTTGGAAACAGCAAATGGAACTCCCAATAACAGTGGGTGAGGCACAGACATAGCAGAGAGCTTGGCTGCTGCTTCTGGAGACAGAGCAGAATGAAGATCTGCATTGAGGCAATGAAGAGCAGGGCACACATGGAAGGCCAGAGCAGTTGGTGAGGGGCTGGGAAGCTCCTGGTGGGCTGCACAGGGAACCACTGTCCTTCAGGGGGATTGTCCTCTTCTGCCAGCTATAGCTGCAATCCCAGCTTCTCCTGTTCTGCTGGCTGCAAAAGCACGTTTGGTAGGTGCAAAGAAGATGAAACTGAGGTGATCTTGATGTTTTGACCCACTTTGACAAGATCCCCTGTGGCCTGTGCTTGGAGGGAGTGCTGTGCACAGCCATGGGTGCTCACAGAATGAAGGGATGCATAAACCTCGTGCCTCCCGCTAACGAGGGCAAAACTGACTCTATCCACTGGCAGCTGTGCGTGTTCTGCCAGCAAACCACACAAAAATACATTTTTAATTAACTTCTTCAGTTATAAAGGCCATTTAAATGACATATGACTTTCAAAACAAGATATTCTGTGGGGCCTGTATATCTCTCCCCACTGCTGTGTTTGCTTTTCCTGCTTTAGCATTTGACATTAATGTCTGTCATTGAACATCTCAACCTTTTTATCTCTCTCATGGGAGACACAGATCAGAGTGTTCAAGCTTTGTAATTTGGTGCTGCTGGCATTTTTGTTCACCACAAATGTTTCTGATGATCCTAATGACATTTCAGCAAGTTTGGGAGGAAAAAAAATCATTAAGAGTAGAACAAAAAAAAAATATCCCTTGGTGATGTGAAGTGCTCTCTGAATGAGTTCTGGGAAGTTTAAGTTCAGACATGGAATCCAACCTTTCAATTTGCACTAGAAGTGAGGCTATTTGTAGTTACTATTTAAGAAAAGCCCAGTGTTGAAATCTTTAAACAAAAGGTTTTGGGTTTGTTCAGCGGAGGGATGACTATTGATCAAAAATGCATTCTATGTGTTTGCAGTTTACTGAGGCACACTCATTTCCAAGACCAAAACTGCTGTCTTTTTATTTTTACAGTCTTTGTTTGAACTGAGATCCACATTCATTGTTACTGAGCTTTAATAATCTAAGGGTCACTCGAAGGGCTTTTGTTTGAGAGACCTTTCAAGCCAAGCCAAGGCAGCAGTTTAGAGAACGTTTCTTGTTTGTAGACAAAAATATATTAAAACAACCAAGGGAGCTATTACTCTTCCACATAATTATTTTTAATGTCTCATTGGACATGTATGAAATGCCTTTCAGTTCCTGTGGGAGAATTACTTTTTTGCCTTTTGCAGCGTAGCTTTTGTTAAATTTTTGCGCTGCTTTTCCATTGAGCAATGTTCACCCCAGAAGACTTTATAAACACGAACAGTATCTCCAGGAATATGCTTCCAACATAATCCACAGAAATACATAAAGATTTGTCAGCAGTCATGGGCCTGATACCTTGCATACCTTGTGCCATCTATTTTTTTTCTGGAGAGAACGTGACCCCAGTTCACAGGGGGGAGAAGTCAGAGAACAGCCAAGAGTCCTGCAGGAGGTGAGGCACAGCCATGTGCTGCAGCAGCCCATGGTGAGAGCAGGAGGGCCAAGACTCTCTTCACCCCCTTTTTTCCTGGTAAATAGATGCCAGGAAATCAGACCACCTTGCTGCTTTGGAATAAAAAGGATTGGCATGTGTTCTGTGCTGTGCAGCTCCTTTCAGTTCCCTGGCAAAGACTGGAATGGTGTGTACCCTTCTTTTTTATGACTGGAATGCATTTGTGGGGAGGAAAACAAACACAGAAGCGGGGGAAAGAGGGAAAGAGTAGTTTTATGGGAAGACAGAAACCATTCTGCAAAAACAGAATTCTAGTCAAAATATTTGGGCTTGGCTTGGGAAGTGCCCATTTTGTGCCATTTGTGCTCCACAGAGGTCCAGGCTTAGCAGGCATCTGCAGGTGCTTCACTGGGATGTCTCCTCCTGTTGGGTGTCATTGGTCCTTTAAATCTGCCAGTTGGCCTTTTCATTTTGAAAGTTGCTCAGACGTTGGGAGCTCCCACAGATCAAATAGTTAGCGGTGTTATTTCTGCAGCCATCACCCTTCTCCTGGGCATGGTGAAACTTTCAGTAATGCCAAATGGACCTTCCATGTCTCATCAGAAAGCTCATTAATGGGTATCTATCTAGGTGATCATACTTGCTAACTGGATATAAACCCAATTCCAAATCTATAGTGCTCTCAGGTTTCAAAGAGATAAATTACTATGGTCATCACCTTCAGATGACTAAACTTGAAGTCTTTCAAGCTAAGCTTATAAAATTTTAAGTTATGTAGATGAAGCATGATTTGCTTTGTGGAATGATCTTGCCTTGTTTATGGCTAAACCCCACATTCTAGCAGGGAAAGGCTGTGGAAGCTGCATCTTTGAGCAGGATATGATGATAGACGCAAATTATTGTAACTCTGTAGCACAGTGATGTTCTAACATCTGAAGCACGAATTGCTCACCAGTAAGTGATTTAATTATGTAAAAAGTTGCCTTGACATGAACTGCAGTATACATCTTGGAACAATAATTATGTTGTAGCTCCAGAATATATTGTAAGACTGTAAGGGTGGTATGCACTTCCCAGTATCTGCCTGATGTCACAGTGGCAGAGCACTTCGAAAATATTTTGTACATAAAAATTACTGCAGATATGTACCTAACAACATATTCCTTGAAACAAGGACTGTAAAGCAAACTTGGGGTTATTTTTAATATATCATTATTTGAGGGCTTCCTGTGAAGTTGATCTTTCAGTGTCATCCAAAGTTCCCTGTCCTGATTTGACAATTTTATGGCTTTGAACTCTCACTCAGTTGTTCAAGGTGATTTAATCATTGTGTTGTCCCTATGTGTAGAGACTGCCAAATGTCATTGTTTGTAGAATATCTGTTCAATTTGGAGTGCTTCTATTCAGCAGAGGTGCTGGAAAAATGGGAAGGACTAAATATGTGCTGCCTGAAAAAGGGGTAGGAAAAGCTTGGATGAAAGAATTTAGTGGTCTACATGTAAATGAAACATGGAAGCATGAGAGAGAGACAGAAGAATTATGTGGAGTTTGGCAGGAGGATGTAATGAGTAATAGATGGAATGATGAAGGGGAAATAAAATCGGCTGGATGAAGAAAAGCTTCCTGACCACGAGATCTTGTTTGATTACTGAGGTTTCCCAGGGGACTTGTGTGATTTGGGAAAAGTTGTACAAGGCTGCTCAGAGCCTCACAAAGCACAGCTCTTAGTCACCTTACAACGTGGCACCCAGGAGTGGATAGTGCTCCTCTCTTCTAACTGTGTTTGAGGTTCCTGGGATTTGCTGGGCAGCCCAGAGCATCTCCTGAGCTCTGTCTGACCTCTGGCTTCTCTTTTAGTTAGGCTTGATAAATAAAATTACAGATCTTGAAGAAAATCTACCTCCTCTGAAGTTGTGGGCTTGATCCTGGTTCTTTGGTGCTAAGGGCAGGAGGCTGCAGGGTTGGATTGAGCTGTCCAAAGTGACAGGAGCTCTGAAGATGCATTAGGTGACAATTGCAAATGTCTTTGTGTATTTCCTCAGAACTCTGAGCCCAAACCTTCCCAATATCTGCATTGATGTTACTGATACACAGTGTTGGAGTGGAGCATGTTGCAAGTGTTAAATACTCTGAAATCTGTATTTGGCCAGAGAACTTATCCAACTGATTCAAGAACTTTCATTCCACGATAAAGCAGATGTAGCTGTTATGGGGTGTTCGTGTTACCCAATCACAAAATTATTTCATTATAGATCTGGTGTCTGGCTAAAGCTGACTCCAGGAGTTCCTCAGAGAAAAGTTTATCAGATGAAAAATTAAGTGTGCTTGTAGCTGATATTCAACCAATTTGCTGAACTTATTTTGACTTCTGCCCAGATGTTCTGAGAGTAGGTTTATAACTGAGAGTCCATTTGGGTTTGAGCATTTTAGGAAAGGAGCATTCAAAAACCCAGAGGCAGTGAAGACCACATGGCTTCTAGAAACTGGGGAGCTCAGATCATGAAGTCACAAAAATGGGTTTAGAGGCTGCTTTCCTGGTGGGTCTCTTCTGCTTGGCCTTTCAGTACATTCCTTGTTCTCAGGCAGCTTCTCAGGCAATGGGACCCATTTCCTCAAAAGCACATAGAAACTGCACAGGCTGCTGCTGCCCAGGGTGAAACTGAGATCAACTGGGATCGGTGGCATGGACAGTGGGGTGGAGGACACCAAGCTGCCAACAGCACGCTCAGTGTGTGCAGGGATCCATCCAGAGGGACACTGACAGCCTGGAGAGGCTCAGGAGAACCTCATGGAGTTCAGCAGGACCTGGCAGTGCAAGGTCCTGCACCTGGGCTGGGGCAATCCCAGCACAAACACAGCCTGGGCTGAGGATGGATGGATGGATGGATGGATGGATGGATGGATGGATGGATGGATGGATGGATGGATGGATGGATGCAGAGCAGCCCTGAGGAGAAGGGATGGGGGTGTTGGAAGCTCAGCAGGACCTGGCAGTGAGCATTAACAGCCCAGAGAGCCAAATGTGCCCAGCAGGGCAGGGAGGGGATCCTGCCCCCCTGCTCTGCTCTGCTCTGGGGATCCCAGAGGAGCTCTGCATCCAGCCCTGGGCTCTCCAGCAGTCACAGGGCCCAGAGCTGCTGCACTGAGTGCAGGGGAGGCCATGAGGGGCTCAGGGGGCTGGAGCACCTCTCCTGTGAGGACAGGCTGAGAATTGGGCTTGTTCAGCCTGGAGAGCAGAAGGCTCTGGGGAACCTTCCAGCAGCTTTCCAGTTAGGAGAGAGCTGGAGAGGGACTTTCACAGGACAGGAGGAGTGGGACATGGGGGAATAGCTTCACACTGACAGAGGGCAGGGTTAGATTGGTTTTTGGGAAGAAATTCCTTGCTGTGAGGGTGGTGAGGCCCTGGCACACATTGCCCAGAGAAGCTGTGGCTGCCCCATTCCAGTAAGAGTTCAAGGCCAGGGGCTTGGAGCAGCCTCATGGACTGGGAGGTGTCCCTGCCCGTGCCAGGAGGTTTGGAATGAGGTGACCTTTGTGGCCATTTCCAACCCAAAGCATTCTGTGATTCTAAATATTGCTAAGAACTCGATTTTGAAACTGCACACGATCCAATGTCTGCTTTGCTCCCGGGAACTTTCAGAGTTTTGAACTGTGGAAGCCCTGGATTTGAAACAAATCCCACAGAAATGTGAGATTTTTCATGCCAGTTCATCCACAAATAAATAAAACCAAATTTATTGTGAAGATAGTTCTTCTTTGAAATACCTTCTTATTTGAATTTAATATTTGTTATCTCATGGGTGCATGATTAACTCCATATCAGTAGGCACATAACTTGTACATTCTGAGATCTATCTAATGTCTACAAAAGGAACAAAAATAAATCATTTAGATCTGGAACAGTGATCACAATGGAAGTTTCATTTGCAAAGGATTTATGGGGACTTGAAGTGAGTATTATGTTTTGAATAAATGCACCATTGACCAGTATCAGATTTCCATAGGCTTTATCTTGGTTTTCCTAAGCAACTGCTCATAAACTTTTTAATATCTTGACAAACATGATGGTGCTACTTGCAAATCTGTTCATAGAGCTATTAATCTATGATACTGCAATCTAGAGAAAGGAATCACACTTACTTGCTCATTCCTTTCACTATTTCATTTAAAAAACATAAATAACAAGCTGACAGGCTTCCTTTGTGCTTCTTTCTTTCTGGCTAATATGTGATAAATATATCAGGAAAGGTTTGTCAAGGCATCACAAAGCAGGTCTTGGTTCCGATGTGAACTTTACTGAACTCTACTTTCATGTAATAGGAAGAAAAACAAGAGGTAGATTTGATCAGTCTGCACCCTTGACTCAACAGCTACAGCAAACCCTCAGTGCTTTTAATTCCTGTGTCACAGCAGCGCTCAGATGAATTTAGTGCACTCAAACAGACATAAAATCTGAAGGGAAAGGAATGTCCTTCTCGTGAAGAAGAAATTTGACTTCTGAGGCAAGTTCAACACGTGGGTTCCCTCCTTCCTCTCCTTTCTTCCCCCACCTCTCCCTGCAGCTTTGTCCGTAGCTGTCCCTGCACAGCCCATCTCTGCATGAGCTGTGGGGGCAGCAGAGGCTGCAGATGGACAGTGACAGTCACAGATCTGAAAACAGCGACAGCTACAGCCCGTCTGAACTGTGTCAGGTGCTGGGGCTTCTGTCCCTGCCTGCAGCAGCTCTGAATTGTGTTAGATACTGAGATTTCTGTCCCTGCCTGCAGCAGCTCTGAATTGTGTTAGATACTGAGATTTCTGTCCCTGCCTGCAGCAGCTCTGAATTGTGTTAGATACTGAGATTTCTGTCCCTGCCTGCAGCAGCTCTGAATTGTGTTAGATACTGAGATTTCTGTCCCTGCTTGCAGCAGCTCTGAATTGTGTTAGATACTGAGATTTCTGTCCCTGCTTGCAGCAGCTCTCTCTTGGGTTGATGTCCTGAAACCATGGACTTTTCCCACTCAAGCCCACACCAGATATCCCCCACCCACACAAGGGAGAGTTTGCCTGTAAACCTTCAGGTTTGACCAAAAGCCACATTGAGTGGGAAGCCTTGGAATTAAGAACTGGGGAAGAACTCTTGTTTCAGTTGGGGGTACATTTTTGCTGCCTGTTTTTTTCCAGCCATCCGGATGAGTAAAATGAGCTTCCCTGTGGATTGTTGCTGCAATCCACACATAGCAGTAGGTGCAGTCCAGGGAGAGGAGAGACACGCACACCTCCGTGGAGCTGTGGTGACAGACGACTGGGCTTGCTCTGTTTCTAAGGAAGCCCAAGGGCTGTGCTGGGGGCCTGGGGCAGGGGAATGTCTGCCCAGGCTGGGAAGGAGCTGTGGGTGTTGGCTGTGCTGTGCTGCTGGCCTGGCAGGAGGGACTTGCCGTGTTACAACAGCCCTGCCACCCCCTCACAGGTCACATCACTGACACATCACACAGAGCTGTGCTGCAAAATGCAGCCATCTGCCTTTCTCTGCTTACACAAGGTCTCCAAGCACTCCAGAAATGCTGCAGGAGTCCCCCATTGTTCTGGCAAAACTGCTGGCATCTCTTCCACTTCTCTGGGAAAGTATTGAACAGAACCCAGGGGCTTTTGGTTCTCCTCTGCTTTAGGCATTAGGCACATTGTCCCCATTCCTTGTCTTCTACAGTCACCAAGCACCCTCAGGCAGGGGACATGCTTGGCCTTGCCCACAGTGTGGTACAAGTCCTGAGAACTGACATCCTGTGGTTTCAGTGGGAACACTTACTCTACAGCCTTTCAGTCAGGGGCTAATGTGGATGAGTTCCTCGGAGGTGTGTACAGAGAACAAAACCCAGTGAAAAGGGGTTGAGACCCTCAGCTAAGACAGAGCAGTTGCTGGAGCCCTCTTGTTTCCCACTGAGGAAGCACTGTGATCTCTGCACAGGGCTGCAAAAGGGCTTTGCCAGAACAAAGGGAGATTCGGGTTTCACATTGTTTAAGTGTGCTTGTTAAAGAATTAAGTTGATAGATAAAAGGCATGGATGGTTAGTGTTTAGGATAACGTGTTCATGGCCAGTCTGTGAAGAAAATGGGACAGGACAATTTATCTTCTGTCCCTGTGCTGTAATACCCCACAGTTAGCGAGACCTGAGGCTGTGGGTGCCTTTCCTTGCCTGTGAGGTACCGAGGACACTGCAGTGTTTGTGCACTGCAGCTGGAGCCTTTCTAATTCTTCTGAATGTGTAAATGTTTGGTTTACATTTCCAGTATCTACCTGTGCCCAAAGATGGTGTCCCAGGTGGCTCAAAGAATTCTTTGAACTGGTGTCCACGCCAGGTATTGTTAGTGATGTGTTTGTATATCATTGCATTTAGAGTTCAGTGTGCCTTTACAGTGGGATCTGCATGCTACAACCTGGGAGGAATTAATTCCTCAAGTCTCAGTTACCAGACACCCATTTATAATACGCTGCATTTTAGAACATTTTTATTTTCTTCTGCCGAAATAATAATTGTATTACTTTCAAAGCCATTAGCGGTAATGCCAAGAGCTGAGCGTATTACTTAAGAGCTTTTTCCCTAAAAATTTCTTTTGTATGTGAGTAAAAAATACCTATAAAATTTCTATGTAATAGTTTTATTATTTATAAATATAAATATAATAAGTACATAAGTACATCCCTGATTATATATCTAATTGTATATTGACAGATTGTTGTATATCGATACCTAAGACTTCAAAAACGTCACATACTCCAGGTCTAAAAGACGTTACCAGCTTTCCGTGAACTCCTATTCACCAGAACCCCGGCGAGGGCGGGACGCTCAGGGATGCTTTATGGCCCTATGCAGCTCGCTGATTTATACCGAGCCCCGTCCTAGCAGCACGCTAATAAATTTCCCGGAGCCCGCGTGGTGCTCCCGGCCGCGGGCACCGAGGGGGTGCGGGCCGGGCCCCGCAGGTGCGGGAGAGGCGGAGCGGGGCCGCCCCCGGGTTGAACGCGGGGTCAGGGCCGCCAGTCCCGCCGGGGCCGGCCCGGGCCGGGCCCATCAATTTCCCGTGCTCGGTGCCTGCGTCCCGGCGCGGCACTAATGCGGAACAAATTGAGACATATCCTCTCCGTAATTAGTTCCAGCGTTTCCAAGATTTACGGTACAATAATGGCCCGAGCCCCGCCGGCCGGGCCCGGCCCCGCCGCTCGCCGGGGCCGTGCTGGGAGAGGTCCAGCGGCCCGCGGGGGATGCTCGCATCATCCCCGCAGCCACCGCAGGGATCCCCGCCGTCATCCCCGCTGCCTCGGGGGCACCGCAGCGCCCCGCTCCCGTCTGCAGCGCGTCTCTGCTTCTCAAAAATACCCAACAAAACTCTTGCACCCTCAGGGGATAAACAAAATGTCCTCTAGGCAGCGGGAAAGCGTTCCAGTGCCCACGTCAGCCCGCACTGAAGGGGAAGGCTGGTCCCGCCTCGCCGGCTGCCGTGGTGCTCGCAGCTCTCGGCAGCGAGGAATGAGAGATTGGGCCCGCCGTGATGA